>NC_077230.1:305931634-306629134 GCF_027887165.1 Monodelphis domestica
ATTGAGACAAACAGAGTTAAGTGACTTGTCCAGGGTCACAAGACTGGTAAGTGTTGGAAGCGAAATTTCAATACAGAAGATGAATCTTCCTGATCGAGTCCAGTGCTTTAATCACTGCACCACGTTAATAAAGTGAGGTACCCATAATCTGCAAGGTGCTTCATCATCATTTAAACTTATTCTATTCTTCATTTAAATTGATAGGTTTTGGGTTTTTTGTTTGTTTGTTTAAAATGGTAATATTAGCAAGAGACTACAATTGGGGTCAATCCAATGAGTAACTCAAGCAAATATCTATTTTAGAATTTTGAAGAAACATCTATTACTGTGGTTATCTCTATTGGATCTGAAGTCACTTGGATATAAATATGCTGAGCTATCTGATGCTAAATTTACATAAGCATTTCCAGCAATAATTCTGATTTTGTTCATCAAAGTAGTATTTTTTTAAAAAGTGTTATCAATAAAGACTAAAAAAACAAAAACCTTACCTTCTAACTTAATATCACTTCCGAGACAAAAGACAGGCAAGGTATAGGCAATAGTCTCCTTGAGTTAAGGGACTTGCCCAAGGGCACCCGGATAGGGAGTATCTGAGGTCAAATTTGAACCCAGATCCTTTGAACCCCAAACTTGGGTTACATCTAGCTACCTCTAACAGAAGACTTGAGAAACTGGACTTGAATTTCAAATGACAAAGCATTTTGAATTCTTATTGTTTTTTTATGAAAAGTTGCATGTTACAATTAGTGGAGAGAGGCCAGTAGTAAGAAAGACTTTGTTCTAGACCTACCACTGATAAAAACTAGCTGTATGAACACAAATATCAAATTCAACCTCTCAGTGCCCTCAGGCAGTTCTTCAAAGCTGTGATTGAGAGGTGATGATTTTCATGGTAAAGGGCATTTCTTCCTTGGGAATTCCCTATATCACTGAAATAACATGAATGATCCACTTCCCAAAATGCTGCTAGGAGGGAAAAAGCTGCTTTTTTTTTTTTTTTTGTGATGGTGGCATTACTGATGAACCTACCACAAAGCAAGAGCATTGACTCTACCTTATGCCAAGAGGAGTGAGCAACACAGGAGGAAGCCATTGTAGACTAGACTACGTAGCCTGTAGTTTTTCCTCCTCAGATAGAAAATCAAATGGCAGATCCATTCAAGATGTTAAACAAGTATATAATCTAGAAAATATGGGCAGTGAGGTGGCTGGGGATGAAATGCTGGATCTAGAGTCAGGAAGACTCACCTTCTTGAGTTCAAATCCAGTCTTGGACACTTACCAGCAGTGTCACCCTGGGCAAGTCACTTAACCCTGTTTACCTCAGTTTCCTCATCTATAAAATGAGCTAGAAAAGGAAATGGCAAAGCAAAATCCCAACTGGGGTTACAAAGAGTCAGACATGACTAAAACAACTGAACAACAACTCTAAAAAATGCTTCTCAAACCAAGCCCTAGTCTACATTAGTGCAAAAACAGGAATTCAGAGCAGAGATAAGTGAATCATGCGCTGATGGGGATCAATGATTTCTTTCATGGGTGTAAATATTTCATATGTTCATCACTACCCCTCTTCCACATTGACTAGCATTCCAGACCTCCCTACCCTGTCTGAGTCTTTTTAAATAATGTTTTTACCTGAATGCTCTTTAGAAGATTAAGAATCAACTGAATATCCTGTAGTACCCCAACGGTATTATTCCTCTGACAAATACACATTCATTGTAGCTATAAACAAGATCAAAGTGGAGCTGGGTTATGACTAACTTTGGGGTAATAAACAACTCATATATACAACATACTTTAAGATTGACAAGGTCACATCTCTCTCATCAAGGCATTGAGGTAGGTTATAAAAGTAGATTCATTTGTATTTTACAGATGAGGAAAATGAGGTTGAAGGAGGTTAAATAACTTGTCTGTTAGCTAAAAAACTGTTAAGAATCAAGATTTAAACATGCCTCCTTGACTCCAGGGCAGAATTCTCTCTTCTATATTATTTTGCACAGTGCCTGGTACATAGTAGGTGCTTAATGTTTATTCTTCTCTCCTGAAGGATTATTCTTAGAAGGGATTGTAAAAAGAAAAGATCTGTGTTAGAAAGCCAAACACAAAACAGAAACACTCCAACCTAACCTGGGGGCAAAAAAAAACAGATATGACTATGTCAACAAAGCAATTGACTTTTGGGAAAGAATAGTCTTTCATGAAACTGAAGTTTTATTCTAATACCATTGTTGCCTATTTTATTTCAAGAACCTATTAACAGGACTTAAAGAGTTACTTTTAGTAGTAACTAGTAAAATTGTAACTAGTAAAAAAAAGTTCTCAAGGAACTAGTAGAGTAAAAAAAAGAAACAGAGAAAAGACAAATGGGCAAATAATTCATGATTCTCACTCTGGCTATGATGCTATTCTATTAAGGAACATTGTAATAATTGCTTTTGTGATTCACTAAGAGATCACTTTCATCCAGTTTTGGCTGCTAATGGAACTTCACAGCTGTAGAAGGCAAAACAACAGATCTAACCATTCGGAGCTTCACTTTTTTGCTTTCTGTATAGGGAAAAATGGAGAATTTTCTTTCCTAATTGTCAAATTTTTAAAGAATCACTTCCTCTCTTCCCTCATTGGAAGTTGGATTGGTCAGTTTGGATCCCATGCTGGCACAAACATCAGTTTTTCAATGGTATTTCCAACATTCTTGCCAAGGAAACAAGAGAAGGGACAACTAGGAGTAGCTGTTCATTTGCCACACATGCTTTGAGTTAAACCAGGAAGCCTGAACTTCTCACCTTCTGCAGATGTGTAAGTGGTTGCAGGTACCAAACTAGCCCTGTGTGCTCACTACTGCCCTGGGTGTGGCACCCAGAGACTTTATGAAACGGAATTCTCTAAAGGAATGATCATTCCTGACACAGAGATCAAAGCCAACAGAGAGTGAATGTGTATGAGAGGAGTATGAGAGTGTGTGTGTATGTGTGTAGTGTTGCTGCGGGGCATGGGAAAGGTCTGGATGTCTTCGAAGTTCATGTAAACACAGATTTTGGAAAGAAGGGCGGCAAAATATATGCCAAATAAACAACTATGGTATGTAACCTCATGAGGGTTGGGCCTCCAAAAAAATTGCTAGACCATCAAACAAGAGAGTTCTATGGTATTTGGGGGGAGTGTGTAGGGAAAGAGCCCTGTAAAAATAGAATGATCTCTGCATGGTGTTAGAGCAGTGCCTGTGAATGGCACCATCAAAGGTGGGCTGATGTTTTCATTACAGCTTCTCTCTTTTCAAGGGGTCATGTTGTGGCCATAAATACTCAGGTCTGTTCCTGAAAGATGAGGGGATCCTCATAAACAATTGTTTTGGGTTTTTTTTTTCATCCAGAGGGACAAAAACGCAAACTGAAGAATGAACTAAGTTTCTGTGCCAAAAATGGAATGTTATGAAACAAAAATCCAGATGTTCACAAAAGGAGTGACGTAGCATTTTAGTCAACTTCCAGAGGAAAACGGGTCAAGCTCTGATGGATGTGAGACATCATGGAAGTGGGGAGGGAGGTGGACCTTGGAGAAGGAGTAAGATCACAGTTATATTCACCCAATTAACCCTTCAACAAGTCCATAAACTCTTTAAAAATATCTACTGCATATAAATCGCTATAGGATATTGAAATGTAGTGAACAAAAACTCCCCTCTCTTATAATTGAATACTAAGAAAAACAAGAAAAACTGAAAAAAACAACCCACAACATAGGGAAGAGTTAATTAATTGCTGAGGAGGGGTTTGGGCAAAGTCCAGTGAAAAATCTGAAAAGGGAAAGGTCACTATTCTCCTGCTTCAATGCCTAGAGGAAAGAGAAAATTCTCAAAAGATGGAGAGGAGGAATTCATTTCAAGCCTAAAGCAAAAGTATACAGATTGGGGGAAAGTAGAGAATCGGAATAGAGGACAAAAATAATGTTTGGTTAGGCTGGAAGTAGAGGATGTAAAGGCACAAAGCATAAAACTATGAAGGTAAACTGGAACCAGATTAGAAAAGGACCTTAAAAACCAGAACTAGGAGTTCATTCTTTGCCTTTCAGTCAATAGGGAAACACTGAAAATTTAAAAATAGAAGAGTGACATGATCAGAGCAGTGGACATGGACATGGGAACTCTACATACAATTAAGAGTTTGGGGAGAAACTGAACATCCAAGACACACTTCAGTCCCTTCTGAGACCATCATTTCAATGGGAAGAGAACCCTAAGGAAAATGATACACTGCATTCAATAAATGCTTCATCCTGAACTTGTGAGGTTGTATATGATTTAAAAACCCTTCTATGATCTGACCTGAGACACTTCCCAGCCATGTGATCGTGGGTCAGTCATTGAACCCCCATTGCCTTGCCCTTACCTCTCTTCTGCCTTAGTACCAATACACAGTATTCATTCTGAGATGGAAGGTAAGGGTTTAAAAAAAATCCATCTGGAATTTTTAGCAGATTTTCACCGTCTTGATAACTTTGCCAGAGCTAAGGCAATGACTACCCTAGTGAGGTGAAGGAATTCTTGTAAGTTAAAGGAAATCTGCCATTGCCTTTGTGGTAATTTGTTCTTAGTGAATCTTTCATTATGTGAAGAAAACAAAAGTGATGAGTTAGAATTGCTTAATCTCTATTGACATTATAAGACAGTATAGCTACATTCCTGATATTAATTCAGTTCCCACCCCTTGATAATAAGGCTAATTACCTGTTTCACAATGTTCTTGTTATTTAGATTTTTAAGAAGGAGCACCATGAAGTATTCAATATATGTTTTTAAAACTCAGAAACAGCCAGAATCTTTGCCCTTCAGCATTTAGGGAGAACTCAGAAAATAATAATGCAATGTAGACACAGATGGGAAAATTATCTTCAGGGGAAGAAATGTAAAGTATTTCATGTAGCAGTGGTTGCATAAAAGGCCCAGGCTTGTTGTGAAGACCCATAATTATTTACTGGGTGCACTGTTTTGTAATATTGGGCTGTATGAAAAGAATACAAAAGTCTCTATATGAACATTTTAGTGTTGAAAAATATTTGTGTAGAGGATTTTAAAATAATAGTTAATAAAATGTCAACTTGTATGCCTATTTTCATTATTACTGTTTTAAAATTTTAATTGTTATTATATATCATTCTTTTCCCATACTTAAACCAAAGAGCAATCTTTATGTGTGCAGTTGTACTCTGTGATATTCCAGAGGAGCACAGACACACGCGTACACTCACACACCAATTTTCATCAGAATAGGTAAAGAATGAATAGAAAGTGGTTCCTAGGAGAGTGATTGTAGATTTTTTTGGTGAACTAAAGGCTAAAAATATTTTTGTCAAAAGTGTGGTCACGTGTCAGTGATGTAATAGCCAAAGAAGCTAATGTGATCATAGGTTGTACATTAAGAGTACAGTGTCCAGAACTCCCCAATGATCAGAGCACATTTGTTTAAATGTTACCTCCCACAATGTGGAATTATGCCCAGAGGACTAATAAAACTTCATATCCTTTGACTAGAAATACCAGTACTAGGTCTGTATCCCAAAGAGATAAAGAAAAAAAGCATGGATCTAGATATACAAAAAATATTTATAACAGCTTTTTGTGGAAATGGATGGGATGTCCTTCATTTGGGGGAAGAGCTAAGCAAATTGTGATATATGATTTTGTAGGAATATTACTGTGCTATAAAAAATGATGATTTTTTTTCAGAAAAAACTTGAAAGATGAACTGATGCAAAGTGAAATGAGAAGAACCAGGAGAACATTGTACACAGTACTAAAATATTGTAATGATCAACTGTGAAAAAATAATTAGCTGCTCTGATCAACATAGTGATCCAAGATGATTCCAAAGGATTTATGATGAAAAATGTTAATTTATGTCCAGAGAGAGAACTGATGAACTCTGAGTGAAGATTGAAGGATATCTTTTTCACTTTATTTTCCTTGCCATTTTTTTTTACAATATGGCTAATATGGAAACATGATTTGCATGACTTTACATGTATAACAGTTATCATATTCCTTACCTTCTTAATAGGTGGGAGAGGGGTTGAAGGGAGGAAGAGAAGTTGAAAGTTAAAATAAAAAAAATGAATGTTAAAATAAATGAACTAGCAAAAAAGAGACTAAAAGGAGACAAAATTATTATCCCCCTCAGATTGTGAACTTCTTGAGAACAGGACCTTGTTATTATTATTTTTACATATCCCCCAAGGCTTTAACACAGTGCTTGGCCCATAGCAGGTGTTTAATAAATACATACTGATGCATTTTGTGTATTATGTTCAGCTCTAGAGATGGAATTTTCGAGAGAATACTGACAAGATGGTGTATCAAAGAAGGTTACCAGCATATTGAAAATGCTGGTTTTTATGACTTTTAAGGACATGCTGAAGGAAATGGTGATGTTTAACCAGGAGAAAAGAAGACTTAGAGGAGGCATAAGAGAGCTCTTCAAATTTGGGAGGATGTCATTTGGAAGAGGGATCAGACTTCTGGCAGACCTAAGAGAATTGGGTAGAAGAGTTTTGGAGAGGCAGATTTCCTTCCTTGCCAGAGAGGGAAAACTGGCCAATGAGCCCATGCACAGCATGTTTAGCTGATGAAATCCCAATGTGGACTTTGGATCATGCACAGACATTATGTAATTGGATCTTGTCCACTAACCATGTGAAGAGTAGCCTTTGTCTGACTCTTTCCTGACAGACTATGGTAGAATGCAGAAGCAGGGAATACTATAGACCTCTATGGGAGGAGAGAAGCCTCAGGACTTTCTCCCAACTGGGTGGGTGCCCAACTATCATGTGGCTCATTAGCACTTGACCCTGCTGTGGCATACACACACATACACACACACACACACACACACACAGATACAGAGAGAGATAGAGAGATAGAGATAGATAGATGTATTTTTTGCATTTATTCTTTCTGCTTTTAGGTTAAGAATTATTGGAGAGAGCTGCCTTTAGCTTTGAAAGGTCAGCCTAGTGAGTCATCAGAGGTCCAGAATCTAGAATCTAGTCAGGTTTTACAGTCAACTGACCAGAAGCAATAGGAACCCATTTTAGCACTGGGGCTGTGAGATCAGATTAGGATTAGGAATAGCTGAGATAAGGATTCACCCAAGAGTCTGGAAACATTTAGAAGTGAATTTGAATGGAGCCAATGGCATATAGAAATAGCTTTAAATTTGAGTTTATTCTCCCTGGGGTCTGAGGTGCCCTGGAGATGAGTGTACCTCTAAGTGTTAGGGGGGAATATTTGTATTTCTATTCTTGCTATCTCTTTGCAGTAAATATCCAATTGTAAAAAGTGGTGCCAGTTGAGCTCTTTATGACTCTTTGTGATCCCATTTGGGATTTTATCTGCAAAGATAGTGGGGAGGTTTTTCATTTCCTTCTCCAGCTCATTTTTCACTTGAGGAAGCTTGTCAAGTAACTTGCCTAGGGTCATGCAGCTACTAAGTATATAAGCTCAGATTCGAACTCAGGAAGATGAATTTACCTGGCGCTATCCACTGACCCACCTAGCTGCTTTATAAAAGCTAATTGACCTTAATTGTTTAAGTGGAACAGGGTCATTAATCACTGGTAGTAAACAGTAGAGTAAACATACAAGAAAGGGAGCTTGAGCCAATAGCAATAGAAAGACATACCTCTGAACCCTTGGGGTTACCTCACCCCCACCCCCAGAATCCTGTAAGGAAGATGTAATGGATCTCATTTGGAAAAGTGAATCTGGAGGACTCATGGACAGGAGAAGTAAGTTACAGCAGTTTGAAAGTGTGGAATAGGCTACTTCAGGACATAGCAAATTTCCCTTCACTGGAGGTTTTAAGATGACCAATTATTTAGAATGTTGTAGAGGGAATTTCTATTCAGGTATAAGTTAAAATAAATGACTTCTAAGGACGTCTCTACTATTGATGCATTTGTGGTATGGTGCATAAAGTGCTAGTTCTTTATTCAAGAAGAACCGAGTTCAATAAATAATAAAATTTAATGACCCCATTTGGTAAATTAAATAAGTTCCTAGATGTGTGATTTTGGGCAAATTACTCTACCCCTGCCTGTTTCCTCAACTGTAAAATGGAAATAATAATTGTCCCTACCTTCCAGTGAGGATTGAATGAGATAATGTTTATAAAATACTTAGCATAGTATCTGGCACATAGTAGGTACTATAAGAATGCTTATTTATTTCCCTTAGTTTTATAGCTGAGATTGTATAGTTGTCCTGCTTCCTATCTTTCCTTCCTCCAGTCTGTTCTACCAGGTGCTGCTAAATTCATCTTCTTGAAGTATAACTGATCATTTTAGGCTATGCTCAAAGACCTCCACTCGAGTCCCAACCACCAAAGAGTGAAACCCCAATCTTTCCATCTGGATTTCAAATCTACATTTTTAGGCTCTCCTCCTATTATTCTCTTGTCTGTATCTTATCTAGACCACTCAACATTCCTTTAATATGTCCTGTTTATTTCTAATTTTCCCTCTAACTCTACCTGCCCAATTCAATTGGTAAAGCCTAATTAGAATGTCACTTTCCTTCCAGGAACATTTTTCCCCCTATGAATAACATTGTACTTTATACCTCTCTTTACTGTACCAAACACATTCTAATTTATAGATTTACTCATGTATGTATATATCTAGACTGTAAACCCATAATGGCTGAGTATATGTTATGCATTCTTGCTTCGTCGCCTGGCACTATGCACAATCTGTTGTCCTGTCTTTCATTTTTTTGAAGAGGTTCACTGACATCATGAAGAGATGTTTTGACTTGCTCAAGAATTGGATTTAAGTGAGAGAAAGGTGTACAAAGTTGTCAGTTGTAATCTCTTTTTAAAAAAATTATTACATTTATTTTTTCCAGATTGCAAGTTGGTTATTAATAGTAATTTTATGACATTTTACAATCCATGTTATCTCTCTATCTCCCATCCTTAACTGCTTCCCAAGATGGTAGATAATATAAGTTGTACATTTGTTATCATAAAATACATATTTCCATATTGTGAAACAAGATACATATTGCTTACACTAAATAAAAATTCATGGAGGAAAGTGAAAAATGGTACACTTTAATCGGCAGACTCAATATGTTCCTTCTATGACAGTGTATGGCCATTTTTTGTCATGAATCCATTGGGGTTGTCTTAGATTCTTGCCTTGTTATTAATAATAGTCATTCCCAGTTGATCATCAACTTTATTGTACTGTGTACAATATTCTCTCAGTTCTGCTCACTTCACTTTTTACCACTTTATAGGTCTTTCCATGTTTTCTGTGATCATTCTGTCATTTCTTATGGCACAATAATATTCCAAGACTTGTTTGGCCATTCTCCAATTGATGGACATCCCTTTAGTTTCCAGTCCATTGCCACCACAAAAAGAGCTGCTATAAATATTTTTGTATAAATGGGTCCATTTCCCCTATTTTTAATTTCTTTGGGATACAGACCTAGTCATTGTATTGCTTAGTCAAAGGAAATGCATAGTTTCATGGCTCGTTGGGCATGGTTCTAGATTGCTCTCCAGAATGATCAGTTCATAGCTCCACCAACAGTGTATCAGTATCCCAATTTTTCCATATCATCTCCAGCATTTATCATTATCCATTTTTTGTCATGTTAGCCAGTTTGATAGGTTTTAAGTGGTATCTCAGAGTTGTTTTAATATATGTTTCTCTAATTTAAATATAACTTGGAGCATTTTTTATATTAGATAGTTTTAATTTCTTCTTCTGAGAATTGCCTGTTCATATCCTTTGACCACTTGTCAATTAGGGAATGCTTTGCATTCTTATAAATTTGGCTCAAGTCTCTATTGAGAAATGAGGCCTTTGTTAAAGACACTTGCTATAGAGATTTTCCCCCAGTTTATTTTATTTTATTTTATTTTTTTGGTCTTATTTGCATTGATTTTTATTTGTGCAAAAATAGTTTAATTTAATGGAGTCAAAGTTATCTATTTTACATCTTGTAATGTTCTCTCTGTCATGTTTGGGTATAAATTCTTCACTTATCCACAGCTGTACTCTCTCTTGCAGAGTCATCAAAGTCCAGTGGCAAGACAAAACTTAGGATGGCTGGAAATGACCCAGGAAGCAATAGATGACTTTGGCATCCTTGATGTTTGACCAAGATAGATGAACATCCCTGAAAAGGGCTCAGCAAGCTGTGAAGCCAAAGGTAATAGTCATCCCTGAGTACCCCCCTAACTCAACTAAAAATTATTGAATGACACTGTTACTCATTAATAACATTTATTTGGTATCTACATTTCACTAAAATTGCCATCCAGAAATAAAAAATAAATTCAACATTATAGTCTTAAATTCTGAATCTATTTAGTAACATAAGCTAATAAACTCAAAGAATAATGCTGTACGCGATCTTCAGTTACAAGCTTACCAATGAAATCCTCCTGTCCTCCACTTACTTCCCCTTTTAGAGTCCAATGACTTTGTAGATGAGCTGTATGTGGTGTGAGCTTTCCTATATCTCTCCAAATCCTTCTAGGGCTGTTACTCTGTAGCTGCGTTTATATTTTGAACACATAATCCATTTTCAAAAGTTTTATCTTTTACTTGGAAAGGTTTTTATATATGAACATAGAACGTGGCAGCAGTCTGAATGAAACAGACATATTTTATCCAAAATACACGGCACAGGGAAAAAGGCAATTTGACCTCTAGCTCAAACAGTTTTATCTCACTCATTCCTGAAAACTTGTGCATATAGCTGTTAGTCAGAATTTCTGCTGCTATGTAACTATGATAATCAAAAAAACAGTTGACTATCAGATCCTGAGTGTACTGATGATCTGACTAAAAATAATCATTTTAAGATAGAGGTGAGGCAGCTAGGTGGCACAGTGTCAGGCCTGGAGTCAGTAAGACTCCTTTTCTTGAATCCAAATCTGGTCTCAGATACTTAGTAGCTGTGTGACTCTGGACAAGTCACTTCACCCCATTTACCTCAGTTTCCTCCCCTGCCAAATGAGTTGGGGAAGGATATGGAAAACTACCCCAATATCAAGTCCCTTAATCCTATGTGCCTCAGTTTCCTCACTTTTCAAATGAGCTGTGGTAGGAAAAGGCAAACCACTACAGGATCTTTGCCAAGAAAACCCCAAATGGGGTCACAAAGAGTTGGACACAACCAAAAATGTCTTAATAACAATAACAAAGACAGAGGCAATATGGCATAATGGATAAAGGATTTGCTTTGGAATCAAGAAGACCTAGATTCAAGCCTTGCTTCTTATACATACATCCCATTTGACCCTAATCAAATCATTGAACCCTCTAACACATTATGGAGGAGCTGCACATGTAGAGGGAATCTCAGGGTGGGAGTTCCATTACCACATTGGTAAAAAAAAAAAGTCTGACCAAAAGCTAAATATATCCAGATTCAAGCAAAGTCTAGACTTTTGGGATCTATAGGAATACATCAATCTTGGCATTTCATATAAGTATTTTAAAAGTATAGCTAAAAAACCCTTTAAAATATAAAAAATAGAACAGTCCAGATTCCTCTTTCCTCTTCCCCTGCCTTGGCTGGTAGCAAACTAAATGAATGAAAGCATTTTACTGCAGTGTAGCCTGGCATCCATCATTACTCACCATACATTTTGAGTTGAGTGGCTGATTTCAATGTTTTTTGCTATTCATTGACTTCTCTCCACCGAAAGGCCTTCATTCTGTCTACTGGTGGCTGCTTTTAAGATGGTGAATCTGTGTTTTGTTGGCAGAACTCAATCCAATAAGAAAAAAAATCCCAATCTATCCTTGGAATTTTCTTTGTCTTGCCAACTCACTGACACTTGTGGAAGACAAGTCCACTCATCTCAGCTTGCTGCTTCAGTGGTAATTCCTTTTGATCTTCAAGAACAATGGACGGGCTCCCTTTGTCTCCTTTGTTCCCCATGAGTTGATGTTTCTCTCCTGCTTCTCTACTCTATGGAAGGTCTAAGCAAACTTCAAGCCAAAGCTTTTCCTTGATTGAAAATATTTTTTGGAAGCGAATCTTGCCATTAGGAATGTTTCAAGTACAATAATTTCTTGCCATGCTTCTTTTTTATAAGCTTGTCCCATTTCAATAGCACTCTATTGTCTGGCTTCTTTGTAAATAAATAAATAAATGCAGAGAGAGTCACACCCATTCAATAACTAGGGTGAATCATACATAAGTCTTCAAAGTATGTTATTTCAAAAACATGAATAAAATTGTTGCCCAGTCTGTACCACACTAATGATCGGTACCATGTATTCAGACACAGTAAATTAGGTATCCAGAAATGTGTGTATTATAGGTAAATGATGTCTAAGAATGACAAAAATCCATCTTCCCTAACTCTCCTTTGTAAAATACCAGGTCATAAACTTAGAACAACAACAATAACCATGCTTTGCCTCTCATCTTAGGATCAATACCAAGTATTGATTCCAAGGCTGAAGAGTATGTACCGGCTAGGCAATGAGGGTTAAGTGACTTGCCCAGCTAGGAAGTGTTTAAGACCACATTTGAACCCAGGACCTCCCATTTTTAGGGACTCTCAATCCACTGAGCCACCTATCCATGCCAAGTCACAGAATCTTAAAGAGAATGGCCTTTGTTTTCTTGGCAGAGATAGTTATTACTTAGAACTATATATGAAAAGCATTTTATAACCATTTTGATGACTCTCCCTCAAAACACTCCAGCAGAGAATTTTGTAGAAGAAGATATCCTGATAGAAAAGGTCAGTGACTTAACCAAGGCTACATAGATAGAGGTAGTTTCTCAGTGACTGAGAATGACAATTGTCTTTGTGCATTATCATCTATTGATGTACCCTCATGTGGCTTTGAAGTCCAAAGGCTGAGGCGCAAAGTTTGTGGCACATGGGGCAAATAAAGCATTAAATAAATGTTTTATTTAAACAAAAGGTAACCAGTTTTCCCAGGCTGAAATTAACTAACCACTTTCACTACTCCTCTCCCCATTCATTACCCTCATTCCTAGAAAGAGAGAGAGCCAGGCCCCCTAGGCTAGGGATTGGTCCTTATATAGAACAATCCCCAAACCAGGAAGTAGGGGGTGTGGTTTCTCCCTAGCATTCAGGACCTATCCCATGCCAGGAAATAAGGGGTGTGGTCCCTCCCCCAGCATGGGATTGGTTCATTCAAGACCAATCCCAAATCAGGAAGTAGGAGGGAGGGACCCCTGAGGCATGCTGGGAAATGCAGTCCCCAGCCAGGAAGCAGTTTAAAACTCACAAGTGACAAGAATTAGAATTCACACTTCGTCTGCCTGACATTCATAATGACATTCACACTGTTTTCTATAATACTAGAGTCCTTTGTAGACATATAGCATTATAATATATGATTATTATTTGGCTCCTTGATTAAGACCTATCATTTAAGAATCTCATCTAATTAATATGACTCACAGTTACAGCTTAAACATCCTCATATTTTAGACGAATACAATCCAAAATGTTTCATGGTGTATTAGTCAGCTATAGCCATGTCATCTTATGGTGAAATGGGAAAATATGCAATAACTGGTAAGAAATTGCTTCTGTTTTTAGCATTTCTGAGATCCTCAATTGCTAGCACCTTCACTCACTTTGATTATCTTCAGCCAAAAAAATGCTTTCCATAATCTAATCTCTCACAAACGGTCTGCATTTTCCATCCTGCCTTTCCCTCTCTAGTTCCACCTATCTAGCTCCATGATTTGTGAGTAAAAGTTACTTTGAAGTATTACCTACCCTGTTAAACACATGGTATTGCACTTTTTTTATAGACAGAAACCACATTTGATCAAAGGAAGGTAGAGAAGAAGAGAATAAACATTTCTTAAGCTTATGTCATGTATCAGACACTGTACTATACATACTTTACAAATATTATCCTCACAATAATTCTGGGAGGTGGGTGCTATTATTCCCATCTTATAGTTCAGGAAACTGAGACACAGAATTTAAGGGACTAGTGTAGGGTTACATAGTTTATGTGTCTACGGGCAGATTTGATTACCTAGATGCCTTTAAATAGATGGTTTTATATTATTCCTTTGCAAGGGAAACCTAAATGTTACCATAAATATCTGCTATAGGGTGAGGCAAGCTGAAATGATGGGGCATGTGTAATTTAGCACATGTATACCTCTGATTACTTGTCAATTTTTCTATCACCTTTGCTTTGCCATTAGAGATGCAAGGCTCTTCTTACTGATGAAAGGAGAAGAGGAAAGAACTCTCCATTCTCATGAGGTAACTTTATAGTTCTTGCAGTTACTTTTTGAAATTAAAAGATTAAATTGCCAAATATAGCAACATATAGAAAAACAAGATCTGTGGCAAGTCACTATAACTTCCTGGGTCTCAGTTTCCTCAACTGTAAACTGAGATGATCAGAGCAGATGTCTTCTGGATTTTCTTTCAGCACTAAAATTCAACTCCGCAAAATCCCTATTAAACATGTAGTTTACATCAGCTGCCTACATTGCCTTTCCATCCAATTTCTTTACTTCCTCTTTCTGAGCCTGTTATACAAATGAGAAGATTAGACTAGAGACCTCCAAAGTCAATTCCAGGACTAAATCCAATCAACCTATAATCATGTTCAATCTGGCT
The DNA here is from genome assembly GCF_027887165.1 of Monodelphis domestica. NCBI lineage: Eukaryota > Metazoa > Chordata > Mammalia > Didelphimorphia > Didelphidae > Monodelphis > Monodelphis domestica. The sequence continues at coordinate 305,946,307 of NC_077230.1, forward strand.
TCTATTCTTACAACTTTATTAAACTTCACATTTAAAAGTCATTAATATGCTATTAATTACTAAACTCTAAGGCATTTTTTCAATCTTATTCTTTCTTGACCTCTCTTGACACATTTGACATTGCTAATTATACCTTTTGGGAAGGAGGGAGTGAGTTTTGGGCATGGTGGTTGGCTAGTGTGAAGGGATGGAATGGAATGAGTGAGGAAAGGAGAGAATGGCAGTTTTGCTGGCTTGTGCAGTGAGAAGGGGGGAATTATATCCAAAGAGGCTGGAAAGACAGGCTGCGGAGAATTTTAAAAACTGAACAGATGAGACAATAGGAAGACTCTGGGTTTGGTTGGCTAGTCATATAGTCAGATCTGTACTTAAGGAAAATTATTTTGGCATCAGGGTGGAATATTCTAGAGTAGGAAATTCTAGAGTAAAGCAGAGAGACCAGTAAAGATGCTTTTGTAATATCTGTAGGAGAGGTGATGATGGCCTGAATTTAGATGGTGGCTGCATGAATGGAAAGATAGGCTAGGATGTGTTAGATGTTATAAAAGTAGAAAGACTTGGCAACTGATTGGATGTGGGGTGACAAAGTTGAGGAGTTCAGAATAATGCTGAAATTACAAATTTGAGTAACTGGAGGGAAGGTGGCACTCTTGACAGAAACAGGCAAGTTTGGAAAGAGGAGAGGATTTAGGAGAAAAGACAAATTCCATTTTAGACATGTTGAGATTAAGATGCTTTCAAGACATCCACTGTGAAATGTTCAATAGGCAATTAAGTGATGCTCAGGGAGAGATGTGGCTAGATTACAGACCTGAGAGTCATCTGTATAAAGATGATACAAATAAATTTAAGCTATTATTTAGTCCCTTCCCAAGTACTTTGCAGTGAGTAGGTATTAATAAATATCCTTGAGTGAACTGTGCAAGCACAGTCTTTTGAATGAACTAGCAAATAAGTTGAAGTACATTTTTAAAAGGTATCACATTATCATTTACTTTTTGCATTAAACAAGACACTATACTCTTTGATTGAAAATGTGTCAGAACGGAGGTGACCCCAACCCATTCTATTTTGAGTCCTTCTAGAATCTAAAAGACGATATGCAAAAACATTCCATGTATTTTACCTGCAAAGAGGTTCTACAAGGTCCTTTTCAAGAAAATCATGATCTTTCTTTACAGCTGCGATGTTGATGGGAAATTGTGAATCTATGAAAAAGATACACACAAACATTTGAGTTAACAGCTTGTTTCTGAAATGCAGGACATGTATTTTACCAACTAAAATCCTATATAAGCCATTAAACTAAATAGTAGTTACTCCTGGGTAAAAGTTGTTGACATAATTTTAGAGAGCAGATGGTTTTACTGTAAACGTGATAAGTGCTTTTAATAATGTGAAGAAAATTTAAACTATGACAACAATCATGAGCCTGACCTTGAGTATGATTCAAATATTAAGCAGTCAGAGCTTTTCTATCTCCACATTATCAGAGAGGTAGGTTGACCTGGCCTCTGAGAAACATTCTTATAGTTGACATATGTACAAAGGCCACTTATTCATGTCCAACTGAATTTAAGAGCTGTCTTGCTGAATAGATGCAACATTCCCTCTCAGGAAGGAGAATTTTTTTTAAACTTTAGTGTCTAAAATGTCTTCAAAATTCCAGGTGCCTTAAAACACTCTTTTTAAAAATTAAAGATAATAAAGAAATGCCCAAGAGTATTCTTTGCCCACTCTATTACAAACAACTAACCACCCTAATATTTATACTGAGAAATTAGCAGCACAGCAAACACTATGCTCTGCCCCAAGAATGTCGTGGGATCCCAGCCACCTGGTGACTCTCCAGAGTACAATCTATCATGTATGGTGGGCTTATAGATCAGGTCTCAGAATTCTGTTATAGTCACATTTAAAGGGCCAGTGTATTAATTCTCAGCATTATTTTCCTTTCTGTTTGCTATACTATAGTTTGGCTCTCAAAGACCATAAATTCAAGATAAATTATATCTCATTTGTCTTTATTCAAACTGGAACCTACAATGATGAAAACTATTCCCCCTCTGGTGGTCAAAGTTATAAAAGTGAATTTTAGCCACTGTTAAGATAAATAGTGTTTCTTTCATAATATAGTCAACACATTTGCTTATATGTACCTGGAGAAACAAAGTTTTATGAAGATGTATATGAATTTCTCATTAATTATATATGGATGCTTTAATTTTAAACTAAGAATATTTTGGATTTACAAAGAGCCTTTTGTTGAAAGATTTCAGAAAATGCTCATAGCTCTCCCCCCCTTTATTTTTCATATTCCAGAGATAGAAGGAAATGGAATATTTTATAGCTGGAAATAGTAGAAAACAGCTATAGTGGCATGTCACAGGTAACTAAAGCCAGTGCTAGAATCTTGAGCTAGCTCATTTTCTTTATTCTACACACCAATGTGTAGAGTATCAAGAAATAAAAACACCACTGCTTACAAATATGTTCCAGTAGTGTTGGCTATAGTTAGTGAAATTGATATTATTTTAAGGATAGGTGGGCCATCTTATTAACTATTACACTAAAAAGGAAGAGTTTCATGGGCAATTAGATATAATGTTTGATCCAAAAGGTTTATTGAGATGTTTTTTTCTACATAAGATGATTGATCCAAATTAATGATGAAGTATTGACACACTGATATGATTTCTAGGAAAATTTAAACCATTTTCTCAAGATTCATAGCAAAGCAAAAATAGGGAAGAGGAGGAAATTTAAAATACTGCAAAAAGATGACTATAGAGAAAATGTAGATTTGGGACTTATGATAAGAAGCTAATGGAATTAGTGAGAAGCAAGAAGGAAAGAAAGCAAAGGAAGAAAAGAAGGCAAAGGAAGAATAGATTTTTTTTTTCTGAATTACAACTGTATTTGCATTCCCATGTAAAAGCCTTATGGCACAAGATAATAACAATAGCTAAAATTTGTAGAGCTTATTAAGGTTTGCAATGGGCTTTTTACATTATCTCATTTGGCTTTTACAGCAACCCTCTGTATTAGGGACTATTATTATCCACATTTTACAGGTAGAAACTGAGTTTGAGAAAGGTAAAGTGACTTGTTCCAAGTCATACAATATCTGAGACAAGATTTGAACTAAGGTCTCTTGGCTCTACATTTTGTGCCATAACCACTAAACAGGCCAGTATAGCAGAAAGTTCTGGACTGAGAGGACCCAAGTTCAAAACTTTCCACTAATTTGACTTTTCTCAGTTTCATTATCTATTAAAGAAGGGGATTTGAATTGATGGCCTCTGAGAACTCTTCCAAGTCCTAGACTATTAATCCTATGAGGGACTGAGGAAATTGTTGAAAGAGAAAAGGAATCTTAGGGCACTGGTATTAGGCTAGTGCAAATTTATTTTCTTTGAATGAGAAATGAAAAATGTAAACATACCCTCATAGAGTTGAGCATATTGTGGGAATCCAGCAGCTCGTAACCAGTCACACGCTTCTTTTGCTTCAATTTCTGGGGAGGAAGGGTGAAAAAATGAATCAAAATATGAATCAAAAAGTCACAAAGTCTCACAAATCTTTCTTCATCAAAGCAAAGAAGAATAAGTTATCGTTGTGCCTATTATTAATAAAATTACACAAATGATTTTCTGTAAACTGTGAAGTGAAAGCACGTAATTGTGTACAGAAATGGGTAAGGAATGAGTTCATTAGCATGGATTGCGTTTAAAGAAGCCTGTTATAATCTTCTTGTGGAACCCACAAATATTTAGAGCTCAAAAAGAAAACAAAATAGACTCTTAAGAACACAAAGCTGGGTCTCTACTAGTAGAACAAAATGTGTTATTTACCAAAACACCAGAGGCTGAGATGACCGAGTATGAGGACATGCCTCACTATTACAATGTAAGATACAGTCTCTGTGTGCTAGGACTATTAAAAAGAAAAAGGTAAGCTTTAAACCTGAAAACTAGAGATAATGATACTTTGTCTCTCCCTCCCTTCTTTGTTTCTTCATTCCTTTGGATAGTGTGAGGATAAAAGTAGATAATCTGTGTGAAAGTATTTTGAGTTCTCAGGAATAAAAGTGCTACAGAAATTCAAGCTGGCATTATTTGAATTTTTATTGCTAATGTTTACTTGGAAAAACACATTATAACAACACGTGCATTAGATAAGTACATGAAAACCATTTTAAGAAATAGCATTTTCCCCATCCACTCACAAAGCACAACTATCCATGTTCTCATCTCAAGTCAATCAAAAAACTTAGGAGTGGATCCAATCCAAAGCTCTGTCTTTCTGGTAACCATTTTCAACACAGATTTTCTAAATGATCATTAGACCACCTGCCTGGAAAAACTGTCTTGTAAAATGAGAGAATACTACAGTATGTGAAACAGGGCACTTTTTGACCTCTTAAATCCTGGATCATTTCCTAACCACAATTCTGTTAGATAAATACAAATGTAAGGGAACAGAAGTTCATCCATCAAAGCCCGTTTTCTACAAACAAGATTACACAGCCAATTATAACAGTTCTATAAGAAGTCCCCTTCCTCTAACGCTTGGATGAATCACTGTCAGATCATTGTACTCACGTGTGCTTTGACGTGAGTTTCTTTCGACGGTCTGAAAACAGAATACACAGAGTCCTTAGGACTGCTGCTTTAAAAAAAAGTGAAATAACCCTTGCACAAGACAGTATGTATGTGGAAAGGTGGAGATATCAGTAGAGCACTGTTTCAACCTGACAGAGTTATTTAGAAGACGTTAAGGGAACAAACCAAAGGTCAGATACTAAGGCTCACTGGGAAAACCTGGACAGAGACCCTAAAAATTTCAGGCTAAACACAACCATAGCTTCTCTGATCTAGCAAGAGCTGGGATGAACCTGTCAGAGAAGGATGGAAGTTAGTCAAGGATGTATGTAGCCTGTGAAGGTCTCTGCCTCAAAGCAACAAGTTTTGTGAGAGAAGCAGTAGGATTTTAGGGGATCCAATGCTGAATCTGGTCCTAGAAGACAGGATTCTGCTTCTTAGTAGCCCTGTAGCCTTGAGCAAGTCAGTAAACCCAACTCTCCATTTACTCAACTGTTTTCATGTCTTTGAAGGAGGATAAAGGGATTTCACTTGATTACCACGCAAATATTTGAAAAGATTTGCCCGAAATGCACAATCTGCTTGTAACTCATGGTGGGGGGACTGGTTTAAGGATGGTAGATGATTCATTTCTTAGTCATAATATCCTTTGGACACTTAAATTTTAATAGTTTTTTTGATTAATATAATTGAGGAGGTGGTAATGAAGAAATAACTGTTTAATTTTTTGACATGTTCCAAACAGAAGAGGTCACCACATCTGAGACAGAGTCAGAAGATCCTGTTATCACTTGAAAGATAAACCCATTTCCCTCTTGTAACATAGGCTGTTAAGCAACAGGACTTTTGACAAAGGCAGAATATAGAATCTTAGATCTAGATTTGGAAAAGATTTCAGAGATCATCTAGTCTAAATGTCTTATTTTACTGCTGAGGAAAATGAGGTCCAGATAAATAAAGTCCTACAGGTAGTTACCAACTTAAAAGAGAGGGAGAAAGGAAAGGCAGTGACATGAACAGAATAAACAGAGGGTCCCAAATAGGCAAGGGAACAGAGGGAAATAAACTCATCCAGAGATGAAAGGAAACTTGTCCTAGGGAAAAGTGAGGAGTGAACATATAAAGGGTGAAGGGAGGGCCAGGTAAAGATAATTAGGCAGGAGGTCATTAAACATTGGGAAGATCACAGATTTAGAAGTGGAAAAAGCTTTTGATGTCATTCATCCAGTCTAACTCACTGGTTTTAGATGAAGAAACTAAGGCCCAACAAGGTAAAGGGTTTGCCCTAGGTCAAAAAGTGGTAGTGCTGGGCTTTGGACTTAGGCTCTTTCACTCTCTATCACTAGCTCATTATGGAAAAGTAGATCTCAAACTTTTTAATTTAAAATTTCATTTCGTTCTGAATTTAGCCGTCTGATATACCAAAGAAAGGGGGAATGTTAGAACATTTAGAAATTAGAACTTTTAGAACCCATAAATCCCTGTTACATAACGTGTGGTTTTTAAAAAGTATATAATAAGTTCAAAATGCTGCTTTCAAATCTGTCCTGCTTATCTGTGTTTTCCTTTTAATTTCAAAAGAGGCTTTCTAAACTGAGCACCCCAGGTGGCTACTGAGATAGACTTTAGGTATAAGTCATAATGCCTTCATAACTCAATGAAGTAATAGATTCCTTTCTTTCTTTTTCTTTTTTTTTTAAACTCAAACTTTCTGGCTTGGAATCAATAGCAAGTATTGGTTCCAAGGCAGAAGAGCAGTAAGAAGTGGGCAATTGAGGTTGTGACTTGTTTAGGGTCCCACAGATAAGGCCAGATTTGAACCCAAGATTTCCCATCTCTATACCTGGTTCTCAATTCATTGAGCCATACAGCTGCCCAGAATCCTTTCTTAATAACTAGTGACACAAATGTAATAATTCACCATAATTAGCCATTATAAAATTTGATTGTAGACCATGAACTTGAGTTGGAAAAGGCCCTGCCATTTCTCTTAATTATGTAGCCAGTAGCTCCCAATAACATCTGCCAGCCAAACATAAATGTTTTTTAGGGTATATTACCCTAGGTTAGCAAAACAAATTTTGGGGATAAAATAAATTATTGTCAGTATCAGCATTTCAAAAAAGATCTATGCAAATGTTAAATGACATTTTGGGAGAATAACTTGAAATTTTTCTTTTTTCATTGTATACTAAGTAGCTAGCACAATAGTAAGTAAAATGCTTTAAGAGCTACAAAAAACACATTTTGACAGTTTTATTTGTTCTCATAGTACTGCCTCTGTGGCAGTCATAGTGCCATGAAGAAAGAAAGCAACTCAACAATTCTGCTCCTGAGAACTAACATTGCTGGAAGCCAAATACAGTGTGGTGGAGCTCTAGAAAAACCACACATGTGTCAACCATGGTTCATGCTTTGCCTTGCTGTAAGCTGTTTTGTTTATTTGAGCATAGGACCTCATAATACAAGGCTCACCACTCTGGAGAAATACTTTCCTTCCCTCCCCTCTGAGAAATCATAATTTCTTCTAAGAAAGGGTAGGGAAGGAAAGTATTCCTTATATGGATTTTTGCTATTCTTCTACTATTTGTTGTATTCCTCTACCTTGAAGCTTCAACCATAGCGCCTGTCCTCAGCAGCTTCATTAAATAAATGATGCCTTCCACAGACCATGAGACTTATGGGAAAGGGGCAAAAAGTGGGAAAGATTGAAATGCTTGTTCCTTGGAAAACTCTGAACTTCCAAGAGCTCTGCTTTCACTTGACTGCTCTTCTGGGGAAAAGGAGTAGCTCCACTGTCTAAGCAAAGGAATGAATGGAGAAAGAAATTTCTGAAGCTTCACTGACTCAGGGTCATGACCGATTGAAAAATGAAAATGCTTAGCTTCTCCACATAACAAATCTACAGTTCATCTGATTTTGTTCCCCAAAGAATTTAGCAGAATTGACTCAGCTATACATTCTAGATGCTGCTTTGTCTCTTGCTTTCTAGTTCTGAGGAAAGTCATTGAATCCTTCTGTGATGCAGTTTCCTCATCAGTTCACTAGAAACCTGAGGTTGACTTCCATATATGAGGCGCAAAGACTAAAACACTATGTGAGGCTGCTGTTATCCCACATTGACCTATCTGATGAAGTCTTCAGGGGCTGTGCATTGGGATTTATTTATTCCATTACATTCATGAGAAGATCATAGAATTTTGGAAATAAAAACTTCAGGTAATACTTAGGTGTTCTTAATGATTTTTTTTCCTCAAAAAGAATGATTATTTTTTAAAAATAAGCCTGATTTTAAAGTATTGCCACATGTATGTTACTAAGTGGAATCCAGACTATCAAGAGCAGAAGTAAAAATGTAATCTAAAAGAATTCACGATAATAAAAACTCTAATTTTGATGAAATAAGGAAGAGAAAATCTAATCAAAAGTCTAATTTATAGAATATTTTAAAAAATATTTTAATAAAGTTCAAATACACATGTTTTAAGGAGTTGTGCTGCTAGAAATACACACACACATATAGTCTGTGTATATGTGTCTATATATACTTCTAGAGCAGCTAGATGGCACAGTGGATAGAGTGCTGTTTCTTGAGAAAGGATGGCCAGAGTTTAAACTTCTTCTCAGACACTTATCGGTGTGATCCTAGGCAAGTCACTATCCTTGTTTTCCTCAGTGTAAAATGAACTAGAGAAAGAAATGGGAAGCCACTCCAGTATCTCTGCTAAGAAAATAGAGTTTTAAAAGAGTCAGACATTACTGAACAAAAGCAAAATTATCTTCCCCTAAAAAAAATACCTCAAACTTTTTTTTTTAATTTACCTCCTCTGAGTTTTTTCTTCTCCAGAGTAATCATTCTCATTTCCTTCTGTCAATTCTCATATGGGATGAACTTAGGATCCTTCACTAACCATGCTCTTTAAATTAATAATTTACTGCCTTATATTGTTAGCTTTTTTTTTTTTTGGTATAGGCAAGTCTTATTTCATCAACTGAAAACAGAGACAGTATGGTGTAAGAAATAGGTGCTGAATTTAGAGGCAGAGACCCAACCTGAGATCAGACTTCTGCCATTTATTAACTATATGTCTTTGGGAAAGACATTTAACCTCTCTGACCTGAGCTTCCTCACCTGTAAAAAAAGGGGGTTTGATTAAATGACTGCTAAGGTCATTTAAGGTCAGCTTTAACAACATGGTTCCTACATTTCTTAAGCACAGTAAACATCTCAGAAGCATATATAAACAGTAGGCATTCAACTACATATTTGTAAATTGACCTTACAGTAGAAATCAGTTGAGTAAATTAATTTACATTTCAATAGCCATTAAAAGTGGGTCTTTTTTTTCCTTTGTAGAGTATTCAGGGATTTTTTCTTTAAGTATTGGGTCTTTAAGTTAAATTATTTTCAGTAAATCAGTTTGGGGAATGTACAGAAAATGGAAATAAGTACTATTAATAGTAAGAATGATAGCAGAGTCTTTACTCTAAATAATACTGTCCTCTAAGATGGTGATTTTGACCAGTAGTAGTGTATGTGATTAGAGTTCATTTATTAGTAGTGTTGATGGATTTACAGTGACCTACAGTGGTGTAATGAGGTCACTTGATTTCCTAAATGGCTGGCAAGGAAGTAGGAGACAGCCACAGAAGAGAACAAAATTAACACATTTTCATAGGGATCTAACTTATGACCTTCATTCTAATTGCATCAGCAGAATGCCCTAACTCTGGATTTTCCAACTCATTTCTCATGACATTAAGGTTTCTCATGGTGCATCACAGCAAGCTCTCCTCAAGGCTTCAGACATTCTCTATCCTACTTTCTTGTCTGTGTGCTCTGTTTATTACACTTCCTTTGTATGCCATGTCTTTTGCATTTCAGGACAATTTATAAAAAGAGTTTTGAATATTTCTTTTCTTTCTTTTAAAAAAATTCAAACCAGTTAGATCTGTGGGTACCATTTTTGAAAGCTCACTGGTACTAATATAGAATGAATTAAATCCCCCCAAATGTCTGCAGTAGTCACAATTATCATTATTGAGGTTTATAAAAAGTATTTAAATGTCAACAGGCACATAACTATTGGTTTAGGATAATTTATATGATTGAGTTAACATAATTAACAGACTATTTAAGGTGAATACTGCTTCTTTGTCTTAAGATGGAATTTTCCCAGAATGATTAAACAACCAACCTCTAGCGCCTACATCCCTGGATTGTTGTGATGATCAAATGAGACAATAATTATAAAGCACTTAGCACAGGGCCTGACACACAGTACATGCTATATAAATGTTAGTTATTGTTATTATCTCTGCTTAATGTAGTTTTTTTTTTTTCCTATGACCACAAATTGGTTTTGTAGTGTTTATCATTGCTACTTAGATATCTGCTCATTCCATGAATGGCTATATGTCAAAATCCAGCCTCTGTCTCTTTGTAATCATCATAATGGTGAATCTTTTTTGGTCTGAAAACATACTTTTTATTTTTCTAATCCTATATGCTACATATAAAAATATAACTCCTCTCAATCTACTTCAATTTAGGACATTTTTAAAATTTAAGAAATAAAGGTACAATTTTTCAAAATTGTTAGGTAAAATGCAGAGACAATGCAACATATACATTTATGGATGTCCTTTTGTTTTGTTTAGGACTTGTGCATAACCTTTGACCTCAGTGTGGAAATTCTCTCCACCAATGCTGCCCAGTGACAATTTATCTGTCCTGGAGATCTGCTTATGCACTAACTGTCAAGTAACACATAGATAAACTTACTTACTCACAAAAACTCTTATAACATCCTTCCCTAAAACCTTTGGTGACAATGGAAACTAGACAACGGAAACTATAACCTTACTATTTATCAATTGAAATAGTCCTCAGTTTTCAAAGATCCTAAACTGTATTTTCACTTGACTTCTTAGACAACTTGGTAACTATTTTACAAGTTGACATATGCAAAATAAGGGGAAAAATTGGAAACTACATGGAATTATTCACACTTATATTAGAATTTTGAAGAAATTCTAAATTTCTATGATCTCCACTATTACAGTTTAGAATTTCTATGATATTAGGCTCTTTACTTCATATTTCTGAACTTTTTCACATTTTTAAAATAATGGGGTTGAATTAGGTGATATCTAAAGTCTTTTCCTGCTCTAAAAGCTCCAATCCTCCAATTTGTATAGTTACATCCATTTGGGGCCCATATTGCTTTCTCTCTAGTCCTCCCACAACAAACATGACTTCTTTGAAGCTGTAAACCAATGGAAGGGATCTATACCCATTGACAAGAACTCTTTGCAAAGAGAGAAATGATTACCTAGAGATAGTTTAACTAAGGGAGCTCTTTAGGAACAAGGTACTAGTCTTATATAAATATCCTCAGCATTAAAAAAAATACAAAATACATAAAGCCTCAAACCAAATAATAAAATCCCAAAGAATAAAACAGAAAAAAGCATTCTCTGTCAGCCAAATACTTTTTAACCATATTGTTTTGACTCATGTTTTCCATGAGGCAGAAGGAGCTCTTTATTCTTCCTGTTCATTTTGTACAGACTGTTCCAATCAAGAACTTGTAGCATTTTTGTGGGATGCTACAGGGATAGATAATCCCATGTACATCCATCAGGTGCCACCCAATACGAGAAGAACTGAGTTTTGGCAGGTGTGCCTAATCAGGCAGCAGAAAAAAAAAAAGGCTGGATGACAGAGATTTGATCTGAAGCCATTAGAGACAAACTGGATTAGAAGGAAGAAGAGTATAGTTAAAAGGGTCATCATATACCCCTGCGTAATTAGCATCCTGAATATGTGCTTCGAGTAGGATATAATATTATTGCCTATGAGCAAAGTATTCAGTTCAATCAACACTTATTAAGTGCTACTGTGACAGGTCTAGGATAAAATTCAGATAAGACATAGTACTGTGCTTATGGAGCTTGTAGTCTACTAGAATCATAACTCATTTATATAGCATTTTACAAAGCATCTTCCTCCCAAGAACCTTGTGAAGGTAAGAAATAAAAGTATCAATAAACAAATGTTGAAGATGAAGAAATAAACTTAGAGTAGTTCACCAACTAGACAAATATCTATCAAGTCCCTAGTTAATTGCCAGTTGGGTTACTTGACACATTTAACAGTAGAATGTATCAGCAAAAAGGTTTTTGCATTTCTACCATAGTATCCCTTTTGGTGCTCATGAAATCTTTTAAAATATTTAAAACTTTACATTATTATTTAATGAACAAGTTGAAATATTATCATATGTAATTTGTTGTTGTCGTTATTGTTCAGTCATTTCAATTGAGTCTAACTCTGTGAAACCATTTGAGGTTTTCTTGGTAAACATACTGGAGTGGTTTGCTCTTTCCTTCTGCAGGTCATGTTACAGATGAGGAACTGGGGCAAATACAGTTAAGTGATCTGAGGTTAGGTTTGAACTCAGGAAGATAAGTCCTTCTGACTTGGGACCAGGCACTCTATCCACTTTGCCACCTCGCTGCCCCATTATATGTAGACATAGGCATATATACACATTGTGAAGAGTAAATCAAACTCTCTTTGCCTATCAATCAGCAACTTTTAAGTTAGTCAATCAAAAACTCAAGTATCCTTTTTATGAAGGATTATTTGTTTAGCTTTAGTCCAACTGTTGTCTGATCATCCTCAAAGCTATTCTAATATAATTGCATTCAGCATCAGAAAGGATATATATGCCAACAGAATTATACAGCACCTTGGCATACTTCCCCTTGTCCCACCCCACTGGGGAATTCAAACTGGTTAGACTTTATTCAATTTCTAACATCTTGAGAAACATGGCAAAAGGAGCACATTACTTTACATAAACTTAGTAATTTCTAGTTCAGTCATTTATGTCTTTGGCTTCCCATCAGATGAAATGGTGTCATCAATAAAACTAGTTGTTATTTAATTTAATCCACAGAAAATGCTTATGCTGTATAAATGTAATTTTATTATCTGGATAGTTATGAAAACCAAAACCTCATCATCATATTTGCTGGCAAAGGGGTATAAAGGTCTATGAAAAACGTTTGCAAGGCATTTGTCCAAGAGCACCTTTGGCTGTCAAAAGTGCAAGACAACTAAAGTACTGGCTCCAGGCTCTCTCTGGCTTTATAAGGAGCCATTATTTCTCTCTTGGCTAACAAGAAAATTATGTCCAAATCAAACCAATGAAGGTTTTATTTTATTTTATTTTTGCTGCTACGGAGTCAGGTTCACTGAATTTTATTCAATTCAATAAACATTTATTAAATGCCTACAGTGTATAAGGCATGGTTAAGCACTGAGAATAGAAAAATGGAAAAGTTCCTGCTCTCAAGAGTCAAGGTTCTAGTGAGGAAGGTGCATGTAATATGTTCACAAATAAAGGAACACAGATAACACACAAAGTAATACAAATAATCCCAGGAAGAAGAAAGTGCTAATAATTGTTGAAGCTTGATTGGAACTAGGAAAGACTTTGTAGAATATAAGAAGTATCTGAGCTAAACTTTGAAGGAAGCTAGGCATTCTATTGGACAGAAATGAGAAAGGAGAACATTTGTGCAGTGGTCATAACTGGCTATTGGGCCATTTTTATTGGAGCAGAGAATAAATGTGGGGGGAAACAAAACCTAGAAATATAAGCTAGAACCATATTATGAAGGGCTTTTAATTTTAGGATGGGAAACATGTACTGTTTCCTAGTAGAAGGAGAGAACAATTGAACAATTTTGATCAGGTCTATGTTTCAGGAATACCATTTGGCAACTCTATGAAGGATGGATTGGAAAGAGAAGAAACTGGAGGAAGGAAACCAGTTGGGGGCTATTGCAGCAGTCCAGGAAAGAGGTAATGATGGTCTGAAATATGGTAGAGGTTATATGAATAGGAAGAAGGGGTTCATAATTCCAAAATGGAGACTTGGAAGGATTATTCACCTAGATTGGAAGCTAATCAAGAGACAGCAATTGTCAAGGGGAGCAAGGGAAGAGAGAGTGTCTGGGGTGGGTGTAGCCAACAGAATCTGATGCTAGAGAGAGGTCAGAGAAAAATGATGGCTGATGATATTATATTGGAGGGAGTAGTTTTTACTCTAATAGTGGGTTGGAAGCCAAATGGCAAAAGATGAAGATGTGAGTCAGAGACAACAAGCTCAAAGAATCCTTTCTAGGAGTTGTATAATGTCCAGTGGAAATGGAATTCAACATGAAATTAAATTGACTAGTATAGAGGTTGTACTTCCTTTTATTTACTTTAAGGCCCTTACTTTCTCTCTTAGCTACAACTCTAATATAGGAGTGCAAAGGCTAGGCAATGGGGTTAAGTGACTTGCCTAGGGTCACACAGTTAGGAAATGTCTGAGGCCAGATTTTAATCCAAGAGCTCCTGACTCCAGATCTGGCCCTCTATTCACTGTGCTATCTTTCCTAATAGTTTAAATAGTTTTCAAATATTTTAAAAGCAAATATATACATTGCAAAATAAATCAAAAATATCTTTATATGATAGGAGGAGAGTGAGTCTGCCCCTAGAAAAGTTTCTGTCCTCTTAAACCAATAGAATTGGATCATGTGTTTTTTCATGATAGATTATGTAGTGTACTATTGAGCACTGACAAATTTTATCATTCCATAGCCAGACCATGACAAGAAATGTAGGAATACATTGATCAGAGAATTTCAGTTAAGAATAATTCTTCCTCACACCTAGCAGATTGGCTAACATAACAGCAAAGGAAAGTAATGAATGCTGGAGGGGATGTGGCAAAGTAGGGACATTAATTCATTGCTGGTGGAGTTGTGAACTGATCCAACCATTCTGGAGGGCAATTTGGAACTATGCCCAAAGGGCGACAAAAGAATATATACCCTTTGACCCAGCCATAGCACTGCTGGGTCTGTACCCCAAAGAGATAATGGACACAAAGACTTGTACAAAAATATTCATAGCTGCGCTCTTTGTGGTGGCCCAAAACTGGAAAACGAGGGGATGCCCATCAATTGGGGAATGGCTGAACAAACTGTGGTATATGTTGGTGATGGAATACTATTGTGCTCAAAGGAATAATAAAGTGGAGAAGTTCCATGGAGACTGGAACAACCTCCAGGAAGTGATGCAGAGCGAGAGGAGCAGAACCAGGAGAACATTGTACACAGAGACTAATACACTGTGGTATAATCGAACGTAATGGACTTCTCCATAAATGGTGGTGTAATGTCCCTGAACAACTTGCAGGGATCCAGGAGAAAAAAAACACCATTCATAAGCAAAGGATAAACTATGGGAGTGGAAACACCGAGAAAAAGCAACTGCCTGAATACAGAGGTTGAGGGGACATGACAGAGGATAGACTTTAAATGAACACTCTAATGCAAATACTATCAACAAAGCAATGGGTTCAAATCAAGAAAACATCTAATGCCCAGTGGACTTACGCGTCGGCTATGGGGGGTGGGGGGGAGGAAAAGAAAATGATCTATGTCTTTAACGAATAATGCTTGGAAATGATCAAATAAAATATATTAAAAAAAATAATTCTTAATATATGTCAATGTTTTTCTAAACTATAGAGTGGATAACTTTTACAACAGGAAAATATAGTGATCAAAATAACTTATGTAATTTTAATACTCTATCAAATTAGATAGCAATGAACATTTTTAAAGTTTTCTATAGCCCTTAATGTTTGTGCTCATACATTCTGAAATACCGAATCTACCTCATTTAAAAGCACAACATTTGGTTAAAAGAATATAATGGGAAATAATATGATTTATACTTTCATGAAAGTCAATCTCATTCAAACACAAAATGAATCACAGAAAGCTACCCTTTAGGGAGACAGAACATACTTTGCATTAGTTGTGTTGATTAAAAGTACATGCAAAGCAGCCTCAGAATAACAAAAGATTGCTTTACCCAAACAACATGGGAGGAAAAAAAATGTAAAATTCCACTAAAAGGATGATTTAATTGAAATATAGAAAAAAAGGTCCATGTTTCTTAAAAAATGGTCTAAGTGTATGAAAAATAGAAAATATAGACTTTTTACTAATTTTTTAAGTCTTCCATGAATGGCACTGCTATTGAATTCCAAAGAAAAGACTTGCTAATGCTCATGGGACAGAATATTAAGAACTGGAAAGAACCATAGCAATCAGCTGGTCCAAGCCCATCATTTTACAGATGAGAAAATTGAAGCCCTGAAAGATTAAGTGCTCCAGGCTGTAAGTTAGCTTAACTCACTGGACATTGACCACCATTTAAAAGATCATGGAAGGAATGGTGTTGGGGATGCTTGCCAACTGCTGGTGGGAGTGAATGTTAAAGAAGTTTATTGTGTCTAGTATTTGGTGTATACTGATGGACTGCTTAGGGGCTACCTGGTTTGGAGGATTGTACCTAACCCATGTGGTGGTTGTTTTTACCACAGTTTATCTATTTATCTTCCTCTAAGTAAAGAACTGTGCCCAGTTAAATCATTCTTTTGTTTTTAACTCCAACATACGATACTAGTATGACTTCATTGAAATATGTCATGAGGGAAAGGGGTCAGAGTTTAAGAAGACAATTATTATCACCCATAAAGGGGTCTTGTTAGAGGAGAGAATTACTACCCCAGAATCCCCTGATATATAGTGGAGTACATAACTGGTGGGGAGAATGGAAGACTTCCAACCTCTGGCCTTCATCAATAAATAGGGCCAGAAAACTGTGTGGCAGCATTTTTGATGGTTCAATATCCAATCTTTCTCTGAACACTTTGCCAGTATTCTAGTTTAGATCCTCTCTTCACTTGTCACCTCTACTAACTTAATGACTTCATTGATCTCCCCATTTCCAATCTGTCAATCACATGCCATTGCCAAAAGAAAAGAATCTTCCTAATTAGTCCATATTTAGTCCCTCACTGCAAAAAAAAAAAAAATTCAGTGGCTCCCTATTCCCTATAGGTGAAAAAATGTATACACCTTAATCTAGTCTTTACAGCATTCCACAATTGGATTCCAATCTACCTTTCTAATTTTATTGTCTGTTCTTACTCTTCAAACACTCCATTTTCTGGCCAAATTAGACTACTATATTTTCCCTATATTCCATACAATGTAGTTCTATATTCTCCCTCTTTTGTGGATTGTGGAGGGACAATCCTCTTATCCAGAACACATTTTCTTATCATCTTGGCCAAGTGAGAAGCATTTTCTTCCTTCAATGCTTTCCTAAGGGTACTATCTTCCCCATGAAGCTTTCTTTTCCTTCTCAAATTTTTCTAGAGCACTTGGGAGGCTCCATCTAATGGTATAGAAACGTCTTTGTCTGGAATTCACCTTTACCCCATAATCCCATAGGTTAGTACCCTAGTCTCTTAATAATAATAAGGTAGCTAGGTGGTAGAGTGGATAGAATATTGAACCTGAAATCTAAAAAACTTGAGTTCAGATACAACCTCAGACACTAGCACTATGACCTTGGGCAAGTCACATAGCTTTCTTAATGCTTCCTCAATTATAAAATGGGGAAAGAAACAGGACCTATCTCACAGGATTGTTGTATCAAATGAGATATCTGCAAAGTGCTTGACATTTAATGCCTGGCACTTAAATACTAATTCACTAATAGAAAGGCACTTGAGAGCAAGAATTCTGTCTTTCTCATTCTTTTAGCTGCATAAACTCCCAGTGACTTGCACATACTAATATTAGACAGTTTTAATATAATGATTATAGGTTTGCCAAACACTTAAACAATGTTATTTCTTTTGATCAACAACTCTGGGAAGTAGGTATTAGCATCATACTAATTTTACAGATGAGGAACCCGAAGCTAAGAGAGGATAAGTGAGTTTGTCCAGGGTCAAACAGTAAGTCTGAGTCAGAATTTGAACTTGGGTCTTTTCTTTACTCCAGAGGTCCTACTCTCTATCCATTAAACTTCAAGACTGTCTAGGAGGAGATCAAAAACACTAAAGGAATTAAATTACATCTAATGTACTAGAAAAGACTACCAAACCTATATACTACCAATTTTAACATATAAAGAAGGAGAGTGAAAGCCCTAGTTTTTAGCTGAGTTCAATGATGCATTAAAAATTAAAGGACTGTCAATTAAAGGTACTAGTATTTATAAAACTTACAAAATCCCTTAAATTTGCCAATTTGTTTTCATAATTATGTGCCTAATAAAAATAACACACTGTTTCTCTGAAAGCTCTTACTCTAAATATGGATTGTCACAAGAACATGCATCTTAATGAATCTTTTTCAGAGTGCTTTTGATTTGACATTCCTCATGCTATTTTTTTATAATCTAGATAAGAAAAAATCATATGGTTCTGATTTAAATTCTCAGTAGACTTCAAAAAGGAAATTCCAAGTGAAAGTTTGCTCATACATCAAAAACTATATTTGAATGATACTATAGGGATGTCCTAAACTAACAAAGTCAGGAAGTTCAAAGTTAACTCTGAAACGTGGGTCCTGTTACCACTTCTTTCCTTCCTACTGGAATTTAGGAGGCATTTCAAAAGTAGGGGAGCTCATGTACTGTTACTGTCTCTTACTTCAATCTTGTACATGATATTTGACATACTGAATATGTTTTTTACTTAGTCATGAAGAGTGATATTAATTAATCAATAACGTTTAAATGTCTATTATGTACTAGGCACTGTACTAAGCCATTGAAATAACAAAGAAAGACAAAAGACAGATCCTGACCTTAAAGTTTTATAAAGAGGGGGAGCTAGGCAGACCAGTAGACAGAGGACCAGGTGGACTTGGGTTTAAACTGGCTTCAGGCACTTCCTAGCTGGGTGACCCTGGGCAAGTCACTTAACCCCAATTGCTCACTCCTTACCACTTTTTCTTAAAACCCTTACCATCAGTTTCAGAATCAATACTAAGTTTTGGTTCCAAGGCAGAAGAGCTAGGCAACAGAGGTTAAATATGAACAAATTAAATATGATCAAAATAGCTAAAATCCTAAACCAGAATTGTTTTGGGTTAAGAAGACAATTTCAAGTATGTAATTTAGTGGGTCTAAAAAGAGTCTCATTCTTTTAGACTCTAAGAGTCTAAATATTTATATTGTCATTTTTTACCTGGGAAAACAAAAGTTTGTCTTTTATACTCTAAGAGAGTATAAAATAGAAGGCTACTAGAAGAGACCACTAGGTGATGCAAGTGTTGGGCATGAAGTTAGGATGACTATCTTTCTGGCTTCAGACACAAGCTGTTTGACCTTGCACAAGTCATTTAATCCTGTTTGCCTTAGTTCCTTGTCTGTAAAATGAGATGAAGAAGGAAAATGGCAAACCACTTTAGTGTATCTTTGGCAAGAAAATCCCAAATGGAATCATGAAGAATCTGGTAAACAACTGAATGACAACTGATAGAAGGTGGTAACTCATGCTTGCTTTCTATGGTGTCAACCTTCTAAAATGTTTGGTTTGTATAACCAGAATTCTTTACTTCTGTTAAATGGATAAATTCTGGGTACAATGAGCTATGACCCATTTTTGTGAAGCCAACTTTTTTTTCTCAGACTAAAAATGACACAGATTACAGAATTGGATTCAAGCTGAAATAACCCCTTTATGGTGACTTCATATTCAAAGGTCCTCAGTATGTCTATTTCTGGTTGTTTCATGAAGCTTTGGATATATCCATACACATCTCTCTCTTTATATATGCTTACATATGTAACAATGACATAAGGGTTTTAGTTATGATCTACTTATATCAAATAATAGTTCTATATCTACATCCTGGACAGTGGTCCCTTCCCTGTTCCTTCTCTTTGATTTCTTTACCTTGAACTGGGGGCTTGCATTTCATTAATCCATTTAACAAATATTTATAAGCACCTATAACATAGAAGATATTTTGTTAAGTACTTGAGAGAAACAGGATGTGGAAGAGAAACGTCTTTTTTTTTTTTTAAGGAACTTCAGACTTAGTATAAAAAACAAAAAATATTTACAAATTTACCACACACAGCTGTCTGTTAAAAGTAACCTACACCCTATGGCAAAGTAACATTGAAAACTAATTAAGCAAAGTGCTAAAGGGATTCTTAAGGGAGAGAGAGATCCCTTCTGGTTGGTGTGATTAGATTTTAAACCTTGACCCTCTTTGTGAACTCTGATGTCTCCCTGGAATGGTATATTGCTAAGTACCTCATGTACTTGTGGAGAGTGTAGAAGGACCCTCGAGAACTAGTAATGCTTATTCTTTGGACTATTTTTAGACACGCCACTTGAAGACTTCCAAATAAAGTTCAAGTTTTGACTATACAACTAAAGCTGGATGGATTTTTAGTTTAGTTTTTTTTTAATGACAACTATCCAATTTGTAAGCAGTGAATAATTAATCTTTTGTGTTCATTTACTTTCCATTATATTGTTTCTGTCAAATAATTTTGCATTACAAGATGCCATATTTCATACAACATAAGCTATTTAACAAAATGGAATGAGACTCAAAAACAATGTGGCACTTAGAAAATGACAACAAATCTTCCTATAAGTAATTGCCATTAGGGGGACTATTAAAATTAGGGTAACTATTAAAATCTGGTAGATAATATTCTTGTATTTGTAATTCACAAAGTATTCATCAATTAATAAGTACATTAGCAACTTGTAAGCATGATGTGTTCCAAAATGGGTACTTCAGGGATGTTCTAATGTACATTATGCACCAGAACCTTAGCGGGGAAAATATAGATTCTGACATATACTTGTACCAGATTCTTTTTAGTACTGGGGGAGGAGGGATGTATAAACGAACAAATACTTAAGAAACTGCGCAAGGGGGTCTGATATTTCCTGTGGATTAATGACCACCTGAGAGAAGCTGATGTTTGGAGAAACAGATTCAGGCCAATAACCTCCAAATAGCTATTAATCATATAGAAATGTCCACTTTGAAAGTTATTCTCACTATTACAACCCACAAATGGGAAATGAACAAAAAAATCCTAGATATATATACATGGTATTTGGGAAGATATAATTGATTGTTAGGTAGCAAACAGAAACTATTCAAATACATATGAAGCTTTTATATTCAAATACAAACATCTACCTCCTCCAAAGGCAATTTCAAGAAAGGAAGACTCCTGGGGAAGGGTGTAAAGAGATGGATGCTGATGAACAGGGAATACATTAACCTACTGCTAAGGACCACTAGACTACCAGGTCTATGACTACAAGGAAATCACTTTACTTGTCTAAGCCTAGTTTTCTTCATTTGTAAACTGGAGATAACATCTAACACTGACTCATCTATAAAGTGGTTTGCAAACTTTAAAGTGCTAAATAAATGTCAGCTTTTCAAAAATGTTATTTCCTGTCTCTTCAAACTAGACTTTAAACTCCCAAAATGCGAGAGGCTGTGTGTTACCAACTCTTGGTATTTCCAACACTTAGCAGGCACTCATCTGAGGAAGGCAATGGGAATGACTGAGGCAGACTTGCAAACTGGCACAGGTAATATATTTGGACAGCTAATTTCCAGAGACAAAAATATAGACCCTATGGAATGACAAGATCAAAAATCTTTCCTGAGCCAAAGCAGAAGGTAAAGGAGAAAGAGGGGTTGTAGGGAAAGAAGAAGATTAAGTTTAAATTTAGAAAATAAATTCTACTGTTAGAGGGATGATTTAATACTTAGTAAGCAGCTTCCTGCCTGACTACAGCATGAACATGAAGAAGCAAACTGGAATTTAAATAACCTATGACTATTCAGGTCACAGTGACGTTCTGGCTGATGCCAGAGTTCTGTTTTGAAAGGACTGAGAGATGAAGAACTTAGCATCTCATTGCCAATTCGACTCAAGATCACAGAAGAAGAACAATATCTCTGCTCCGCATCAATACTGGCTGGAAAACAAAGGTTATTGCCTATATTTCCAATAATAACTTTCCACAAAATAATTTAAGACTGAAGTTCAGAGAGCAATTTTTTTGTCTTTTTTACATATAGGGTGCAATGTAAACTATACAGAGATAACTGCAGAGACATGAAAACCAGCATAAGTTTGGGACTTTATTCTAATTTTATTCCTTGCAATATCACTGTCTGCCTCATTATATGGATTCTGTCAAGTTATAGTGCCTCCTCCTTCAGGAAAGAGATAAAAATCTCTTCAACCTGAACATTGGACTATTTTCTTCAATTTTATTTTCTTAACAAATGCCAAAATAAAATGGAGTTTTCCACATACAATGTAGAACAGAAGAGACTTGTATATAAAACTACAAATAATTACTATGTATATTATATACATATATGTATACATATCCTGAAAATAGGATATGTATACACAACCATGTGGATATGGCACACACACACACAAAAACATAAATTGTACTTATTTTAAGCATGGACACTAACAGGTATAGGTTAGAAAATTTATATAATACTACTCTAAAACTTCCCCCAAAGAACACTAAATATTTATGTTAATTCATCACAATAATTATTTCTTAAAACTTTTAAAGAAAGATAAGAAAGCGTTAACTATTAAAATCCAAAGATATTTAAGAAGAGTTTATTCCTTTCTAGTATACTTCCTGCCACTAAGAGTCTGAGTGGAACCATACAATTCCCAAATGACCTCTGGAGCATCAACTAAGATTCCAAGCCTCCACACTTCCTTTTCTCATTGTTTTCATTCACATTAAAAATGAACGCCAAGGATGTTTAGTGCAACTTCAAAATAGTCACATATGAAAAGGATTATGTTTTTAGAACAAGCAAGCCAGGCACACTTTTCTGGGGCATTAAGTCTTCCAGCATAATTAACGTAGAATATATAACTTCACTTCAGGATACTAGAGGGGTGGGGAGTGGGGTGCGGTGGGGAGTGGTGGGGCATAATGAGAACTCTTGAGGCTAAAGAAGAATCACTGATATCAGGCCTAATTCTAACAATCTTTTCAAATACTAGGGTCAAAAGGACTGTAAAATGTTCTGCTTGCTGACCCCTGTAATGTTTCTGGGTAGGTTATAAAACCTCATCTTCCTCTTTTCTTTTTTAAAATTATCTCACAGGACTAAGTAGACTTCTTTAAGTTGCCCTGAGTTAAAATCTGGGCTCAGATACTGACTAGTTGTGTGTCCCTGGGCAAACCACTTAGCCAGTTTTCCTCAGTTTCCTTGACTATAAAGTGAGGACAATTACTTTTGAGGATCAAATTTGTAAAAAGTGTGCCTGGTGCATTTTCTTCTCTTCCTTCTCTAGAGAATTAAAATCACTTAAAAAGTAGATTGGGGCAATATCATAAAGGCATATCCCCTTCAAGGATGTGGGAGGATTTTACTCATTTGTTTTATATATTCAAATATTCAGTTTCCTTCCAGTAGGGCATCTTTCCCCCAGTTGGATTATTTGAGAAATATGGCAATACCATGAGTGCTTCTTGCTAAAATAAGGAAAGAAAAATCCTTTAATATACTTGTATTTTACTCTGGATTAAATTGTAATTTCCAGGCTAAAGAACATGATGCATGTCATCAGGGCAGTTTGCTACTCAATTATTTTTGTTAAAGGAAAGACTGTTGATGTCATGTGCAACTCAAAGACTTCATGACTTTTGTGTTTGCTGACTTGGTACTTTCTAAATATTTCATTATTTTTGCTTTAATTTTAAAAAATAACAGCACTTAACAGACATCAAATCAAGCCTTTCTCATTCCTTTCATTTCATTTCACCTGCATGAGATGGTGGCAGGAAAGTTCAATAAGGAAAATTTTGAAATGTCTGAATGAAATAAAAGTTGTGCCTTTGAACTAGTAATTAATGATTACATATGTATTTTCTCACAGTAGATATGCAGACAGACTCCCTTCAAGGTTAAAAAAATAAAGGCACATTCTCCTCCTGTTGTCCAAGTCATCAACCACAATCAACAATCCATCAGGATGATACCATCTTTCCAAGGACATCTCTATTTGCTTACTCTGCCCCCACCTGATCTTTCAGGGTCCTAAAGGGAGAGCTCTCTCCCTCCCTCCTCTTCTCTCCTGTTGCATAAACTGTCCTCCCTGGTACCTCCAAAGAAGGAAGGTATACCTGGACTTTCTTATCTTGTCCATTTATCTTACCCCATTAGTTGTCAAGTCTAGCCACTTCGTCCTCACAAAATCTTCCTCTACTTTCCTTTCAGTATTAACCACAGAAGCCTGTTCCTGGTTGCCCTGTACCAGGGTTGTTATCAGGACTTTCTTGTTAGGTTTCTCACCTCTAGCTTCAAGCCTGCCCTAATCCTTTTTAAAACTGGAAGGAAAACAACAAGAAGAACCATTTTCTAGACCAGACATTGTGTGATATACTTACAAGTCTTTTTGTGGCTCCCTAAAAACCCCACAGAGAACAAAACAACAAAGAAAACAGATATTGATTGATTGAATCATTGACTAAAATTATGTTTTGGGCCAGGTCTTTGATTCTACAGCAAAACTTACCAACATCTAATATTATTATTTTACATCAGATTTCAGTTTGGGTTTAATCCAAACCTGGTTAATTTCAGAGAAACATGAGTTAATACTGAAAACAGGTGAGCAAAGCTCCCCTTATTTAATGCTCCAACTCATTCTCATCCTCCCTGACCCAAGAGGCTTCACTTCTTCACAAACATCTGAGTACACAGTGAAACTATGTAAAACCCCTTTCTGAATATGCTTAAATAGCCTTTTCAAAAAGCTGAGGTCATGCATGGTCCGTAAAGCAGTGTTTTCCAAATGATTTTTCCTGCATGATTTTTTAAAATGGATTTGAAGTAATAATCATGATACCAAAAGCTCCCACACACTATCAAGTCAGGTCATGGACACAGATTTAGGAAAAATACTTACACATTTTTCAGTTTGCTAGTCATGTTTTTCATTGGGCAGCTGCGTGAAGATGCATTTTGATTTCTTAGAGATTACTGGTACGGGCACTTCCACACTTAAAACTGAGAGGGACCAGCATCCTGAAAGAGCCCCAGGATAGGGTGGCTGAGGGAACTTCCCTTCTCTCTCATCTAGTAGCTGCTTGGATTTTCCCTCCCCTTTTTTTTTCCCTTTTCCCCTCCTCCCTCAGCTGCCTGGAACCTCTCTGCCCCTCCCCCCTTTCTCTTTACTCCAGATGGCCTCTGGAGATGGCCAGCCCAGTGGTGAGGAAGGCGGTCAAGGGAAATTAAGGCTGCTTCTCTCCCCTGGCTTTTCCCCCACCCAACAAACTGCTGTTTCCATAGCCCTGGTACTGGTCTCCTCTATTTCCTCCCAAAGTGAGTAGAATCCATTTGCAGATTCCCTCTGCCCCCTTCTCCAGAATCCTTCTTCTGCTTTTACCTCAGAATTCCTAACCCTGTGCTTAGAATGACTTAATTCCTGAAAATCTGAATTAGATTAATCATATTTCAGTCCTTTGTGTGTCCAAAGGACCCATTTGCTCCTACAGGAAACTTTCCATAGGGAGCCTTTTAACCCCATCTGTAAAAAGATCTACTTTTAAGTGAAAGCAGGCAGGCTCAATACTGACTCATTTTATTTTTTTTAAAGAGGTATATGTGAGGTTTTTGTGTTCACCAGTGCATGCCTGGGGGCCAGAAAAGGAACAGGAAGTGTCCCCACGGGTACAAGTTGGCAAGGATCTTTCAGCTCTACATGACAGATTTCTAGTGCCATTCTCTATAGTCTACCTCTGTTTTATGGAAGTCTTGGCTCAAAAGGCACTCTGTGACCATCAGGGGCTTAGAAAAACAGTCCTAAATTCTCTTCTTCAGAAGATGGCAGGAGGCAGCTAGATGGTTTAGTGGATAGAGAGGCAGGCTTGGAGATGGGATGTCCTGGGTTCAAATATGGCCTCTGACACTTCCCAGTTGTGTGACTCTGGGCAGATCCTCCTGGCCTAGCTCTTACCGCTGTTCTGTCTTGGAACCAATACACAATATTGATTCTAAGATATAAAGGAAGGGTTTAAAAAATTTCTATTGGACCATTGGGTAGCTAGGAGGAGAGATTATAGCATTCTTACTGCTCTTCTGCCTTGGAACCAATACACAGTATTGATTCTAAGACAAGATAAGGGTTTAAAAAAAAAAAGAAAATGGCAGAAGGAAAGCAGTGCAGAGAGATGTATGTTTTTGTATTCCAAGGTAGAAGGCTGAAGAAGTTTTCCCATACAATATGCAGTCGTCTTTTTTTTTTTAAGCACTATTAGCATAGTACAATTTACAAATTAAATTGCTTATAATTTTACCCAGGAGCCTAACCACCACGGAGAACATTGTTTCTATGACACACTGTTTTCTGAGTTATAGATAACTGAATTGACATACAAACTTTTGGATAAATTCATTGGGGGGGGGTCACACTTTATAAGTTTATAACTGCTTACTCTTTAATCATTTGATGACATAGGCTCAGGCATTTACGTCATTACATATGAGGGGAAGAACAAGGAAGAGAGGTAAAGAAGGGGAGAGGGAGGGAGGAGGCAAAGGGAGAATCTATTTTTAATTTATCGTAGTTTACTGTTCTACTTGATCTTCATTCAGGCACCAGATTGTTTCAAGTAAGTGAATAAACCTTTCACTTTCTGGGGAAAAGACATAGACCTAGTAAACATGTTTTTATAAGATTTAAGACAAAGTATTCGATAAACCAATTTGCTATACCACCTTCAGAATTAGTATCAACAATATCATATCTGTGACACTGGGCATGTCTCCTTGCTTCTGCTTTTATGCTTGTTTACACATACACACAGCACATATACACAGGCACAGAGTCATAACAGTCCCTTATTTAAAAAAAAAAAAAGCAAACATACATTAGTGATTAAATTGTCTAACAAATAAAGTTTAAATTTCTTTGCCAGGAATTCCAGACCCTCCATAAGATGGTGTCATACTTCTCATAGGGGTCCCAATTTTCTCATTTGTAAAATGAGGGAGAAAGGGTTTTTAAGCTTTAAGTGCTATAATTCTATCACCTCTAACTTTTTTCCCAACTCTCAGATTCTCTCACCTATAAAACACTGATTAGGGGGCAGCTGGGTAGCTCAGTGGATTGAGAGCCAGCCCTAGAGATGAGAGGTCCTAGGTTCAAATCTGGCCTCAGACACTTCCCAGTTGTGTGACCCTGGGCAAGTCACTTGACCCCCATTGCCTAGCCCTTACGACTCTTCTGCCTTGGAGCCAATACACAGTATTGATTCCAAGATGGAAGGTAAGGGTTTAAAAAAAAAATAAAACACTGATTGATGGATAATATCTTTATCTTTCAATTTTTATCTTGCCATGCTGGTAAATTCAATTATTATCTATGCATGTACTAAATTTTTATCAACATCAAAAAGCTCAACATTCTCTCAACAATCATTCACATGAAAAACCTGGAAAATGGCCTTGATTTTCAGAGAAGTATTATACACAACAGGTTCTTAATAAATATATGTTAACTTAAACTGATTTTGATTCAAGATATTCCTATAATGCTTTAATGTAGGCTCTAATCAGTGCTCTGCCACTGATCATGACTCATTCTCTACCCTTATCTATAAAATATAGGGAATGTCCTAAAACCCTTTCTCTTCTAGTTTCATTAATAAAATTTAGGGATTAGATTAAATTATCTTTAATGTTCAGGCTATAATTCTCTATGACTTAATGCAAACAGATGGCTTTTTATAAATTCTGGTAGCTGAGAATCTACCTTGGAAGAATTATAGCACTAAGAAAGTAGGGGGGAGATGTTCTGTACCTCACTTTTTAATATGATTGTGCAGACAATAGACACACCCATGCCAATTAAATTCAAGAAAGACTGTATGAACTCTAAAGGAAAGTTATAGTTTGTATTCAACCTTGTTGCTAGGACAGCCTGTTTCTGACTTGACTTAATCCAAATGACTTATAGGATTTTGTACTGTGGTTCCTGACACAGCAAGATAAACATCCTGAGAAACCACAGTCTCAGCTGCTATACTTTTGTTCCTTACATCAATCTCCATTTGTTTCTCTTTTCAATTTTGTTCCTAAATATGAAATTCAGATCCTTCACAGCCTTGCAATCCCAGACTAGTAGAAATGAGAAGCTGAATAAGGGTTTTAACTGTCCATGTATGTGGATCCAAAAGACTTCTCTCTAATGTACCAGGCTCTTGCAAGACAGTCCCTATTTCTGGCTCTGTGACCTCTTACATGGCACTGGAAAGCAAATTAATGTAAGAGCTAATCAGGGCTCAATGATATTGCTTTTTTCTTCTCCCAGTTTTCTTAATAGATTGCTGTTAATAATAAACACTATAAGACTTAAAATTTCTTATGTTATATCAACAAATATTATTTAGCTATGTGCCTAGTACTGCATAATGTGTGGGTTTACAAAGCTGGGCACATTTTGAACAAATATTTAACTAAATAAATTATTTTTAATGAAAAAATTTTAAAAATCCACTAGACAGTGAAGGTTTCAGGTTTGTGGTTTGGCTAAAAATATTTACAAAGACTGGAATAATTAGTATCTAAAAATACTATTTAAAATTAAATTAAAATACTTTCTCTCCCTACCTTAATTACATTTGGCATTTAGTATCTTTCATACATGTTACTAGAAATTATTTTATTTAATCAATCAACTCAATGGTTTTGTTTTGTGAAATAACCATTTTGGTATACAAACTCTGTGTATATCCATATGCACACAAATACAGTGTCTTGTCTCTTTATGGCATGAATTATATGATGAGTTAGCCATACTGATTTTCAATACTATATATTGACTCCAAGGCAGAATAGTGGTAAGGGCCAGGCAATGGGGTTTAAGTGACTTGCCCAGGATCACACAGCTAGGAGGTGTCTGAGGTCACATTTGAACCCAGGACCTCCTGACTCCAGACCTGACTCTCAATCCATTGAGCCACCCAGCTGCCCCTGACATTGATTTTTATTGAGAAAAGTTTCTAGGTCCTCACTACCATGTCCACCATTCTTCCATCCATTTTGTTTCTTTCAGTGTTCTTTCTCTAACTCCATCATCTATCTCCTCATTTTTTTCTGAGCCCTTAATGTAGATAATACTTAAAGATCTATTTCTTTCTTTTTTAAACCCATAGTGTCTGAAGCCAGATTTGAAGTCAGAACCTCCCATCTCTGGTGTTCCATCTACTGATCCACCAAACTGCCTCCAAAAATCATTTTCTCATTCCTTTTTTATTTATACCCTCTCCAAGCAATCTCATTCAATCTCATGATTTCAGTTAACCTTCTTTATTCAGTTGATTCTCAAATCTATTTTCTCTAGGTATTAACTGTCTTGAGTTTCAGACCCACAAGCCCACATGCCTATCAATTGTTTCTTCCTAAATGCTCCATTAGTACCTCAAATTAAAGTTCACATGTCTTTAAGTCACAAAACATATCTTTTCCCCTAAATTTATTACTATACTCTGCTTTTTGTCTTCCTTGTTTATAACTTTAGGTTATCTTGGCCATTTCCCATCTTCCCAAATTATCCTAATCAGTAAATAAATCTTATCTTGTATCTTTCCTTACCTCTCCATTTCCATTGTTGCCATCTAGTATAGATCTTTATTATCTCTTAAGTGAAGTCAGATAGTATATTCCTATTAAGTCTTCCTACCTCTCTTCAATCCAAGTTTCAAACTATGGAGAAAATAATCTTTTACAGTCTGATCATATCACTCCTGTTTAAAAATATTCTACTGTCATCCGAGTAAAGTTCAAATTCCTTTGCCTGGAATTTAAAGTGCTTCAAAACCTTAAAAATATGACCTTACCTTCCCAGACTTCATTCAGTCTATATTTCTCACAAAATGGACCATAATCCACTTATAAGAGAGACACACTGTGCCCTTCTTCATTAGCTACTCCTAATGCCAGGAATGTTCTCCCATCTCTTGTTCTGTCTGTTGAATTTCCATCCATCTTTTAAAAGCTGAACTCAAATACCACTTACTCCAAGTAATCTTCTCTGTTTACCTCTCCCTCCTGACCTTTCCCCACAAACACCACATAATACTTTATTTGTAACTCTCTAATGTATTTTTTAATCCCTTACTGTTTTAGAATTCATACTAAGTATCAATTCCAAGACAGAACAGTGGTAAGGGAAAAGCAATTGAAGTTAAGTGACTTGCCCAAAGTCACACAGCAAGGAAGTGCCTGAAGACATGTTAGAACCCAGCACCTCTCATCTCCAGGCATGGCTCTCTCTCTAATGAACTACTTAGCTGCCCTGCTCTGATTCATTCTTCAGTCTGTGATCTCCCGGTAAAGAAGACGCAAACTTCATATAATTTAGTAAACAGGTCTTTGAGCAAAGCTTCTTAACTTTTGGAATCTGGTGATGCCCATGGAAGCTCTTTCTCATAATAATATTTCTAAATTTGTAAAACACAAGATACAAAGGCTTTACAAAGGATTACAAAGGAAACAAAAAATTAATTAAAATAAAGATGTTATTTTTCCACTCCACAAAATCTATCCATGGATTCTCTGATCCCAAGTTAAGAACTTGTGTCTAGGATTCAGAGATTAAAATTGACTTTCCAGTAGTTACATGGTTATCAGAGGTGGCATTTGAATCAACGTTTTCTCAACTCCAAAATGCTATCCATTGCATAAGAATGCATTTCATGTATTTATCATGTATTATTGTCCATTAGGTATCTGAGTTAGTGTCTTATTTCCATCTAGGATGTAAGTTTAATGAGAAGGGGGATCATATCTATCAAAACTTCTCATCTTCTCCAGTATCATAATCAGCAAATGGTGGATGACTAATAAATGTTTGGTAAATGAATGAGTTAACTGGAAGGAAGTGAAAATCCAAGGGAACTTCTTACACAATGATTATTTAGATAATTCTTCTATTGCTGTTAACTCCAACAACCTCCCAGGCACCCAGGCATGAAGCCTAGGTGTCCTTCTCAACTCCCCATTCTACAAATCCGATCTATGGCCAAATTCTATTGATTGTACCTTAGTAACATCTCTCCCATTGGAGCCTTTCTTTGCTCTGTCACTGCCACCACCCTGGCACATGGCTTTGTCTCTAGATCTAGCTCTCCATCCACTGAGCCATCTTCCTATCCCTTCAGTCTTCTTAACTTTTTTTTACCTTACTCCTCTATTCTTTGATCCAGTAACACAGTCCTTCTTGCTGTTCTACAGCCCAAGATACTCTAGCTGCATCTCTAAGCATCTTCCCTGGCTCTCCCTCTTTCCTGGCATTCTTTCCTTATTTCTACCTCCTGGTTTCTTGGCTTTCTTCAAGTTCCAGCTAAAAGTGTAAGTTCCTGTTTCTGTATCATCCAGAACTATCTGTATTACGTACTGATGTGGGTGTGAGGGTGGACGTCACTTACTGGAAATGATGGAAAGCTGAAGTGCTACCAGGGTATCCTTGAGATATTTAAGAACCAGAGGAAGAGCATCCTCCTCTGGGACAATTTACATACAGAAGGACAAAGAAGAGATTTGATGCTAGATGAGAAGGGTAGCTAGGGCTAAAGTCTGCACAGGTGGTGGGGAGTATAGAAGATCACAAATCCATCAAATTGTTCCTTCAAAAGAAGTGAGCCTGGTTAGATGATAATCTCTTCTGGGAAGCCTCAGTTATCCCCAAGGGCAGCCTTTCCCTTTGGAGAGGACTCTCTAAAAGCTTGCTAAAAGCCACTAAAGAGATGTGAACAGTGATTGATTACACTTAGGGTCTTTCAGCAGAGGTGGGTTTGCCCCCACTCTATAATATTAACTCCACTAGAAACACAAGACAAATAGGATTTTACTTGAGAAAAAACATATATAACAGGGAAATGAAGTTGACATAGCACTTAAGAGTATTAATTAAATTTAGCTATTTACTAGCTAAGAGCTTGGAGGCTCCAGGGTGATTATCAGGACTAATCAGAATTTCAAATGACAATGATAACTAAAGGTAAAAATATTATCTTACAAGTACCCAAAGGCAAAGGTGAAATATTAAAATGAATAAAGGCTTGATCTTCAAGTTGTTTCACCTAAGCTAACTTTTTTTTTCCTGAGAAAAAAATGATTTTTAATTATTTCCCACTAGCTGCTAAACAAAAATGAAATTCTTTTCACATAACAAACAAAAGCATGAAACGTGTGACCTTGGGGGACTCATTTTTTATCTGTAAAATGGAGTTGGTTAAATCATCTCTAAGGTCTATTCTCATCTAAAAATATATAAGTTTAGAAGAATTGCTATAGTATAGGACAGAACATGACATATTTCATGTACTACTTTGCTTAACTCACTCTTTTAAAAAAGCATTTAAAATACAGTATATTATCTCAGAAAAACCTGAAGGCCGAGTGCCTTGCACACAATGTGACTCAATATATACATTTTAATTTCATTTCTTGAACTAGACATGCATCTCACCCTACACAAAGGATATTCATGAAAAAAATATATAAAGCTTTTGAAATGAAGTTTTATTTTACATATGTTCAGTGCTGATTTTTAAAAAAGGCACTGAACAAATCCTAAAAAAAAAACAGGCCTTTTTAAAAGGAAAAATGACACACCCCCCTTTCTCATTGCAAATTTTAATTTTTATACATGAGAGATATCACCTTGCCAACAAAGGTACATAATAATCAAAGTTAAGGTTTTTCCAGTAGCAATACATGGGCTATGAGAGGCAAATAGTAAGGAAAGTTGAGTGCTATAGACTTGACACTTTTGAGTACTGCCAGAGAAGACTTCTGAGAGTCTCTTGGACAGAAAAGAGATCAAATCAGGCAGCATTTAAAAAAATAATTCAGACTATTCACTGGAAGGTCAAATTCTGAAGCTGAAACTTGAATACTTTGGGCATATAATGCAAATACAGGATTCACTGGAAAAGACCCTGATGTTGGTAAAGACTGAAGGCAGCAGGAGAAGGAGACAACAGGATGAAATGGATAGTGTCATGGAGACAAGGAATATCAGCTTGGAAAGACTTAGGGAGATAGAGGAGGACAGAAAGACCATGGGGTCATGAAGAGTGAGACACGATTGAATGACTGCACAACAACAACACATCAGCACTGATTAAAGCTAGTTATATTGTATTTTGTTTCTGAATAGGAGATAAATTTACCCACTATACATATATTTCACTCAGAAATTCAGAGTACTCAGAGACAAATAAAACATGCTTTATTTAATACTGAAGGCCATATTTCTGCATGTTTATCTAGGGAAAACTACTTTCCATCTGGTAATTATTTTTGTCAGTAGCAGAGAGGATGCAGGATAACTATAAAAAAAAGTATGGGAAGAAGAAAAAAGAAGAAAGGGAGAAATGTTTTTTTGACTCAAGGAAATGGGCTAGTTTGGGAAAATGAATTTGTAGTATTTCTGAATGAATAATGCACTACAGCTGTGCAGTCAATTTAGATGTAGTCCTAACAACTTAAAGTAACAAATACTGCAACTCTTGACATCACATACTTTTCATGGTACACACAGCCCTTACTTATATAAACATATACACATACCAATATGTGATGTGAACTTCTGTAATCTTGAAGCAACTTCAAGGAAAAATTTGTTTTCATAAAAGAACACATATTTTCCCATGCTTCTTCATTTCTTGTGCAAGACATTTTTATGAGATTCGAGTAAACTATATTTTGTTTGGTTTCTTTTATTCTTCTGTTCTTGTCTGATTGAAACACACTCTTAGATATAACCACTTTCAATGATAAATTCTCTTTTTGTTCTAATAAAATCATTTTAATCAATAGCTAACTTAATTATTCTCAGCAGCAGCAACAGAAGAATCACCACCCTTGGACCCTAACTCCTCATTCCCTGATCATCTGTAGTGTACAAAGAAATCATGAGAGCACTTAAGGTGACCAAGCTGAGAAGAGCAGCTGGACTAAACTCCAATACACCCTGAAAGAATCCATCCTGGAGGTGACAGAATCTTGAACGCTTGAAGGAATCATTTTTAAAATATGTTTCATGAAGAAAAGGAAAACAAAAGGCTGAGGGAGTAGGGTAATAAAAAATACAGTATATGCATAAAAGTAATCACAAGAAAACATCAATAACTACTGATAAATATATGATCTAAATTTTTCCTTTTTATAAAATCTTTGAGAAAATAATCTAAACCCTCATTGAAGATTTTCCTTAACAAAAAAATAGATGCGATAATAATGACAATTGATATCCATAGAATGCTTCTTATTTGCAAAGCACTTTGAACATATTATCTCCTTTGGTCCTCAAAGCAACCCTGTTGAAATATGCACTATTTAGATCATCATTTTTTGGATGAGGAAACAGACTGAGAAGTTAAAGGACTTCCCCAGTGACACAGCCAGTAAAGGAAAGAGGCAAGATTTGAACTTGACTCTTTTCTTACTTCAAATCCCTCACTTGATCCTTTATAACCTGTAGGTTTTCAGAAAACAAATTTTCAATTGCAAATATTTTTGTAACCACAACTCGTACTGAAAGATGAAGAGAATATAAGGCCAACCCCACTGCCATTTATTGTGAGTTGATTATAAAAATAAACTTGAATTTGTAGAAAAAAACTTGAATTTGTAGAATAACTTAAAAATCAAATGGTTCAAATGAATAATTCCTATAACTACTCTTGATTTTGCAACCTCTTATTTTCTCTGAGCAGACATTCCTTTTTGATTCATTCGATTCCCCAAAAATAATTGTTTTGGTTAGCATGAATGTTATTCCAGTAACCCAACATTTGATCACTATAACAATATTATGCTTTACTGCTACACTGAAGAAAACTCAAAAGTTCTTGAAAAAGGCCTAGAGAATCTCACTTTATTTGTGGATCAACTAAAAGAACTGTTCTTTAAAGCAATGAAGACACAGTACAGAAAATTCCTTGTCCACTATGGGCAAAATCCATGGAGAATATTTCTTTTATATGGCACCTCATAACTCACTAAATTATTCCTTCTTCTCTTTGTGTTCACCCAAGTAATGTTCAGTCTGTGTTCAGTCACCTGGAACTGACAAATATTTTTCTTATGTCAAGAGTGCCATGGCAACTAGATCTGTAGAATCAAGAACAACTATGACTGACAGTACATACAATCTGAGTCAAGAAAAAAAACACACTTGTCCTATTACATTAGGCCCTAATGATTAGGGAATATTAGAAAGGTAGGACTCAGGAATAGTCATTTTTGATTGATTGGAGAACTTAGTCCATTAGACCCAAGAAACTCAGTTTTTCCCAAACTCTCCCTAGAAATATAAGGTACATAGTTTATGGGTGAACCTTCCAAAGAGATTTGGGTGAACTACCTCTTCAGTCAGAAAATATGAATTCTATTTTATCAGCTCCTCAGAAAGAGGTAGGTAAGAATAAATAATAAAGGCATTTTAAGAATAAAACTTTATAACATTTGTGGTAACTAAATTGGTTTTATAGTAGTTTTCTATCCCAGGACACCCATTTTATGCAAGGCATAGCTTTTCTATGTATTTATAAATAATTTCTTTCCTTTATAATAGAAATTTAAGGTTGTGTGAAGCTATGGAGATTGAGGACAAGAGATCAAGGCAAGACTTACGTAAAGTTCTACTCCAGCAATGTGTGGAAAGGACTCTGGTTTCTTCCAGGCTTATACCAGCAGGGAAAAAGCTCTGTAAGGTGAGCTCCACAGCAAGAATAATGTTTGCTTCTTAGCTCACACCTCTCACAGTTATTACTCAAACTCTACCAATGGACAAGCCATTTTTTTTAACTCTTTAAAGTTCTATGAGGAATTTCTTCCATCTAAGAAGTGTTTTCTTAAGAACAGTTTGATTTGTAGATTCAGATATAAACTGAACATGCTTATCACTTAATCCCATTTTCCCCACTCCCCAAACTTATTTTTCCTTTAAAAAACAACAACAATTCTCTGCTTTCCATCTTAGATGCAATACTATACATTGGTTCCAAGTTAGAAGGGGTAAGGGCTAGTAATGGGGATTAAGTAACTTGCCCAGAGGCAAATTTGAACCCAGGACATCCTGTCTTTAGACCTGGCTCTTGATCCACTGAGCCACTGTGCTCTGCCTCCCACCTCCACCCACTCTTCCTTATGACCTCCCTATTTCTGTTCATGAAACCTTGATTTTCTTCTGTCACCCAGGTTGGAATCCTCTGGGATGTCTTTGACCAGTTCACATCAAAATAGTTGATTAGTCCCTTCTCTTCTCCTTGTTCCCTTCTCCTCCATTCCTACTATTACCACCTTAGTTTTGGTATTCATGGTCTAGACTACCCTTACCTAGACTACTGCAAGAACTTCTAACTTTACATTGCTACCTCTAATCTCTCTTTCCTGTAGTCCATCCTACACACAGTTCTGGGTACGGCTCTCTCACTACATGACTATCCTCCTCAAAAATCTCCAATGGTTCCCTTTTACACACTGCTACCATTTTTCATTGTGCTCCATGACTGGAACTGTCAGCAGTGCAAAGAGAACACGGTAGTGCTGATCCAGAATGGAAACAAATTTTGCCATCTTTTTAACTCACCTTCCTATTCAATTTAATAGTCTATCCTACTTTGGTAAAAGGATATTTGAAGCATTTCTGTGGTTTATTCTGATAAAACATGTAGCAAATATTGTGATATGTCTTTGCCTCTGCCATTTATTCCATATGAAAAGAGATTAAATAAGAGATTCTAAAAGCTTGCACAGTTTACATAGTTTTCTTCACTGTCACTTGACAAGTAGACTCAAGTTTTCTACTTTTAACTATTCTTAATCTTGGCCTAAAATATATAGTTAATATTTCCATACAGAATTTATATTTTAGGATGAGTTAAATGGCCTTCCCTTGTTTTTTTTTTATTCTACATTAGGTAGGTCAATACAAACTTTGAGTTAGTTTTTCAAATACTATATTCAGTATTTTTTTGTTTTTTTTCAAGAACTCTCAGTAAGGAAAGTCTCTCTATCAAAGCAATTTAGCACCTTCTCTGCACCTTATAGTGTTTCTGGAGTACTAAGATTAATGACTTGCCCAGGATAACTCATCTTGTATGTGCCAAAGGCAGGGAAAGAATTTCCTGATTCCAAGGTTGGCTCTTAACTGATTCTCTGCCATAATGCTTCCTATCAGTACATTAGATATTTTAAAAACCTACTTAGGGAAAAATGGGTTAGTAAGAAATTGTTACCTATAAAATGATTCTAAATTTTCTTTGGTTCTACCTTATGTATTACAAAGGAATGTACAGTCAGACTGTTTGTACTCATCTTTGACAGGAAACTTCTGTACTTGTTTTTTGATAAATGAGCATAGGCACAAATTTGTTAAGGTTCTCTCATCTAAAGTTCCAACATTGACTACATTAGTTTTTGTTAAATAAAACTGTGTTGGACAGATTAGTGGTTGTCTTCAAAGTGTATACAAACTGTCTATTAATCTCTTCTTCAGTAATAACTGTCTTTCACAAAGAACTTTTACTATTGGTTTTTTAGATTTATTGTCTAATGATAAGCACTAATGATTAAATTTCTCTAAGAAAACAGAAGGACTAACCTGATCCTCTCTGTATAGCAGAGGTTGGAGTGGGGGTTGTTTGTAAAATCAGTTAGGGAAAAAGTACATCTTTGTTTTCTCTAACTTCTAACTGAACTGAAATTTAGCATGTCCTCTAATTATTTAAAAACATTTCAGTAGGTCCATAGATTTCACCAAATAGTCTAAAAGATCTTGCAAGAAAGAAAAATACAACTACCTTAAAGACTACAAGTAAGAAACAAGAGTAAGCAATCTAGAGGGATGAGGCAACTGGTAGAAAAGGCAAGGATAGTTTTACTTTCCTGAATGGCTAATGATTATCCTAAAGAAAATTGCCTAGTATAGCCCAGGGGAATTTCTCAATATCCAAGACCTAGGAGATCATAAAGATAGTCTGCATAGTCCCACAGGCGAGAATAGATTATTAGTCAGGGTTGACAAGGGGGAAGAGATGAAGAACTTTATTTAGCAGCCTATGGGCAGCATCCCACCACTCAGTTATAAGAAGGAGACAGTATCTAAAGACTTAACTCTTTGGATTTTATTAAGATGGAGTAATAAGTACTAGATGGCCTTGTTTAAAATTAGATGCCTTAATCATTATTGATTTGAGAAATGAAAATCAAAACAACTCTAAGAGATCATCTCATATCTATCAGATTGGCTAACATGATCAAAGAGCAAAATGATAAATGTTGGAAGGGATGTGGAAAACTGGGCCATTAATACATTATTAGTATAATTATGAACTTATCCAATTATTTTGGAGAGCAATCTATAATTATACTCAAAGAGTTATAAAACTCTGTATAGCTTTTGACCCAGTAACACCATTATTTGGTTTATTTCCTAAGGTGATCAAAGACAAAAGAAAAGAAGTGTGTTCTAAAATATTTATAGCAACTCTTTTTGTGGAGGCAAATAATTGGAAACTGAAGGTATGTGTAAAAATTAAATTATATCTCTAATAATAAAATTGTTCTATTTCATGAGGTTTATTAAGAATTATTAGAAATCAAGGATACAAAATAAAAACCACGTGCCCATGGCTGATTAGCCAATTCTGAATCCCCATGCTTAGCTTACCACTAACTTCCTACATCATTGCAATGGCAGAGAGCTTTGGGAGCTCCTCCAGGCTTGAGTTCCAGGATCGAACTGGAGCCCAGACAGCTCACAGGAAGTCACCAGTCAGATCCACCTCTCCGGAGAAAGAGACCAAAGAGAGGAAGTGACATGCCCTACATAGACAGTTTTACGTCACTTTCCTGCATCTTGTCTGTATCAATGGTAGCTTAGCTTGACTTAGGACAGTCCAGGAATCTATCAGCTGTTTTTGCACATGTCTATCGAAGGCCATCCTCTTAGATACTTAATCCTTAAGTGAGGGTGCAGACATTCCTGGCCTTGTTAGACTAAGTAGGGTGGAGCAATGTAGAGTTCACAGACATTCCTGATTCTGTTAGACCAAGTATCTCCATTGTTACAATCAGGAGGTAGCTAAATCCAATCTCCTAAAGTACGGTCTAAGTAGGGTGGAGTAATTTTAAAGTTCACAGATGTCAATTGGGCAATGGCTGAATATGTTGTGATATATGACTGTAATGGAATGCAATTGTGCCATTAAAAGTGATAAACAAGATGATCACAAAAAAATTTGGAAAGACTTATGAAGTGATGCAAAGTGAAGTGAGCAAAATCAGGAGAACATTGTACACAATGACCCAATAATATACGATGATCAACTGTGAATGACAACTATTATTAACAAAGAATGGATCCAGGACAACACCAAGAGACTCATGATGAAAAAGGCTATCTACCACCACAGAAGAAACAGATGGATTTCAAATGCAGATTGAAACATGCCATTCCTCACTCTATTTCCTCCATGACTTTTTGTTTAGTGTAACTGATATGTGTTTGGTTTCACAACATGATGAATAGAGGAATATATATTACATGATAACATATGTACAGCCTATATCATGTTACATGCCGTCTTGGGGAAAGGGGAAAAAAGAATGAGACAGATTTTTAGACATGGCTAATGTGAGAATTTGTTTCTCTTTCATAA
This sequence comes from Monodelphis domestica, assembly GCF_027887165.1. Lineage (NCBI taxonomy): Eukaryota > Metazoa > Chordata > Mammalia > Didelphimorphia > Didelphidae > Monodelphis > Monodelphis domestica. The sequence continues at coordinate 305,985,575 of NC_077230.1, forward strand.
GCATATTTATAATTTATTATGTAACAAATCAAATGTATATTGTTATGTTACATATTACATCCTACAAATTTAAAACATTGGTAACTCAAAATAAAATTGGATATCTTAGCTCCTTAGTGTATCCATCATAAGTTTCTAATTCAAATAATTCTAATAATAGAAAAACCTAGATAGATAGATTAGGTGGAATAATGGATTCCACGATGGATTTGGAGTCAGGAAGAAATATGTTAAAATCTGAATTCAGGCACGTACTACCTGTGTGATACTGAGCAAATCACTTACCCTGTCCCTGTAACCATTTTTCTCATCTATGAAATGGAGATGGGCAGCTAGATAGCAAAGTGGATAGAATACTAGGCTTAGAGTCAGAAAAAACTTATCTTTCTGAGTTCAAATTCCAGCTTTGGACACTTACTAGTTGTGTGACCCTGGGCAAATCACTTAACCCTATTTGCTTTGGTTTCCATCCTCATCTGTAAAATGAGCTGGAGAAGGAAATGGCAAACTATCCCAATGTCTTTGCCAAGAAAACCACAAGTGGGGTCATGAAGAGAGAGACACAATTGGAACTCCTGACCAACATCAACAACAAAATGGAAATGACAATAATAGCCCCAGTTTTATAAAACTGTTATGAGGATCAAACAATATAATATATATTAAGTGCTGTGTAAACCTGAAAGCCATGATAATGATGATGATGATGAGAGCGAATGCACCTGGAACTCCAAAACATATGAGATAGTAAAAGAAATCTAGCATATCTGCATGGATGTCTCAGGTCCTTTTGTTTCTTTATTGTTGAAAGCCCTATCCTAGCAGTTAAAAGAGTACACTTCCAGGAGGAACTTAATTAAATTCTCATTAATGGATAATTGGGAGGTGAAGTTTCAATTTGGGCTTTCACAATGGAAAAGGATAAAGGGAAGGAGACAGGAGAAGGTTGTCTATAATTGCTTGCTCTTTGTGGTCCCTAATGGATATCAATTGTTGCATTTTTTGGATAGAAAAATGGTCGAAAACATTAATTTTGGGTTTTTTTATGTGCTATTCCCTTTAACAGAATGGTTTGAGGAAAACAATGACTGCAGAAGAAAAATACTATATGTTTCTATAATGTCTTCTACAATTCTGATTCTTGGGTTTTTAAAACATTTTAAAAAGTCAATTTTTAGCCAAGTTTCCTTCATCACACTAAAAATGTTAATATTATCTTATTGATACCATTTTTTGGTGGAAAGGGCCAATATCTGAAAACCTTGGGATTAGACAATCTTTTTAAAAAAGAATTCTACATGAGAGACGATAGTGATATAAATATCTTCTAAAAGAAGTATAAGAAAAAATATGTAATATTATTATACTGAATCACTGAATTTTACTTTGCTTTTGATTTTTAACTAAGGTTGTCTGGCATTAATAATGTAAAAATTTTATTTACAATAACTAAAATATTGTTCATAATACTCCTGGGAGGCAAAGAAATAGCCAGAATTATTATCTCCATTTTAAAGAAAAGGAAACTGATCCACCAAAATATTGTCTTTCTAGAAGTCACCAAATAACAATACAATGTTAAAGAACTTAAGCTTTCTGACTCAGTATATATATATCAATATATCTATATAAATACATATAAATATCGATATATTGATATTAATATAAACATTAATGTTATTAATAATTATTAATAATATTAATATAAAGATAACCAATGTTCTGCATGACATTTTCCAGCTCTGACAAATGCAACCTAACATAAGAAACACCAGAGATTGGCAAATATTCTTTCATGTTTAAAAAAAATATGACTAGAGTGCTACCCTAGTGCATCTCAGCACATGGTAATAATATTTATATCACAATAGATGCTGCCTGGCACAGTAAATATAGTAGATGACTAATTAGCATAAATATGTTAGGATGATATATCCTATGAATGGCATACCTCCTACATTGGACAGGATACCCTATTTATGACGCTAATTCATTACATATGGATTAGTAATTTTGGTTATCTTGTATTCCCTCATTCTTCTAGACAGAAGGAAGCAAGTTAAACCTCAAAAAGATGGGAAAACAGAACCTTCAACTATCAGTTTACTGAATCTTCCAAATATAAAGCAAAAATATGGTATTTATTTAAAAAGCCAAAGAAAGACCCCTATAGAAACCACATGGTTGTCAGTAATCATACACTCTTATTTAGAGGTGCAAAAACAAAATAAAACCCAAAAAACCCTAATGAGTTCAGGATGTTAGAAAAACCATAAAAAGGATCAATACTTTTCTTTCTCTCTGGTTGCCTCCATCAGCAGTCACTATTCCCTCTCTCCATGTAAATGAAATCAATCAGTGGGGATTTCTGTAAAATACATAAAACAGTCATCTTCCAGACTCTACTAGAAGATAAACGATTCCAGACATTGGATTGCAGCCATTTTCCCACACATGCTACGGAGTTTTTGTCATCCATATTGGGCCATAATACTGAGCGGTTTTTGCTTTTGCTTTTTTTTTTTTTAAGTTTACAGCCAATGCTTCCACTTCTGGCTTGGAGCAGACTGCACACACTAGAATCATTGCAAAATAGTAGTCATTTTCTGTATAAACTCTTAAGAGAATCATCTCAGGCCAAATAAAGAGGCTCATGAGTTCCCCTTCAGAACTCTTTATGTATACTTTGCTATTGCTAATGTAATCTTATCATTCCAAAGAATAACTTTAGACCCCTCTGGAATTAGCTAAATTGCTACCTAATAAAACCAGAAGTATCTAACTTCAAAGCACAAACACTTGAGTATACCTTATTACTGTGAATAATGAAAAAAATCTAACCAAGTCAAAACTTTGTTAACAGAAAACAGTAAGATTACTTTATAGTACATTTTTCCCCACGAGAGATGATGGTCTCTGGAGAAAGGTAAAAATACGAAAGATCTTGTGGCAACTTAGACTAATTTATTTTTTCCAAAAAAAGGATGCCAACATTATTAAAGTGATTTAGGAGACACATAGGAAATTAGGGGCATATCCAGGGCTAGCTGAGTAACCTATGCTCAGTTCAGTGGAATAAATAACCCAGTACAGTTTCTTGCCAGGCACTTGAAACGGAAAGACAGGCCACCCTCTTACTAAAGTTGCCTTTTAGGAAAGATGCCTTAAATCTTCAACCACTTTAAAGAAAAACTAGAACTAAAAATTAGGTAAAACCACTACATGAGGTTTAGTAAGAGAACTTCTAAACTTGTTTGCATGTTAGCAGTTTTCAAATACAAAAAAAAAAAAAACCCAAACCAACATGTGAATAACAAAAGTGGAATATACTGTCTTTTATTTAAAAAACCAAGTTCTACTCAAACAGGATGTCGGTGCTTCTAAATGCAAAGTATTCTTTGGGGGAAATGGGATACATCCATTCAGCGCTCATCAAAGCGGGAGAAAAGTAACTGCTGTCTACCCACCACCGCTATTTCTACTACTATGGGATAAAAACTTACTTTGTCTAAAAATGTCCTTAGGCTGTGAACCCAAATCACTCTCTTCATTTCATTTTCTGCTTCCTTCCAAACAGCTTCTCAGACTCTGACAGATGGCCTTTTCTGTCACTGAGTGCTTCTTTCTCGTTATCTCTGTCAGCTAATATGTCCCCGATGCTTAGCTGTTTTCTGTGAGACCGCGTTCTACATCACCCCTGGACTGATCAATGGTCTGCTCGGTTTGAGGTTGGGTTTTAGCCCCGCCCCCAGCTCTAAGAGAAACGAGGGGGGAAAAAAACCCTCACAGCTGGATTTCCTATAAATCATCCCATTTCACACTAGTTATGCAGCTATGGCAAAGACTGCTTCAAGCTCCATCACTACTAACCCAGACAATAATCCCTCACCTGGATGGTGGGCACTTTAGAGTCAGTCAACCACAGTTTCTAGTAAATCTCACACTCTTTTTATAGGAAGAGATTAAACACATGAAGGAGTTCTAAACATACCCAAAACACCAGTACCAAAAAATGTGATTATAAAAAGGATTGAAAAGCATAAATATTGCTCCATATCTCAAAAGAATATGAGGAAGGAACAATGCCAGAGAAAACTGGTTTATAAGTTACCTAATATGAAACAAAGGTCATTTTATTCAGTTAAAACAACACCCTACACACCTGGCTCCATTTTTTATCTTATACTATTATATAACTAACAAATTCAGGGAAGAAAGAATAAATACATTGACAGGAAATTGTACTGTATACATTAGCTTTTTAAAAATAAAGTTTTATTGCTGTCTTGTATATCAGTCATCTTCTGATGTTCTCCCCAACTGAATGCTCCCTTTTGATCAAGTACATGATGTAAAACAGTTGCCTTGGACAGTAGAGCAATATCACACACACACCCCCCTCTGCCACCATACAGCAGCATTGCCCCTAGTCCCACTTCCCCTTGCTGCCCCAAGTTTTCTTCCCACTTCTGGAGGAGGAAAGAAAATGATACTTTATTTATCTGTTCTCTGGGACCAAGCTATTTTGTGTACTGCTCTCCAAGTTCTAAAGCAGCTCTTAACAGAATCTGGAGACTAGTCAATTACAAAGGAATGCCAAACTGAAAAATCTATAGAAAAACCAACCACTACTGTTACTACTACTGCCACTACTACTACTTGGCATTTATTTATATAGTGCTTTAAAGTTTGAAAATGGCTTTACATTCATTCCCATTTGAGCCTCACAATATACCTGATCAGAGGTTGTGAAGCTGGATAACTAAACCTATAGAAATAGGGAACAAAAATAGGGAAATTCTGAAGAAAGATGGTTTTTGAAGTTCTTTCCAATTATATATTCTTCTATTATCTTATTCTCATCCAACCTCTTCATTCAAAACTTGAATCTCTACTACAAAATGTAAACAAAAACAAATTACCCATTCCAGTATGAATGAAATATTCTGCAGAACATGAAAAGACCAAGCCTGTTTCAACAATATGTTACATAGATAAAGACTTAAAAAGACCTTCAATTTCTGAATCTGAAGGAATATATGCCACTCAAGACAGGTTAAAGAAACTAATGATGTGCTTCTAATCAGAAAAAGAGGAACACAAAACTAATAGCTTGTGATAAGCTAAAGGAAAGAAAGTTATTTTATGAACAATGGGTAGGAAAATAATATATGTTGAGGATATGTGACTTTTTAATAGTTCATCTATAGAAATTTCCTTTTGATTTATTCCTCCTTCCGGAATTACTAGCAGACTGAGACTGGCAGAGCTGGGGAGAGAGAGGTAGTGAGAATTGGAGAAAGAGAGACAGACAGACAGAGACAGAGAGAGACTGAGGCAGAGAGAGACAGTGGAGAGAGGAGTACAAGTAGACCAAAGGATAAGACTGTGGATTCAAAGAAAAAGTTTTCTTGCAGATGTGTGTAGTGAAAAGTATAGTTACTAAGGTATCTCCTACATTACTACTGAACAAAAGTATTAACAAGTCACTGAAAAACAGAAGAATTATTCACTCTCAGGGAGTTGATAGTGACAATATGACATTTAAAAGTCAAAGTATAGACTTTCCTAGGATATAAGATATACAATCATTCCAATTCTCCATTTCTCCAAATGTCAAATGTGGATATTTAAAATGTTTTGTACAGAAGTAAAGTGAGCAACAGAAGTAGAGTGGTTATGTTGGAAAGAAATGTGAAATGAGAATCAAGGCACCAGAGCTCTTGGCCTGACTCTGTCACTAATTAGTTGTGTCACTTTCTCTAGGGCTTGGTTTTTCTTTATTGGTAAAATGAGGGAGTTTGAAAAATTATTTTTAAGGTCCCCTTCTAATAGTAAATTTGTAGTTCAAATTAAGTCAGAAGAAAGTTTACACTAGACTGATTAGGTTTATGCCACTGACTTGTAGAATCAAAAGAATAGCATATACAGCTACAGATTTAATATTTGAAAAATAACTTGAGAGTGTTTACCTCTAGAGAATAAACTGAGGAGTGGAAACATTGAAGACATTATATATACACACACACACACACACACACACACATATATATATATATATATATACATATATATATATATATATATATATGTATATATATATATATATAACTGTTTGCCAGAGGATGCCTTCTATGGTGTGGGGAGGAGAGCCTGAGATACTTGGGAAATAAATTCTATTAACAAAAAATGAAGAAATTGAGCACAATCAATAATACTTATTTTCACTGAAATGCAGAGAGTCAACTAATCTACACAAACTCCACGTAATATCAATAGGTATAATGTATTAAAATTTTTACAAATGAGGCAAGTGTAGCATAAGACAATTAGATGTTTAATCTTGACAAGTTTTTCATCTAGGTAGTAGTTTAACTATGTGTTAAAATTTCATTTCTTACAATGAACATGACACTTCCTCTGTGATCTTGAGCGAGATGCTTAACTTCCCCTAGGACTCACTTTTCTCATATTTAAAATAAAGAAGTTGGTTTAAATGATTTAGAGCCTTTCAGGATCTCAGCTATCAATTTGAGGGCAGCTAGGTGGTGGGGTAGATAGAGCATCAGGCATGGAGTTAGGAAGACTTTAATTTAAATCCAGTCTCAGACACTTTTACTAGCTATGTGACCCATCTCAAGACAACCACATTTGACTCTGTTTCCTTATCTGTAAAATGAGCTGGAGAAGGAAATGGCCAACAATTCCAGTATCTTTGCCAAGAAAATCCCAAAATGGGGTTACAAAGAGCCAGTCAAGACTGAAAGTGACTGAACAACAACAAATAAACAAATGAACAAATTGTTCATAGTGTCTTAATGCCTTTTCTTAAACCTTTCCCAATAATGTTATATATCTTTATACTGCAGAATCTTTGTAGACCTCTATAAAATCCTAAGAATATGAGGCATCATCTATATCCCTTTCATCCCCCCAGTTTCAAATGCAATAATTTGCATGTAGAAAGTGAAATGTCTTATTAAATGAATGAAAATAGAATTCAGTCACCTCCAGAAGATATTTTGTAAGATCAGTCTCTTAATATTCCTTCTTTCCAGTTAAAATTAAATGGTACCTTTCAATTTTTAAAATTGCTCTTAATTAATGATTCAAATTTCTAAACTAACAAATCACTTGAACAACAATGTACCAGAATAAAAACAAATAAATACACATCAAGTATACAAATAGTCACAAAAACAGGTTAACAGCAAGTGAAAACTTTCATAACAAATGCTTTAAAAAAATCCCAAAGCCTCTAAAACCTTTTCATGTTGCAACTTGCAAGAATATTTTTTAAAATTATGAATGTTTCAGGGATTTTCAAAATATTACATATGCCTTTGACACTATTTCAGTTGTAGTTATCCTTGGATATGCTGAAAAAGAAACAATGCTATATAAAGTTATAAAGATAAACACTATATACAGTCAATCATTTCTCAGAGCTTTACACTTATAATTGGGCATTTAATCTTGCACTTACATACTTCTTATTGCTACTGATTCCCATTTGAACAGCTCCTACAAAAGAAATGAACTCTTATCTTGTTATTATAAAGATTCTCTTTAATACTGAATATTTGCTTTTAAAATGTCAAGTTATTATACTATAAGTTGGGAACCAGCCTGCCCTTTGCTTCTGTTATGATGTTATGATAAAGTACTTTAGATTAATAGAGTAAGCCATTGAGACCAATGTATTCATCTTTTCAAACTCTTTCTCCAAAAAAATAACAATGATGATAACAGCATAAATGGAAAGACTGGTGACAATATGAGGTTTCCATAGGAGAAACTTGAGGGCAAAGATGTGACTTTAGTTTCATCATATTGATCACAGTTAGAGAATGACAACACTGTCTTGTCCTATATTTTATGTACTTCATTTGAATAGAATATATAGTTTTTTGTTTTAGAATTATAACACACACATATGTTATATATGTATATATACAAACACATAGACACATACATCATTATTATTTAAATCAGAACAGCTAAATGGCACAGTGGCTAGAGCTTCAGGCTTGGAGTCAGGAAGATTTGAGTTCAAAATCTGGTCTCTGACATTTACTAGCAGTGTGATCCTGGACAAATTAAATCTTGTTTGTCTCAGGTCTTAATCCATAAAATGAGTTGGAGAGGGAAATGGCAAATCACTGCTATATCTCAGCCAAGAAAAGCCCAGATGGGTTCAAGAAGAGTTGGATGTGAGAAATAACTGTACAACAAATAATTACTTTATGTCATCTACCTAGGGAAAGAATGGTGAAAAGGGGGAAAAACTCCAAATCTTAATATCAGCAAAATGTAAATTATGTGTCATGCACTCTCTCAAACCTAGAAAATATAATTGTGTAAAGAATTCCTCTCTGCACACAAAAAGCTCAGAGGATGCATGAAGTTGAAAAAATCTAAAAGATAACATCAGGATCTCTCCTAAAAATCTACTGCTAGCCTGGCGCTTTGTTGCTAAGGAATTGAATCTATTAGTTTTCTTCCTTACGGTGAAGAAAGGTGGTGAAGTTTGAGAATTTATCAGCTCCAAACAAAAGAATATTAACAATGAGGCAGAAAAGCATCAACTTCTGATAGTGATAATGATCATTTTGTTATGTATTAAGAGAAAAAAAGTAATCCCAAGCCCTTCTAGCCATCCCCAAACGCCCTCCCCCCAAACCCCATAAAATAGCTCTGGACTCATGATGATCCAGGACCATATCCTGGGGATACTCTTTGGATCAGGTCCCCAACCAGATCCAATCAGAACCCTTAGTTGAGGGTATTTATGTGAGAAAAGAGAATAAACCTGATTCTTCTTCCATCAGATGCTCATACAAATACTTAAAGATAATTACCATCTCCCCCCAAGTCTTTTCTTTTCTAGGCTAAACATAATCAGTTCCTCCAATCTACTGTTGTATGGCATAACACTTTTAACTATCTTGATCATCGTCCTTTGAACACTCTCCAGTCTATCAATGCCCTTTTAAAATGTGGAGTCTGAAATTGAAGATAATACTTTGTAAATCAATCTGTCTTGTTACTATTCCTCTCTTAGGGAGGTTGGTTGAACTTTTGTTTTTACTCTCAAAGAGAACTTCCAGGTAAGGAAGGAAAGTCCCTCTACTATTGCAAGTTGACACTATATCTGAAACTTAAAGTAATGGAGAACAATCTAGGTTACACAGAAGATCAATGACTTTTCCAAGGTCACTTAGTCAAAGGTGAGACTTTGATCAATATCTCCTTGGCTGGCTCTCTAGCCACTATATCATATTTCCTCTCCATTCCTCTCTTAATATAGTCTAAAATCAAATTACCTTTGTTTTATCAGTTGAGTGATTTGTGTTTTGTCAGCTCTCAGCTTGATGCGGATCTTGCTCTTGATCTAGAATTCTTAGAGACTGATGCTGATCCACCCAGTATCTGCCACTTCTGCCCCCCCCAGTTATTATCCACTTTCCTTCAGTCAACTGTTGCAATCTTTATTTGTATGTCCAGCACTTATTTCAATGCATGGCATATAGCAAATGTTTAATAAATACTCTAGAGCATTAGGTGACTAGTGGTGAGATAGACAAGGCTGAAATGTTTCTAAGACAGTTAATATTTTCATTTCTTTTGCTTGTCAAGCCAATAGTTCCTCCAGGCTAGTACACAAAAGGGCCCCCCCTAAGGAGTCATGAAGACCCCCTGATTTATCCATCTTAAATATCAGTTTCCTAGTCCTCATTCTTAACTGAATTATGATGTGTGAGTTTCATTTACTTCTGTCAGATGAGGGGTTTGGACTAGATCATGCCTAACATCTCTTTAAACTTTACATCTCTGATCCTGTGATCTCAGTCTCATGATTCTATGATCATTTGATGGCTAAAGCAAAAGCCTAGGGTTTTGAATTTTATCTGAATTGTGCATCTTGATGGTGGGTTCTGAGTAGATTTATCTAAACTGTCTAGTGTGTCTTTTGCTAGTTCTTGAAAAACAGAATTCCATAGTTAAGACAAAAACAGGCCTATTTTTGTTAGCACATAAGTCATAGGATTAAAAATAATCTCAGCCTTTTTCCCTATCCCCATTAAACAGAAGAAACTCATTTTGTTTTGTGCATTTGTAGTTGGTTGCTGACAATAGTAAGAAAACATTTTTAGACTTGGACAATTTTGGATTCCAAGCTTGTCCAAATAAACTTAAGAGATCTATTTAAGGGGCCTTGGAATCCTATACACCCAAAACCTGTTGTAGAAGCAGCCCGGCTTTTCTGGGTTAGTTGCAAAGTGTGGGTGGCCATAAGCATCCCTGGCAGCTATAAGGCATTTGTTAATGCATTTGGCTTTAAAAGTTTTTAATCATGCTTATCAACATAGGCAAGCAGCCCTGGCCACAAAAAGATTAGCTACTCTGCTATAATATTCCCCTAAATCCTAATGCAGAAGCTCAAGTAGAGAGTGATAACTGCCTTTGCCAGCTTCTTCTCACCCAACATTTTCCAAAACTTATTTTCTCCCTCTCCCCCTTCCTTTATTCTGACTACCTACCTCCAAAACACACAATAACCTGACATTTCTTCCCCAGGGAGAGAATCAAAGGCCAACCATTTACAAAGCTTTTAAAAACAAACAAATAAAAAGTCTCCAGAACTACCATTCCCTGCAAAAAGAGCAGCTTCCTGCTTCAGCTTCAAGGTGACTTTTGCCAGCAACAGACTAGGGTGCTCCTGATCTTGCCTTTGAAAATGTGTGTCACCAGCCTGAAAGGACCTGGTTGCCAAGGAAACCAAATCTTGTTTAAATCCTTTGGAAACATTGGGTTCTAAGTGCAGTATTTTCCTGAAGAAACACAAACATTTGCTCCTGAGAAGGAATGCCCTTCTATCACAACAAGATTCTTCTCCTGCCTCCCCCTCCATAAAAATATTACAAGAATTCACTTGAAATGCATATTCTGCAGTAGGCTTGGTGGTCCAGTGGAGACCTTGTCAGTCACTGGCTGTAGGTTGTCCACATTCACTGAGTGCAGAGGTTAAGCATCTCTTCCTTAAAAGACAATATGTTTTGGGAGCAATAAACTCTCCCTAGTTTTACCAAGATCATTTTGCTTGAGGAATGGCATGTGATTGAAGAGTGAGTGCCCTCTGGTTTTCCTGACCTACTTGAACTCTACAAGCCTAATATTTACTTTACCTTGGACAAAATGCAGTCAACATCCATGCCAACTGCATCTCTAAGGGGCAGCTCTCCAAACACTTTCCTTTTTATTTATTTTAGTTTTCAATTAACAACCATTTCCCCCTCTTCTTCCTGGCCCCACTTAAAAAAAATGAAAATCAAATAAAAACAAAGTGTAGCAAAAAAAAAAAGGAAATTTATATAAGAATTCATATGCATAGTAAGAGGTAAGACGAATTTCTACACTGGCCATGTCCAAAAAAACTATACCTCATGTTGTATGCTAGGTCTATCACCTTTTTGTCATTGCCCCTCACACATCCTCTGGAGTCACAGCTGGCTATTACACTGATCAGAAACTGAAGTCTTTAAAGTTCAAAAAATACTTTCTAAGGGACCTGTGAGTCATCTTTCACTCTATTCTATGAGAACTTTTTCAACCCAAACCAATGATATTCAGGTAATTTCCTCTGATTTGGTGACATCACACATATTCTATCTGATAAGGTTATTTGGGTTTATTTTTATCACTACTGATTGGGGGCAGGAGAATCAAATAAGGTACAGGACCCCGTTTTGAACTGGAGGGGATAATAATAAAGCCAAAGATAAAGCAGAGTTAAGTTGCTTTTCCCTATGTCATCTCTATTATGGAGTAGAAATAACAGGACAAAAATGACTAATGTGGAGTTGAAACCCAAAATAAGGAAATAGTAAGGGAGTAACTAGCAGCCCATGATGCTTAGTGATGGTTGGAATAAAAAGGTAGATGGTATGATTTTCAAATTTTCATATATGCAAAAGCAGGAACCTAGCTTATGCCTAATAACAACCAGGGTACAAAGAAACTTTGCAGGCAAGAATATTGGGCTGAATCAAGATGAAACTTGATCAAGAGAAATGAACTGGAAGTGGACAATAACAACTTTTCAAGTAAAAGAGGATACATGACTAAAGAGAAATTCATCTGAAAAAAAAAAAGACCTTGATTGTTTAATAAAGCACAAAATGTGTCAATAGTCAAAAAAGCTAAGTCAATCATTAAGAAAAGCCCATTAAAAGGAAGAATGAATGAAGTGACACTGAGGCAGTGTGTCCTAGTAAGATCACTATAAAAATATTGCTAATAGTGCTGGACTCCACATATAGACATTAATAAGCTTGAAAAATCTCCAGAAGGGAGCCACTAGGAGAATTGAAGAGCTTCAAGATTATGCCACATAAGGGTCTGTGGAAGGAACTAGGAAAGTTTAGCCTGGAAAAGAGAAAAATATCTAAACTAAATGAATTATTGTAATAATGATGCATTGAAGGGTTAGTGGTGGTATGGAGCATGGTAGCAATCTGCCAGTATTTGAAAGATTGATATAAGACTCCAAAGGGTAGAATGATAAAAAAAGGTAGAAATTATAGAGAAGGAGATTTACTGATTTATTCAAAAGTAGAATGGACTTGGGGAGGCAATATTTTCTTCTACCAGAGCTCTTCAGAGAAAAGGTTTCCCTAAAGTTGCCAGAGAGGGGATTCTTGTTTGTAAGTATTATAGCAACAATATTTATTATAAGTACCAACATGGCCTGGTAGGACTAAAAGGCCATTGACAATACGATGTTTAAAGTAAACTTTGTTGCTATAGTTTTTATATAATTTATAATAAGTATAATAATATTAGTTAGCATTTATATAGTGCTTTAATGTTTACAAAGTGCATTACAAATATCTCACCCTTGAAGTATAGGTGCTATTGTTATTCCCTTTTGACATATGAAGAAATAGACTGGCAGGAGTTTAGTGACTTGCCCAGGGTTACAAGGCTAAGAATTGTCTGAAAAGGGATTCAAACTGAGGTCTTCCTGACTTCAAATCTTATGCTTTGCCTACTGCCTCATCTAAATGCCTCATAATATGAATTAAAATAATATTAAATAATAACACTTGGTAAAGTTCTTTCTACTCATGACCAACTTCTTTACCTAGGAATACATAATACAACTGGTTTTCATGTTTTAGTAATAACTCTCACGCAAACTGCCCAAAGAAGAGAACATGTATGCTTATTTATTTAAGCTCTTTTAGGAAGGAAGGAAAAATGGGTTATGAGATATCACAAAAGGACTCCTGAGGGAAGTTTTGAAATCTTACCTTTTTTTTGAGGGATTGAAAAATAGAACAGTTTCTCACCTAATAATAGCTCACATTTTTATAGCACTCCAAGGTACAGAGAGCTTTCCTTACAACAAATTATAGCATAGGTATTATTTTTTGAGGTTCAGTTGTTTTTCAGTCATATCCAACTCTATGACCACATTTGCGGGTTTTCTTGGCAAAGATACTGAAATGCATTGCCTTTTCCTTCTCCAGCTCATTTGCAGATGAGGAAATGGAGGTAAACAGAGTTAAATGATATGCACAGGGTCATTCAGCTAGGAAGCGTCTGAAGCTGGATTTGAACTCGGGAAGATGAGTCTTCCAACTCCAGGACTGGCACTCTATCCATTGTGCCACCTAGCTGCTCCTAAATATTAACTTATAGTCTCAAGCTGGAGCTCAAACTTAAGGTTCTCCTGAGTTGGAGTAGCGTCATCATTCGATTGATTCCCAAACTATAGAAAAAAGAATTTAATGAAAAAAGTTATCCATTATCATACAAGGAACTGATAGTCTGAATGACAACTGAAGCATATTATTTTTCACTTTATTTCTTCTATGAATTTTCCCCATTGTAAGCAATATGAGTTTTCTTTCACAATATAATTAACATGGAAACATGTATTATACAAATGTACAATTTATATAATATAACTAGCTGTTTGGGGAAGATTGGAGGGAGAGAACATGGATGGGAAAATGTCAGGAAACAAGTGAGTATACCTGCCAAAATAAACCCAGAAACTACACAAATATAATTATAAAATACTTTTCACACAAATAAAGTCAGATCTAAATAATTAGAGAAATATTAACTGTTCATTGATGATCAGAGTCAATATAATTAAAATGATAATCTTATTTAAACTAATCTATTTATTCAATTCCATCCCAATTAAATTGTCAAAAAAGTATCTTATTGAACTAGAAGAAAATAATAACAATTAATTTGGAAGAACAAAAGATCCAGAATGCCATGAAAAGTAAAGAAAAAATGTAAAGAAAGAAGGGTTAGCAGTAGTAGATTATTAACTGCATTATAAAACAGTTATCATTAAAACTATTTGGCATTAATAAGCTAAGATATAGAAAGGTAGATCAGCAGAACAGAAAAGACATATAACAAGCAGTAACAAAAAAGAGATTATAGTAACCTTGTATTTGACAAAGTATAGATCCAGGCTATGGGGATAAGAAATCACTATGTGGTACAAATTACTGGGACACTTTAAAAGTAGAAACGAGGTATAGACCAACATCTTACACCATTCATTAAGATAGGATGGATATAAAATGGATACAAGATCTAGACATAAAAGAAGAAAGCAAAGTAGAAAAACAGGGAACAAACTATCAGATTTATGGATAGGAGAGGAATTCATGAGGAAACAAGAGATAGAGAACATTGTAAGATTTAAAATGGATAATTTTGAGTATATTAAGTTGAAAAGTTTTTGTACAAATAAAACAAATATTACCAAGTTTAGAAGGAAAGCAGAAAATTGGAGGAAATTTTTCCTAGAGAGTCTCTTGGATACAGCTCTCATATCTAAAAATAAATAGATAACTTTAAATCAAATTTATTGGGAACAAGAGCCATCCCCCAATTGATAAATGGACAAAAGATACAAATAGTTTTGGAATAAAGAAATCAAAGTTCTACATAGGTATATGAAAAAATGCTCTAAATCACTACTTATTAGGGAAATGCAAACCAAACAATTCTAAGTTATCATCTCACACTCATCAGATTGGCTAAAATGATAAAAGGAAAAATGACAAATATTGGAGAAGATGTGGACAAGAGGAGACATTAACATGCTGTTGATGGCACTGTGAACTGATCCAATTATTTTGGAGAGCAACTTGGAATTATGCCCAGAGAGGTATAAAACTGTAAATACCTGCTGGGTCTATTTCCTGGGGAGATCAGGAAAATAACCTATATGTTTCAAAATCTTTTTAGCAGCTCTTTTTTTGTGCTGGCAAAAAACAAAAACAAAAAAACCCACCCCCCCCACAAAAATTGGAAATTGGAAGGATTTCCATCAATTGAGGAATAGCTAAACAAATTGTGGTATATAATTGTGATGGAACACTACTGCTCCATAAGAAATGAAGAGCAGATTAATTTTAAGAAAACTTGGAAAGAACGTGAAATAATGAAGGGTGCAATGAGTAGAACCAATAGAACGCTGTACAGGCACAGATTTAATATTTAAAGAATAACCTATGAATGTTCACCTCCAAAGAATGCAATGAGAAGTGGAAACATAGAAGACATAATCTATACATTTTACTGGATGATGTCTTCTATGGTGTGGGGAGGTGAATGGAGGAGCTGAATAAAAAATAGCAGCATGAAATGCAAATTCATTGTTTTATTACAATCCTCTTGTGGTGTTCTGTTGTACATATGGGAATGTTCTTTTTGGATGTTTGAGTACAAAAAAAAAATAAAATGAATTGGAAAAAACAAAAACTACAATCAATTTTGCCACCTGACTTCTGGCAAAGCATTTGATATCTATGTTAAACAGGATGTCACAACAATAAGGAATACAGTATATAAAATATTTTAACTCTTTACAGCATAGCATATGAATTTGAAGGAATATCATAGTTATTACTATTCTGTCATTATTTTTTTTACTACAAGACAGCAATTGTATTTTCCCTCAAAACCTAGGTCTCAGATGTTGCGGAATCAAGAGAAGGTAAGATATTCTGTAATAAATACACATTTTTTAAAACCCTTACCTTCCATCTTGGAATCAATACTGTGTGTTGGTTCCAAGGGAGAAGAGTGGTAAGAGCTAGGCAATGAGGGTTAAGTGACTTGCCCAGGGTCACACAGCTGGGACATGTCTGAGGCCAGATTTGAATCCAGGACCTCCCATCTCTAGGCCTGGCTCTCAATCAATAAATACACATTTAAACCATGCAGGGTCTAGTTGAATTATCTAAGAATATAAAAATGGAATGAAGACAACCACCAAAGAACTTAAAGATTATTTTTAAGAAACAAAAATAAACATCCAAATTTAAGTCCATGAATTGAAAAGCCTCAGAAATGACTGGAAATATATTTCAATATATTCAATACATATTACAATATATTCAATATATTCAATTCAAAAAAATATTCAATACAATATATTCAATACATATTACAAAACTGGGGAGGATTCAAAAATAGGTGAAACTAGTGTTATTTAAAATCTCATCAATATATCTTTGCTAACAAGAAGAAAAAAAAGTCCTAGGTTTTGAAAGCTTACACTATCTTGAGGAAAGCATTAGAGTCAGTGGAAAAGCCACCCTAGATCTGGGAGAGTCCTAGAGCTCCTGCTTTCCACTAAGAAAGGTTCAGAGGTTCTGCAGCTAGAAAGGAGTTAAGAAATCATTTAGTCTCGTCTTTTTATTTTTGCAGATGAAGAACTGAAATCCAGAGTGATGAAATAGTTTGTCCAAAGTCACTCAAGAAACAGAATTGTGATGTGAGTCCAGGTTGTAGGACCATACATACTCCAAGAGTCATTCCCTTGAACTACATGTACTTCTGTAACTGCAGCCCCTACTCCCCACCCCAAATGAAGTATTTTAGTTTGTAATGGGAGGCCACCAGGATTCTTACCAGCTTTCAGATGGCTGGTAGGGATTGGGCACCTATTATACAGGTCATGAAATGTGAAGACAACACATGTCAAGGTTGTCTTTACTCAGGAACCAGTTCTTAATTAGGGAACCAGGTACAGAGGTCAGTATTCCACCACTCCTCCTATTTCCCCAACCCTTACTGAGAATTAATAGTTTAAATAGTCTTTGCTTTAAATATCAAACAGAAAGGTTTATTATTCTGTCCCGCTCACAATCTGCATTGTGCCAGTTTCAAGAGCTACTGCCCCTGAAATATTTGCCTCTTTTGTTAGATCCAAACCACATGTGATGAGGCTTTAATTTCAAGGAAAGAAAAAAAAGAGAAAGGAGTAAAATTAAGATGACTGCCCAGGTAAAGGCACCTGGCACCCAAGGCTCAGGGACTTGACTTCATGGCTAACATAATCTTTTAACTACTTGATATGATATTTGCATAACTAAGTACCTAAAGTGTTCTAGAAGGAATGTTGCCTCCATTTTCATAAGGGTTTTACAGTTCAAAGAAAGAGGTAGAAAAGTTCCAATTCGGTAACCATCTTTACCTTTCTCCTTCCCTTTCTTTTGCTTAAAGCATCTTGTCTTGAGACAAATGAAATTATATATGGGTGGAGAAGGAAGGATACATTGACATGGGCTATTAACATCAGTACAGATTGTCTCATCCCTTAAACATGTCTTTGGCAACACAAAAGCAATGGACACAGGATGAATAAATTTTGAATAGGAAGTAAGGAGGAAAAATATGGGAACAAGTTGCTACACATGAAAATGAGGGTACCACTCTACTATGGGAATAAAGAGGACACACAGGAGATAGCATGATGCACTGGCTTTTGGAAGACATGAAGTAGGAAATGAGTACATGAAGGAGAAGAGAGATGAATAAAAACAGTAGTTTACATTTATACTGTATTAACAAAGTTACATTTAAGTCTCATAACAACTTGCTCATCCTATTAGGAATTGCTAATAATATTGTTTCAATTTGAAACATGAAGGTTAAATGATTTAACCAAGGTGAGGTAGCTCTTTCATAAGATTAAGGATTTTGTCTTTTCACATGTTCAGTTCTTCCATTGTAGTAGAGATTCATAACTATTTTGGGGGTGGGGGTAGGTTGAGGAAGAGCAGGATCCACACTTTGTCAATCTGGCAAAATAAATACAGTGACTTTTTCCTCTCAGAATAATTTTTTAAATTTCTAAAAGAAAATATATAGGATTACAAAGGGAACTAATGATTTTGAAATACCAAATATCAAATAAAAGTATTAAAACAAAAGCAAAGGTTCACAGATCCCAGGGGAGAGTGGAAATTACTTTGATTTTTTTTATTATTTTGATCAGACCAACCTGCAAAAATTACATTAATCAGAAAAGGCAACTTGTTTAATTAAAAAAGTATATTTTAGATATAATTCCTCTGGATCATAGAAGCCATTTCAAGACTAATTATCTCTGAATAAGAATATATCAAGAATGCACAAAAATTCACCATAACATAGAGCATACATATAGTACTTGAGCACAGAGAATGAAAAGAATTATAGATTTATACTTGTAGTAGATAAAGCTTTTCTACCATCCTGTGACACTCAACTAGGATAACATTTCCTCACAGCAATAACTGAAACTGTTGTCAGATGAGAATCACTATAACAAGTTCATAGATGGTTTTGCAAAGGTCCTCCAGCTCATGAAAATAACTTGTTTTCCTGGGACCAATTCATGAATTCTCTTTCAAATTTTTTGTAGGTGTGGGGGGGACTGAAAATGAAAATCCATTCAGAATTTCAGCATGGTTACAAATTATAATTGATATTAAAAATAATAAATCAATACTCTATTTGTGAGGTATCACTATTAACCCTTACTCACAATATTAGTATTATATATATTTACCATCTACTATAAAATACATATTCCACTTAGTTATTACAGAAAACAGTCAGAAAATATGAATATATAAAACATATATGAACATTTTCTAAAAATCCCTTTCCTACTAATTTCTGTATCTATATAACTTTCTTTCCTTTTGGCTTAATCCTTCCTCTTCACTCAAGGGGGTGAAAAATGTATAGAAATATAGAAGTAGCTAAACACATTTGTACCCTAAGTGCAATACAGATAAGAAGTCTTTCGGGTAAGTTATAAACCTCTCACCCAATCAATCCTGCAATGGCTCTCCTACCAAGCTAACTACTAAGTGAAATTCAAACTCCCTAGCTTCAATAATTCCTCAGCTAAGCATTCAAAGTCTTCCCCAATTTTGGGATACTCTATCTTTTCAGCCATATTTTCATGCCCTTTACACATATATTGTACTAGAGACAAACTGACTCCCTGCCCCTAACAAGAGAGCAAGCTCTGTGAGGGCAAGGCTCCCTCCTCAAAACTCTGTGTAGTTCTCAGGACTTAGCACCATGGCTTTCTTTTCTTTTTTTATACCCTTACCTTCTGTCTTGTAATAATTACTAAGTATTGGTTCCAAGGCAGAAGAACAGTAAGGGCTAGACAATTGGGGTTAAGTAACTTGCCCAGGGTCACACATGTCCCAGAACTTCCCATGCCACCTAGCTGCCTCTGCACCATGTTTTTCATACTAGTTGACAAATGATTTCTGAAATGATGAATCCAAATTTTCAGAAGCCAGTGAAACAATCATAACTTTGTCCTTAGCTTAGTAATCACAAATGTTTCTATTCAATATCTATCCCTAAGATCATACACCTAATGGCCACAAGGAAGCAATGATAATCTGAGGAAGCCCAGTCCTCAGTGATATTTTTGCCATTTTATGTGTTCCTAGGCTGACAGTTTCATAGATCTGACTAATTTTTTATAGAATATGGGTCTTTGGAACCCTGCAAATTTGAATTGGTAAATACAATCATTTTTCACAGCAATAAAGATGATGTAAAACTATTTTCTGCTGAGGGTTTGCTGCAGAATCTTAATTCTATCAATTTGGGCATAGATTAATTCAGCTAAAGCAAAATGTTCAACTAAGAAAACTCCAGTAGTACACATTTAATCGGTTTTATGTTATCCTGATATAATAGAAAAAAAAATTAGATTTGGTATGAGGAGATCTGGGTTCTCATCCTACCTGACTTTTTAGCAGTCAAGTGACCATTTCACTCCTTTGAAGCTTAGTTTCCTCATCTGTTAAATGGGGATAATGCTATTAAAAGATAACATAATTGAGGCTGAACTAGAGTGGTGCCACTTTGTGAATACTATAATTGAGCTACCAATTCTATATAATAATATATTGATAATTGCGTATGTGGTTTCCCCATATGTGGTTACAAAGAGAAAAATCAACAGATATAGATAAAGGGGAGTCAGAATGGTGTAGTATAAAATAGTATTGGGCTAGAAATCAGGACTCCTGGAGTAGCAGAACCTGGAGTAGGAAAAACCCCATTTTAAACATATTACTTAATTTGTCTGCCTCAGTTTCTCCTACTTAAAATGAGGATAATAGCACCCACCCCCGAGGTTATTTGGAGGATAAAATGAGGCATTTTGTAAGGTGCCTTTTAAGCCTTCAACAACTGTATAAATATTACTATCACCATCATCATTATCACCAGTCACTGCTCTGCCAGTACTAGTAGCAAGTCTAGAAAAGGGACCTGCCTCCTTCCAAGTTTTTAGGGTCCTAATATTGAAGTCATCCTCAACTCTTCTCATTCCTGCTTTCTATTCAAAAATTTGCCAAATTTTATGGATTCTACCTCAAACAACATTTTTCACAGCTGTTTGTTTCTACTTATATGACCAACATCCTAGTTCTGGCTCTCATCACCTCTCATTGGAAGTATTGCAATAGTCTCCTAATTGGTCTCCCTACTGCTAATCTTTCTTTCTCCCTGCACGGCAGACTGCTGATATTCCTAAGGTACATGTCTGACCTAAAGAAAATACTCGTCATAGTCAGACATATTTTCCAATACAATTTTCACCATCCTCTCCATAGGAGCCTTTCCATTGCAATCACCTAAGTATCAAAGAATATGTTTGGAGGGAAAAGTCAGCCAACTATCATTTATTAGGTGATTGCTATGTGATAGGTGGGCAACTAGGTGGTGCAGCAGCTAGAGTGCCAGCCTTGGGGTCAGGAATATTTACCTTCATGAGTTCAAATCTTGCCTCGGACACTTACTAGTAATATGACCCCAGGCAAGTCACTTAACCTTGCTTGCCTCAGTTCTTCATCTGTAAAATGAGCTGGAGAAGGAAATGGTAAACCACTACAGTATCTCTGCCAAGAGACCCCAAATAGGGTTAAAAAGACATGACTGAAAATGCACTGAATGTCATTGAGCCAGAATCAATGGAAACTCAAGAATATGGATCTAGGTCCTGCATTCTATCCACTGTACCACTTACCATGTTAAGTGTGCCAAGCATCAAATGAATGCTCCTTGATGATATAAAAGGATTCCAGGTATAAAGGCTGGAGGGGACCTCAGCAGTCACCTAACACAACCCCTACATTCTATAAAAGGTGTGACACTAAGGCCAAAACTTAGTCATATCTGCTGAATCCTCTAATTAGTTCTTCATGATGATTGGCTACAATATGACAGAAGTTCTACAAACATTCTCTGACATCTCCTCTCACCATGTGCTGGTAGCCCTGAGTTCTGGAATGTAATGCTAATGGAGCCCAAAAGTTCTGACAGGTTCCAACAAGTTAGAAAGCCTTTGAAAATACCATCTGATGATCAGAATGGAGAGGCTTAATACTGGAGATGGCCACTCTAAGCGGTGAATTTGGGGGGTGAACAGATGAAAATCCAGTAAGAAGGGGCAGTAAGATGGTTCAGTAGATGGGCAGAACTAGAGATAGGAGATCCTGGGTCCAAATTTGGCCTCAGACCATTCCTAGCTATATGATCCTGGCAAGTCACTAAACTCCCAATGCATAGCCTAACTTACCACTCATCAGCTTTGGAACCAAAACTTAATATTTATTCTAAAACAGACAGCAAAGATTAAAAAAAAAAACTACTTCATAGAGTACTATCTTCCCTTCCAGGTGACTTTCTTAATAACAGAGACAGGAAGCTTCAGAGATATGTTTTCAGACAAGAGTATAATGTGAAGAGTCTAGAATCAACTCTTATCAGTGGCTGCCATCTTGGCCAATGTGGCTGAGCCAGTCTCTTAGCTCCAAGCACTGGGGTTAACCATAAATGGGTGATGGATGAGTGTCCCTGTCCCTTCTCACTCTTTAAGGCTCCTCTTCTCCTTGGAACATTTGACTCTGAATAAGTCCATCTCCCTTGGAGTCAAGAGTCAAATAAAGAATGAAGTCTAGAAATAGCAGAGCCTGAATTTCTTACGGGACGATGTCCTGCATCAATATATTAATTATCGAACTACACAGTTCCCTCTCTGAAATAACTTTCCCAGTTAGGAAATACAACCTTATCAGACCCTACTTGACACGGGTTGGTAAAGAACTAACCTCATAGTTCCTGGAGTGATGGTGGTTAATGAGTAGCCCAAATTGAGCTGTGCCACATTTTGGTTGCATCTAGCCTCTTACACATTTGTGTCTTTGTTGGTTATTTCTCATTTTATTTAGAGCAGTCTCTGAAATACAAGGTATAGAAAGTCACTTAGGGCTATATGACAGAAATTATGGGTTCTGATCTCCAGGCCAGAGAGCTGTGGACACTGTACAGCTCTGCCTTATTGTCTTCACCACCTCCTGCCAGAAGAAATCCATTATTTCCATTTCTCTTGAGTTAACTGTTTCTCATTTAGATAATAGGTACATGGTTATTCTTAATGATAAGTAGAAATCGTAGATCAGGGGAAATAAGGAGTAAAATGTTCATCTTAAACAATCATTTTGATTCAGGATTTCAGAGTTATTAGAAAATATATAATATTATGAGGAGTTACTTGAAGAGTCCCCAAATAATGCAATAATTCCAATGATAATGGTTATAAGCACAGTAAGAAATACACTATGATTATGATTATGCAAAAGCTGGCATCTCTGATCCATTTCCACAAGCCCAACCTTTCAACTGAATTTCTTGATCTTTTAAAAACACCATTTGTTGTCAAACTATCCCTTGAACATTGTGCTTTGGGGAGCTCCTGATTCCTTCCTTCATTCTACATCCTGCATAAGTTTTTCTAATTTAACAAAAGGCTCTTGCAGTTCCACCTGGGGTCACTAGAGGCCTGTGAAGAGCTTACATTTTTTTCCCCCATTGCTAAGAATTTCATAATCCAAAGGGCCCAGAACACCCAAATACTTTACATTTTACCAAAGATCTTTGTGTTGAAAGTCACATTTGATGGGAAAACACATGCACCCCCCTTTACCTTCCAGTGATTTCTTTTGAGGTCTTTGAATGAAAATAAACAAAATGCAAGCAGCTTCCTGAGGAAGCAACTAAAACTTCTCTTCTATAACTGGCAAATGAACTGTTTGGTTGTTTAACTCTAGAACCATCTTCTTCCCTGAAAGCCTGGGAAGCTCAGGTTGTCCTATTACCCCAGAGAGTTTTTATTAGGTAGAGAGAGTAAGTGATCAGCAAGAATAGAACCTGGCAGAACCCTGGCATTGGGGAATGATTCATTTGCTTTAGAAAGAGTTCTCAGATACTCATCAGGTAAAGAAATACAACTGGGGAAGCAAGGAAAAATTTTGACTGGAGAAGAGAATAATAACTCGCATTTATGAAGCACTTTAAAATTTGCAAAGCACTTCACACAGTTTAACTCATTTGATCTTCACAACAGCCCAGTGATGTTTGTCGCTATTATTATTATTAATAGATGCTTTTTTTTACATTTTTATAGACTGGGAAACCTAGACACAAATTACTTAAGTAATTTGACCAAAGTCACACAGTGAGGGAGTGTCTGAAGTAGGATTCAAACTCAAAATCTTGTGGACTTGAAACTTTACACCTTGTCTGTGGTGTCACCTATTTTTGGAGAGCACAAAGTGATAGTTTGAGGAAGGCTCCCTACAAGGACCTTGGAATTAGGGATTTCACAGAAGCTGAAAGAGAATGAATCTATTCATGTGTAACCAGAATGCCAAAAGGACATAGTCTTAGAAAGGAACATTTATGGGAACTAGAAATACTGTGAAGTTAAGAGAAAACTCAGGCTTAATAATAAAGCAAAAGATAGAACCTATTTAATAGGATATATATCCTGGATAAGTGTTTCAAATGAAGGAAGCCAAATAATGAAGAGCCCAAAGAATCAAAAAGTTAGCAAGCTTCAAGGGATTTCAGAGTCATCTAATCCAACTCCCTCATTTCTATAGGTGAGAACAGTAAAAATCGCCTAAAGTCATAGATAGGAAATACTAGATAGGAAATACTAAAGGGGAGACTTTTATCAAGATCCCCCCAACTCCAAAAGTACTTGGATCTTGCCATGGTACCCTAATGCCTCTCTATGCTAAAGTATGAGGCAGAAAACATGACAGAATTACACAAAATAAACTGATTTATAGCAAATGCTATAAAAATGGCTTTACTGGCTAAAAACAAAATTAAACAAAAGAAATCAAGAGAATGAACACTTCCTTCAACCCCCACTGGCTGTGTGACTTTCATTCTTCTTACTGAGAAGACAGATTTTTCACTTGCTAGGTTTGGTTAATTAGCAATCAAAAAGAGATGGAGGATTTGAAAAAAAAGGGCCCTTTTGTTTGAAAAAACCTGAGAAAAGGTTCCCTCAGAAGCTTGTAACTTCCCTTACAGATTAGTCTGGCTCCAAGGATGTAGGTAGGTATCAGAGTTCTATGCAAGATAGAGCTTCTAGTCTGAGGAACTTGTTTTGTTTTTGTTGATTAGGAGCTAATATTTAATGGGTTTACAATATTCTGGCTTTTTTTGGAAAGTTGTTTGCTGTTTTTATCAACTGACAAAAAATGGGGGCAGAGACAAGCCCTCATGAATCCCACAGCTGCTGTGGCTGCTTCCCATGAGAGAAGAGCAGTTGCTTGAGGCATTTCAGAGATATGCAAGAACAGAGAAAGAGTGTATTAATACTGGAAGTGAATTTTCAATTATTGTGAGCAGATGGTCAGTCCACATGGTGAAAGCATCTTAAGCTAACTCCACTTAAGGCAATGGCAAATGAGAATACGTTGAGTCTTAGTCCCCCAAATACATCTTGTAAGCACATCATGTTCAACTACAAAGAAGCCTGTCTTTCATTGCTACTCAGGTTCATTGCCATGTTTGTGTTTTGTAAACAAAAGTAATCATGGCACAGATGGAATAAAGAGAGAACAGTGTGATGGGTAGAGACCTGAATTTGGAGTCATAGGACCCAAGTTCAAGTCCCAGTTCTGCCAATTATTAGCTGGGTGACCTTGCAAAAAAATCTCAATCCCTCTTGGCCTCAGTTTTCCTCATTTGCAAAAATGGCTAAGTGCATTACTTCCAAGGCCTTTTTCAGCTACAGATCTCTAATCTTAAAACATCTTAATCCAGACAAAAAAGAGAAAAATAAAAGTATATAGCATCTTTATAAGATGTGTCCTAATTTTTTGTAATGAAAATAATAATCACTAGCATTTTGGGGTCCCAGACCTACTAGTCTATGTAGGCAACATCAAACTAGAAGACACCTTCAAAAACCATATGGTTTAAGAAATGACAAACAAGATCACAAAAAAAAAAACCTTTAAAGACTTATATGCAATGATGATGCAAAGTGGAGGACATTGTACACAGTAACAACAATGTGTGATGATCAACTGTGAATGACTTAACATTTGCAATAAGGCAAGGAACCAGAAAAAAATCAAGGAGATTCATGATAAAAAAAAGAAAAAAGATATCCACCACTGTAGAAGGAACAGATGGATTCTGAATGCAAATGGAAACATACCATTATTTATTTTCTCCATGAATTTTTCTGTAGAATAAGCAATATGAATCTTCTTTAACAACATGAAGAACACATAAATATGCATTATATGATAACATATGAACAATTTATATCATTTTACCTGTCTTCTTGGAGAATGAGAAGAGAGGGGAGGAAAGAACATGGATTGCAAAATATCAGAAAAATATTTTTTAAATTGTACAACATATAATCTGGAAAAAAATAAAAAATTTACTATAATTTAAAAAAACAAAAATGATATGGTCTTATCCTTTGGCATAGACATTTAAAACAGTTCAAGAGTAGTTATGGATTCAATTTTTCACTCTTTTTAAGAAGTGAGAATTCTAGGGTCTCCTTTGGAAATCTATATTAGGATACAATATTCTTTTCATCAAAAAAGTCTCGATTCTTCCAATTAGCTTTTGTTCTCCCATCACCACATATGTATTTTGAATAGATCTGATATTTACTTATCTATAAGCATATTGTATCCTAGTGGACGAATTTCAAAGGACTCTATGGATGGATTTCAAAGGATTTGTGAAGCTTGATGGGATAAAAATTATACCTTTGGTTTCACTGACCTTTGTAATCTTATGTGTTTTATTTTATATAACAAGATTCTGAGAGGCATTACAGAACTACTAAATGGGTCTATGACACAAAAACTTAGAATCACTGTAGAATATAAGCCCCTTAAGGACATTTATATTTGTATTCTTGTGAGGTAGCACAATGTCTGGTACAAAGCTGGCTTTTAATAAATGTTTGTTAATTGATGAAATTCATTTTAATTTAAATTAACTTTTTCTTGTTTAACCTTACAATAATACTTCATATACATTGAGACAGTTAAGGTACCAGATTTTCCCTAATTAGCATTTTCTTCCCCAATAACCTTCCCCCAATAAAATGTAACTTCCTTGAGGGCAGTTACTTTTTCTTGAATTGTTTTTGTATCCTCAGCAATAGCAAAAAGTATCTTGAACATGGTAGACACTTAAACAAAAAATGCTTGTTGGAGTGGATTGACATTTGATCCTATATTTTTAGATGTGGAAAAAAATCTGGTACCCTTAACTCTTCCTTTGTTCTAGGTTGGTATTTTGTTCTACAAAGGTTTTATTTGTAGCATATAGAGAATACTGAATGGGGAGGCAGGAATCCTGTACTTGCAGGCTGGCTACTATGCAACCTTTAGTGAGACAATTTATGTTTCTCTCTGGGTTTCTATAAAATGGGGGATGCCTAATTCTTATTGTCTTATGGAACCAGTAAAAAAAAAATAATTTGCTCAAGCTCCTCAGAGGAAATGTATAATACAGAAATTAATTAGAACTGTTTTTGTCTAAGTCTAATCATTTGTTACTCTTTTGGTGAGGACTATCTCATCTTCCCCCACTACGTCTCTATACTTCAGATGGAGAGCAAAATAAATAAATTGGTTGATATGGACTGTCATAATCATATTGCTACAAGTACTATAACATTAAATTGATGTCCTTTTTCACAACAGAATTTTATCTCTTATTACTTCCTTTGAATCCGTGTAATTTATTTTTGTTGTTTTGGCTTCTAAGTGCATTGTTAGGTACTTGTCCTTAAGCCTAGGCTTGATGGAACCCTTCCTAATTTACTAGGGTCACAGAATTCTAATCTGTATCTTCCAGGATGTTAACTTCCTTTAGCCTGGATATCAATTTAGGGAGCTCAATTCCATTATTTAGATCACTGATAAGTACATGAAGTAACACTACCCCCAGGAAATTACTCATAAGGATTAGCAGTCAGTGCATAACCAATCCACTTCACTCTTTCCTTCCAGGTCCAGCAAATTATTTTGGATATACTCCCTATGATATAGGTCAGCCTCCTTGTGTTCATGTGCATAAAAAATGTTGAATTAAAGCTCTTGGGTTGAATGTAAGCTGTCCTCTGAGCTTCACAAAGACATGACCAACTTGGAATCACAGAATTTCAGGGTTAGAGGGAATTTAGTCCCACTCATTTCTAAAAAAAACGGTTCCCCATCTCACTATCAAAAAGTATCTAGCTTCTGCTTGAAATCTAGTAGGAGGAACTCACTGCTTCCTGAGGCAACTCATTCAACTTTCTGAAAGAGCTAATAATCAGTACTGGAAGATAGCAATCACATTCTCCCCCTGAACTTTCTCTTCTTTTCAGGTTAAACATCTCCATTTCCTTTTTGTGATCCTCATATGTAGCATAGACCTAAAATATTTATCATTCTGGGTGCTTATCAACACTCTTTTTAAAATGATGTATTTAGAACTCAACACAGTATTCCAGATGTGGTCTGACCAGAATGTGACTGATTATGACTTCCTTATCCACTTTAAAGTCAAAATTGGATGTTGGATCCTATTATAGTGATCAAAATAAACAGAAAATAGATATCTATCTCAATTTTCTTTCATTTGCCTTTGTATTACAAAATGGTTAGCAAAGATACAGTCTAAGAAGTATTATCCACCACATGCAAACATAATCCCAGTTCACTGGGACCCAAGATCTGGCAGTTTCTAGCACACTGGGAAGGTCTTGGCTATAGGACAAGTGTGAGGCTCTCACCAACCAGATGTAATGCAATTTAACAGAAAGAGCTGGAAGCTCCCCATCTCGATGCCACCTGCATGTTCCAACTCCACCTAAAATTCATTATGGCTCAAACTAAGTCTATTAGTTTTACTCAAAATATGTTTCTCCTGACTTTATTACTTCTGCCTAATGTTCTCATCCTTGCATTTATTTTTAATTCTTTTTTCTTCACTTCTTACATCTAAGCAAAGCCTCTTCTTAAACAAGAAGACCCCCATCTAGCAGATTCTCCTCTTTATTGACTTAATTCTCACTTTCATCACCTTGGCAAAGCATGAAAAAAATTCATATAATAGCTTCCTAACAGGTCTTCTACTGTCTTGCTTTTTCAACCCAATCTGCATTACGCACAGACCCCGTAATGTTTCTCCTTGGCTCAAAACTTTTCAGTGGATCGCTTCTGTTTATCAAGCAAAACTCTAAATCCTTTTCTTGGCCTTCATTTTGACACAATCTGGTGCCATCCTACCTTTCCTTCCGAGTTTATCTAATTTTAGTCCTCTCGAGATACAGTACTCAATATTCCAGACAAATTAGATTACTCTGTCTACTGACTATATATATTCTTTGCCTTCCTACCACTGTGTCTTTGGTCATAGACTGTCCTCTCCTTCTCTTTGATATTACCTTTTGCTCATTCTTTAGAACCTAATTCAAATCTATAGCCCTTATGAAGCTTTCTCTGATTTTCCTCTAGATAGCAACTTTCCACTTGGAGATTTAAAACTTTGTTTTGTACCTTTCTAAGAATTTTAACTATTGTAACATTTCAATTATCTCATATTTCTTACTGGACTAAATCCTAGGAGGGAAGTAACTTTGTGGTATCTCCCCAAGGGCTCATCAAGTGCCCCATATGCTGGTGGTTCTTCAAACTCTACAAGATCTGACATTTTGCTCTTAGGTGACTGCTTCTCTGGAAGGCTAGCTACCACTTATAATACTTCTCTCTTTCCTTCAAAACTGGTTTCTCTATTATTTTGCCATCCTGGATCTTTGATTTCTGTTCTTTTGAGGTGGGAAGGAGTTCTTCTTCCTGCCTGGCCATGACTAAATAGCAAATATGTTACCCAATGGATAAATAAAACACGATGGGAATATAACCCTGAGGACTTCTACTGGTGGATATCAATCTAATAACATTTCAATAGTCCAGTTCCATCCTCTTCTTTCTTCCTCTTTCAAGTGCTACAAACCCTAATCCTCTGGGTGGGCTTCCATAATTTGTCTTGGGTTCTTCATCTGTAAATGGCAAATAATATCAACACTTGCTATGCTATATAGAGTGATGAGAGAATCCACTGCTGTGCCCCAACTGGAGGAGCCCTGGGGTGAAATGAATCATTTTCAATGAGTACAAATAGGCTGTGATTTTATCCTCCTGGTAGAAGTCTGACTTTCTGGCTCTAATTCTCATGTTCTCTGTGGCCTTAGGCATTTCACTTAATTTGGTGTATCGGTTTCCCCATCTGTAAAGTGAGGATAATAATAATTATCTACCTCATAAGGATTGCCAGGTTTAATTAGTAATGTCTGCAAAGTGCTCTAAAGAAGAAAAGTACTTTTTAAATGCTCTGTAACAACATTGAATGGAGACTTAAATGGCAGCTTTCCCAACACCACTGTCTTCTCTTCTCCTTTTGTGGCATTTTTTTTTCATTTTTCAGATTCATTCCTGTTCAAGTATCAAATCAAACAATTCACTAAAGATAAATATGAATGGAATCATTTCAATTTCCTGACTTTGATATTTTAAGGATGCTTATTTTCTTCCCGGCAAACAAAAATAGAAAAGATAACCTAAAAATTGCCAAACTCTGATTTTTTAAGACCAACATTATATTTATGTTAAAAAGCAATGTGAGCCTGCTTGTAGCAAATGTTTCATTTCAGAATTAACAACATCTGCAATTTCACAGTTCGGGCAGAAACCACAGACTTGACTGCAACCGGGACATAAGATAAGCTTCTACAATAACCATGTTTTCATGTCAGGAAGCTGATTCTAGCATCTGAAAATGATGAAAATTGCACTGCAAATAATTTGGTACTTCTAACTTTATGCTGGTCTGCTGAAAGGCTCAAGATGGTTCCTGGATTTTAAGATGCAAATGGCATTCTTCTTCTTCTTCTTTTTTCTTTTTTAAACCCTTACCTTCCGTCTTGGAGTCAATACTGTGTATTGGCTCCAAGGCAGAAGAGTGGTAAGGGCTAGGCAATGGGGCTCAAGTGACTTGCCCAGGGTCACACAGCTGGGAAGTGTCTGAGGCCAGATTTGAACCTAGGACCTCCCATCTCTAGGTCTGGCTCTCAATCCACTGAGCTACCCAGCTGCCCCTGGCATTATTATTCTTAAGCAAGTGTTATGTTATCATGTTTGGAAAGAATCATTTTGACCCAATTCCTTCTTTATAAGATAATATTTGGACTGAGTTGGTTAGCAGGACTCCATCCAGGGTACTTAATTTTCCTTAAGAATTAGCAGGACTCCATCCAGGGTACTTAATTTTCCTTAAGAATCAATCTACTTAAAGATGACTAAATGCTATATAAAAAGAAATTAATGATAATAAAATATACATTTTTTTTTGCCTCCCTATATACCCTTTTCCCAAATCAGAGTAAAGCCTAGATAAGACTGAGGACAAAGCATTGGGATAACATCTACTTTTAGAATATAGGAAGATAAGGATCCCTCAAACTTAGAAGGAATTTATTCTTCAAGTATGAGAACCAAGATAGTGCCAGGTCACAGAGGCAAAAAAAGAGGAGAGACTGACAATAAAATGGGGTTACCAATCGTCATTAAATGCTACAGAGACATCAAGAAGGATGAAGACTGAGAAAAAAGATGTGGTACTTAAAGGCATTGTGGTATACTGGAAAGAAGTTCTAGAGTTTGAATCAGAGGAAATGGGTTCAAATTTTGTCTTTGTTACTAGCTTTGTGATCTTGTACAAGTTACTCATCCTCTCTTCTCACCTGCAAAATGAGGGCTTTGGACTAGATGACCTTTGAGGTTGCGATTTCTTTGTCAGCCTGTGAGATGGCAAATTCTCCAGAAACACAGACAAAAGGCAGATGATAAGGTGGTGAGAAAGAGGAAGCAATAAGTTTTACTTTATTTATTTAAACCCTTATCTTCTGTCTTAGAATCAATGCTGTGTGTTGGTTTTGAAGCAGAAGAAAAGTAAGGGCTAGGCAATGAGGGTTAAATAGGGGACTTACTCAGGATCACACAGCTAAGAAGGGTTTAAGGACAGATTTGAATCCAGGGCCTCTCATTTCCAGACCTGGCTCTTAACCCACCTTAGAAATATTCCCCTCCTCCTTAGTTTAATTTTTATAAACATTTGGCATTGAAAATAAGTTGAGAAATGAGGCAACAGTAGGAAAGGGTGGCAAGAATATGTAAAAATCTTTACTGGGCTAGGGAAAATGAAGCAAGTTTGCAGGCAGGGAACCCTGGAGAGGGAAATATTGAAGTTATGAAAAATAACTGAAACATAGAGCTAGATCTGGGAAAGGATGGGGTCAGATGCATCAATGAAGTTAGCTCGGCAAAGGAGAAGAACTTTGGGAAAAGAGAAGTGAAATGAACATAAAGAAAAGTTCTAAGTAAGGACAACTGATAGTGAAGCAGGAAGGGACAATTATATCTTGAAAGGGAGAGGGTGAGTGTTGTCTGGGGTTAGGGACAACAACAGCAATGGAGGGAGCCTTTCTTTCACTTCAAATCCCAAACAAGTATCCTCTGACTGTTTCCTGTCAACTTATAGCATGACAGAAAAAAAAAAAGAAAAAAAAACCTCTTTGGTTGCTGAGCCAGAATTAAGAATTCATAGGAATAGCTTATCACTTGCCCTTCCCTTACCATTTTCTAGGGAAGCAGAAGAAATCTTTGGGGAGGAGGCAGCAACAAGGCTACATCCTCTTGGCACTCTGTAGCCATGTAGCCACAAATGCATGGCACCTCTTTTCTTTTGTGTCCTGGATATACTACTTAGATGAATATCTTAAGATGACTAAATACCATGCAAAGAAGAATTGATGCAAATAAAACATGCCCCTCCCCCTTTTTTTTGCCTTCTGATCTTACTTTCCCCATCCTAGAAAAGACTAGATAGGGCTGAGGACAAGCACTTGGGGAAACATCTACTTTTAGAATACAGGAAGATAAAGATCCATTTCCATTTGCTTTAGAAGCCATAATTAGTGAGAAACCATTTCTAAGGTGTGAACTGTTGGATCCAATTTAGGAAGCTGCCAAAACAGTTGAACAAAGGAGTGAATGTCCACTGGCTACAACACACCCAGAAGTGAACTTAGTCTAGCATGTTTAAAGAGAGAAAAGGATACCCAAAGCTAGGAAGAAATACCCACCACTGTCTCCAATGAAAGATGGGGGAAAATGATCATTAGCAACCATTTTAAATTTGTACCCACACTCCTCAGGGGACTAAGGGAGTGGGCAGAGGGTATATCTTAAAAAGTTATTAATATAAATGTTATCCAAATAGTTTATGCATTACAGAGGTTTCCTTTAAAATGGTGCCCCTCTTCCCTCTCCTTAGCTGGTAACTATTTACCAAAACATTTAGTAAAGGAATTAATTTTATTTGGGAGTTGCAGGATTTAAATTCCTGCTCCTCAAGTCAAAAGGTTAAGGTTGAAGACCATCAACCCTCTAAATATTAAAGAAATATCTCATAGTAAGAAATTTCTAATCTCAACAAGAATATATATTGGGGGAAGGAGGGAACAAAACAAAAAACCAAGATGTTAACAAATTTTTTTTTTTTTAGTTCAATGAGTGCTGAATTAATTCCTACTATGTATTGGACATCATGCTTCAAGTTTGGCTGAGCTCACACTTGGAAAGAGAGAACTACAGTGGAGTTCTAATGGAACAAGGACTGAATCTCTGACTCAAGGGTCAAGAAAGAAACACAAGACAAAGTAATTTTAATTCTATTCAAAACATCTTAATATATTACTGTGCACCCAAGCCTTGACAGATGGGGAAAATGGAAGAAAATACTCAAAATTAAATGCCATGCAGTAACAAAAGCTTGGTCTCAAATATCTTGGGAAATGTGACTTTATTATCAACTATTGGCTCCCAAAATGACAAAATATAGTTGTTTTATATGCATGCATCTATAATGTGTATATAAAGATATATTGTATAGAGTACTTATACCACATATGTATTAAATGTATGTATTATACATCTAATACACACATGTATATGTATATTTCTTGTTTTTTAGATTTACTTAAATTAGTTTCTTTAACCTTATATAGTAAGTAGGAATTCTATTGTAGGAATGAAATGAATTGTACGTGTTGTGTGTGTGTGTGTGTGTGTGTGTGTGTGTGTGTGTATCAAGAAGCAAGTTAAATATACTTTACAAAGATCAACCTAGAAGATATCTGTGACATTATTTTAAGCCAGTAAATATTTTATAATTACTTACTCTTTGTCAATAAGAATTATGTACAGTGAAAAAAAAATGTACCTGTGTTTAAAGGTGACATCATCTTTTCACTAAATTCAATTAAAGTAGGGGCTCCATATAGACAAAAGATATTAGAGAAAAGCAGACATAACCAACACCCCTCATTAGTCAAAAGCTTAAAGGAACTCATTTCATTTTCCCCTCCAATACTTCTTTCTCTCAATGCCAGAAACAAGCCTGCCTCTACTCAGTCCCTCCGTAATTGCCAGCTGATCTCTCTCAAAGCCATAGATAGTACCCTCATTCCTGCCTCCTCACAAGCCAGGTACAGGAGCTACTAGTAAAGTCCAGAGCCACTAAACAGCTAGTGTTATTCCCTGTTGCCTATTGCAAGGGGCCAATTTCTCTTGTTACTACCACAAAGCAAGGCGATAATGGCAGTATTGTCATTGGTCTGGAGTTTGGAATCTCTGAGTTCAAATCCTGCCTCAGACACTTACTAGCTATGTGACCTGGGTGAATAACTTAATCTCTGCCTCAGTATCCTCATCTATAAAACAGGGATAATAATAGTACTTACCTCCCAGGATGGCTGTAAGGCTAAAACAAGATCATTTTTATAAAGCATTTAATACAGTGCCTGGAACATTGGAGATGCTTCATAAATGCTTGTCCCCTTTCCTTCCTTCTACCAATTGGTCATTTGACTCCAAATCTAATGTCCTCCCCCTCCATCCCTCCAGGATAGCTCCTATGAATGCATTACTTTGTAGGGTTATTGTGAAGCTCAGATGAGAGAATGAAAGAGACATAAATGCATGGTAATTCTAATGCACTGTAGAGTTGATGGAGGGAGAGAGATGGGATGGGAGGGAGGGAGGACACCAGACCATGAAGGAGAAAAAGAATAAGTTCTTTTCTTATAGCTTCTCTGTGGCAATCTTTATGTAAGGATCCCAGTGAGTCCAAAGATGGAAGCATTAGACACACACTAGGAGATTGTAAGAGTCCTAAATCTTATGTTCTGGGAAGAGAATGACTTTCAGCCATAATTGAATCATTCAGGGCCATACTCAGTGGAAGCCCTAAGGTGATTATGTTCAGAATGAAGGCTTTCAGAATGCCATTTAGTAAATGAAAACAGGACTGGATACCAGTAATAAACTAATGCCTTGCAGCTACTCATTTTTTATGGCAACCTAATTGAAACATACAAATTGTTTACTGCTCCCTGCTTGTGAGATAGGGCAGGCCCAGGAACACATGACTGATCCTGAACTTTAGCCAGTAAGATAAGGTTTAGTCTCCAGCAGAGAATAAGTTACTGATCTAATTATCTAAAAGCTAAGACAAGTGGAACTGTCATTCTGTCCTCCTAAAGGGAGACACTCTGTCTTCCATGTGACAAGAAAGTGGCATTGGTGCATGTTGTTTTCTGAAACACTGACTTTCTATTAAATAATTTACAGGGAACAGATTAAATTAACCTGTAAACTCCAGGGGCCAGACTCCAGTTTTAGATGCATATGGTGGTTCTACTTAAAATCAGGGCAACTGCACACAACAATTACACTTCACTCAATAGAACACACAGGTAAAAAGCATGGGCTCCAGCAGGGGAGAGAATTAGGGAAAATATAAAGATCTGTTGGGGAATTTTCACCAATAGGATCCAGAACTTATTTATTTATTTATTTTAAGGGTTTTACAATTTTATTTAATTAAGAGAATTTTTCCATGGTTACATGATTCATGTTCTTTTCCTCCCCTCCTCCCACTCTCCTCCCATAGCCAACATGCAATTCCACTAGGATCAATAATTTAAAAAAAAAATCAAAGCAAAGTCATTTTTTGCGGATGGTGGAGAAATTTGCAGAACAAAACCATATCCTGCATCTGTCCTTTGGACAAAGCAATGAGGGGCAATCCTGAAGTTGTTATTCAGGACATGTATGCCCAATAGAGAGGGACTTAAGATGAATAAATAGGCTTCTCATTTCATAAAGGAGAAGTACAGATGACTCTATGTTTTGTTTTGATGATTACCTATTCATTTGATCTGTAAAAGCTTCACCTATTTTATATATGTATGTATGTGTATGTGTGTGTGTGCGTGTGTATAAAACATCTATTGTGTTTCAGGAATGTGCATGTAAATCCATGCACAGCATGAGCTAGAAAAAATATTAGAGCTCCAAAGGTTTTCATGGCTGTCTTTTTAGTTTCTATCTAACAAGAAAAATGAGGATCCTATGAACGTTCATCTATTTAAGTTCAGTTGTTTCTGGGTTTTTTTTTTAATGTCTCTAACTGAACACTCACTATCCCAGTCAGAAAAAAAAATGTTTTGCATACATTTACTTTTGTGGATTGGTTAGGTAGTACAGTGGTTGGGGAAATGAGCTGGAAATAAGAAAAACTCATTTTTCTGAGTTCAAATCTGGCCTCATATACTAGCTGTGTGACTCTGGGGAAGCCATTTAAACCTGTGAGCCTTAGTTTCCTCATTTGTAAAATGAGCTGGAGCAGAATCATCAATGCTTTTGAATTGTGGTGCTGGAGAAGACTTTCAAGAGTCTCTTGTACAGAAAGGAGATCAAATCAATTAATACTGAAAGAAATTAATTCAGAGTACACACTGGAAGATCAAATACTGAACCTGGAACTTAAATATTTTGGTCACAGAATGAGAAAACAGAATTCATTGGAAAACACCCTGATGCTGGTAAAGATTGCAGGCAAAAGGAGAAGGGGACAGCAGAGTATAAGGTGGATAGATAGTGTCATGGAAACAACAACCATGATCTTGGGAAGACTTGGAGAGATATAATGGGAGACAGAAGAGCCTGGCATGCTATAGTCCACAGAGTCATGAAGAGTTGGATATGCCTAAACCACTGAACACAATTTATTTTTGTATGTGACCATGCTGTTTGCCTTCTTATAGAATGTCAACTACTTGAGGGCAACATTAATTTTTTATTTTTGGTGTTCCTGGCACTTAGCACAGTATCTTGCATGTAGCAGGTACTTAATAAGTGCTTGCTGAATAATTGAATGAATTGGACTTCTCAGAAGTACTTAAATTCATTTAACCTCTTTCAATCAGAGGGATAAATGCTTGTCTGGCAAGTCCCAGGGCCATTTCCTATCTCAGTTTTGGAGTCTATCCTTTCTGTCTTTTTGTAGGGAGAAAACAGTAGCAGTGTTGGTGGGAAAATGAAGAAAAACAGATTGTTTACTGGCCCAGCTGTGTGTACTCAGAAGAGACCAAAGTATTTTATCCTTTGCCTGACCTTTAAGCACTGGATCAAAGACTGTGGAAATCATTAAAGCATACTAGCAGTGTGGAAAAAAGCACAGGATAGGTCTAAGAGTGAAAAAATGTCTCCATCATTTTCATTCATCAGATTCTTTCTCTCCCTTGCTCATTTTCCTTTCCTCTTTCCTCATTAGTTGGTCTTCGGTTGTGTGTCAGACTCTTCATGACCCCATTTGAAGCTTCTTGGCAGAGAAACTGAATTAGTTTGTCATTTCCCATGCTAGCTCATTTTATAGATGAAGAAACCGAGATAAACAGGGTTAAGTGACTTGCCCAGGGTCATATATCTAATAAATGTCTGATCCAGATTTGAACTCAGGTCTTCCTGACTCCAGCCTTGGCATTCTACCCATTATACCACTTAGTTGCTCCCCTCCAACTAATACTTATTTCCTCCATTCTCTTCTATTATGATTCTTGTATCTTCTCTAAACTATTCAGTCTTTGTTCATTTCTTACACTTCTTCCTCCAATCTTGACTCTACCTTAAAAGAAAATAAAGCCAAATATTTAACTTGAAAATGAACAATGAGACAATACGATTGCTAACAGGCTTTTTAGATCTAAAATTATAACTATTCACCTCATATCTAATTCAACAGGGAAAATATACTGGCTTGGGGAAATATTTCTTTACAGATTAACTCTTAAGACACAGGTTCTTCTACACTTCTGTTTCTGGAGGATTCTAATGGAGCATAGTGAGCATGGTCTCATTGCTACCTGGTCTAGTCCTCTACCAGCTATGGCCCTGAAGGTCTGATTAATCAGCCAAAGGAGTACCAAGGCTGCCTTGAAAATCTGTTGCCAAGCTTCCGGGTCTATTTATAACAGGACATTACAAATCCCCAATCAAGAACTCGTTCAGATTCCCAAGTGTCTTCTGGACTAAATGGGTTCCCAAGAAATCCTCAGACTCACCAAATAGTATTTTCTTTCTCTGCTATCACTATCCCTAACTCTAAGAAATTAATTCCCTTCATCCAAATTACCGCATATTCTTCACTATGTTTAAAAATATATTTTGACCATGATGTAGTATTGAGCCTTAGGATAAGGATTATGTCTGTGATTTCTCTATTATGATAAACTTCCAGAAAAGGATGTCCCCTTTACTCATAGAGGACAGATTTATACCTAGTCTTAAAATTGAAATAATAAATTATTGACTATCAAAGAATTATTGATTTATAGTTGGAAAAGATTTTAGAAATTACCTAGTCTTACCCTCTCAATTTTATAAAAAGAAACTGAGGTCCAGGTAGGTTAAGTGATGAATCATACAGATAATAAGTATCTAATGGATCCTAGATTTGAACTTGAACCCTTTGTCTCAAAAAAAAGAAAAAATATTGATAGAAAAATTGATAAGTGATGTGATATGACCCAAGTATATAACTTTTATCAATTGACAGCATAATTATTCTCTGGTTTGGCTTACTTATTTAATGAAACGAAACTACAAAGGCTATGTCTAGTAAGAATAATAAAAAATAATGTTATCATTTATATAGTTCTTTTAGGTTTGTAAAACACTTTACAAATATGTGATCTTCACAATTACCCTAGGAGGTAGATACTATTATCCTCATTTTCCAGATGAGGAAATCATGACAGAAAGAAATTAAGTAATTTGTCCAGGGTCACACAATTTGTGTCTAATGCCACTGTGGAACTCAAATTTTCCTCATAACAGGTCCAATGGACCACTTCAATGCAGAATAGGGACTAGGGATAAGCGCTGGACCTGTGATTTCTTTATTATAGTAAACTATCCAGAAAAGGAAACTCCCTTTACTCATGTAGGTTGGTACCTTCTCTGAAACCCAAGAGTTTCTGAGAGGTATCCAGAGCACTGAGAAATTAAATGAATTGTCTAGAATTAAATAGCCATTATGTACCAGAGGTAAAACTTGAACCCAGGTTTTACTCTGAAGTCGGCTACCTACTCTGTTAGGCTGTCACGCACATCTAATATACAAATACAATATTAATAAGCAGAAAGCATATCTGAATATTCTTTCTTGGGTTTTTCTTTTTTGGTGGAGGGAATTATTGATTTGTTTTCAGCTATGACAAAGCCAGCAACATGACATATTCATTGTTATTACATTTTTAAAACATATCGAGGAATTTACATATAGGAATTTAAGCATAATAAATGGTTAAGTAAAATTTTATAACACAAATCAGTATTTTTCATAGTAAATGATCAGCTTATTATTTCATCAAATATGGATTACATTTATACTCATCTGTTCATTTGTTAAAGATATAACAATAGCCAAAGGAAATAATTATTTTGAATCCTTAGGCACATTTTCTCAAAGCAAATCTTGATACGATGCTTCTGTTTTCTGTCTAATATAACTTGCTTCTCTCTCTTTCTATTTTTTATTTGTCACCATTTTAGTTCCTCCTATAAGCAGAGTTAAAAATAGTTAAGTCAACAATAAGCTCTAGTATCTTCTCTTAGACACGTGAAGAATCAAAATAAAAATGAAATCAAGGTGAAGGTGTTTTTTAAACCACATCTAATATCCTTATGAGAGATACTACCAGAAGTGGGAAATGTAAAGTAATTAAAATTTTTTAAATGATTGGCATATTTAGTTTTTAAAATTTTTCAAGTTTTAATACCCTGATACTCTTTAGCTTAAGTGACTAGAAAGGTTGTATTTATAAAAGAACAAGGGAGATATTGTTTCCATTCCTCTCTCTTCATAATTGCATTAAACTAAAGAAAATGACATACAATTATGTTTCAGAATTCTTGCTTGTTAAAATGCCCATAAGTCACTAAATTAGTGCTTACTGAAAAGTCCTGGGGCTTTACACTGCTGAGGTTATATAGAATATTCTATTATTTTCTTTAAAAATTCCAAACCTAAACATTTTTAATTTACCTTCTTTAAGACAAGACTGTCATGTTTTATACCAGTAAACCAAAGATCACAGAATTAGGTTTGGAAGCAAACTTAGAGGCATGTTGTACAACCCTCTCATTTAAGAGTTGAAACCTAAGAAGTTAAATAACTTTCCCAATGTCACACAGGAAAGGAACATCAGAAGTAGTATTTGAACCCAGATTCTCTGAGCCAATGGTTTTTCTAATATTTTTGTGGTATAGTAGAAGGAGTGCTAGATTTGGAGTCAAAGGACCTTCATTAGAATCCCAACCACAACTTCTTTGGTCCTCAGCTTCTCATCTACAAAAAGAGATGGGTGGACTAGAACTTGACCTCCTAAATGCCTTCTAACTTTAAATCTATAATCCTATGATCCTGACTCACATAATTATCCTAACATTCTTCTACAAAATCCCAGGTTCTATACTTCAATAGAGAAGGGAGTTTTCCCTGGGGTATTCTCCAAGGCTATGCCAGTATGAACTCAGCAACAGACTATGCAACTATTCTTTGAAGACTTTCCTAGTTAAATTTGGAGAAGCTTATCACCAAATTGTTGACTGAATTTTGGACCATAGCAAATCATGATGACTATTTTCCAAGGAATGGATGAGTTATTTGTATTGGTGGACAGAGAGAATGGAATGGAAGTCTTAAGTCTTTGGAATGTAGATAAACCTGCATGTTCTATTAATAAAAGAAATAATGATGCTTTAAGAATCTGTGATCTCACTACTATGGATAAGCCTTCCACCTATACAGATGTTTTAGACAATCTTTGTGAGCATGAATAAAACGTCTGTAAGCCGGTGGCCAACTTTCTAACAATAAGCATCCCTAAACTGAGTGATGGTATTCCTTGGTAAAAAGACATTCAGTTTATGACTTAGCCTTAGCTAAACGCCTTTCTTGCTTGCTAGGACTAGTCAGAGCTTTTGCTTCACTAGCATCATCTTTGAGAAATGAGGATCACACAAACTCCCATGCCAAGATCATCCTGGGAGCTCAAGTTTATGTGCAGTTTTGTAACTGACAATTCATTTCCATAGACCTTTCATTGGAAGGACCCATGGAGGCCATCTAGTCCAATCCATGCCAGAAAAAATATTCCCTCTAGACTATGCCTCAAAAGTGATCATACAGCCTTTGCTTAATAAGACTCATGAGAGGGGGAACTTAATAATTAAGGCAGCCTATTACATCTTTGGATAGCTCTAATTTTTAGATAAACCAAACTTTCATCAAGTTTGGACTTCCCTCTTTTGAAACTTTTTTTGAAAACTTTTTTGAACACTTTTGAAACCATTATTCTCAGTTCCATGATATGTCTTCTTTAACAAATTGACCTCTTTTACACAGTAACCCTTGAAGTGCTTGAAGATAGCTAATTTCCCCATTTCTAAGTCTTTTCCATTCTCAAAGTTCTTTTTTTCTCCAGGTTGACCTTCCTTACATCCTCCAAATGATCCTCCTATGGCATGAATTTGAGGCTTTTTGCCCCATATTCTGGTTATCCTTGTCTAGAGGTTTTTTAGCTTATTAATGGCTTTCCTAAGATGTGGCACCTAGAACTGAATGGTTCTCAGTATGGTCCTCAGGTATGCCATGACCAGGGCAGAATACAGAGGAACTATTTTACCCTTATTTCTAGATGCAGCTCTTCTAATTCAGTCTCAATTCCTATCAGCATTCTAGATGGCCATATTCCACTGTTCTGTCATGCTGAGTTTGCATTCTAACCCAGGGAGATGGCATGTTATGTTCATTTTATAGAAGAAACCAAAGTTAGGTGACTTGTCCAGAGTCATACAGAGAGTGACAAAACTGGATGTGTAAAGTTAAGAAGGTAAGACAAGTTTTTAAACTCAAAGTCTAGTTTCTTCCCATTATACCATACTGCATCTTTCACCTATCCCCCCCAATCTATACCTCCAAATATACAGATAGGTAGTGTGTGAAAGTGTTATTTATGTAAAGATAAATATAATGTCTTTAGTGTAGGAAACTCTTTTCACTAGTACTGAGAAGCCACTTGGCTATAATTTAAAAGGTATATGAGAGACTGAAAGTTTAATTATTTACCTATGGACATACAGCTTCTATGTAATAGAGGCAGGACTTGATCTCAGGGCTTCCTGACTTTAAGACTCTGTCCCTAGTATATATGTATGTGCTAGTACATGTAGGGAGGGAAGGAGAAAGGAAGATGGAGAGAGAGAAAGGCAGAAGAACAATAGAAAGAAGGGGGGAAAGAAGAGAGAAAAAAGAAGGAAGAAGAAAAAAAAGGAGGAAAAGGACACAGAGAAGGACAGAAAAGAGATTTCCTTCTTATCCTACTTGTATTCAACTTAGCCAGTCAATCTCTGGGCTAAATTCTTTGGGTTATTCCCAGAAAGAGGATTTGGCCTTGAGATATTACAAAGTACAAGTTTGACTCACATTTAGTGAATTTATCATTCTATGTAGTCCTTGAAATTAAAAAATGGATAGTGATAATTAAAATTTTATATCAGAGACTTCATCTGTATATCAAGAAATCAAAAGGTTTTTAGAGTTGGAAGAGGTCTTAGAAATTAAT
This sequence comes from Monodelphis domestica, assembly GCF_027887165.1. NCBI lineage: Eukaryota > Metazoa > Chordata > Mammalia > Didelphimorphia > Didelphidae > Monodelphis > Monodelphis domestica. The sequence continues at coordinate 306,028,347 of NC_077230.1, forward strand.
CATCTAATTCAACCTTCTTCTGTGAGTAAGAAAATAGCCCAAAGTGACTCATCTGAGGACATACATTTAATATTACAGTAAGGAACACAATCCTGGTTGTCCTATTGATCTCTAAAGAAGTATAATAAAACTACTTACACATCCCCCCAAAAAGATTTATATACTTTAACTTACATCAGATTTTCAGCATCATGGGTGCTCTTTGGGTTGGAAATTTTTTAAAGGGTAATAAAAATTTAAAAATACAGGCTTTAACATTTTGGATTCCTACTTAAATAAACATACTTAGATTATACTGCTTTCTGAAGATGAACAGCAAATCCAAACCAAAAAAAAAAAATGGGGGGGAGGGGATTTTGCTTTGAAATTCAGCAGTTACTTCCACAGAGTGGTACTCATGCAACACTGACAGCAGCAAAAAAAAGCCTACATCAAAAGGCAGAAATGTATTATTAATTTAAGAAACAGTTTCCCGAGTCTTCTATGAAGGCATCTGGGTAAAGTTATAGCCATTGATTGTCCTGCTTTTCAGTCCTATTCTGAAGAAGGTGCAAGATTTTCTCAGAGTGCCTGAAGAATGTAAATTTAAGTAGAGCAATATTCTATAACCAATCATTCATTTAAACTTTACAAAAAGACGATATATAACCCAATTCCCAGAAGTCCTTTCTCTGAATTGAATCTGCATGTTAGTCTATTCATTCTGATTACACTGTAGGGATTCAATCCCAATAATGTCAACTTTTGGTAAATTCCCTGTACAGTGATATATTGTTCTTGTGAGTTTTTACATAGCTTGAGAAAAATACAAGTGTATGCCTTCTGTTTATCACACAAACCTTTCTGGGAAAAGCAACAAATTCTTAAAAAAAATAATTGCAAGTCTCCCATCATATGCAACATTTGTTTTCATTTCAAATTTCACAATAACAAAAATAAACTCTACCATTACTGTGTTGCCAACTTTTAAATGTGCTGTTTCTTTAAATAGCAAGATCCTAAAAATAATGCAAATTACAGATTCCAGAGCAGCAAAAGGAAGCCTGACACCATTATCATTTCTAAAAATTATCCAAATATCTAATATAGAAATGTTTCTATGACTAACCATTTATATTTGGGGCTCCTTTCTTTTTCTTCTTCTTCACTGTTTTGAGCTTCATACTCTCAGCTTCCCAAATTAAAATACATTTTTAGTTAGCCTAGAAAGGCAACTGGCAGCTAAGTGGCACAGTGGATAGAGTACTTGGCCTACTACCAGGAAGACATTTTCCTGAGTTCAAATCTGGTGTCCGACACTGTAAGTATCTGACTGTGGGCAAGTCCCTTTAACTTTGCTTGCCTTACTTTCTTCATCTATAAAATGAGCAAGAGAAGGAAATGGCAAGGAAATTGGCAGTGTCTTTGCCAAGAAAACCCCAAGTGGGGTCAAGAAGAGTTAGACAGGACTAAAAATTCCTGAATGATGGCAAAACATAGTAACCAGCACACAGTAGGTGTCTAATAAATGTATAATGAGGGGGCAGCTGGGTAGCTCAGTGGATTGAGAGCCAGTCCTAGAGACAGGAGGTCCTAGGTTCCAATCTGGCCTCAGCCACTTCCTAGCTGTGTGACCCTGGGCAAGTCACTTGAGCCCCATTGCCTAGCCCTTACCACTCTTCTGCCTTGGAGCCAGTACACAGTATTGACTCCAAGATGGAAGGTAAGGGTTTAAAAAAAATAAATGTATAATGACTATTACTCATTGTGTAGTTTAACCACACAAGATTTCCTACTATTCTGCAGGCCATTTTTTCCCCTGGTCTCTGTGTTATTGTGTAGGCTTTCTTCTTGAACCTGAAATACACTCCTTCATCTCTGGGAATCCCTCGCTCCTTTCAAATGTCAGGTCAAAGCTGATCAACACCAGACCTTTCCTGAACCTTGCGGGTGTCAGCCTTTTCCTGTCTCCTATTCCAAATGACTTCATGTATATTGCTTACCTGTACACAGACTTCTTGTTTCCTCCAGCTCAGAAAGGGTCAGGATGGTTTTATTTGCCGTCACTGTATACACAGTGGATGGCAAAAAGGGGCTTAGTCAATGCTTGTTGAATTTCATTCTTACTCTGGCTATAGCTAGTAGAATAAAATGCCTATATTCTATTCAATGAATAGCCTATGCTTGGACACATGTTGACTTGAGAAAGTACATTTAATTTAGGGGAAAATGAAGGGTAGGATGACAATAACGACAACAACAAAATCCTTTTACTAGATCTAGTCTCATCATTCTTTTGTTAAAAACACCCTTCCAATTCCTCAGTCTGATATTCAAGGCCCTTTACCATCAAGTCATTCCAGTGTTCTCATATTACTCCCTTTGAGGGACTACTTCCTAGGTCTGGAATTCTGTCTCATCCTCTGAGTTTTGAATCCTATTTATCCTTTGTAACCTAATTGAAATGCCAGCTCCTCTAGAAAACCTTCATAAATCTCCCTGGTAGAGAATAACTTCTTCCCTAATCAGACCTCCCATAGCCAATAGACATTTTTATAGCAATGTAAAATTATTAATTTTAATTTTTATATATTTTATTTTGAGGGTAAGAAGAATAATTTCTATTTACATATTTTATATATTTTATTTTTGGGTTAAGAGGAATAACTTTTATTTACTATTTTATATATTTTATTTTGGGGATAAGAAGAATAATTTCTATTTTATATATTTTATTTGGGGGGTAAGAAGAATAATTTCTGTTTATACATTTTATCTTATATATTTTATTTTGGAGATAAGAGGAATAATTTCTATTTACTATTTTATATATTTTATTTTGGCGGTAAGAGGAATAATTTCTATTTTATATATTTTATTTGGGGGGTAAGAAGAATAATTTCTGTTTATACATTTTATCTTATATATTTTATTTTGGGGATAAGAGGAATAATTTCTATTTACTATTTTATATATTTTATTTTGGGGGTAAGAGGAATAATTTCTATTTTATATATTTTATTTGGGGGGTAAGAAGAATAATTTCTGTTTATACATTTTATCTTATATATTTTATTTTGGGGGTAAGAGGAATAATTTCTATTTACATATTTTATTTTATATATTTTAGTTTAGGGGTAAAAATAATTTATATTTATACAGCAATAAGTTCAATAAAAGAATCAGTTGTATAATACTTGTATTATTAAAGAACTTGGTTTAGGATATACATTAAAAGGCAATCAACTTCAATTTCATTACAATATTTGAATAGCTGAGAGTAGGAAGGTGTATTACAAAATCATTTTATAGAGTCAAACATATTAAGTATTTACTGTGTGCCAGACATTGTGCTAAGCAATGGGGAAACATAAGGATTAAAAACAATCTCTGCCACTAAAGGATTTCACCATCTAATAGGGGAGACAGCATACAAACCAAACAAGTCTATGCAAACAAGTTATATATAGGACATAGCTGTCCCTCTACTGGATCACAGGATATATAATCATATTCATATATACATATATATTATATAAAGGAATTTCCCAAATTGGAAATAATCAACAGAGAGAAGGCACTAGCATTAAGGGGGAACTGGGAAAGACTTCCTGTAGGTAAGATTTTAGGGACAGCTAGATGGCTCAGAGGATAGAGCATTGGCCCCAGAGTAAGGAAACCCCAAGTTCCAATTCAACCTCAAACACTCAGTAGTTATGTGACCCTTCTCCACCAGAGAAGGAAATAGCCAACCACTCTAGTATCTTTGCCAATGTGTCAATGACTTTTCCACTTAAATCTCCTTCACGCACAAGTGTCTTTGTGCACACTCATCTATACACCATAGATGAAAATGCACAAAGACAATCGTCATCCTCGGTTACCGAGAGACTACTACCAAACAGAATTGTGTACCCCAGGCCTATGTTCCCCAGAATTCCTTTATTTTCCCAGAATTCCTTGAATTACGTTCCCTACCAAACTAAGCTTGCTGTGACCCCCTTTTGAGCTCTCTCTTCCCACTTTTTCACAGCCTGGGCAACTCTCTCTTTGCTAAAGCTATCATTTTCCTTTTTCTTCAAGTTATTATTAATAAATTCTTATAAAATATAATACTTGAAGTATTTGGATATTAATTTTTCATCGTACACCAAGAAAGTCCTATGGACAGTATGGCTCATGGAGTCTTGAAACACAAATGAACAACAACTAGGTGAGATTTTAGTTGGAACTTGAAGAAATCTAGGGAAGTCAGAATGTGGAAATGAGGGAGAACATTCCTGGCATGGGGAAAATACACAGAGGCATGAGATGGAATCATGTGCTATGGAAGAACAAGAAGACCAGTGTCATTGGATTGTAGAGAGTAAAGGAAGTATAGAAATAGAACCAGTTTTTGAAGGTCAAGATATTTCCAGGAATTGATGCTAAATTGGCAAACATTTTTACATTTCCCAAATAAATTTTGGGAATCCAAGTTTTCTTTACACTTATATAAAATCTGTAGAATTCTATGAGAAGTGATATTTTTTTCAATAACAATGAGCACTCAATTAATATATTCCTTAAAAGGATTACAAAGCACTTAACATATATTTCATTTAATCCTCACAATTACCCAGGAAGGTAGGTGCTATTATTTATATTTTATGGATGAGGAAATGGAGATTAAGTGGCTTTTCCAGGGTCACAGAGCTGGTAAATTTCAGAGACTGGATTTGAACCGAAGTCTTCCTGACTCCACGTCCAATGCTCTAACTAGATTACCACCATACCTTTTATAGCTTTGGTGTTTAAAAATAAAAGTCCAACTGAGATTTTCCAAGGAGTCAAGAAGTTAGTCTAAGCAGTAAAATAGCAAATCACAATTTCAACAAAAGATAGTGCTAATAAGTAATAATTGTGAGTCACAGTCCAATGAAAACATGTTATGACAAGAATTCATCTAAGTTGCAACAGTTCATGTACATCTCACCCTCAGTGATCTCGTCTTTTCCTCACACTCTCCCATTGCCCCCTTTCCTCTACTCTTTTTCTTTACTTCTCCCTATTCTCATTACATTACCCTTTCCCCTCTTCTCTCCTCCTCTTTTCCCCTTCCCCTTTCTTTTATTGATCATAATATGGATGTGGCTTCCTGGCCCCGGTGGCAGGCTCATCTATACAAAGGTAACATCCAATCTGGTCTAGGATCTATTGAACTTTCAGGATTTCTACTATGACCCTGAGAGAATATATATATCTGTGGTTTAGAGGTCAGAATAAGCTAGGCTTGGAGAGACTAATTGTCCACAGGATGATTACTAAATAAACAGTTGTTTCTCAATCATAGCAAATTCACAAAGAAAAATAATATATTAGTAGTGGGTAAATTGGCTAATGATTGAACTCAACTACATATTTTTGTATTCTATTGTATTATTAAATGGCTATATATAAGCTTTTAAGATGTGATCAACTACCAGTCCAGAGAACTAATAATGAAGTATGCTACCCATCTCCTAATAGAAGTGATGGACTCAAACACAGAATGAGACATACTTCATTTGGACATTGTCATCAGGGGAATTTGTTTTGTTGGACCAATAAAACTCACAGACACACAGAAAGATAAAATAAAATAAGGAACAAATACAATTGTACAAATGCCAATGTCTAACACTCAATAAAGATGGTACTGTCATAATGCTGAATCTGAATCTGAATCTGATGTGAAGCTCAATTCAGATGCCATTTGTGGCCTTTCCCTAAGGCCCTCCCTTTTGGTGCCTGGTACCCAGCTCCATGTGGCATCAGAGGAAGAGGATATGAAATGGATCTCCCAATGTTAGACAAACTGGAAGGCTCAGACTAGTCATCAGCTAGACTACTGATCCATTTCTGACTTGGGCCAGTTAGGCAGCTTTGGGGCTAATCATATTAATGCCAAATTGTGTATGCTCAGCTTACAGGATACAGGATCAAGAGATCTGGTAGCCTCAGTTTCCCAGGCAGCATAGATTATAGGCATATTATATATATATATATATATATATATATATATATATTATGCAAAGTTTTTCTTTTTTTTTAATTTGGGTGAGATGAAGATAGAGAAAATAAATGCTTTTTAATTGAAAAAATAAAAGTGGTTAAGGTAAACATTTCAATTAGCAGTAGCGACACAAATTGGTAGGGTCTATATGGAATAAACACTGAATGAAGAGTCATATTATCATAGGAATTTAGATATTGAATTTAAAGGGATCTCAGGGCTTAGGGGCAGATAGGTGGTATAGTAGAGTGCCAGACCTGGAGGCAGGAAGACTCATTTCCCCAAATTCAAAACTGACCTCAGGCACACTAAACTAGTTTTGTGACTCTAGGTAAATCACTTAATCCTGTTTGCCTCAGTTTCCTCATCTGTAAAATGAGATGGAGAAGGAAATGGCAAACTATTCCAGTATATTTGTCAAGAAAATTCCAAACAGGGTCTGAAACAACTGAGACAACAGAAAGAGCCATTTAATCCAACCCCTTTATTTTACAGATGAAGTACCTGAGATCTAGAGATTAAGTGATTTGTCTAATGTCACACTAGTAGTAAACTATCAGATTTGAATTTAGGTCCTCTGATTCCAGAGTTAATGCCCTTTCAAAGAAATTGAGGCCCAAAGAACTCTTTACCTCGGCCACACAGGTAGCAAGTATCAAAAAGTGAAATTTATACTTGGGTTCTTTCAATTCTGAATCCATTGCTCTTTTGACTGAACAGTGCTAGAATTAAATTAAAGCTCCTTTACTGATTAGCAATGAGATTTATAAGGAAGTCACTCTTTTGGCCTCTGTTTTCTCAACAGTAAATGAGCTTTAAAGTACTCTGATACCTTCTAAATCCTCATTGACTCTGTACCTTTTTTCAGAGGTTTTGTAATTCTCCCCAAGGGGAAAAAATGTTCCTACATTTGTCCTACTTCTGGGTAAATCTAGAACCCTTAAATATACTTATTACCTATTTAATGTAATCATCGCTAGGAAACATGTACATGAGCAATAGCTTACATTTAAATAGCTTTTAAGGTTTGCAAGGTACTACACAGATGTTATTTCATTTGATTCTTGCAATATCCCAGGGAATTAAATATTATTATTATTATTATTTTCATTTTACAGATAAAGAAACTAAGGCAGACTGGTTAAGTGACTTGTTCAGGGTCACATAGATAATGTTTCTGAGCCAGGAATTGAATTGAGTTCTTCCTGACTTCAGGTCCAGGACATTCTCAACCACCAGTTGAAATAAATTAGTTTATTTGGTGTTATTCCTTAGGTTACACTGGACTACAACGAAACATCTTCTAGCTTTATAACTCAAAATAGGAAGAACTTAACCTTAGCTATAAAATACTAGGAACTGAACACCAACAACAATGGAATTTATGGTAAGGGAAATAATACAAAGCCTAAAGTTTTCATTGGCAACATGGAGCCTGAAGTATGCCAATGAATTTTGCTACCTAGGCAACAAACACATGAAGCTCTAATTAAGAAAAGAAAACTGGCCAGTTCCTACACATGACTTCTTAATCAGTCAACAAAGATTTATTAAGCCCTCATTACATTCTATTTCTGTGTCCCAATCCCCTTCATTTCAATATAAAGACTTAAGAATCAGAGGGAAGATGGCAAAACATAAAAATCAATGGGTTTGGAGTCAGAGGATCTGGGTTCAGATCCTGTCCTTTGGGGTCTCAGTTTCCTCAGTAAAATGAGTGGGTTAGACTAAAAATGATCTACAAGGTTTCTTCCATTTCTAAGACTGTAAACTTCTCGAGGACAGGGCTGTCTTTTGCCATTTTGTAACCTCAGCACTTATCTCAACGTTTGCCACACTATAGGTACTAAACAAATTTTTATAGGTTTTTACAGATCAAATTGATTATCTTATAACTTTATAAAAGTGGAATAGGTTGTCTTGGGGTGGTGCTGGTGGCAATGCATCTACAAAAGCAAGTTAACTATTCATATTCAGAGATGCAAAGAGCAGAAATTCTTTTATTTCATGTACCTCTTTGAGAATGTGGAGAAATCAATAGAGGAATTCTTATGAAAAGAGGTCAGAAGAATGTATAAAATAAAATATATAGGCGCATAAGAAAAAGCAATCATGTTGAAATATAATTATCAAAATATTAATAAAACAAGTTCATCAGAATCCTTGTGAGGAAATTACTATGTATGTTAAGAAGTTAGTGGCGTGTGCTACAGACTGCATTGAGTTTATTTTCTAGCTTTTTCCACTTGTCTCTTCAACTATAGTTCAGGTTCCTGGAAGGAACATGTCTTCAATTTGTCTCATGCTATAGTCCTCCTAAATAATACTCATCTTGATGCTATAATGCCCAGCAAATATCTATTGAATTGATTTGAAAACTGAATGAAAAAAAAAAAACCAGCAGGTTTTCCAAGGTCTGGAACACGTAATCTAAAAAAGTCAGTTCAAATCTTGATATTAAAAAAAATTGTATGATGTATGGTTGTGTAAAGGATCCTGGGGGGTGGGGGGTGGAGGTTAATTAAGAAAAAAGTTTTTGAGCCATTCAGCTCCAAATTAATTTGTGTATTGTAGCCAAGATTAAGGAGAGGTCAGTCCTCTTATACAATAACTCCAATTATCAAATGCAAATTTGCCCAAAGTTCCCACCTTGAGAAACTAACAGTTTCTCAGGCCAAGATAATCAGAAAAACAAAGTAGAAAAAAATCCCCTATTTGGGGAAAGAGAGAGGAATTTTACTTTCAATGGCAAAATTCTTAGCATATCTGGTTGGGTGGTAAAGGCTTTAATCATTTACATTTTTCTGTCTATGCAGAATTTTGTAAAGGAGAAAGTTTGAGAAAAGTTATGATGAAACATAAGAACTTAAATAGACTGAACACTTTAGGGAGGATGAATAGAAGAATCACAGCATCATAGACACATAATTTTGGAGTAGAAAGGGAAATAAGAGATCACCTAGTTGGATCTTCCACAAAAAAACTGGACTTTTTTTTTTTCCTACACGTTCCCTGACAAATGATCACCCAGTGTCTGCTGTAATTTCCAGTGCCAGCAAAAGCTCCCTACTTTTCAAAGTGGCTCAGTTCACCGTAAGCAGCTCTGTTTCCACATAATTTTCACCCACTGATTCTAGTTCTGGACCCCGGTAAAACAATAAATTTACTCCTTTTCCCACATGCTTGCCCCCTTTAAGAGTTCTTCAGATTAAGCAGCGCCATTCCTTAAACCATTCACCTCTGATCTATTACCAGAGGACTTCTGTCCTATCTGATCTTTCTCCTCTAGACCCTGGGTTGTCTGGGTCCCTCTTAAAAATCTTATATCCCCAGACTAGATACAATGCTCCAAGTGTAGTTCAGATTTCAGCAAAAACTTCTGCTCTAATCTGAACATTGTGTTTTAATGAATGAGGATTAAAAATTAGTTTAAGGGCAGCAACATTGTGTCATAATAATAGTCATACTGTGTCATAATAGTGTATCATCAAAATAGCTGGCATTTACTTAGCTCTTTAAGATATGCAAAGGACTTTACAATTACCATCTCATTTTTATCCTCACAACAACTCTGGGAGGTAGGTGCTATTATCCCTTTATAACAAATGGAGAAACTGACAAAGAAAGAAGTTACTTGTCCAGAGACACAGAGCTCAAATACCAAAATTGTATTTAACTTCCAGGTTTTGTTTTTATTCTTCTCATATTACCTGTTACCAAGCAAGAACAACCTCACCTTAGACTTCAGCCTTTGGTTTTTTTATTTTACATTTATCCACAGATAAATGCCATCATTCTGACCTATGTTTTTTTTTTTTGACTTCTAATTCTATAATCAACTTATTAGCTCTGCTCCCAGCTTTGTATCAGCTTCATATTTGATATGGACAGGTATATCTTCATCTAAGTCATAAATACAACGATTGAACAAAAGAGTCAAGGACAAAATTCTGTACTCACTGTAGCCAGCAAGGCAGCACAGTGGGTAAAATTGCTGAGCTTGTAATCAAGAAGCCATTGCTGAATTTGGAGTCAGAAAAACTGAGTTGGAATAGCTTTGTGATCCTGGGAAAAATAATTAACCTCTCTCAGCCTCAGTTCCCTCATCTGTAAAATGAGAACAATAGAGGTATCTATCTCTCAGGGTTATCTGAAAATAAAATGGGATGCTCTTTATAAAGTGCTTTGTAACCCTTAAATTCCTACATAAATGCTAGATGTTAATATTACTAGTATTATTAGTTGAGGAGGACAGCTAGGTAGTAAGGAGGATAGAAATGCTGGGATTGAAGACAACACTCATCATCCTGAGTTCAAATCTAGCTGTGTGATCCTAGGCTAGACACTTAACTGTTTATCTCAGTTTCCTCATCTGTAAAATGATCTAGAAAAGGAAATGAAAACCACTCCAGAGTCTATGTCAAGGAAACTTCAAATAGGGTCACAAAGAGTCAGAAATAACTGAACAACAATATTAGTAGTAGTAGTAGTAGTAGTAATATCATCCCCTTAGGGACCCTCCACATTAAATAGCCTCAGCACAGAGAAGTGAGATTTTACAATCAGCAGTTAAGTCATAAGCATCTCCAATGGTCTTTTAATACTGAACATAACCTGAAGGATGAGAATAAGTCACCCCAAAAGCAATTTTGATTCTGAATTGAGATTGTCACTGCCTGCCCAAAGAAGGTACTCAGGCAATGTACTCAATGATGAATGTGCTTAAGGTGGCTTTAGATAGGAGTTAAAAAAATAGGAGAAAAAAATACCAAACTGGTGTGATAGAAAGACTATTTACTAAATGTACAGTCAATGGAAGTTCCATTATTAGTTGTTTGAGCTTTGGCAAGTCAGCTAACCTCTTTTCAAACCTTCATTTTCTTCTCCTGAAAGTTGCACAGATTGGACCAGATGATCTCAAAGTTCTCCGTTTCTTTCTCATTGAAATCTTGAACTTCATCCCTGGGAACTACCTAGAGTTCTGGTTGGCAAGCTTTTGCTTTATCTTGCCCAGATTCAGGCATGCACCTTAGTTGCCATGCCATATATCACCCCCCCTACCCACTTCAGGCTCTCCTTTATATGTTGTATTCCCTCCTTAGAATGTAAGACCCAACTTAGTACAAGGACTGCCTAGTTTGCTTCTATTTGTGGTACCCCAAGGACTCAATATACAATGAGCACTTAACAAATGCTCAGTCTGTTTACCCCCAAATTCGAACTCCTTTGTAGCCAGGTATTTATGTCCTAAAATATATTCTGAAAGAAATTTTGTTACATTGGCTAATGTTGTTTAAGGTACAATATTTCAATAATGATTTATTTTGCAACAAGGAAAAAAAGTATTATGCTCACCTCTGTTTCAATCAAACACAGATACAGTTTATGCTTTACTCCCTAGAGTACCTGACTAGAGCACAATACTTCTGTCTGCTGGAAACATACCTACATTTTATTTTAGATTTGGGGTTTCTTGTTTTGTAGAAGTTATTTTTATCCAATATTTTAAAAGGCTATGAGGCTGTTGTGCATTTCTTGTCCAATATTGTGTTATGAGCTTCTTTTAGAAGAAAAACTATAGAATTAAAGCTGTCAAGTAACAGCAGATGTCACTATCATCAGAGAGGCGTCAAACTTTAGCCCTAAGTGAGAAAAATCTACAGATGATTGGTACTGAGCAATTTTCTCTATAGCTTTGGGATTTGAATCTGTCAAAGACATCATTCCTGAGCAACAAGGTTCTGGAATATAGGTAATCTTAGAGTGATGCTTACTGTACCAGGACTCCACTGAGAACTATACTTAGGAAGGATGTAGCACAATAGCCAAGAAACTGCTATATGACAAGCTGACAAAGGGCTAAGTCAAAACAACCTCAAACAATGTGACTCAGCTTTGGATTTCTGTTATGTCACAAACAAAAAAGATGCTTAGCCTGTATTCCATAATTAGCTATAGGGCAGTTTCCTATTATTATGGATAAGCCAAGGTCCTTCTGTAGAATTGTAGGCTCCTGGAGGGTAAAGACTATTCTGTTTGTGTATTTGCATCCTTGATGCCTGGAACAAAAATGTAAGGAGAACTCATAAAAGGCAAACACTCATGGGAAGATCTGAAGAAACCCTAAAAGAACACTCTCATGGTCTCTCTGAAGAGCTCTGGTATCAACTGGGAGACATAGGAGACAATGCCTGTCTAGCAAGCCATGCCCACATCAAAGAAGATGATGTTCTATGAGCAAAGCAGAATTTCAGTAGCTCAAAAGAAATGTCAGATGAGCCAATTTAGAGATATTTCATTCCCAAATGTTCCTACTGACTATTTGTGCCTGACCGGTGGTAGAGCCTTCTGAGCTCATGTTGGTCAGATCAGCCACAGTCGGACACACTGTACATTGACCCCGGAATGGTGACATTATTTTGGACCTCTTCCAGTATGAAGGACAACAACCCAGCAGCCTAAAACAATGCCTTACTTGTTGAATTCAGCTGAAGTATCCAAAAACAGACCCCAACATAGCTAGGTCATCTAAGCTTAGAGTCAGGAAGACTTTCATTCATAGTCAGCTTTAAACACTATCTGAAAGACCCTGGGAAAGTCACTTAAAGTCTATTCCTTGCTCTCTTCTCATTTGTAAGATAGTACAATAGCACTTACCTCCCAGGGTTGTTGTGAAGATAAAATGAAGTATCTATAAAGTCCTTTACAATTTAATGTGCTACATAAAAGTTAATACTATTGTTTTAACTATTACTATTATTATAGTTTAATGTCCATATCATGCTAGAAGAGGAAAATATATCAAGAATAATCTAGTCTCATTTTATAAATAAGGAACCCAAGTTCTCCTTTATTAATTTAATAGATTGATTAATTAAAAAATAAAGTTCTCCTTTATCAATTTAAGTACATATACCTATGTACTTAATTCACTAGTTTGGCCATGCCATTATGCTTGCTTAATACAGGAGATATAAAATGAACAATTCTAGACCCACAAACAATGATTACAGTGGCAAAAGAAGTAAAATCAATGTACAGTGTAGAATGATTTTGGGGCTAGGCAAGACTATGAACTTCAAAAATGACATATGGACCAGACTTAGGTCTCTTATGAAATTTAAGTACATTTTCTTGCATTCCTTCTTAGGCATGACACTGTATACATTTTTAAAGACTTCCATGTCTTCAAATTATTATTTACAAAAATGATCTGCCTTGATAATATCTTACTTTATACTGGAATTTTGGGTGGCATATTTTGATACTTTGAAAGTTTGTGATCTCAAAAAAAGATTCTCCCTTCAACATGGAAAAATATAGTGCAGAAAAATTAGTGGTAATTAACAAAACTCTCATTCAGTACCTATTCTCTGGGAGTAATTAAGGGGATCAGATATGCAGTAAGTTTTAAAACATGATGAATTATGATTTTGTCAAGATGGAGAATTTCCAAGGTGAGGAAATGTCCTTTATCCATGCAGTTTGAAATCTCCCAAGCGACTATCTTAGAGAATTGCCCAGGACACTGACAGTTTAGTGACATGCTCAAGGTGACATAGACAAGTATCAAAGGTGGGTCTTAAACTCAAGTATTCCTGACATCAATTCCAGTTCTCTTTCGACCACTGAGATCTTCTATCTCAACATCTAGTATTTCTACAATATTCTAAAAATTCAATTTTTTTGGTAATTTTTGTAATAAAACTAGCAAGAAATTTTCTTAGTGCTTAAATTTCTAATAGGAGGAAAGCTAATGTGTACCTGGCCCTTCTAGAATTATTCTATTATTATTCTACTCTTGCTGATGACTAGTATTACTAGATCTAGTCATGTAATCTCAGAATTTTGAGAGTTGGAAAAAAATTTCAGCAACAGCCAATTGATTTAACTTTAAATCAGCAGGAATCTCACTAAATCCTATCCTATATCCAGGCTCAGGCTCTGACTTCAAGCCTCTCATAAGTGGCTTCTGACAACAGCTTTGGGATAGGCTAATTATTAGGAAGTTTTTCCTGACATCAAGGTTCAAACCTAAATTTTCCTCTCGGTAGCATGTAGTCATCATTAATGGTTCTGCCCTCTGGGGTCCTAAAGAACAAGTCTAATCCTTTTCCCACATGACAGCACTTCAAATCCCTGAACAGCTATCATGTTGTCCCCACCCCCAAGTCTACTCTTCTTCAGGATAAACATCCCCAGTTCTTTCAATCGATCCTCACCAGACAGGAACTTGAGGCCCTTTACCTTTCTCTGAATGCTCTCCTGATGGACCTTTTCTTTTAAATTTTCTGTACCTTGAACTCAAGGCAACATTCCAGATGATATCTGACCAGGGCAAAACAAAGTGGGGTCCTCCTTATTCCTGGAAGTAATACCTTTCTTCATGAAACCCACAGAGGCTTTAGCTTTTTTGGTTTGCTGTCTATTAAACTCCACCTTTTATTTCTGCCCCACTGTCTTTTTCCAGGACAACTGCTGTCTAACCATGCCTGCCTCCTCTTGTACTGCTGATAATGTTTTTAAAAAAAACCCTCAAGTAGACTTTCCATTTACCCCAACTGAATTTCATCTTACTAGATTCACAGCTATTTTAGCCCAAATGGCCAATCCATGTATACTTTCCAAGGCCCCAGCTTGTAGAGATTATTTTGGATGCAATGCTTTGGCTATCCCTCCCAGCTTTCTGTTATATACAAATTTGACAAGCACATCACCTATGCCTTTAACTAGGCATTGATAAAAATGTCAAGGGTAAACACAAATCCCTAGGTCATTCCCTTGGAGAGCTCCAGCCAGTCTGACAGTGAACCCTTAAATACTTCTTGAGTCTAGCCATTCAGCCAGTTCCTAATCCATCTAACTGAATTATCATTTAATACATGTTTCCCCACTTTTCTACATTAGAAATAACATTTTTTCTATCCAGGTTGAGCATCAGAAACCTTGAAAAGTGTAGCATTAATATTATAGGATTATATTTAGATTTTCTTATACTTATTAGTTACCTGAAACTGGACATCATATTTATTTTTTCTTTCAAGTGGTGAGGTGAATACATCTAAATTTAAATGGTTTCCTTAAAATAATAACATAAAATTTCATTTTATCCTTCCCGCTTTCTCCTAACCTCTAATAGTTTACTGACATTCAACTATGAGGATGTCAGTCTTTCAAAGAGGGATACTATGACATAGCTTTGAGACCTTTTAAGTCAGAATATTTGTGCCTTAACCTTATTTCGTGGCCTGCCTTTCCTGAATGAATCATTTTGTTAAAATTGAAGAGACTTATTTGCCAGGTCAGGATGATTCATCCACCCCAGATACAGCCACCATCATCAGAAAACCATGTGCATTTAGCTTAGCTTCTCAGCTGAATAGTCTCTGATTTGCAAGGACTTGATCTCTGTATCTTTTTATTTTTGTATTTTAAGACAGGAAATGTACAAGACAGAAATATGTCAGAAGGACGTAATAGCTTGGTAGATTTTCTGTAAGTGGATACACATTTACATTGCCAAATGTTTTTCTCACGACCAAAGTAAAATATACACATCTAATTGGTTGTTTGTGTAAAGTTCAGGCATGTTTGTCTATATGCCTATGTCACTCCCAGTGCCTCCTACTTACGTGGTAAGGAAACAGTCATATAACCAAATTAAATAGAGTTTTTAAAGACCTACCTGTTCCTTTTCCTCAGCTAAAGTCCTCTTTTGATACTTCATCTTGATGTTGAGGAAGGCTATGCCCACAGAACACAAGCCCTGGCAAATCCTACCAAGTTGGAAAGGTTTCAAATTGGGGCCCAGGAGTAGAATATAGGACCAACCCTTCTAAGCTTGGAGGTGCATCATCACATTGGCTTCAGGATGATTAATTTTTTGGTTAAACCAACTTGCTTAGTTAGATGTAGAGGAGCTGCTAGTTGTGTTGGTAGAGAAAAGGATGAAGAGAAAACTGAAAACTGAAACAACAAAACTACTAATCGTAACACCTGACATTTACAAACACTTTATATACTTCTCATTTGAGCCTCAAAAATACTCTGTGAAGTAGTTACTACTACACATTGGCTTATCCCCATTTTGCAGATGAGGAAACTGAAACTCAGAGAAGTTAGATGACTAGCTCTTGATCCCACAGACCTAGAAGCAGGATTTGAACTTAGGAGTTATTCCAGATCCAGCAATCTGTCTCTATCCCTCCATGTGTGCTCCCTGAATCTATGAAACTTTGAAGTATCAGTTTCTTAAAAATAATGTTTAATATGGTAATTATTTTCTCAAATAATAAAACTTGAGATTAATAAATAGATCATGCCAAGTTGTGAATAGCAGAACAAAAATACATCTTTTTTTTGGCTTATTCATTTCTTTGATAGAATACACATTGCTTCTCTTTTTGTGATTTCATATTTCTCCTTCAAACCATGTCCCAACATTCAGCCTAAGTTTTAAAAATTTATCAATACTATTTTTAATATTACAAATATAGTAATCAAATCACCTATTTGGGCTTTAAAGAAACCAATCCATTTCATTCAGATTCAACTTAATTTCATTCTAAGACACAATTTAGTCTAGATTCTAAATAACCTCTAAAACTCACAATCTGTCCTTTATTTGGAATTTGCTGCCTTGTTCCATCAATAGCTTTCACACTTACTCCATCGCCTGCCTATTTTTGACACCTGGGCAAAAATACATGGGTGAGGCATGCTGAGATGTATGTCCTGAGAGGCTGTCATTGGAATAGTGATAACAGAATGCTAGACATTCCATTTAGAAAATTTAAATAGCTGGGAACTAGTCCTCCAAACTGTTTTTAGTGCATTACCTTCTTCCTGGAAAGGTTTTCACTTTACCTGAAGTATTTTTTCCCCTATCACATAATTGGATATACCTCTTTTGCAAGTTCTGATTTTACAAAGACGTGCTTTTAAGTTCCATTCCCACCACACTATGTAAGTTGCCAGCAGAAAGCAAGCTTCTTCACTATAAACTGAATTTTATTAGTATATTGGCCCTGCAGGTATATGTTTCACTTCAATTATAGGTGCATTGTTTAAACTGAACCAACTGGGGATGTCATATAAAAAGCAAAGTATTTGTTTAATCATTTTAATGCCTTTCCACACCTCAGCACCAAATAACTTTACAGGAAGCTACTTTTATCATAGGATCAAATTCTTTGTAGAATAGAAGAGTTCCTAGTTTTTCCAGGATGGTTTATAGATAGTCCTTAGATGACAAAAGGTTGATTTCCACTTGGAAAAGTTGTTGGGTTATGGCAGGTTAGGACTGGGCTGGGCAACTATGTCTCTCAATAACCCACCACTCCTTTTACCCACTCCACCCTATTGTGTAAAGGTTACTTTACCCCTCCTTGAGGCTACTTTAGGAAAGCAAAGAAGTCAGGAAACTGCCAGGAAACAATGATGCTGCATAGAGCTTAATGGGCCCCAACCTAGAGCATCAAATGGTGGGTGTATATGAGCCAGCCAAAGGTGGGTAAACAACTGTATTTCTTTCTCCAAACCCCAGCAGTCAGTTCAATTTTAGGGTAACTTCATGATATTGTCAAAAGATGACTATAGTGAGTTAAATGCTATCAAAAGCTTATCCTTTTAATGATATTTTTCTCAAGAAAATGTATAGCAAGTCATGGAGCTCCATGAATAAAGTAACATTGAAGACTGCTCTAAAGACAATGAAGAGGCTCCTGTAAGCCCCTACAAAGGAAGAATCCTATGAGAAGCAGCTTTAAAGCATGTCATCAGAGACGTGTAGGACAGGGAAAGAAGGTGGGCTGGTCATGTGGTCAAGAGCGACATGGGCATCCAGGTAACAAATGGCCAGAGATTCAGAGGAAGACCCCTGGAACATTGGGAGGCAGGCTCTGTATGGAGGAATTCCAAGAAAATATGGATATCATTGACATAGGATGAGAAAGCTACATGGATGACTCACACTATTGATCTGGTCTTCCTGAGGATCCTCTAAAAGACAGCAGGCTAATACATTTGGTGTATTCTTATAGAGGCAAAAGTGGGAGTCCTGGCCCTTAGAGATAGGAGGTCATGAAGAAAATAAAGCCCCGAGGTCTCCTCAGTCTCCTACAGAGTTTCTGACCAAAGTCTCTCTATTTGGGTGGCTGCTGATACAAAAAGGTAGTTGCTGAGTATTTTTTCTTTCTATATCTTTCCAAGGAGTAGGCTGTATAGGAATATAAATTAGGGAAGAGAAAATTCAGGGATTAGCTTTAAGTAAATGAAAGGTCTGTGGGCAAAGACAGTTAGGACAGACCTGGGAGGTGTCAGGGACCTAGTTTGATGGAGTAGCAGTCACAGCTGAGCCAGACCTTTATTTCAAGGTGAGAGGTGTATAAATGGAGATTTTTAACCTTTGACTTCATTCCCCAGAAGTCCTTAGTATTTCCCAAAATTCCCTATAATCTTTCCTGCATCTCCACATTGGTGGTATCACGTTATTGACATTTAACTGGCGGTAACTCCTCCCACGTCCTCTTTTTGGGCAACAATCAGCAGTGATGGTGGTGAGTGGGGATGGCTGAAAATGACTAACCAGCCATGGGCAAGTGGTTTTTATTTTGTATCCTCTTTATTCCTCGATTTCTAATGATCTTTAATAAACCTCATAAACTATAATATTTTTATTATTTGAGATATAATTTTAGATTTTACGGAGGGGCCAGGGTGGCAGCAGTTATGAGAAGTGGAGACGGTGAAGGCACTGTGGCACATGGAACCCATCAGGCAACCCACTAACTCTCTTTCTCCTCACCTCTCTCAAGTGGTAGGACAGGTCCAGCAACTGTTAAGAAATTGGGACCAATGGTCTGGGGGAATCATCAATAAAACAAATCAACTACTTGCCAGGTCCTTGGAATACAAAGAAAAAAGTGACCCTTGCTCTCAAAGAACCTATAGGCTAGGAGCTGAGACAACAGGACCAAAGAAGTATGCAAGAAATAGATACAAGATACTTTGGGGGGAGACATTAATGGCAAGAGAACAGAAAGGCTTTGTATAGAAGGTGGCACTGTAGCTGAGCCTTGATGGAGACAAGGGAGAGTGTGCTTCAGTTTTTTACTGAAATCTGAGTGTGTATATGTGTGAGTGTGAATGTGGGTGAGTGTGTTGGGATATGTATAAAAAGTATGTTTGAAGACTTATGATCTAAGTCATCATGTGCCTAGAGGCAGTTATTGTTTTAAGCTTTTCAACCAGCATAATACAGACAAAACTGCTGAATCTTATCATCTCTACCTCCATATCATCTTTCATATCTGTCCCATTCTCTCCACTCACATGAACGCCACCACCCAAGCTCAGACCTTCATCAGCTCTAAGACCACAGCAGCCTCTTAGCTGGTTTCCCCCTGCCTCGTGTTTCCTCACTCCAATCCATCCTCTATACAGCTTTCCTTTAGTACAGATCTGACCAAGTCAAATCACAATGCTACTCCTCCCCCCCTTTCCTTCTCACACCACAACCCCAATCAAACTCTAGTGACTCCCTATTCCCTCTAGAAGCAAATATAAATTCTTTTGCTTCATATTTAAAGTGCATACAATTTGACACCAACCCACCTTTATAGACTTACCATACATTACCCTAGGGTAGTGAGGTAGCAGAGTGGATAAAGTGCCAGGGATGGAGTAAAAAAGACTCTACTTCCTGAGTTCAAATCTGGCTCCAGCCACTGACTAGCTGTAGAACTAGCTGTGTGGGATTAAGCTAAGTCCCTTAACCCTGTTGGCCTCAGTTTCCTCATCTGTAAAGCAAGCTGGAGAAGCAAATGATAAACCACTCTAGTATCTTTGGCAAGAAAACTTCAAATAAGGTCAGGAATCCAATATGACTCAAATGACTGAATAACAGCAACACTACATTAGCCACCTTCACGCTTTCTAGGGTTCAATCAAACTAGCCTTTTTACTGTACTTTAATTAGATTTCTTCGTGCCTTTTCACCAGCTGTCCTCTACACCTATAGATGCCATCCAGTTTTGACTAGGAATCTCGTAGCTCAAGCATTGCCATGCATAAGAAGCCTTTCCCAACTTCCCAAGCTATTAACGTTTGTTCTCCCCAAATCACATAATGCCAGGCACATCACAATGTGAATAAATGCTCACTGGCTCAATTTGTATCTATTCTGTCTGTGCCTATTTGGTAGACGCTGTCCGCCCCTCCAGACTATCAGCTACCTTAGATGGAGCTGGTTTCATTCTTGTCTTCCTAATTCCTAATTCCCAAAGCCTTACAATCAGCACTAGGCTGATTGAATGAATTCAATTTGTTTCCTTGACTCCTACAAATGACCAGAGAAGACCAAACTGAGCAGAGACCATTCAACACTTGCTTCCATCCAAGGAAGCATGAGCCTCTCTGCAGAACACTAATAAATAGGTAAATACTGGTACCTCCTCAAACAATTCCTATCCTAGGCATGTAATGGCACCTCTAGATCTAACAGTTAGACCTAAATGCTCCAAGTCTATGAAGGAAATGTTTGCTAATGAGCATGCACAAAGGCTGACCACAAGAGCCACAGAACATCTTTAGCATCTCAGACATCATATTGGAATGTGGTTGCAACATCGACCGCAACAAATATTTATGGAGCACCTACTGGGCATGTTGTATTATGTGCTGGGCAAAAAGAGACACGAATGGGAGATGATCTTTGCTTCAAGAGGCTTCAAATGTGTAGTTGAAAGTAAAAGGTCATGAGTGCTATTCTAGCAGTTAGGTGAAATGCCGAACGTCTCTGTGGATGGGAATGCCATTTCTTGCACCCTGTGGCAGATTCTGCTAATTGTTCCACTTAGAGTTTATATAGTACTATAAGGTTTTCAAAGCATTTACAAATATTATCTCATTTGATCTTCAAAACAACTCCATAAGGTAAATGCTATTATTATCTTTATTTTACAGATGAGGAGACAGAGAAGGCTGAGAAAAATTAAGTGACTGGCCCAGGGATACACAACTATTAAGTATCTGTAGCAGGATTTGAACGTGGGACATCCTGACTCCAAATCCAAGACTGTTCCACTTAGCCGACAAACCTGGCTGCACTTAAATGATGATAGCAAATCCTGATGTATTGTGCTATCTCAAGATTTATTTGAAAGTAAATCCTCTCAAATTGTTCTTAAAAATTGAATTCAACATAGTTTTTGGCTTTGGACCTCAATAATAGTACTTGGACATAGTGACTACTAGATCAGTTCCTCCAATGATTGGCACAGTCAGAAACCCCTCCCAGGTTAAGCTCATCACTTCAAAACTGACCAAGTCTTGACCAAGGCCACCTCCCTCAGACTGGAGGGCTAGAGGAGAGAGTGCCAAACTCCTCCCATGCCTTCCTTTATGGAGGAAATGAAACTGGACTGGATCATTTGCCATCTGCTTCCCAGCCTAGTTAGTATCCCATCCCCTTCTCTAATCCTGCTTTTCTGTTTCCTTGTGTGCTATTTCCCCCTTTAAACTGCTAATTGCTTGAGGGCAGGGACTGCCTTAATTGTATCCTGTGACAGAGGCTGGCGCTAGGGGAAAGGTGCCAGGCTGAAGAAGATGGATCTGACCTCCTCCTCAGGCGAGGGGCCCCAGGAGATTGGAATCTTGAGGAGCAGAAAGTTCTCTTTTGAAGAGCAGTTGGTCTCTCAATTTTGGAGAAGCTGGAGAGAGAAGACTGAATAAGACTTTCTCCTGAGAGTTACCCACTTTTTTCTCCTGACTGGAAATCCTTCCCAACACTTCCCAATTGAAGAGACTTATTGAAGAGAAACCTGAGAAAAGGCATTTTAAATCTCTGTCAGACTTTACCTCACAGCTCCTGTTGCCCAGAGTAAATGTGACATTTTAGAAACAGGAAGCCGCCAGTGCAAAGTAACATGGAAAAGGCACAGGTCTAGGAGTCAATACATGAATTGAGATCAAATACAGCTTCTGCCCCTTACTGGTCCTTTGACCATGGGAAAGTCACAACCTCTGGGGCTCATCGTCCTCATCTATGGCATGGACAAGTTGATACCTGACCTATATACCTCACAGGAGGGTAGTGAGGAACAAAATAAGATGTTATGTGGAAAAAATCCTCTTCCAGCTATAATAGCATGTTCCTTTGGTTCCACTTTTGCAAGGGGACTGATTAAGCTGGTCTGATGAGTTTACATGGAGATAAGCATTTGTTTGGGACTTTTGCAAAGATCTCTCTTTAGAACACATGAATATGCCCATTGGTACTTTAAAAAAGTGAACTAAAGAACTTAATTACCTCTTAGTGACTGGAGTTACCCCTAAACAAAATGATCAATTTGAAGTCCTCCCCAAAGCTTCTTGGTAGTTGGGTATCCTTGATAGGAATAATTTACTCCCAAGGTGAATTGTTTTGAACTCTCATGAAGACACACTTTTATGAGAAAAATGACCTCTTTTTATTGGTCTATAACAGGAAGTCAACCAATTGTTTTCAGGCTCTTTTTTTCTCTTCTACTTTTATGCTTCCACACTAACCCTAATAAAGTTGTGGAGATGGGAACATACCAGACCCCATACTGCAGGTAGGAACTCTGTTAACTATATCTGAAGAAGCATTAACATAAAATAATAAATTTTGAGTGAAAGCAACACACTATAATTTTAAAAGGGAGTACTAGTTTTAAAAAGAGAGTAAAAAGGGGTATCATTATCAAGATTGTGGACAATCCATTTAAATCCAGAATTTGGGAGTTCTGAATCATGGGTTATACAATTTATCAAGCTGTTCAAATTCCAAAATATGCTTCAGGCTACGAATTATAGTCACTCTGAAATATCCTTGAGACAAGTTTAATTGGCCTTTTGTTCTTAATATTGAGATTCCAGAACTATTCTTAGGATTGAGATAAGTCTTGTTCCCCACTATAGATATAACAACTGGCTAAGACAAAGACTGATTTGACCAACCAAAGGGCAGCCAACAGTGGTCAGAACACAATAATTCCACTGGGAAGAAGGTCATGACTGAATTCCAACTATAACACCATTTTCAAAGTGAGAAGCTTTTAACAGCCCCTATGAAAAACATATTTTCACAAATTTCATCATCAGCTCATTGAGTTGAAGGGTTTAGAGAAGAAGTCCTTAACTTAAAGACTGAATTAAATTTTTTTTGATAACTGTATTTCAATAAAATTATTTTCTCTGGTAATACTAAGTATTTTAAAAACATGATTCGGAGAAGGGGCTCATAGGCTTCATTCGATTGCCAAAGGAGTCCACGACATAAAAAGGTTAAGAACCTCTGGTTTAAAGGATTGAAAATAGTTCCTAATAAATTTGGGGATCTTTGCCCTAAGGGTATGATTAAAATAGGTACTTGTTTTAAGGGCTCCAAATTATGAAGTAGTGTTCCACCTGCTTCACCCCCTTTTAAATTTCCAGGTTATTTTCATTTGCTGCAGAATCAAATATTCAAATGAATTTAACTTGTTATTTAGCCTCCACTCCTCAAGTATCATAGAATCCTAGAGTTTAAAGGGACTTTGTAAAGCCATCTATCCCAAACTCACTTCTCATGCAGAGATCCATTCTCTAAGCAAATATGCCTTAATGAAGAAGAGATCTTTGGTTGGCTTTTGTAAGGAAGGGGAACATGTGGAAGTGTCAGTAGAAGTTGGGTGACTGGCTGAGTATATCTGTCAAAGAGCATGATTTATTTAGTGGTGACAGACTCTAGACAACAGATTTATGTATTCCCTTCAGAGTCAACGGATGAGTTTGCAAACCAGCAAATCAAAGGAGGAAGGATATTTGAAAATTCTTTCAAATAGCTTTCTTTATAGGGCTGCAGCTCAAACAGAATTGAGGTTTCAGACCACATTGACAGCATGTATTGGCACTATAATAAGAAAACACTATACAATAGGTTTTCCATCATAAAATGCAGAACTTGTTGGAATCTTAGAGATCATCTAATTCAACCTACTTATTTTACAAATGAGGAAACTAAGGTCTAGAAAGGAGAACTGACTTGCCATGTCATTGTGGATTTCTTCCCAGACCAATATTCTTTCTGCTACATTGTACTTCTCCAAAAATAAAAATTCTGTCATATGATCTGAAATTAGAATGAATCTTGGAGATTATCCAAGTTTGGCCTTCCATTTTTTAGAGTTTATGAAGTTGAAGATATTAAAGGGATTCACTAAAAGTTATCCAGGTAGTAAGTCATTTTTGAAACCTGGTCTTTTGACACCAAGCCCAATGCTCTTTCCCCTATACTGCATTCTTGGACACTTACCACTGACTTGGGGGGCCAGTGTTTTTCTCCATCCATTTATTTTTCACATAAGTTCCCAGGGAACTTTCTGTGGTCACCTTAATGCTTGAGATTGCTTTGAAAACAGTTAATCACTCAAAGTATATAAAAGGATTTTCTAGTGGAAAGAACAAATCTGGTTTTGAGCACTGACTGATCTTGGAAAAAAGCCCTTAACCCCTCTGTACCCTCAAATTTAATCTTAAAAATGGCAACAATAAGATTGTTTCTTCTTATCTTACCTGATATCATAACAATAATAATACAATTTGCATATGATAATGAATAGATACAAAAGTGGCTTCTTTAAGAAAAGACTTTTTTAATCAATTCAGTTTAATTTAATTAAACAATTGAATTTTAAAAGCATTTAGTTATTTTGATTTATTTTTGAAGCTAACATAAATCCAGTCTTAAATTATAATAGCTAGGCCCTTACTCAGCAAATATATTACAATGATCTACTATGCAATCAGAAGTCTTATGGAAATATTGCTAACAGCTAGAAATACTCATTATCTGAATTGATGTCAAATAAAAATAGAGCCTTAAATTTATAAGATATTCAAGTAGTACATGTAAAACCATCTTTAGCATTAAGAATTTCTCAATTTCAATATTTTAATCTATCAACTAGTAAAATTCAAGAACTCAATATTTGGTGATAAATATGGAGCTTATGCAGTTGGGAAGACTATTTCTATATGTATAGTTCATATATATATACACACACATACACATGCATGATATAGATCTACATATATACAAATATGACATCATATTTACCATTAGCTAAAATATAAAATCATTTTAATACCATAATGCATTAGTACCTCTGAGTTCATGATTATGGTTTCTGCCCCTTAACTGTCAATTCCCAAACAATATCCACTGCTATTCTACTTTTGTTTACCTGCTATTTCTCTGTGATATCTAGATACTTCTCTCCCTCATCTCCTATTTTTCAGTTTCAAGTTCTTATTATCCTACTAGCCTGTCTCCAAGGTTAATACATTTTCCCCCTGGCCTTGTGAAATGCACTCATTCCTTTATCTAAAGCCACAATTTGTTTTCTGACATTATCTTTTTTTGCCATTTGTTCATTTCCCACATCCTACTTTCTTTTTCTGAAGAACCTATCACCAAAAGACAATCACAATGAAGATATCACTTGTGTCTTCAGCTCTTTCGGTTTCCTCTTAAGGTTTTTATAATCTCTAAAAATTATTCTTAGGTTCTTAACTGGCCATTTTATTCATTCTCATATGAACCCCCAGATAGCTTTGTTAGATAAGTCATGAGGGTTTTTTTTATCACATTTGGAATATACGCTTACAGAATATAGTATATCTCCAAATTTTTATGTCAATTCAATGAATGGCTGTCTATATCTCTTTAAAGAGATTCGCCTGACATAAAAAGGTCTTTCATTTTTATGGGGTTAATTAAAGTTGACTTTACTCTTGGTAGTATATGCAGATACTTTGTTCTTTCAAGGAACATGATCAACTGCCTTCTTCCCTAGAAAGCTCAGACCTGTCCTCTTTGGAACAACCTCATTTCTGTTCTAGACATCCAACTACTTAAAAGTTCTATTTTTCTGTGTCATATTCTTCTATTTTTGAACTCCTTGACTAGCATAATGTTCTGAAGATGGCTGATGCTTAATGCCTGTTGAATGAAACTGATTTGTGGAATAGAAAGGGAGAGAGAGAGAAAAGAGTCAGAAGTGACCTAATAAGAAAAGATAAGATTGAGCTCAGAACCTTGGTTGAATTCCCACAGTGAGGGAAATAGATGAAGATCTAACTTGGATGTTCAATAAGAAATAGAGAAGAGATGGGGCATGAACCAGTGGTGGTGGTGGGGAATCAATATCATAGATGTTAAAAAGTCAAGAATTTATTAATGATCAATGTTAAATACTAAGAAATGGTAAGGTACTGGAGAACTAAGAAAGGAACACATTTGTTTTAGCTTTTTTTCCAAAGGTCATATTGATTTTCACAAATAGGATTATTATACCAGTAAGCCTTTCTGTATTTTTATTGAATGTAAGTTAAAGAACAATTTATTTTGTGATTTCTTTTTTTGGTATAGACATTGTGATTTCACTGGTAAAGGGAATCCCTAATGGGAAAATATCCTATATCAATGCATTTCAGCAGCTATTTTGTAACTTACCGCATTACAGACATCACCTGAGTGAGACTTGTCTTGCCTTGTCTTATACAGTTGGTATGAATTTACCAGGGAATGGGGCTTGAACCCATCTTCCTAACTCCAAGGCTACCTCCTTACCCATTACACCATGCTAGCACTCTATGAATTTTATATATGGCTGTATTCCCAGCCTGTGGTGCGTAGTAGGTGCTGAACATTTATTGATTTTGTGTCTGTGATGGGCATGGGTGAGACCACCAATAAACCATACATATGGCTTTATTTATTATGAGATAGGAATTTTATTATGTCCTTCCATTGTTATCTTACAGAAAGCCATAAGTGGTTGATAGGAATATGGGGCTCATTGGATTCTATTAGTTGGTTCAATTTCTACACAAGAGGGCAATAAAAACAAAGCAGGAAAGCCCAACTTTAGTGTGAACAGCCTGGAATGTTCGCATCTCACAAAAAGGGATCATCACTGTAAATACACTTTACAATCTATTACAGTCCAGAACAGCTGAGCCTTATAAATTGCAAGTGTGTGTCAGCCTCACAGAACAGCTGACACGTGCACAGTGGTTACCAGCATGTGTTGGCAAGAG
Source organism: Monodelphis domestica (assembly GCF_027887165.1). Lineage (NCBI taxonomy): Eukaryota > Metazoa > Chordata > Mammalia > Didelphimorphia > Didelphidae > Monodelphis > Monodelphis domestica. Next base: position 306,055,465 of record NC_077230.1, read on the forward strand.
CCCTTTGTCTACTAAAGGAGAAATGAAACTTGCTCCGACTTTCCAGCTGCTTCATCTACTCAATAAGAAATCTCTCTTTTTTTTTTTTGTATGTGATAGTGGACAACGCCTCCTTCTGTAAGATTCCTCCATTCTCGTTAGTCACATATCCTTTACTGCAAATTTCCTTCTAGTCACAGGAGTGACAATGTTGAGATGTGGGTGTGTTTGTGTGTGTGTGAGTGTGTAAGGCAACAGAAGTCAGGAGAGACTTGAGTTCAAGTTCTAGTATTAACTCTTAAGCTCTGCAAGATTCTGAATCTTAGTTTCCTCATATATGAAACAAAGATAACATGTACAATTATGTACCGTGAAGGTTTTTGTGTAGAAAGTGTTTTGTGATCCTTAAAGTATTACAGAAATGTAAACTATTATCATCTTTAGGAGATACTGATGATAATGGGCTTCTTTTCAGTAAAGAGCAGCTGCCTATTCTCTTTCATAGTCAATAGATACCAATAACCCAAATCATGTTCAAAGGCAGGTAGGTGACGTAGTTGGAATTGGAGTCAGAAAGAGCAGAGTCAAAATCTTGCCTTAAGTGCTTGACTGGCTGTGTGGTCCTGGGCAAGTCACGCTGCCTTTATCAGCCTCAGTTTCCCCATATGTAAGATAAAGATAACAAAAGGTGCTACCTCACAGGATTATGTATGGTAAAAATCAGATGAAAAGTCATAGATAAAGCACTTTGCAAACCTCAAAGTACTTCTAAATAAATATTAGCTGCTATTATTGTTCAACATTATTTCTGAAAAATTTTCTGAAAATTATTTCTGAAAAAATATGTACATGTTAGAATTATTCATCTTATTTCCATGTGGAACAAGGCAGAGCAGAGCACTTTAATTGTGGAAAGCAGAATTTTAATTAAAATCAGAAATAAAAATTATTATAAGGCCTAATAGAAGCCAATATGAGAAGGAACCATGAATTTTTCTCCAGATAATAATTTCTTTTAGGTGAATTACTATTTTTTAGAGAGAGAGTTAATATGCTGTCCTACCTAGAGGTAGAGACAGACTATACAATCTTTCACATTGTTTCTAACTACAAAGTCACGGAATATTTGAGTCCAATTTCAAAGAAATTTCATTTATCTACCACTAACAGCTAAATTTACAAAGTCCTTTTTCACACCACCATCCTCACAACTAAAACGCTAAATGGCCATCCAGCCTGACATCTTGTTTGCACAGTCCTCCATGTCAATACCCAGCCATTTAAAGGCCATGCCGCCATTGTGTGCCTTATCCTCTTTCCCTCTCTGCCTCTGCTTACTATGTTGCCTTCCCATCAGTAAAACATAATTGGAGGCAGCTGGGTGGCTCAGAGGATTGAGAGCCAGACCTAGAGACAGGTGGTTCTAGGTTCAAATCTGGCCTCAGCCACTTCCCAGCTGTGTGACCCTGGGCAAGTCACTTGACCCCCATTGCCTAGCCCTTACCACTCTTCAGCCTTAGAACCAATACACTGTATTGATTCTAAGACGGAAGGTAAGGGTTTAAAACAAATACAACAAGAACAAAAATATAAGCTCCTTGAGGGCAATGACTGTCAGTCCATTAGCATTTATTAAGTACCTACTTTGTGTTAGGCAAAGGCTAGTCCCTGCTCTCAAGGGAACTCAAAGTCTAATAATTTCAGGGAGGGGCATGAATACAAGATGCAAAAGGGGAGGATTTGGGGGCACCTAAGATGGCACAGAAGAAACAGCCCTCAGTTTGGAATCAGGAATATTCTTCCTGAATTCAAATCCAGCCTCAGATACTTTTAGCTTGTGACCTTGAGCAAGTCATTTAACCCTTAAATTCCTCATCTATGAAATGAGCTGGTGAAGGAAATGGCAACCTATTCCAACTATCTTTGCCAAAAAATCCCAACAAAACCTAAAACAGGGTCATAAAGAGTCAGATATGACTGAACAATTCAATAACAAAAACAAGATGCAAACCAGGATATGTTGGACCAAGGGAAAAATAGCACTAACTTTAAAGGAGGTCAGAATTATGGATATATTAGCTGAGACTTGAAGGAAGCTGGGAAAGCTAGGAGGAGGAGATGGAGGAAGTAGATAGTTATGTGCATGTCGGACAGCCCATAAATATGACTCAAATCAAGAGATGGAGTGTCCTGTTTGAAGAACAACAAGGAGACCAAGTGTCACTGGGTCACAGGGTCCATGATGGGCAGGAAGGGGCTAAGCTACAGAGGGCTTTAAAGGTCAGAGGATTTCAGGTTTGAACCTACAGGTAATAGGGAGCCATTGAAGTTAATCAAAGTAGCAAGGAGGGCAGGGGCAGGGTTTTGTTTTGTACTACTTAGTTTCTGACAGCAGAAATATTCTTTAAGAAGACTAATTTAACAGCTGAGTGGAAGATGGAGTGGAGTGGAGAGACACTTGAAGTAGGGAGACCAATCAGGCAGCTTCTGAAACAGCTGGAGCATGAAGTGATGAAGGCTTGTACCAGGGGAACTGCTGAGAATGTAGCAAAAAATGGCAGGACTTCACAGCTGACTGACATGGGTGGGTGAACGAGTGAAGAATTGAAGATAACAATTAAATTGCAAGTCTGGGTGGTTGGGGTGGTATCCTCAACAATAATAGGAATATTATACAGAGAGGAGGGAGAATTTAGGAGCAAAGATGAAGGGTTCAGATTTGGCCATGCTGAATTTAAGAGGTCTACAAAACATCCAGTTGGATATATCCAACAGGTAGTTGCAAATGCAAGAGTGGCGATCAGGAAAGAGATTAGATCTAGATAAAGAGATCTGAGGGGAAGGAGGAAAAGGAGGCAGGAAGTTTTTAAGTGCCTACTATGTGCCAAGTATAAGTGCTTTACTGATATTTTCATTAGATCCTCATAAGAATCCTGGGAAATAGCTGCTATTATTGCCTTTATCTTACAGAAGTGGAAACCATGGTCAACAGAGGGTCAAATGACTTGCCCAGGATCATACAGTTAGAAAATATCTAAGGCTGAATTTGAATTTGGGTCATTCTGATTCCAGGGGCAGCTCATTATCCACTGCATCACTCAGTTGTATAGAAATACTTGATAAATCCATAGGAGCTGAGGAACTCACCAAGTGAAAGAGCATAGAGAGAAGAGAAAAGCACCCCAGGACAGAGCCTTGGGGGACACCCCTGGATAAGGTATCATCCAGATGAAGATCCTGCAAGAGACTGAGAAGTTATTGGAGGGCACCAGGAGAGAGCTTGCTTCAATCTGCATCCCTGGTGCTGAGCACATAGTAAGCATTTCATGAATGTTTTATCATTTGTTCATGGATCCAAATAACCAAATGTTATTTTAGGGAGAGGCACCGGCAGCTGAAGAGACTGGCATTTGGGCTGAGGACTGAAAAGAAACTGGGGATTCTAAGAGGTAGGGGTGAGAAGGGACACATTCCAGACATGGAGGACAGCTGGTACAAAACGATGGACACAGGACACGCAATGCTGTGTATGGGAAGAACACCAAGAAGGACATTTTGGCTGGATGGAAGATTTCATGAAAGAGATTTCAACACTCTTTGGTCACAGACAAGACTATGAAGTTTATAACTGGCACTATTACCTGACCCCCCACCCCCACCCCATCCACACTTCCTTTATCGGAGTTCCTTTTATCTCTTTCTGGTAACCTGAGAGATGTTAGCCAATCCTATGTTCCATTCTTCTCTAATCCCCACTAAATAAAGTATTAACTGATAAACAAGGTATGATCCCTCCCAAGGGTCTTTCTCTCTTGAGGTAAAAAAAAAAAGATCTTTGAGAGACCAAAAAAAGACTGAAACTATAACAGTGGAATGACAAGTGGTGAGATAATTGGGGGTGAGGCAGGAAGTTCTGATTGGAAGCCTTCAATTCACAGTTGCTTAACCTGTCTATTTTTTATAATCATTGATGACCTAATGGGATGTGCTTCTCTGACGTTACTTCTCTGACGTGCACACCAAGGTCAATTTCCTTTTTCACTTTCATCAGATTTAATTTGTTCTATCCTTTAGACTTCAGAACAAAACTGCAATCTCACCTCTGCCTCTGGACCTTGAATACTAGCCAGTTCTCATTCATCATTAATCTCTTTGAATCACTAATACCAACTTAGCCAGCAGGTCTTCAAGCCACTATTCACTATGTACAAGCACACACTTAATAATTAGGGGGCTTGCCTATGTAATACCTGGGTATTTCAAATGTATGACCATACACCTCTGTGCCTACATGCTACAAGGCAGCACTCAACATTTCTTTTATCTTCTGAAATCATACAAAATAACTAGCTAACAATAAAGACCCAGGCTGCATCTTTAGAGATAATCCAGTTTCCACTTCAGGAGAAATATTTGATCTCTCTTCCCTTCATAATACAACAAATTTTTCTAATCATAATGTCCTCTGAAGAAAAACCTGTTTCACAGAAACATAAACCAAACTTAGTGTTACAGGTAGTCATTGCAATTTTAAAAGTCATTTTTTTCCCTCCTAAACACAAGTCTCTAAGGATTTCTCTGAGTACTCAGAGGTCAGCATTTATGTGCTGACCAGTAGCCCAGAATGTCCAAAAGAATGAGACTTTCATCCAATAATACTGGCATTATATTTTATCTTGGGTCATGCTTATAATATGCAATTCATCTGAAAGTGAAAGATACAAAGCATTTGAGATGACTTGCAGCAGAAAAAATCTAAAAATGCTCTGGCACAAAAGGGGATTAAAATGTCACAGGAAATTTTTTCTTGAAAATGGAACAGCTTATGAATGCTTCATTCTTTCCAGAACAGTTAAAACACTGTATGTGCATGCTGGATGGGTGAGGGCAGCCTAAGCTGGCTTACTCTTTTGTTCTAGCTTCATGCACTCGGGAATGCTTTCTTCACTGATGAACTTGGACCCAGGAGCCATGAAGAGATAGGAGCGGAAGAAGCCTCATCTAAGTGAATGATCTCGATTACATTTAGTCTGTGTTTGGGGAGAAAAAAAAAAAGAGGCTGCCTCAAACTGGGATGTGGATGCAAAGAGTCAGGAGAGCCAATCCTTGGACCATTTGCCTAACGTTTTAACAGTTAATTTATTACCAGAAGACTCATCTGTCCAAGGCGGAATGAAGACAGCCCTTGCCACTGACACATGATGCGCAGTGATGAATGGGCCCATCAGAAGGGATGGATCACAGCTAGAGATATTAGATTCACAATGCATCAAGCAGCTCAGCCCTGCCGGAAGGGCTCTGCCTTTGTCAGCCAGTATCACTTTCTTTTCAGTATAACTAACCCTCACTATATTTAGGAGTCTAATAAAATGGTGGCAACAGAGCAATGTTTGTGGCAAATGTAGTTGCTTTAAAAACTTGCTAGACACAAACTGGAACTGTGAGGAGATGCTGAGAGAAATGGTTTTTTAAAAATTCTTCTGAAAACACACACTTTCTGGACAAGACTAATTTCTTTCTCATTTTATTTTCAGGAAAGGAAAACAATTATCTCTGAAACTTTAAGTAATTGCCTCTTGCTACTACTGTAAGATAGGATCAAAAAATGAAAGACATTCTCTCTTTGCCCTACAGCTCCCTTTCACCTGACCTCCTACACACACACACACACACACACACACACACACACACACACACACACACACAGAGAGAGCTCTCCAGCTTACTAGTTGTAACAAACAAGTCTCAGTCTGTGAGGTTTGGGGCCAATTCCCACCCACAGTTTACCAGTCTTAAAAAACACCAGGATTTACACTGCACCTATTTCCTGAGGGGTGAAGAAAATTACTTGGAACACATAGACTTAATTCTCATTAGCACAAGGGGGACAGTCAAATACTAAAAAAATGTGTTCTCAATATTTGTGCAGATTTCCTTCTTTCTTTTTTTTTGCCTTCTCAAAACAACTTGAAAGGAAAGAAATTAATGTGAATCCCAGATCTGGCTATAGCTTCCAAACAGGATATATTGATAAACATTTTTAAAAATTATAAATGGGACAGAATATTTGAGATGAATACATTTTGTTCCCATACACAGGGTGCATTATTGAATTATGTCCAAAAAAGATCTACTCAGAAATTAACAAAAGCTTCCAAAGATGAGGAATCATCATTGTCTCCATAAGGGCTGACAGACATATAAAATGTTTCTTGCTATAGTTTTCTTTCAAAATGGTCACCAGCTGTCCAAATCAAAGCAAAATGGTTAGAAACCCCTGAATTATTACTACAGCTCAAACTTGCCTGATATGACTGGTGCTTTGCCTCAAGGCACTAACACATTGTAAGACTTCCTCCCTTCTTTCCTTCCCCATGCATCTTAGACCATTTCCTTGAGGGTTACCCATTTCCCAGGGTTGACTTCCTATACAAAGGAGCTCTGATGTGACTGCACTGGGCTGAAATACACTATTCCATTGAGCTAAATTAAGTTTTCTGTAAAAAGAAAAAGATGAAAATGGGGTGGAACCAGAGCATCCTCCAGTTAACACAAATGACTATCACAAGTTGCTGTGGAAATAGCTTCCTGTATAGGGACCCCCTGAACTACTCAAAGCATTCTGTTAAACATCAGCAATTGAAGCATATTAACTGACTGTGGCTATGTCTTTGGGAACACATAGGCACAGCTGTCCAAGGCCCTCAGGTCTTCCTATTCAATTTGAAGTTGACTGGGGCTGGATGTAAAATCTGGACCTCAGTTCTATATTGAAAGTTAAACTTTACATTAATAAGCTCTTGTAAAGTGGTATGTGAATATTTTTTAATTCCACACCATCAGGGAGTCTACCTGAGGCAAATATATTTGATTTAGTGCTTCATAAAATATATAAACACCTTAAAATTACTTCTGGAAGGGTCTTCATTTGTGATTCCCTTTCTTGATCAAATGCTGACTCCATTCTTAAAAATTCTATACAAACCACTAGAACAGGTGTCCTAGAAGAATGTTTGTTATTCGATCTCTTTGCACATTTATATTGAAGTTCATAACTATTTAATTAATCTAAGTCATCATAATTTAACTAATGTTTTGGGATAATCACATTTCTGAAAACTGGCACTTTCCCAATTCATTCCTATATTCAAAATTAAGCATAATGCAAATGAAGGATAAGCATATTTTTTTAATTGTTGAAAGCTTTCAAACAAGTTAAAAATAAAAATCCTATTACAATTTTATGCCCTTTAATGTCCCTGTTTGATTTTAGTAATTCATAAGTGAACTTTTTTTAAAAACCCTTACCTTCCCGTCTTGGAATCAATAGTGTATATTGGTTCCAAGGCCGAAGAGTGGGAAGGGCTAGGCAATGGGGGTCAAGTGACTTGCCCAGGGTCACACAGCTGGGAAGTGTCTGAGGTCAGATTTGAACCTAGGACCCTACTGTCTCTAGGACTGGTTCTCAATTCACTGAGCTACCCAGCCACCCCCTCCCTTCAGTGAACTTTTAAATGAACCATATACACCTAGAACAGGAAGACAAATAGACATCTTCCATAGTTATTTACAGTCTCATGGGCATTTAAATTCTAAGGGGACCTAAATTTCCATCCAGTAAGGAATAACTCCTAGTAACACTAGTCACTAAATGAGTATGTTATTGTTTAATGAAGGTCTCTTATGAGAGGCACTAGAACAAATTCATAAGTATTTATCAAATACCATCTCTGTGGCATGCAGACAAAAATTAAACTGTGTCTGCCCTCAGAGAGATTGCACTCTACAGTGAAAATAACTTGTCCAAACCCCAAAAAATAGCAAGTATATATCAGCATGCAGAAGGTAATTTAAGGATGAATAGTCAAGCAAGGTGGAAATTTAGAGGAGTTTTAAATGAAGCTAGGAATCCTAAAGGGTGGAGGGAAGAAGAAGCTCGTGCTGAACAGATAAAGTAAAGGCATAAAGGCAAAAGATAAGATTACTGTGTATGAAGAAAAGTGAGATATTTAGTTTGAATTGGAATACAGTGTGTGTAAAGGATAGACTAGAGCCTGATTGTGAAGGACTTTCATTGTCTGAGCTTTCATATGCTAGAGACCAGTTCTCTGCAGTTTCAGGCATTCACAGTTAATCTGAAGTTCTAGAGATGTCCCTGGGAAGCTTGGAAGTCCACCTGCCACAGTGGTCCCTTCTACTTTTGCTTTTTTCAAAATTTTTTGACAGATTAGGGAGTGAGAGGCCACTGAGCATTGAGTGAAGGGTAGGAGTAGGGAGAGAGAACATTTTATCTCTCTAAATAAATAAAAAAAATATATATATATAACAAAGAGAAAAAAGAGAACTATATATATCTACATATATCTATCTATATATCTACATATATATGTACATATATCTATCTATATATCTACATATATATATAAATATATATCTATCTATATATCTACATATATATATAAATATATATATATATATATATATATATATATATTTAGGCTCAGCAGGTGTTTGCCTTTATCTATGATTTCAGCCATCCATAGCAGGCTTTGGAATGTATCCCCCATGGATATAGGGGCCCTACTATATTTGATCCTAGAAGCAAATGAGACCCACTACAGTTTCTTCTTTCCTTTCCTTTTTTAAACCTTTACCTTCTGTCTTAGAATCAATACAAGTATCAGGTCCAAGGCAGAAAAGGGAAAATGACTAGGCACATGGGGTAAAGTGACTTACCCAGGGTCACACAGCTAGTAAAGCATCTGAGGCCAGATCTGAACCTAGAATCTCCCATCTCCAGAACTGCTCTCTATCTCCCGAGCCCCCTAGCAGCCCCTTCACTACAGCTTCTTGGATGCAAATTTGCCTTAATGATATCAATGTGGTCGCTCTGCAGAAGATGGATGGGAGAGGAGAGACTAGATTTAGTCTATTATAATAGTCCAGGTGAGAGATGGTGAATTAAGGTGGTTGTGCTATGAGTAAAGAGAAATAAGGAGGAGGATGAAAGAAAAGGAAGCTTTGAAGATGGCTCTGGGACTAGAAGAATGGTGGTGCCAAAAATCAGTGAGTTAAGAAGCCTGGGTTTTAAGGAAGACAAGCTCTTTAAGTGCCATCCCCAAATACTTTCACTCCAATCCCCATTTCCAAGAGCTGCTAAGTCCTGTAGTTTCTACCTTCCATCTCTCATCCATGACCCTTTTTCTCCTCTGATAATGCCACCACCCTGGTTCAGGCCCTCAAAGCATCCTATCTAGACCATTGCAATAAGCAACGTGGTTGTTCTCTCTTCCTACAGTCTCTCCCTGCTCCAGTCCATACTCCACTCAACTGTCAGATTGATCTTACTAAAGTTCAGGTCTGATCGATCGTATCACATACATAAATGATAGTTGGCTGACTATGGAACAGCTTGTTGAAAAGGTCTAACAATTGGTGACACAGGCCTGGAGTCCAGGAAGAGACCAGGACTATAGGTATTGCTCTAGAATTGATTGGGAACAGATGGAAAAGGCACTTTAATTTTTTTCAGTTTTATCACTCTAAATGGGAACACAATTGAGCAGGCAGGTTGGAAATCAAATTACCATCACAAATGAAAATTATATAATATATTACAAATGGGTGTGTTGGTAAATAGTATCCAGAAATTTTAAGAAAATAAATTATTCCTATCTAGCCCTTCCATTTCAACAGTCACGATCTTAGTTAAAGGCCTTATTACTTTTGCCTAAATTATTGTAGTACTATTCTAATTGTTCTATCTCCAGTCTCTCCCTTCCTAGTCCAACATATAAGTGGTCATATTGATCTTCTTAAAGCACTATTGTGATCACATCACTGCCCTGGTGAGTCTTCCATTGGTTTCCCACTGCTTAATGAATGAAGTCCTAACCCTTTAACCTGGCATATTTTATTATTTCATCTGATTTTCCATTACCTCCTGGGACTCTCTAGAAGGATCCCGACCCTTCAGTCAAAGTGGTCTACTTGCATACACATTTTACTTTTAGTTCATGTTATTCCCTCCTCCTTTCCTCAATTAACAAAATTCTACCTATACATAATCTCAGCTCAAATGTCAGTGCTACCAGCTGCTAATAAATATAATCTTTTCCCTTATCATCTGGAGAGGAGGGAATCTTCTTATCCCAAAGATTCTCAAAGCATTTAGTGTTCCCTACTCAGAGAGCAATTATCATATTTAGACATTGATAATATTTTACTTGTATGTACCCCAGAGTATCCAGCATAATGCTTTGCAAATTGTAATCGATAAGTTCTTATTGAATATATAAGTGATGCCTTGTATTACAAATATTTGTACTCAGCTTATCTTGTCTCTCCTATGAAAGGTTGAATTATCTGAGGGACAGGAGGGCATTTGATGCCCCTTTATGAACCCCAAAAACATTCAATAAGTAGGTACAGAATGAAGGAATGATCAGATTTTATAGCGAGAGGTTGATGATGCAAGAATAATCATATCTATTTCTAAATTCAGCCCTTTTCAAGTTGAGGGTGAAAATGATTCTTTATCATATTCCCTCAAGATACTATCCCAGGGCTGCCTGAAAGGTAGAGGGCAAAGGATGGCCCATCAGCCTGTATTGGAAGCTGGCATAGATTATTAAAATAGGACAGAGAGTAGCAGACTGAGAGCAAAGGATTCCAGTGTTCTTGGCTCAAAGCTTGGCTATTCATATCTAATAGAAGGATAGAGGTTTTTGAAGAATGTAAAGGATAAAACTCCTGTCAAGCCTCATTCAGCTAAAGTAAGGACTGCATGCATACTTTATGGTGCCAGGCATGTGCAATACCTAAGAAGATGATGGACAGTGGCAGAGCAGACTAGAGGTGAATTCTGTCCTCCCTGCTACTGGAAATGGTAATGTTCATCATCCTTCCTTCATCAAATGAGTGGGCCCCAACAAAGACATTGATCATTATTCTGAGCTAAGCAACCTTTGCTAAACACAGAAGACTTAAAAAGAATTCTTAGACAAAAAAGGCAAAAAGATATTGAATTTTGATGATGTGCTACCCCATCTATTTGTGACATCTTAATTCTCCTGGACTTTAGGCTAAGCTGAAAGATCAGGCAGGGGTAAATGTCACATGTTCCTGTCTGCTTATCTTCCAGATGTTTCTGTAAAAAAGCTAGATCCCAAACAACTGTGGCTTAGCCACTACTCTAATAAAAATTTACACACTCTTCTGGGTGCCTAGTTTAGGAGTTTTGACATTTGGCACAAAGGTGGACCAAATATTAGAATGTAAACTCGTTTGGAGTGGAGATTTTTTTCTTTGTCTTGATTTTGCTAGCATTAACATAGTTCCTGGTAGACCATGGGCATTTAATAAATCATTCAAGATTAATAATAACAATAGCTAGCATTAAGAGATTTAAGTTGTGCAAAGCACTTGTGTGCAGTACTTTATTTGAATCTCCCAACAATCCTGGTGCTATTATTATCGTCATTTCTAAGATGAGGAAACTGAAGCAAGAGAGGTTAAATTGTTTGACCAGGGTCACACAATTAGTAAGTGTCTGATTCAATATCTGAACTTGGGTTTTTTTGGATTCCTTGCCCATCTATCTACTGTGCCACCTAAGGAAATCTTTTTGTCATCATTTTGATAGATGATAGACAATGACAATGGTATTATGGAAACTAAACTACTACATCTTTACAACGATTAAAGAATATTACCTTTGCTTAAAGGCATTGTAGAGGCAGTTCATGTCAGGGAAGGATGAGAGAGAAAACAGTGAATGGGTAGAGAGAGATACATATTGGGAAATAGTTTAAGCATACCTCTTTTGAAGGGGCAAACCATATTTAATTAGGCACAATCATTTTTTATCTATGCTTTTTATGTTGTAATGGGTTCCACCAATTTCTCTTGTAATCTTTCCCCCAATGTGTAGGTATATGTAGACTCCCAGTGTGTTTTCCCTGGGTCTGCATTTAGCTTAGCTATTCAAATCTTTATTCCTTTTATATTTTCTCATATGTCATTACCTGCATAATCTTAGCTTTGCTGAAGATCACTGAAAATGCTCCAATTTAGCTACAAGCTCTATGGCAAGAGAAATCTTAAGATGTATGCAGAATTCTAGATAGAGCTGTAGAAAAGCCAAGAAAAGAATGAGTCAAAGACTCCTTCCCTTTGTTTCTAGGGAGGACTAAGGTGGCAGTAGTGATTTTTTTGCCTTCTCATTTCCAGCTACTCATAACTATCATGCCAAATTGTCGTCCTTCATCACAAAATTCAGTGATTTATAAATGGTTGTTCACATGGCCAAGACAGGTATAAACAAGAAGTGTGTTCTTCCTTTTAAGCCAACTGGCTTCAGGGAAACTGTCAGGCATCTCACATCCCTGTGGGTGGGGAGTTCAACTCTGTCCAGATGTAGGAGAAAGATGTCGCTAAAATCTGGAGTCCTTTTTGCCTTGCCAAAACATTGGTGGGATGTTATTTCATATATATAGAGATGTGTGTGTGTATGCGTACACTCACATACCCCTCAATATAAGGTCATCCAGCCTTTTCTGGAAGATCTGCTAGCTCTAATTGTTACACTTTTTTTCCTCCTTGCACTAAGACAATTTTTCCGCTTTGAAACTTTCACTTTTTGTTCTCATTTCTGTCAGCCTTCTGGAGTCAAGAAGGACAAATTTAATTTCTCTAATAATCCATTTGAATACTTGATCATAGCTATATGATCTCTTTTCCTCCAGCTAAACATCTCCAGTTCCTTCAAATGATCCTCATGTAGCATGTATTTGAGACCCTTTATCAACTTTAATTCCCAACTGAGGCACCCAGGTTAGTGTGCAATAGTCTACCTTCTTTAATGCCATCTAAGACTGAATTATTATCCTTGACTGTCAACTCAAGGTGATACTGCGGTCTGCCAAATCTCCCAGGCATCATCTCTCTGATCAATACTGTTGGTCTTGTACTAATGAAGCTGATTCATTTTTTACCCAAATATAATATTCTTTCTTGCTACTATATTTTATCTTGTTAGATTTGGCATATATATATATATATATATACATATAGACACACACATATATATGCATGCATACACATATATGTCTATATGTATATTCACATGTATCTCTATATACATATATACATGTTAAGCTCTTCATTAATCCTACTTCTATCATCCAGTGTTAACCATTTCTCTCAGATTTTTGTCATCTGCAAATGTGACAAGTATGAAATCTATGCCTTTATCCAGAGTATTGGGGAGGGGGGAGTTAAAATAATAACTCAGGGCCCAGAACAGAATCCTGGGATATAACACAAGAGACTTCCAAATAGACACCAAATTTTGGATCCAACCATTCAATTATAATTCTCCTCTACCACCAATCAATCAATTAACATTTATTCAGCACTGATTATGTGTCAGGCACAGTGCTAATAAGCACTGGGGATACATAAAGAAGCAAAAAAAAAAAAAACCCAACTATTTGCTGCCTTCAAAGAGCTTATAGTCTAATGAAAAGAAGCAACATGCAAACAAATATATTGCAAAGTAAGCTATATACAGAATAAATAGGAAATAACAATCATAGGGCAGCCACTAGAATTAAGAAGGGTTGGGAAAACTTCCTGTAGAAGGTGGGATTTTGTTGGGGTTTAACTGAAGCCAGGGAAAACAGTAATCAGAGTGGAAGAGGGAGAGGGTTCCAGGCACTAGGACAGTCAGAGAAAAGGCCTTGAATGGATAAATGGAGTATTTTATTTTTGGAAGGGCAAGGAGGCCATTGTCACTGGATCATTGTCACTATTAGAGAGTAAGGTAAGAGAAGACTGGCAAGGTAGGAGGGGGGAAAGGACTGTGAATGACAAATAATGCATTTTGTATTTTACTCTGGAGGCAATAGGAGGCCAAAAAAATTTACTGAGAAGTGACTTGATTGGACCTGAGCCTTAGGACAATCACTTTAATGACTAAATGGAGGATGGATTGGGGTGAGAGGAGATTAGAGGTAGACAGACCCACCAGCAGGCTACTGAAGTCCAGCTGTGAAGTGATGAAGGTTTTCATCAGAGTAGAAACAATGTCAGAGGAGAAAAGGAGGTATATTTGAGAGATGTTGCAAAGGTGAAATCTGTTTTGGGCAATGAGAGAGATTGAGGAATCAAGGATGATTTCTAGGTTGTAAGCTTGAGGGACTGGGAGGATAGTGTGGTCCTTGAAAGAAATAGAGAAGACTGGAAGCAGGGAGGGGTTAGAGAGAAAGATAATGAGTTCTATTTTGGATATATTGAGTTTAAGGTGTCTATTGGACATCTAGTTCAAGATGTCTGAAAGGCAGGTGAGATCAGCAAAGAGATTGGGTCAAGATAGATAGATAGATATAAGGATTATCAACATAAAAATGGTAATTAAATCATGGGAGCTGATGAGATCAAGTGAAATAATATAGAGGGAGTAGATAAGAGGGCCCAGGAAAGAACCCTGAGAGACATCTATGGTGAAAGGATGAGATCTGGGAGAAGATTCAGTAAAAGAAACTAAGAAAGAATGGTTAGATAGGTAAGAGAATCAGGAGAGAACATTGGCCTAAAACCTAGAGTGTATCAATAGAGTATCAAGAAGGAAAGAGTGGTCAACAATGCCGAAGGATTCAGAGAGGTCCAAGAGAATAAAGGTAGAGGAAAGATCGCTGGATTTGTCAATGATGATTAGTAAGTTTGGAGAGCACAGTTTCCATGGAATGATACAATCAGAAGCCAGTTTGTAAGGGATCAAGAGAAGATCAAGAAGACAGAAAAAAGTGGAGGCACCTATTGTAGACAACCTTTATGAAGAGTTTGGCTGAAAAGGGTAGAAGGGATACAAGACAATAGTTGGGATGGAAAGATCAAGTGAAGGCATTTTCAGCATAGGGCATGTTTGTACCTAGTAGGGAAGGAGTCAGTAGACAGGGAAGATTGAAAGTGAAAGAGTAAGGATAGTAGAAGTGAAGATCTGTTGAGGGAGATGGGATAGCATCACTTGATGGGGCAAGAGAGATTAGTCTTGGCCACTTTATCATATAAGACAGGGATGAAGGAAGAGATAGAAGTAAAAGGCATCTGAACCATAGGAGAAGAGGGGGAAAGAGGGATTTCATGGTAAATGGCTTCAATTTTTTTTCTGGTAAAATAGGAGGCAAAGTTTTCAGCTGAGATAGTGAGGGGAGGGAAAGCCACAGGAAGTATAAGGATGGAAGAACCATAAAAATGATGGAAGAATCACTGTGGAGACTGGAATACTAAATTGAAAAGGGAGGTACAGTAGCATTGCCTAGCAGCAATGCAGGTCCAGTTGAGATTGTGTAACATAAATCTGTAAATGTCATTTGTGTCTTTTTTTTCCATCTTTGTTGAACAACACAAGTGTAAGAGTGATCCAAGACTGAAGCTTGGCTGGGCAGTATAGAGTCCTAAAGTATTAGAATCTCATTTCCCTTCCCAGAAACAGGCAAGAGCTATTGCTCCTGACACTTTGTTCCTTATGAAGACAGCCTAGAGAGGAGAGTCTGGCTTAAAATGGCACCTATGGTCTAGGCAAAACCCTGGACTCCAGTGAATGTCTAGGTAGCACCTTAGTGCTATAAGTGATCTCAATTGAAATATTCACATTTATCACTTCATTTTCCCTCTCAATAATCCTGCAAAAATGAAAAAAACAAAGTCAATAGAGGCAGATTAAGTCAATTGTCTAAAGTCAAGCAAAACACTAGTGAGGGCAAAATCACAGAAAGTAGATCTTCTGGCTTATTCTATTCCCATACTAGTCTTTGCTATTTCTCACCATCAAAAATGCAGAAACATAATATTCTACTCAATCACACATTTTTAACATTGAAAAAAGAGCCTAAAAACCAAAGAAGTTTTATAGTACCACATGTCCTCAAACCTCAGTGCACTTGTGTTCTTAGAGAAGTCAACAGACTCCTAAGAACATTGCTTTTTTGGGTCAGAGAGCCTAGGTTTAAATCTCAGCTATGCCACTTTCTACCTGTATGATTCTGGACAAATTAGTTGTCTCTAGGTCTCAATTTCCTCATCTGTAAAATTAAAGGGTCCCACTGATGAATTCTAGTGTCCCTTTCAGTTCTATGATCCATGTTCTCTTGATTATTTGATCAAATATGCAATCTTACATATGGCCCAAACCCAAAGTATTTAACATTTGTCCCTAAAGATTCCTTTTCCTGAACACATACTTTCACTCTCTCTCTCTCTCTCTCTCTCTCTCTCTCTCTCTCTCTCACACACACACACACACACACACACACACACACACAGAGTTCATCAATCTCTTTGTGTAAATACTAGGCAGGCAGCTGAGGGAGGAGTTCTGTTTATTATTTCTGATCCTGTTTTGCTGTTGGCAAAATTTCACAGACATCAGAACCTGGCAGAACATTGAAATTTTCTTCTGACTAGCTACTGTTGTCTGGGTACAAGTGCAAATCACAACTGCAGCTAAGAATGGCTTTGTGGGCTTTGGCCCTAAAAGAGGTTCAACAGAACTGCAAAATCCTAAAAATGAAACCTTCACATGGGGCTTCTAACTTAAAATAGATACACTCTAATCTCCTTAGATTCCTTTCCATGGTAGTATATAGTTGAAGTTGCAATATAATAGAAAAATATGCTGCCCTTCTTGTCCCTCCACAAACAATACAAGGCTAAATTCCTTCTTCCTCCACAAAGGTCTTCCATCTCATCAGGGAGTTCTTCTCTGAATAAGTCACATGTATCACTGGGCTTTGTGGATCCTAAGACCTTTGAGGAGATCTGGAGGAGGATGGGAATTTGGCCCCAAATGCTTTCCAGGAAGAAAAGGCTTTACTTTGGAGGAGGTGAGGTAGGGTAAGGGGGAGGAAGGGGACAGCCTGGTTTCTATACTCTGCCTGTTCCTACCTAAACATGCTAGTATTCCTGCCAAATGCCAGAATTCCAGCTGCCCTGACATTTAATTTGGACACAGTGTTCCTGATAAGACCAAGCAACTCTCAAGTGGGCAGTGAGAGGGGGCAGTAGCTGAGTTGCTGACTGGTCTGGCTTTGGCCACACAAACCTAGAATTTTAGATGTGGAAGTCATCAATAACAAGCCAGTGATGGAAATATAATCAAAGTGGGTCTATATAGAGTTCAAGTGGCTCAGTTGGTAGAGGCTCTAGAGTCAGAAGGACTGGAGTTCAAATTTGGCTTCAGATACTACTAGCTTTGTGACCATGAGCAGGTCATTTAACCCTATTTGCCTCAGTTTCCTCATCTGTCAAATGAACTGGAGAAGGAAATAGTAAAACCACTCTAGTATCTGGAAAGGAAATGCCAAATGAAGTCACAGAGTCAGATATGACTGAACAACAGCCAAATTCAATCCTTAGTACTGTGATGATGCTTAATAAATACATACTTCTTAATTATCTTGAAATAGTGCAAAGTCAACAAATAAGTCTTGAAACTTACATAAGGCCTATATTTCATGCTCAAAACCAAATGATGAACACCAAAGTCAAAATGTTTTCACCAAATCCACCTAACTTGTCATTAACTGAAGAAGTCCTTCATGTCTACCCCTGACTTCATGTCTTTACAATCATGTCTCAGTAGTAGTAACATTACATTTCAGATAGACTCCAAAACAAAGATCTGTTTCTTTCAGCATATTGATGGACAGTAGTTCTTCTACCTGATTATGACTACTGTTGAAGGAGATGATGAATTCCAAATGAATTTTATTCTTGGTATCACTGTGAAGAACAACTTAGTCTCTAGGAAAGTTGATGTCATGAGGCCGATTTCATGCTATATTAGTGAAGACAACATAATTACAATGGTCTTCACAAAACTTAGGAGAGGGAAGATGGCTGCCAGGTGTCCCAGTGGGGATTAAGAGAATTCTTGGTTCAAAACGCTCAAATCTAATGAACTGGCCCAAAATGGAACCATAATGCTGAGGAAAAAGTATTTTATTTTAATGAAAAGTAAACCAAAAAAATCTGAAACCTGAATCATTCCACTGATGAGTTAATGGTTTATAACTGCAGATTCTTCAATCTGCCAAGTTATTTTATCATGTCAAGTAAGAAGAGACTAAATACTAGATACTTAAATGAACTTTTAAATGCAAAGAAAGCCCTTACCAAAAATGGATTTTTTGAATCGTAGAACATTTCATAAATTGGAAAAAAGTTAAGATACAATTCATTTTGTATGTGAACTACATTTCTCATGTATTTGTTTTCTCTTTATAGGGACTGAGGTCCTTTTATACCAATTCTTATATACTACTGGTCATAGGTAACTTCAATATATATTGCAATCAATTGCCTGAGCATCTTATTCATTTTTTAAATGACCTGAATTTCAATTCTGTATCACATTTTTACCCACCACAGCAACGTTCATTTACCTTGGGGTTACATATGTATAAGTCCAAGATCATAATGGTCCTTTATTCACAGCTATATGGGAGTAATAAGGTAACAAAAATGTTAAAAAGATGGACTTTCACAAACATAAGTGGTGAGATCATTGAAAGCACTTTGCAAAAGCACTTTGTAATTTCCCAAATGTAATTCAGCCCAAGCTCTGCCTTCTACTCTGTTCTGTGCCCAAGTAATTGTCTGCCTGAAATGTCTGCCCAAGATATATTAATGGACTAACTAAATGGGCTGCTCATCCAGCTGTATGCCAAATTCCAGTGAATTTTCTTAATTCCTTTTTTTTATTTTAAATAGCTAGGTCCATCCAGTATTCTGGTATATTTAATTAACTAAAGAGGTCCTATAATAGTGCAGGGTTTGATGAAATATGCATACCTTCTTCCAAGAGAAGCTTTTGGATGATCTCACCATTAATAGGGAACTCTCCTTTGCTTTGGCCTTTGCTCTAGATATCTTCCCATGACAGTTAAAAAACCCTTTTGCAAATATAAATCTCTCTGTTTAACACCTTGCCTGGGGTCAATAATTTACTCTCTGGAAGAATTTGGGAATTTTCAGACCTTCAAAGTCTGTCTCATTAAACAGAGCTGGGGATGTAGCAAGAGTAGGAAATTGGATTGAATCTGGTGTATCCCCCATAATACTCTGTTCTATGTGGCATTTCTATGTAGAGGGGGGAAATGAGATTTAAAAAAAATACAACTAAATGTCACAATTATCTTGGTCTTAATACAGAATTACAGAACCACCCAGGTGGAATAACTACTGGTGAACTCATCAGAGATGGAATGGCCCTAATGTTCTTTTCTATAACTCATACCATGCTGATCCCCATTAGGGTACAACTTTGATGGAATTGGTGGTCATTAGCAGTAAGTATCCTAATGAATGAATAAATCACCCAAACAAGGGATTACATCACTACCTGTGTTTGAATCTACAGCTGATGAAATGAGACGGTGAAATTCCTTTGCAGAACTTTCTTCCAGGAGTTCTGCAAGGCTGATTTCCTTTTGGTCTTGCCAAGTTTTCTTGCCCCTATGAGGCTAGCAATAAAAACATCTCAATGGCTTTATCGGCTTCAGCTCTAACTTTTTTTTTTCCATTTAGAAACACCCTACTCAGAGAGAAAAAAAAAAACTGCAGGTAGACTGGAATGCTAATAGCTGGAGGGTTGGAATTTAGAAGGAAGACATTGTGCCTCACTCTCAGCTTTGCAAGATGCATTTAGTGAGAAATGTGTCCTTCAGGGGAAATCTATATATGACCATAAGGTCAATGATAAACATCTGGAGATTCTTTTAGTTTTCAAAAATGAGTAGCGTGGTTTTAGGTGGGCCTACCTGGAATATCATCAATGCTGGCTCTATGGCCCATTTTATCCCTTTAGTTAGGCTTAGAAAATTATAATTTGATGGTAGTAAAACATTCAGTAGGAAAAAAATGTTTATTTTAGGACATGCTTCAGTACATCCTTGATGAAAACAAATGCACAAGAAATATTATAGCTCACTTACAAACTAATTGAACACAACTCCCATCCATATTTATGGTTTTAAAAATTAACTAGGAACCCACTTGAAGTGGAAAGTTGAAATGCATAAGAAGTGTGTCTCCTCAGCTCAAAAGTACAGATACAAATGCTTAAATTAGGGGGGCTGTGACTGCAATCTTAATTCTGTGACACCTCTTACCATTGTGCATTATTAGAGCATGAGGGAGTCATTTTCAGTCAGTATTATCTCAAGTCACACAGTTAAGGTAGTCAATTCCAATGAATTTGGGAGTAAACTTAAGCCTAACTCAGATTTTAAAATGCTGGATCAGT
The DNA here is from genome assembly GCF_027887165.1 of Monodelphis domestica. Lineage (NCBI taxonomy): Eukaryota > Metazoa > Chordata > Mammalia > Didelphimorphia > Didelphidae > Monodelphis > Monodelphis domestica. Next base: position 306,075,752 of record NC_077230.1, read on the forward strand.
GTTAGCTAAGCCACATAGGCTGGTTTTGTTCCTATTGATTTAGAAAGTGGTGCCATAAGAATTGGAAATTGAGGGAATGTATCAATGGGGAAAGGCTGAGCAAATTCTGATATATGATGGTGATAGAATACTATTGAGCTGTAAGAAATGATGAATAGGATGATTTCATAAAGAGCTAGAAAGATCTACATGGACTGATGCAGAACGAAATAAGCAGAACCAGGAAAACATTATACACAGCAACGACAATATTGTGGAATGATCAACTGTGAGATTTAGCTACTCTCAGCAATACAAAGATCCAGTACAATTCTGAAGGATTTATGAAAAAGAATGCTATTTGCATCCAAGGAAAGAACTGTTGGAATTGGAATACAAATCAAGGGATACTATTTTTTTTTACTTGATCTGAGTTTTTATTTTGGGGTTTTTGTTTTATATGAGTATTTTCTTACAACAATGACCAATATAGAAGTTTGATAATACAGGCATAACCCAGATCAAAACTGCTTACTCTCTCCAAGAAGGGGGAGGGAAGGAAGTGTGGGAGACAATTTGGATCTTATAACTTCAGAAATCTTATGTGGAAAATTGTTATTACACGTAATTGGTAAAATATTTTTTCTTAAAGAAAGTGGTATCACATTTAGGTTCATGTTGATTGTAAAACCTTACAGGTCAGGTCTTTTCAATAGATATTACGAAAATCCTTTTGGCATTCTGTATGAATTGATTCAGTCAACTGACCCATGCTGAGTGGTCACTATTTCTATGCTTTACTTTGGGTCATGAACTTTGATCAAATGCTGCAAATTAATATATACACTATATCCTAATTCTAGAGAATGCCTCAGTTTCACATTTAAAGGTCCTCTTCAATCTGGTCCCAATTTACCTTTCCAACCTTTCCCTATATTACTCCCCTCCTCTCTACATGCTCTGCGGTCTTGCTAAACTGTCCTTTATGCCTTAAATTTTTTTATTTTATACAGGACCCTGCATCTCCCATCTCTGCTTCTTAAGTGACTCCTTCACTCCTGTGGCCCCTTATTACCTCTAGGATCAAATATAAATTCCTGTGGCTTTTACCTTCTTCACAATCTAGTCTTTTATATCAATATACATACATTACCCTGTTTCTGTACTCTATGTTCCTGCCGTCATGTTCTACCTACTGTCCCCTCACACACCCCACTGATATTCCATCTCTCAGCTGCCTGTCATTGTACCTAATGTCCCTTTGGACAGGCAATGCTTGCCTCTACCTCTTGGCAGCTCAACATTCCAAGCTTCAGGACTCATGTGAAGCTCCACAGAGTGTGGGAGGCTTTTCCTGGTCTACCAGTGCCTTCCTTTAGTCACATTGCACAATATTTGATTTGTCTCCCTCGAATGTTCTTACAGAGGCACATGCTGTCTTCCCCAAATGTAAACTTCCAAAAGACAGGGACCATTAGTGTTCCATATAGTGTTTAGCACACAGTAGGTACTTAATAAATGCTTGTTGGTGATTGATCAATACCTAATCATATAGAGCATGTGTCCAGCCTAAAAGATGTGGCTGGTCTCCTGTTGTGGATTTTTCCTACTCTATTGCTATGGGATTTGTCAGCAAGTATATATATAGTCCTTGACCAAATGCTTTGGGCCTCAGTTTCCTCTTCTGTGAATTGAAGGGTAGGAGTGGATTACCTCCAAGGTCCCTGCCAGCTAGCACTAAATCTATGATCTCATGTTAAAAAAAACATGCACATACCTCCTATCAAAAACTCTAATAACATATTAACCTTGTCAGTAAAAAAGCAAAACAAACTCTCTCAATGAAGCATTTATAGGGTGGAGAAACACAATGATTGTTTATTCCATGGGGAAACTAAATTTATTTCCCAAAACTAAGTTCTAGTACTTGGCTTTTTTTTCTTGAAACCCAGTGGGAGAGGTCTCATAACCAGAAATATCTTAAAACCACAAAGTCCAAATTCACTCTGGGCAACCATCTTCTTCATGTCCTGCTCTGCTGTGTCCTCTCCCCAGCTAAACATTCTCACATTACCTCCAGCCACCTAACAACCCCCTAGTGGTTTCCTGTTCTTTTCCTGCTGAGAATTCCCTCCATCCCTACAGCCATGGAATATTCCACATTAGTTAAGCTCTTCTGTGTACACATGCAAGGTCTCACAGTTATTATAACCTTGAATATAGACAACTTCAAGGACCAAAGAGATTCCTAGGATTTCCACACTCCATTAAACTATCATCTCTAGCCTTGGTCAAGTCCATTTCTGAGTCCCTGAAGGTAAAAGTAGAATTCAGGAAGACCTTGTCCTAGAGCTGGAAAAAAACAAACAAAATGTTCTAATAACACTTGCTCACCATGATCTCTAGGCCTTTTTTTTTCATCATTTAGGTCAAGGAGACAGTGTACTATAGTGGGGGAAAAATGCTAGCTTTGGATCCAGATAGAATCCCATTATGGACCCTTATTAGCTTTGCAACACTGGGTAACTCATCTAATCTCTGACTCAGTTTCTTCATCTGTAAAATGTCAATAATAATAATAACAACATCAAATGAGGTGATATTCAAAAAGCCCCGAGGACCTTAAAATACTATTTGAATTGGGAGGAGTGAATAACCCTATACATCTAATAGGGGTTCTTAACCTTTTTTGTGTGTCCTGAGTCCTCTAGAAGTCTAGTGAAGCCTGTGGAAACTTTCTCAGAATGTGGTTTTTTTTTTAAATTCTTAATCTAAAAAAAATGCAAAACTTTAGAGATTATTGAAAATAAAGATGTATATTTTCCTCCTTTCAAATTTATAGAACACTTGAAATCTATCCATGAAATTCTCCCAGGTTCAGAACTCCCAAACTAACTAAAGAGCCAGAGAAAAGAATTCCACAAAGGTGGCATCAGTCTAGTCAAAATTCAAAATGCTAAGATGATATAGTTTTAACCAGTAACTCTCATAGATCTCAAGTCATCTTCTCAGAATTTTTTTTTCAGTTGTAGAGATACCCTGGAAAGGTATGGTGGTGGTGGAGACTCAAGAGGGAGGTAAAGCCATAAATATTCCATCTGGAGTCCAGCTCAAGCCAAGACAGCTGAGAAACTTCAGAGAAATTTTGAAGCTATTAGACACATGTCCCCACACTTTCCCCCAAACAGACTTACTCCATTTTTCCATCTACGTCTAGGAAGAATCTGATGATGCCACTATCTCACTCACTCCAAAGTATGAGTTATTTGTCTCCACCTAAAATCAATGTCTTCAATACTGGTGGCTAGGGAAATGCATCATAGAAACTGAGCCAATATTAAAAAGGACTTCAGAGGATATCTAATTCAATCCTTTAATTTTATAGTTGGGGAAACTGAGATTCAGGGATGGTGAAGAGACTTACTCAAGGCCATATGAGTAATAAGAAAGATAGGATTTGAAATCAGGTCTCTTTTTACTATCCTCCAATATCTCCCCTTTGTTCTCAGAGAGGCAGGGACAGGATAGGGTAAAGGGGGTAAAGTGGACCCTTTTAGGTAAACTCTTGTGAACAAATAAACATTATAAATGAGTTTGGACTTTCCTGTGCTTGAAAAGGTGTAAGGATCAAAACTGGCTGGAATGATATTCTACTCTAAAAGCCTGTGTCCAGGCAGATCCTCTTATCTTTTGCAGGCATCAACTGTGACTTTTCAATATTCTGTTTGTGATTTGGCATCAATAATAGTAACTGCCTAATTAGACTATTATTTGAATGTGCAATTTTGAAGTTCTCCCCAGTTTATGTTATCAATAAGACACAGGGGAAAGAGGTAATATTCCTTCTCCCTAACTTCTATTGTTCTAGCTTTATAGAAGATGCTATTTTAGGTAATTTCTTATGGAGACTATTATATCTCTGACATTAATTTGCTTTTTTGTCAAATCAATAGGCTTTGATTAAGAGCCTACTAGGTGCCAGGCACTGTTCGAAGTACTTAGGAGACAAAAAGGGGCAAAAACCAGTCCGAGCCTTCAAGGAGCTCACTGTCTAATGGGGGAGACAAAGAAACAAGCTATAAATAAGACAAATAGGAAATAATCAACAGGAGGAAGAGCTTCTAGGTCAGCCTCACTAGGGATGCAACAGGAGTGGGAAAATGGTTTTAACCTGTTGTAGTCCCCCATGTATATTCTCCTGCAGATAGCATTTCCACATATGGGGGAGGGATGTGATTTTTTTTTTCAAAAATACAACTATATGTTGTCATTATATTGGCCCTAATATATTTAACAGGCAGAATATATACAGGTGGGGGAAAAAACTACTGGTGAACTCACAAGAGAGATGTTTTAAGAGGGAATGAAGGAGGTCTCCTATAAAAGTTGGGATTTTAGTTGGGACTTAAAGGAAGACAGGCAAAGATGAGGATGGAGAATATTCCAAGCAAGGACGACGATGTGATCAGACTACACTTTAGGAAAATCATTTTAGTGGCTGACTTTAGGATGCATTGGAGTAGTTTTACAGTTTTGTGACCTGAAAAAAAATCAATTATGACCTCTAGAAAACTGACTTTATCTTAGTCAAACAAGAATTATGAAGAATGATATACATTCTAGAAAATCAAATAACTGAAAACTTACTTCCCTCTCCAAGAATAAATGGTTCATTTCATAAGAAAGTATACAATAGGGGACAGCTGGGTAGCTCAGGGGATTTAGAGCCAGGCCCAGAGACAGGAGGATCCTAGGTTCAAATCTGGCCTCAGACACTTCCCAGCTGTGTGACCCTGGACAAGTCACTTGACCCCCATTGCCTAGCCCTTACCACTTATTGATTCCAAGACAGAAGGTGAGGGTTTTATAAAAAAAAAAAGGGAAAAAAAAGAAAAAAGAAAGTTTACAATAAAGATTTACAAGAAAAAATGTGAAAATACATTTGTCATTATGGAATTATTTTCAAGGACACATTTCATCTTTGGAAAAGAAAGTTCTTAGCACCCTCTCATGAAATCATTATACCCTGGTTTCATCCAGAATCGAAATGATGTTTTACTGAACTTTTACACCACTATACAAATAGATGAGCAATACCAACATGGTACCAACCAAAGTCTTCCAATAGTTTCCATATTCCTCTTCCCTTAGCCTAGAGGCAAAGAATCCTTGTAATTGGAATGTCTGCTAAACTCTATACCTATACACTGAACCAAGATTAAATGAGGATCAAAACCCAAATGACCATTTCTGTGTTTTATTCTCATTGGATTATTCAATACATTAAACTGGCATTGCCCTGGTCCCCTTACAGTGCTGTTTAGGTTTTCTGCTCTGTGCTGCTGAATCTATCAGTGACTCAAGAACTAAAAAAAAAATGAAAGAACTTTCAATTACAAAAGCCGAAAACCACTAAGAATTTTTAAGAACTAAAGTACTGACTGTGTGGAAAAAAGACAAAAAGGATCCTTTTCCTCTGAAGTCTGCAGTTAGAAGTGGTAGCTGCCTACATCTGTTCAAATACCAGCATCCCTTCTCTTCAATGAGGAGATAATAAGATCTAGATTCACAATTTTGCTAAATGTAAAATTCAATATTTATATATGTCTACTTGGGTATTTCTTCATAAAAAACTCAAAATAATAATGAAATTATGCTAATTTCTACCTGATTCTAAGGCTCAGGACTATTTACGTAATTATGATATAATCTGATTCAGTTTGCTTTCCACCATTAGTCAATGCTTAGCTAACTTCATTAACCATATTTTTTTTCTATTTTCTGTTAAATGTATCCTTTATATGTTGAAATTCACTTATGAGCTATGAACATCAACAGTGTCTGACTCACTAAATATAAATCCATGACAGTTGCCACTTTATTTGCTTTAAAAAGAACTTGAGTAATCATTAATGCATTCTCATCATGGATTCTGGTCTACTGCTCCACCCTAATGTTCCCTCAATAATAATGGAGTAAGAAGGAAGGACATCTACACCTTATAAATATCATGCTCTCTCCTCCATCCAAGGTTTGGCAGAGAAAATTGGGCAAATTCTCAAAATGCTAGGCTATTATGCAGAATTTCTGCATACGGTAACCTACTACTATTTCCTCCTGTCCCTTGACAGTGTAAAAAAAATGCCTAAATTTGAAGACAGAATCTCATGAGGAAAATCCAATGAAAATTCAACTTTGATCTTTCACTAATTTCTTTAGTGTATATTTGCATTTTTTAAAATCAAGAAATTAATCTATTTGTGAGAATAAGTATACCTGTACAAGTCTATTCCCCAGTTGCTATAGAAAGGGTCTCCCTAGCCTTCTGACTGTTCTAGTATGGTAACTCACTAAATGAAGATACTTTATAGTATAATATTTTCAGAAAAAAGGGGGTTGTTTTTTTTTAATTTAAAGCTCTATTTATTAAATGAGCATTCTAGATTAAGCCTCTCCAAGTTTTCCATTTAAATTCTACTAAGTCTGTACCATGGAAGTACCAAGAGAAGAGAGAAAGTGGAAATGCCCAATATGGAAAACAACAAAGAAATACAAGCAAATAACAAATTTGGAGGAGATGATACAGGTAGCCATTCTTCCTGTCATACATTTGTGTTTCTGGGAAACTGTTGGAAGAAAAATTACAGGTCATCATGGAGGCACAGGGTCATTTCTGACCTGCTTCTAATGTTCACTTTTGGCTTCTAACACTTTGCTGTTAAATTTCTTTACTACCTACCCTTTTCTTCTTTTCCAATGTACACTGTGGGAAGAATATTGGATTTGGAATCAGAGGACCAGGGTTCAAAACTTAATTGCTACCTGCATAGAACTGAGAAAGTCATCAGCTCTCTGAACTTTAGTTTCTCCCTATGTAAAATGAGGCAATTGTACAAAGATCCCTTCTAGCTGTAAATTTATGATATCACAGATGACATAATTGAGGTCTATGGAAGTTTATCAGCATCTCATACTATTCAGTCATCTGGAAGGAGATCTGGAAGCAAAACCCACACTTCTTAATTACCGCTTTAGCCCAATTGGTCATATTGTTTCTTATAGATGACTAAGGTAGAGGAACTTTAAAAGAAGTCTGCAGTGAACTATTTAATTCTATTTTCCTAGAGAATTCTCTTACAAAGTAAAAGAACACCTAATCTGTTTGTCTTGTAAGTTTAGACTTGGATTTCCTAATATCAGTTTTCTTAAACTGTGTCTTTACCTGTAGCCAATATGATGTTTGCTTATAGAAAATACTAAGAGAATCTGACCCCTCATTGCTTCTGCAAAACACATTCTAACACAAGAAGCTAAAAGCATGTTTTAAAGTACTAGCTTACTCACACTGAAATCCCAATATACCTACCTATGAGATGAGCAAGAAGTAGGTATCAATTCACAATAAACTTCCATGAAGTAGAAGAACCTATTTTTAATATCTCCTATAATTTTAAACCAAGGCTTTATTCTCTACAAGTGGAAAAAAATCTATGGGGAAAAATAATCAGGGTCAGGAAGGTATCATAAAAAAAATTTTTGATGACTCTAAGTTGACTCATTAATTCTCTCTGGCTTTGAATAATTTTAATTCAGATCCTATGCCTCATCATTGTCCTTTCTAGTGTTCCTCTGTTTCTCCACAAAAGCCTACAAGTAGTTGAATCATCTCTATGATATTCACTGATTATTTTTCTGAAATAAGGTCAGAGGAGAGTAATTTCTTTATTATTGGTTACCCTGTACATGAATGTAATAAAATTTAAAAACAGGCAATTATATATGCAGAGTCCAAAATTACATTAACATAATGTGATAATCTTTCCATGAATTTTCTTCATTTCTCTGAATAGGATTAATGACAATATTTTCCTGATGCCACTGTCAGTATAAGCAAAGACATGAAAAGTATAAAAAAAAGCTGACGGTTATTACCCATCTCAGACACACTTAATAAATCTTAGTGGATGGATTATAGACCATAAGAGTAGCCTAACATCATATAATAGGGGGAAATGGCAATTCAGAGAAAGTTAAAAAAAAAAGGCAAAGTTTCCATACACTGGAGAAAATAAAACTAAACCAGAATCTCAAGTGTGATGGCCTACATCTGAGTCTGTAACATGATCATATTCTTGGAGGAGTATTAAATTCTGGAAATAAACCATATAAAGAAGGCCTTTTGACTTGTCATTCCCTAATTCCAAAAGTGATTCACAGGGCCATAATTTTAACATCCATGGCATTAAGATGCCTAGACAATAATCCAAATCAAACAAGTAATCCAATATAAAATTTGCATATTACATTTTAGCTACATGTTTACATGTATTTTTCCCCTCAAACCTGTGATTTCATTGGTATAGGGAACTGTGGGTGAGGAAACTCCCAAAACCAATATAGATCAGCAACTATTCTCCAAATTATAGTGTTAGAAAATGGCTTGGGGCATTGAGAGGTTAAACCAACTGAGCCAGCATCACAGTCAAAATTTGTCAGTGGTAGGAAAGAACCCAGTTCTTCCTTATTCCAAGGCTGATTCTTTATCAGTTGCCTATCTAAATTTCTAAATTATCATCTTTAATTCCTTTCTCATACTATTTGTTGTCTATTGTGCTACAATGTATTATTTGGTTTACAATACTAATAGCTATAGAGTTTACATGGTTCTAATCATGATAGTGTTGGAATTCTCTCTCATGTCCAAAATTCTTCTTTTAGCCTTTCAGTTCTTCTAAACATACACTCAGGGAAACAATATGATTCAGGGTAATATTTGTTCATGTTCAAATTCTAATTTGGCTATCTGCTACTTCTGTGACCTTAGCCAAGTCACAATCTTTCCTGGTCTTAATTTCCTCATCTAGGAAATGAGAACATTGGACAATGGCAAACTCTGAATCTAGGATTCTAATATTTGCATTCTTAAAAAGGAGATTCCCTCCCCCAATCCTTTAATTAGATATTTTAAAAAGTAAATGAGCAAGAACCTCTATGCCAAATGATGAGTATTTCATGGCCAACAGAAGATTAAATGAGATAATACATATAAAACACTGAACACTTTAAAGCCTTATGTGAAGGGCAGTTATTATCATTCAAGGGGGTAATTATATCATCTCAGATGCTAAAAATTAATCGACATTTATTTTAGATATACTTGGAAGAAATGTACTAAATGGGATTTTTAAATGACAAGACTGGATGAACACAGGCAAACATGAATCTTACAAACTGTCAGAATTACTACTTAATGAGCACCCATTCTGGTGGCAATAATAGCAAACTGTTAAGCAACTTTTGCTGAAGTCTTTAAAAACTAAAATGGATTTACTTCTGAAATTATGCCTAATGTATTTTCAAGTCAACCCACAGGGAAAGAATTCTTTTTTTCTTCCTATTCAATCAAGATTTGTACACAGGGTTTATGGAATGACATAATATCCTTCCTGAAATCAGACCTGCATGGAGGACCAGTATCCTTCACACATCACTGGTTCCTGAAACTTCACAAACAATTCCTAATTTCCAAGGAAACAATCTCATCAAATGCTAGCTACAAGAATATATATTGTTCATTTTGGATGCATTACAATAAGATCCTAATCCAATTTCCCTCTCAAAATTGGATTTCCTGTGAAGGACTGAACATTTTCCAAACCTATAGATTTATTTGGTCACTATTTTACTAAGAGACACAAGAAATTTCTGGTCTTTATATTTCACAATTTTTACTGAATCACCCTTTTCAGTTCTTTGGGTATTGTTAACTGCTTAAGAAAACAGGAGTCAAAAGTTTTTTTTTTTTTAACTAACTTCCAATTTTAATTTCCTCTTTCAACTTTCTTCCATATGTTAAAATTTTCTAAATATAGACAAGCTTTAGGGACTTTTCCTATTGATCTTCCTTTCAAGTTGAGAACAACACTCACCTAAGAAGCTTGTTGTAATCAATATTCTCCCACCTCTGCTTCAGGGAGGTAATGAAAACAGCTCCAAGTAAAGGTAAAAGGATTTGTTTTGAAGCTGGCCTATGCATTCATCTCTTCCAAGAAATAAAAAGGCAATAAATCTGTCACAAATGCTGAGATAAATATACAGAGTCAAAGAATGTGAAGTCAGTTGACAACTTTGTAGACTTCTGACAGAGCTCCTCTCATCCTCCTACCTCCAAAAGACCTCCTATAAGATCAGGGCAGGCAGGACTCTCCCTATCTCTCTGCTCCCCCTTTCTTGAATTAAAATAAGGGACTGCTTATTTAAGCAAACCAGTGTTGGTGCTTTCATATGTATGGTAAGAAACCTCCCTAAAAGCGCCAAACCCAGCTGGGCAAGGAGAAACCTTGCCCGCTTGTTTTGCTGACACCCATGGTCAAGTTCTGGGAAGCGTTTCAGCCGCCCTTGCCCTTTACCTGTGCGCTCACTGCTTCTGTTTACCTGCAGTGCCTGGCTGTCACTGTCTGCTGAGAACAGGAGCCCGAGCCAGTTCAGAAGAGAGGGAGACGCATATGCAGCCGGGGGGCACCCCGCGATTGAGCGAGCAAGATCCAAGCAGGCATACCTTACAAAATCAAAGGGTTTCCGGGGCCAGCTGGCCAAGAGAGAGGGAAGCTTCATGCAGGTGTCCTCCTCCCCTCCCGAGCCACTCACCTTGTTGGATTTTGGTCACTAGCTGATGGCGCGCGAGGATCCGGCTCATCCTGTAAGGAGAGCGCCTCATCGTCTGATCTAGCCGCAAGTACATCTCCTGGCCCTCAGGGGTCATGGGATTGAGATAGTAGCAGCCAGAGCCCGGGGTCCTGGGTACCTGTCTGAACATCTCCGCAGCTTTCTTTCTTTCTTTCGTTTTTTTTTCCCACTCCCTTTTAACCTGCCACCTCCACTTCTTTGCGCGGCTGCTTCCAACTTTACTCACAGTAGCGCAAAAGCAACAAGCCTGGGAGAGAGACGCACTGAGCAAGCCCCCCCCCCCCCTTTTTTTTAAAAGAAAAAAAAAAAGGAGTGCCAAAAGCTTACAACTCCCGAATTCCAGCCCCCCCCACCCCCCGCACCCCCGGGACTTCACGTGACCCTGGGGAACCAATGAATGGGAGGGGGGAAAATGTGAAAGTACTCCCAAGTCAGGCTGAAAGAGCCGAGCCCAGGCTGCAGCAGCCGCTTGGGACTCCCAGCCCTCCACCGCAGAGGGCAAATGCAAACAGTGGAGTCTTGCCTCCCAGCTGACTAAGCACCCAAGAGCAGCCGCAGCCGGAGAGTTAAAAGAAAGGAACTGGGGGTGGGGGGATGAAACACCTGGTAGCTCAGCTTCCATAATTTCTCTCTCTACCTGTGGCCAGGTCATCAGAGAGGGCTTCCTCAGGTATTGTCCCCCAATCAGTGCAAAAATGGCTTCAAGCAATAAAAACAGCTGCCTTTCATTGAAAAAGATGTGAACTGTGAAGATTTTTCTAGTTTAAAAAAAAAGTCAACTACATCAATGCCAGAAGAAAAATTACATAGAATTACAAAATGGTACACCCAGAAGACAGATTGAATACCAGAGGGTCTTTTGGAGAATAATGTTCCCCAAATCTCCCTTTCCTCTCTGCTTTGATTTTTCTACTTCATAGATTTACAATAACTAACATTTACAATGTCATTTCACTTCTACTATATGGTCTGATGAAATATCACCCAAAGACGAAGTAAAGACAATTTCTACTTTACCATTTAACTTTTAAGGCATATAGCAATACCAGCAACACAAATTGATTGTGAGGATGGAAGAAACTGCTCATGGGTGGGACAAAGCAGTAATCTAGAAAGTCTCCATGAAAGAGGTGGCACTGGAAGAGAAGATGGAGGAATAAGAGAAAAAAGAATGGCAGGAGCCAAACCAAGGAGGCAGGAAAAGTACAGGGTGTGTTCAGGAACTGAGAGTAATTCAGTTTGGCTGCAGCAAAGGGTACATGCATGTAGGAGAGTAGTGGGAGAAAATATTTTTCTTCCCCCCCCCCCCACTCCCCATAACATTCTGTTTGATGTGAAAAGCAGCCAAGTCTGTGGCAGTTATGTTATAGGATTCTGAGTATGGGGCTTAGTGAAAAAGGCACTTTCAGTAAGTATACAGCCAAGTTGGCCTTTCATTTGTCTGGCTCAAAGTTAAACATAGCTTGGTCTCAGGTTTATAGTCCAAACAAAGAAAAGCTCCCAATTTAAAGCTTAGAAAAGCCTAAATCAAGACATCAGCACCTCCATGTAACAAAAGGCCTTCCAGCTGCAGTCAGCCTTCACATCTCCCCTTGCTGGCTTTTTATGTTAGTTCTTTACTGAAAACCTTATCAACCTTGAGTTCTTTCCCACAAGTTACACAGTGCTTCTCTGGAACATGCACAGGAATTCCCTGGGGGAAATTAATAGCATAATGGAGGGCCTGGCATACAGCATGCCCTTTTAACTGATAACTGTAACAGTTAGTGTCCTCCACAGGTGCTACAAATGCTATGCTTCAAAGTCAGCATCAGATCTGGGAAGGAAAAAGCATCAGCTGCTGACAACTTTTTTAAAAAATCAGGATCAAAGACAAAGTGGAACTGGGATAGGTAGATGACATAGTTAAGAAAGTGGCAGAAGAGAGAGAGAAAATTTTAAGGTAACAAACAGGTAGGAAGGAGAGGAACTAGAGGAAAGGGAGAAAAGGCAGAGGGGCAGGTAAAGTGGAGAGGAGGAAGGGAACAACTCTGCCCCAAGTCTCTCTGCCTTTCTAGTAAGGAATTCTGGCAGGTGACCAAAGTGTACCCACAGAGAGGGTTCTGCATTCCCTTTTTGGCACATGTGCCATAGGTTTGCCATAGGTTCACCATATATATTATATTCTATGGCATATACTATAGCATATTCTTTGAATTAAACTTCATTTATGTATTCTTCTGATTAATGAAACATTAGACTTGTTTAATTAAATTCAAACAGCCTTATAGATAATTATCTGTACTTGGTAACTTAAGGCTCTAAACACATCCTCAGACCCACTTAGAGTAGATCACCTTTGTCCCTTGCTTTACTAAGAAGATCAAGTCCTCTGAATCTTACCTCCCCATCTCTTTGCCCTCCTTTTCCCATTCTTCAACATTTACCAACAACTAAAGTACATGCTTTCTTGCTTTTTTTTTACTTTCTTTCCTTTTTTTGTCACTGCAAAGGAGACTGCCCTAAGAAAAATGCTTTGATACTGTCTGGTAAAGCCAATGGATCTGTTTTGAAATGCTCACAAATATTTTTTAATCACAGAAAATATATAGGATCACAAAGAAAATCAATCATAGTGAAATAATTATCAAAATATATTATTAAAAAGTTGAATCCCCTGAAATCTACAGAGACATCCAGATTAAGAACACCTGAACTACATAGCTTGTATATAATCCACCGAATTTAGCTCCTAACATAATGGGAGTAACCCTGTCAGAATAACTGTGCATCTGCCTCTCATCACTTCTGTACTCAAAAGTAGCAAGGAGAAAGAAGAATGTAGGAAGGAAAGAGAATAAGCATTTTTAAGAGCCTACTATATGCCAAGTACTGTCATAAGTGTTTGATACATGATACATATCTTGTTCATTACTTCAAATGACCTGATGAGATAGATGCTATTATTATTCCATTTTAAAGCTGAGGAAACTCAAGCAGTCAGAGGTTTAATGACTTGCCCAAGGCCACAAAGCTAGTAAATGCCTGCACCTGAATTTGAATTTAGATCTTCATGACTCCAGGCCCAATATTCTATCCAGTGAACTACCTACCTGCCTCTGAATTAGATGAATTAGAGGGAAAATAGTATGTGAAGTGGAGAACTTATTGGGGGAGTAGAAGAGGGAAATCTTTAGAAAACATATAGTAGTCAGATCCCAGCACCTGTATTTCAAAGCTAATGAGTATTTATTACCAGTATGAATGCTTTATTTCAGCTGTCTTAGATACATTTTAATAATGAATGTATTGACTCTTTTTGAGAAGCACTGCAGTATCTAGGAGCCAAATTATGAAAAAAGCACTGTATGTCCTTTCCACATAAGACTGAAGGTCTTGGGGCATTTTGTTCTAAAAGCCACATGATGACAAATACTGCATTCTTTGGGTTCATACAAATGCACTGGGGCACCAACATGACATAATATTCCACAGGAGCCTGGCAGTTATCGATGGAGCCAGAGTGAAAACAAATAAACACACAAAAGCATTCTCATATTCCTGGTTGAAAGAATAATGAAATCTGATTCTGTTAAAGCAGTCTATGTATCAACAGTAGCTCCATAAAAATGGTAGGGCAAAATAGGTCTACTTCCTTGGGGGCACAGGATGGAAGAGGAAAATTTGAAGGTGCTCTGGGTAACACCCATAAATGCACTCCAAAGTTTTTATAATTTAACACATTCCAGGGTACAATATTCAATCCTGGTGGGTGACAGTACAGTCTAGTTAGCATATTATCCTAGTGACCTATGGTGAGCATTCATGTTATTCCTGTGAATTTAAAAAGTGATGTTATGTTTTTAGAAAAGAGAATTATTAGATATAAATGAGTCCTTTCAAAGTTTCTTACAAAGACATACATATTTGGTTTAAATGGTGAGTCTGTCATTTAGACTATGAGATTAGTAAATCCTTGAAAGCAGGGACCAAATCATACTTTGTTTTGTTTCCCTGATACAGGGCTTTGTATTTAAAAATACCTGGGTTCCCCTTTGTCTGAGGATGTGGAGAAAGTAGCCTACTCATCCTCCTGATCTGGTCTTTCTGAGCCCAGACTGAGATAGGTTATCTTTCTGATCTAGTGGAGTGTAAACTCCTTAGAAAATGTTTTGGGGAAATGACCCCAAAAGCAAGACAGAAAACAACTTTGGAAGATTCTAGGACACTGTTGCAATGACCAATCATGACTTCAGATGATTAGTGGTAAAGCAGGTCTACTACCTCTTGGCAGGCAGGGAACGTACTACAGGTACAGAGTGAATGAGGCATACATTTTCAGACATAGCCAATGGGGGAATTGGTGATTAGTAATGAAAAGAAAGAAAAGAGCGTCAGTGAAACATTGACACATAGAAGGAAGTTCAGAAAGGGATACAGGAAAGCAGGACAGTTTTGTTGCTTATTTTCTTAAATTCATTATTATTAATTTTTTAAATTTAAAACACTTGAAAAAGCCCATATTCAACAAAAGTTTATAGTATGTTATTTGTGTATCTAGTTGAATTGATTTATAGGAGCAATCTCTGAGATCATGTACAGAGCTTCCTTATCTGTTTCCAGACAGACATGTAGGAGCTATGAGTTCTGGTTGGGGCCATGTGTGATTCAGTGTTGAAGGGCTTAATCCTGGGGTGATGAAGTCTATTTACTAGCCACTGAACCAGAAGTGAAAATGATTCAGTGAATCTTTCAAAGGGTTCCATGTTCTCTCCCCTTTTGTCTGCAGATTGTGATGGGAATATTTTAAGCAGCTTGTCATGAGAGGTGGCAGCAATGGTGACTCTACCCCAGTATATATGCAGCCATGAGTACATGGCATAAAAAGCAAGTATCCAGCTAGACAAGCCTGAGACTGGATTTGGGCTTTTTCTTTTGTGTTTGTTCTTTCCTGACCTTAGGGGAATAAATTTGCTGAGGTGGATATATATCCAGGTTTTCAGGAGATTTTATGAGGCTCAAGAAGTTTGGAAGTTTGGAGTCTTTTTGTTCAGAACTGACTGGAATAGCAAGGGGATAGGGGAAGCCACTGGCAATGACCCCAGCACTCTTGGAGAAGATGATCTTCAAAAAAGATGAGTCTATGCCTAGCCCTTCTTACCAAAAGGCATAGACTGGTAATTGTGTGGACAGTGTAGGACAGAAAGGTAATGTACCACATCCAGAGAAAGAACTATAGGAGTAGAAACACAGAAGAAAAACAATTGCTTGATCACATGGATTGGTGGGGATATGATTGGGGGTGTAGACTCTAAACTATCACCCTGGTACAATTATCAATAATAAGGAAATAGGTCTTGATAAATTATACATGTAAAATCCAGTGGGATTGTTCATTGGCTATAGGAGCAAGGTGGGCAGAGGGAAGGGAAAGAACATGAATCATGGAACCATGGAACAAATATTCTAAATGAATTTTAAGAAAATTTTTAAATTAAAAAAAAGAAAGGTAATGTAACACTGACTATTACAGTGATCTCCAAAACTACTTTACATTCTTATAAAACTTAAGTATAAACATTCTAGGAAGGTGTAACTGTAGTAATAAGTAGAATTGTTGAATACTCTTTTATGTCTTCTATGTGCAATATTCCTTTTTAGTTTCTTTTGGTATTTCTTTTCTAAGTAGGAAATAAATACTTTTTGATACCTGATTCTCATTGTATACGGAGAGAATTTTAGAGAATTCCTCTTTCATCATCCTGGCTCTCCTCTGCACTCCAGGTTAACAACATTTATTATATATGTCATTGTCCTTCTTAAAACAAAGTACTTGGAAATGCACACTATAGACAAATCAGGTTCATTCTGACAAGCACGGAATGTTGCTACAGATCTTAACGACTCTTAATCTGGATTCTATGCTTCTAAGAAATAAAGATAAATTACCCCCATTATATATGAAAAAAGAAATGTTAGCAGATGAATTCTCAGTGACTAGAGAAGGGAAATGGTTGCCCTGGAGGACTCCCATAATCAGCAAGTCACATGCCTTCATTATGACTGTCCCATTGGTGCTGTGCCTCTCCTAAAGAGTCTGTGTTTCTCTTTGTTTCTCTCATGTTTTGGGGTTAGAGGGAAAGTGAACTAAGTTTTAAGCATCTTATTTATCCTTCTCATCTGCCTATTCTCAAGGCTAGCTGTTCTACTTCTGCTGATTCACGGAATCAAATGCCACAGCAAATACTCCAGCAATAGCCAAAAGAACAACACTGCAGTTTGACCTTTAAACAAAATGTTTTGTGTTTAAAATTTCCAAGTTTGTCTCTTGATGGATGAACACAGATTAACGCCTGGTGGAATCTAGTTTACACATGGCCAAAGGCAGGAATCTCTCCTTGTGATTTCATCCACTGCCTCCTCCTCCTCCTTTGCATACATTCCAACCTTATAAACCCATCACTGGGAATCCAAAGTAATTCTGCCTCAGAAGGAATACAAGTTTTAAAGCTTAAAAATTTGATATTCTTTAGGAATGAATTCCAAAGTTATCTCCTCCCAGAATATGTCCATCAGTTACAAAGGCTCTCTTAACATCTCTTATAATCTAAATGCTTATAAACACATAATGATAAACACATATGATAAGCATAAATATATATGTGGTTTAAAATTCAAATTGTATTTATATTAATTCTGCATTTATCCACAGGTTCTCCTGTGATTGTCTTCAATCAATATATAAATATTTGTTACATACCTGCTATATGCCAGGCTATATGCCAGTCGCTATCCTCAAAGAACTTACAATCTAAAGGACCCTTTAGGTACAGAATTTTTTTTTTTGCTCAGATCTAGAGTTAGAGAAATTCTAGTGTGGAAACTTGCCTCTACTGGTGCAAAACAGCATTCCATCTATAACAAATAGTTTCTGAGAGTTTCTTGGGGGTACTGAAAGATTTAAGTCTTTTCCCCCAGCATAAGTCCAGAAGCAGGACTTGGCAATCAGGAAGACCTAGGTTCAAAGTTGGTCTTTTATTCATTATGCCACACTGCTTGACTGTATTTAGAACATTAGAACCTTAAAGTTTGAAGAAATCTTGGAGGTTAATTAGTCTGGCCTCCACAGCTTCTATGAAAAGACTTTCAAATGAGAACTGAAAAATGCAGCACATTCATTCAACTTTTTAACAGTTCATATTTTAAAATTTTCTTATATTGAGGCAAAATGTTTTTCCTTTTAACTTACAAACATTTGTGCTAGCTCTCCTTTCTGCAGTTATGCAAAATGTCTAATGATTCTTCCACATGATAGCAATCATGCTACCCTCCCCCACATTTAATCTTCTCTTCTTCAGAGAAAACATGCTTCGTTCTTTCAATTGTTCATTGTATGCCATTGTTCCAGATCCACTGCCTGGCAATTATTTTGTTCAATTGACAGTCCTTCCTGGGCCTATTTAACCATTCTAAAAGTTTATTTTTTTTCATTTTTCTTAACCCTTCAAGTTCAACCTTATTTACCCCTGCCTCTTATTTTATTGAGATCAAGGTCCTCTGGGTTCAATTCTAATCTTCCACAGCTCCAAAATGCTACTAATGTCTTCATTTATGTTCCACAACTTCCCATTCATTTCACAGGAAATCTTCCTGTCAAAGAAGCCCTTTCACATCAGCTGTTTTCACTATCTTCTCCCAAAATCCTCTAACTTACTCTCATCATGCAGGTCTTCTCTCCCTTAAGCATTTTCAATCTCTTCCTCTTTATTGGATCTTTCTTATCAACTACAAGTATCTTAGGTTTCCCTTAGTGTAAAACTCCTTTCTTAAAAAATCCTTTGTATTCTCTTTTATCTACTCACTTTTATTGTCAGTCTTTGGCTCAACTTGTTCTTTACCTGTTTACTCCTTGCTAATCTGACTTTTGTTTCCACCACTTCCTTCTGTCCCCTTTATGTAAATATTTTTCAAAGCTCTATACTCTCTCTTTTCTTCAGGTATATACCAGTGATGGCAAACCTTTTAGAGAATGAGTGCCCAAATGACACCCTCACACCACATGTGAGCTGCCCCCTTATACCAGACAGGGGAGGGAGGGAGGGAGTGTTCTCATTGGGCTGTTGGACAGAGGGGCAGGTAATGGGAAAAAATGTCCTCAGGCATGGTGGAAAGGGGGAAGGGAGCAGTTCTCTATGGCAGGCATGCCATAGGTTCTCTAACATGGCTATATACTGTTCTTTTCAATCTCATCTGGTCCCATATCTTCAATTGTGACTTCTACATTAATGACTCCAAAAATCTGTGTTCATTAAGACTTTTTACCCTCTTTCCTGAGTTCCAGAATATTTCCAAGTGCTTCATGGTCATTTCTATTTCTTCCTTCTCATGTTTTCCCTATTTCTGTTCATTCTCTTTTTTCATATTCACTGTCTTCCCCTTAATTCATGTCCTCATTATTTTTCAGTCTTATTCCACTATGAGGCATCTTACACATATTAGATCTGAGCCTTGGACCTTCTATCTCCAGGCTTGGCTCTCTATCCACCGAGCCACGTAGCTGCCCCCAAATCATGTTTTAAATATTGTTGGAGTCTGACATGTAGAGGAATCTCATGATGAATATTTTTGTAAACTGAATATGCAATCACTACCTAAATCTGTTTCATAAATCTATAATATATTGGACATACTTAATTTCATATGTTGAATATGACTAAAGTAGCATATGCCTCAGGATTTTAAGCTGATCTCAAATCTAACTAAATTTCTTATTCAATAGTATGTTCCCATGAAGCCTGTAAACATTCAGTAAGTGTTGAGGAATCTTGATGGCTTGCAAAATGTCAGAGAAAGATGCTATAGGATTACTAATACATAGTGTCTCTCTCATACATTTAAGTCAAGCATTCCCTTGGAAAAATTCAGCTCAAGACATTAAAAACATAATGGATATTGTTTTTCTCTTTCCTTTTTTCTGACACCAAAAGATTATCAATCTGTACCGTGGGAAGAGAAAGCAATGAAGGAAAAGGAATAGTGTTAGAGCAGATCCCATAATTAGAGAATTATTAAGAGCTTGAGCCCAAGGAAAAATCCCTCTGATATCAACAAGAGCTTTGGATTTAAGTGTCAAGGGAGGTTTGAATGTGATGGGAGAGATGGTTTTGGTTAAAGGAAAAAGAAATTTTTGGAGGAAATTGTTTTACCAGTTGTGATTCAGGCACAATGAATGTTTTTGTTTGCCTAAAAATGTATCCCAAAAGGACAAGGCCCCAAATGACTTCATAATTCAGGACATTCTCCCCTGTTCATAGGAAATAGTGGTTAGCAGATTTCTCTAAAAAGCAGAATAATACTTTATTTAATTTCACAGAAAACAATAGGGCTTAGTAGTTAATAAAGTCCTTTCCTTTCAACAATTTTGTGAAGTAGGAAGACTTTAATCAGCTAGGCTGCCTAATAGAGAAAGTGCTGGACCCAGAATCAGGAAGACCACAGTCCAAACACGGTCTCAATGCTTACTAGCTGTGTGACCTTAAGTAAGTCACTTAACCTCTATTTGCCTCAGTTTCTTCATTGGTAAAATGAACATAATAATAGTACTTACATCCCAGGATTATTGTAAGGATAAAATGAGATAATATTTACAAAGTGCTTGGCAAACCTTAAAGTGCTATATAAATATTTGCTATAGCTATTATTCTATTATTATCCTCAGATGAGAATGCTTAGATATTAGAAATTAATTGACTTTCCCAAGATCATACAGATAGGTGATGATGAACCTAGATCCTAAACCAAGGTCTAGTAACTGTACTTGTGATGTTCTTTTCAATGAGGGGCAGAAAGAAGTATTATTTCTTGGTGTATCTTTCTTATTCCTTCTTTCTAAGATATTTTTGCCTGTTATTGTCCAGTAGAAATATGAAAAGTTTCTGACACCGAAACAAATATATATTTAATTTCAGGATTTCCTGGGTCTTCAAAATATGATAACTTTCTAGCAACTCAGCCCTTTGTAGTAATAGACCAGTCCCTAGTTGGTAAAGTCCCTTATATTGTAGCCTCTCCAATTCCCCAGCGTTATGGATGACTCAGATAATCAACCAAAGGGGTAGTTTCTTCCCCATCCTACCAAGATGACTCAATAGCAATCCATCACAGAAAACAATAATTAGACATCCCAAAGGCACTTTACAATGTTCCTTTTTATAACTATAAACAGTCCCCCAACTCTGTTTTTCTTTCCTTGAAGAATTAATCACACTATTATAGCTTTCATTTGATTGGAAAATATTTTCCAGTTTTCCCCTTCTATATACTTCTCCCCCCCTTTTTTGGAAAGTAGGACATCTCCCCATTTCTACCTATCCTTTTTTTCTATGTTTATTCAAAGATCATTGACAAAGTCTTAGCAATCACTACTTCCTGGGAGAGATCTGATGCAGGCCTGATGACTTGAGTCCATTGATGGATGTCCTTCTACCTACTACCATATCCTCACTTAATTTTAGATTTCAATCTCCTATTTATCACTTTTATATCTTTTCTGATTTGTAGATCCTTCTCCTTGGTAGATAAATATGTGACCACACATTGGATCCATGATTTTATCAGTGGGATCTCCTTTCTTCAAAGCTGATAGCAACCCAGTCAAGGCAGTAAGTCCTAGGCACTTGCTTTGGGCACATGGAAGGTAAGTGCCTTGCCCAAGGTTACACATAACTAGTAAGTATCAGAGGTGAGGTTTGAATTCAAGTTTTTCTGACTCTACCCCAGAATTCCCTATACCATGCTTCATCCATTTGGTAAAGAAAACAAAAGCTAAACAAGAGGATTGGCCCCACTTTCTCTTTGTTATCCATTCTTATTTTTTCATCTACACTGTGCAGTAGTAATACCCTACTTTCTTGTCACCCATGCCAAATGAAGTTTCCTCATGTTCCTATTTTTTTTTAAATGGGAATTTCTATATTAAAAAGAAAAATAAGAAAGGGGGAATATTACTATCAGATATCAAATTATGCTATCAAGGAGTAATTAAAACATGATTTTTTTTTTACTGTTAAAAGAACAGTAAGTTCTATAACACTCATCCTACCGTAGTTTCTTTTATGTCACTGATTCTATATGCCTATACCAGACCTTAATAGGTTGATGATTTCTTTCCACATAAACTATTCTCTTTAGACAGCTTTCCCTTTTCTTCCTCATAAAAGTATTTTTTTGAATTTATTGTTTTACATTAAGATCTTTGACCTATTTATTAATAATATTTTGCACATTTGTTTTTAAACATCTGAGGCCATGAATTTTATTGTTGGCTTTATTCTTGGATTTTATCTTCTGTGAGTTAGTTTCCTTCACTGGTATTCTTCTATCTTATAACTACTCTTTGTGATATTTAACTTGACAAAGACATTTAGACAGATTTCTCTTTCCCTTTCTTTTTTTAGCTTAAAGCTCTTGATCACATTTTCAAGATGCCATTTCAAGCTAATGTTGTTCATTCATTTAGTCATGTCCAACTGTTTGCGATTCCACTTGAGGTTTTCTTGGCAAAGATACTGGGATGGCTTGCTATTTCTTTCTCTAGCTCATTTTACAGATGAGGAAACTGAGGCAAATAGGGTTAAGTGACTTACCCAAGGTCATATAGCTAGTAAATGTCTGAGATTGAATTTGAACTCAAGTTTTTTTGACCCAAGGCCTGGAGCTCTATCTATTACACCACCTACTTGTTAATGTATCTTCTTTTTTTTTTTTTTTAATCAGTTACAGAGCAGGTAGGGTTCAATGGATTGAAAGCCAGGCCTAGAGACAGGAGGTCCTGGGTTCAAATATGTCCTCAGACATTTCTCAGTTTTGTGACCCTGGGCAAGTCACTAAACTCCAATTGCCTAGCCCTTTCTGCTCTTCCACATTGGAATCAATACTTTGTATTGATTCTAAGAAGATATATGTTTTAAAAAGTTACAAAATTTTATTAACTTTTTCTTAACATTACCTTCTTTTCCAAACACATCCCTTATCCTTCCTTTGATAGAGCCCATTGCATAAAATAAAGAATAAAAAGAAAGAAAACTGAAAAAGAAGAAAAAGTTCAGGGAAACTAATGAACATATCTACCAAGTCTAGCATTATATTCAGTGTTTCACCCCTCAAGTCTGCAACTCTGCAAAGAAGGGAGGAGATACATTTTTTCCTTTCTTATTCATGGCTAACCTTGGTCATTACAATTATATAGCACTCAGCTTTGTTTTTGTAATTGTTCATTGTTGTGTATCATTTTGATGAATCAGGTTACTTTGCTTTGCAACAGTTCATATGTTTTCCAGTCTTCTTTGTATTCTTCATTTTCATAAATTCTTACATTAGAGTAACCTTCCATTCACTTATGTACCATGGTTTATTTAGTCATTCCCCAAATGATGAGTACCTGCTTTTGTTTCCAATTCTTTGCTCCTACAAAATGTGCTGCTATGTAGATGGGCGTTTTCTATCTTTGGCCTCCTTGGGTGTATATATCTATAGTGAGATCTCTGGGGCAAATTGGAGTATGGATATTTTAATCACTTTCTTTAAACAAGTTTAGCTTCTTTCTCAGCAAAATTCAAATTTAGGCAAGAATGTTCTTGGTAGCTCTGGGTAAGTAGATATAATCTATGGCTAGAGCCATCACTCCTACATTTTAAATTATAGTCCAAAATTTAAAAACCCATTCTCATCTACCATTTTTACTTTTCAAATCTTCCTTTATTTACCTCTCCCTATGCCTCTATTTTCTCTTGGCATCATGGTCAGAAATATTACTTATGCTTTTTAATGTCTGTAGTTTCTTACCCAGAGTTATATATTCCCTCTAGGTTCCTTCTAACAACCTTGTTCCCATAAGAATCAGTAAGAGTCAACATTGGTCATTACACTTGCCAAGCCTTGGTATGTATTCCTTGCAACTACTCTCTACTGAGTCTGTTGGTTTTTATCAAGGATGCAGGTTCTTTGCCTCACTGTTCTAGCTCACTGCTGCTAGTGTCAGTTCTGAAAAATCTAATAGGCTGAGGCTATTTCAACACTTTTAAGATTCAGACCCCACCTACCAGTATTTAACTAACTAGACAGAAAAGCCCTTAGGCATTAAGGTCTCCCCTTTTCTTTTACCATCAATCAAATTCTCTGGGTCTAAACTTAAATTGTATGGTAATTCCTTTTAAGAGACAGAAAGAGAAAAATCCATATAAAATAAATGCAGACAATATAAAATACTCAGAAGTCTCCTGCCATGACACACAGAGGAATTTTATGAACACAATTACAAATATTTTCACACATATACAGTCAGATCTAAACATATGAATTAATAATAATTCCTCATGGGTAGGGCCAACCAATATACTAAAAATGACAATTCCACCTACTTAATTTACTTATTCAGTGACATACTAATCAAATGACCAAAAAAATTATAGAGCTAGAAAAAAGATAATAACAAAATTCATCCAGAAGAACAAAAGGTTTTGCTATCAAGGGAATCAATGAAAAACAGTGTGAAGGAAGGTGGTTTAGCAGTACCAGTTCTCAAAATGCATTACAAAGTAGTAATTATCAAAGCAATAGGACTAAGAACAAGCAATGTTCAGATGAAGAAATCAAGGCTATCATAATCATATGAAAAAAATGCTCTAAATCACTATTGATTAGAGAAATGCAATTTAAAACCACAATGTGTTATCCTTACATTTCTCAAATTGGATGATATGACAGAAAAAGATAATGACAAATGCTGGAGGGGATGTAGAAAAATAGGGACACTAATGCAGTACTGGTTGATTAGTGAACTGATCCAACAGTTTCAGAGGATAATTTAGAAATATGTCCAAAGGGCTATAAAACTATAAGTCCAGATCTACAACAGTTACTTAACTACTGTTTATTGAGGCAGTGAGTAGTCAGTTAACAAGCATTTATTAAGCACCAACTGTTTGCCAAGTACTATGCTAAATGATGAGGGTACAGGAGCAAAAAAAAAAATCCTTTCCCTCAAGGAGTCTATCTGTGATTAATGATGAAAACTATTTTGCACCTATTATGTTCAAAGATTCTGCATTCATACAAGTCAAAACTGCCCTGCTTTTAAATATAGAGAAACTTGGGGTTGTTTCCAGACCTAATGGTATTTGAGGA
Organism: Monodelphis domestica; assembly: GCF_027887165.1. Lineage (NCBI taxonomy): Eukaryota > Metazoa > Chordata > Mammalia > Didelphimorphia > Didelphidae > Monodelphis > Monodelphis domestica. The sequence goes on from NC_077230.1 coordinate 306,100,580, forward strand.
AAGACATCCTTTAAACCAAAATAGCCATGAAGTATTTATTGTGTGTGTTTAGTGCTAAAGGTTATAAGGTAGGATGCTTAACATGTGGCTCATTCAATTCATGCTTCCTTCCGGATGATCAGGCTCTCACACTTGAAACCTTACTTAGCATTTTGAACTTAAAGGGTCCTGCCATGTCATCTAATCCAAAGCCACTGCCTATATAGTTTTAAAAAATGAATTCCATAAAGAGGTTATGTGAATTCACCCAGGGAGTGACAGAGCTGTCATAGCAGAACTTGAACAACTTCCAGTTTGGGTGTTATTCTCAGCTTGCTCTACTATTTGTTATGTGATTTCTCTAGTCATTTAGCTGCTATTGCTGGGATGTGGGCAGAGACCATCTGTTCTTAATGGACTTCTCCCACATGGCTTTGAGTAGCCAAAATGACAGCTCAAAGGAGTTCACCAGAGAAAGTTCCAGGACATTATACTCCTGAGGCATCTTATGCCTGGATACAAGGTTTTCATCAAGGAGTGCACACTTGGAAAAAGGAAGTCATGAAATAGAAAACCACTTGGGAAAACAAGAAGGAAATAAGAACTTGGGTAGAGGTGGGGACTGGCATAAGGAAGGGGAAGTTCTGCAATATTCTGAGCAATGAAGACCTGGGAGAGACAGGAAAAGGAGATGGCATTACAAAGTTATAAGGAAATTTCAAGGTCTGAGCAAAGATGGAGGGAACAAGAGTTGGAAGATGTACAGATAGAGGAGGGTCTAGACAAAGCAATTCAGAAAAAGTTCCTTCTGTATGTATGGGGAGATAGGTTGTCCATTTACTTGGCCTGACTGGGAAATCATGGGAGGGAGTTACCCAATGGGTAGAGTCAGGAAAATCTGGCATTAGTCATTTACTAGCTATCTGACCTTGGGCAAGTCATTTAACCTTTGTGTTTGCATCAGTTTTGTCAACTGTAAGATGGGGATGGCAAAAGTATCTACCTTACAGACTTATTGTAAGGATCAAATGAAGCAATATTTGCAGATTGCTTAGCACAGTACCTGGCACAGAGTAGGCATTTCTCCTTCCCTTCCCCTCCTCTCCCTTCTCATGGTAAGAAAGCAGCCATGGGAAGCAGTGAGTTGTTCTTGGAAAAAGGTAGGAATTCCATAAACAAGCTTAATGGGTATATAGGAAGTGATCCTGGATAATGCCAAGCTTTGGGGTACACCCCCCTGGTGAGAAAAGCTCAAATACGGTATTACAGAGATCCTGGACTCAAATGGAAGAATTCTAGGAGCAAGCAAGAGCAGGAGTCAATGCTATAAAGGACAAAGAAAATAGAGAGCTAGAGTTCTCAGAGGCTTCAAGGGCCTAGGTGTTATACACTGCTATTATAATTTCCACTACTATTGACAATTCATATTTTATATAGTTTTATGGTTGGAAAAGATTTTACATAGTTTTTCTCATACCAACCCTTTAAAGTATACAGTACCTAGGAAAGAGAAGAGTTGGAACTGAAAATCAGATCATCTGACTCCAATCCCAGCATTTGTTCCACTACTCCATGAAACATTTATAAAATATTTTAGACATTGAAGTTTATTTGCCTCTCTTTAGAAAAGACCTTTATTTTTATATGAGTGTTCATTAGCCAACAAAGCTCTCTTTTTTCAAAAAATCTTATTCAGTTCTTTAGTCTTTAAACGAGTCTCAAAGTATATTATTTGGTATAAAAAGAGTTTAAAAACCTGTTAGGAATGCATTTAAATTCTAAACCTTAATTGCATTTAATTAAATTCCTAAGTCCCTTCTTTTAATCTTAAAAAGGTACATGTATCAACATTCCAAGCACTAAAAATCATTTGACTTAAAAAATAACATTTGATTTTGCCTACAGGCATAAAGATAATAATTTTTCTTTGCCTTCTGCCTTCCCCTGTGCATGAATCAAAGAATTATCTAACTTCTCTGTCTTAGGTATCTATGAACTATATGTATATATAAATATTTAAATTGTACATGCTAGTGTTTATTAACAAATATTTAAATCTATTTCACATTTCATAAATAAATATATTTCAAATTGCATTTCAACAAGTTTAGATCTTTGGCAATAATCACCTTTATTATTAAAAAAAAAGTTGGATAGCCCCAAAAGACTCAGACTTATCTGATTTTCAGTAGCTAAAAAAGACTCCTAAAGACATAGAATGCTCAAGCCTAAAGATCATAGGAGCATAATTTTCTAAAACCCTTACCCTCTGTCTTAGAATTAATGCTAAGTATTGATTCCAAGGCAGAAGAGAGATAAGAACTAAGCAATTGGGGTTAAATGACTTGCCCATGGTCACAATCGAACCTAGGACCTCCCATCTCTGAACTTGGATTTCTATCTGCTGAGCCAACTAACTGCCCCAGGAGCATAAATGTTAACTATGTAAGGGAAATTAGAGATTATCTAGTCCAATCTCCTCATTTTTACAGATGAAGAACCTGAGGCTCAAGGAAGGAAGTGACTTTCCAAAGATCACACTGGTATTAAATAATGAGTTTGGATTGGAACCTGTTTTTCAGACTTCCTCTTCTAATACCAAGGAAGAAAGAAGGATGGTGTGCATAATTAAAAAAAAAGGCATGAGAAAAATAGAAGGGACCCAGCTACTTAAAGGCTTTGTCTTCTGTGGCTATTTAATCAGGTCAATAACAGTTTGAACCCTCTTTTCTCTTTCCATTTTTTGTCATTGTGATTTTAATACATTTTATGGGTTCAATGATCATCTGTAAGGAGGAGTTTACATTCTATTGGTAGGGGGAGGGTAATATACACAAGTCAATGCAAGCTATATGTATTTTACTAGTGTCACTGATAAATAGTGAAACATGTAATAGAACAGTTTCAGGAGAATGAACAATATGTATTAATGAGGAGTGCAATGGAGAGGGGCATGGTGGATGTGGGCAGGCTGCGATATATAATCATGGAGGAACATCAAAGAGGAAGAAGAGGGAGGAAAGGATACCAAGGAATATATAAGAAGAAAAGATGAGCTGGTCATGTGGCAAGTCTGTGAATAACAGGACGCCAGACATTAAGTATCTTTCAGATGTCAGGAGAAAATGAGGAAAGTCCTCTGGCATGGTGGTCAATTCCCTGTGGTGAACTTTTATCAATATATTTGGACAAGAAGCATATAAGAAGGGCAGGTACATATAGGTTGCAACTGGAATTGTCAGAAAGACTATCCAAATCATTGATATCACAGATCCTTTTGAATATGTATGTAAAGTAAATACAAAGAACAGTGGATAGAGTGCCAGGTCTGGAATCGGGAAGACTTGAATGCAAATCTTGCTTGTTACTTATTAGCTGAGTGACCTTGGGCAGTCACTTAATCTCTGTTTGCTTCAGTTTCCTCAACTGTCACATAATCATAACCCCTACTTCCCAGGTGCTATAGATCCTCACTACTTGTGAGGATCACATGGAGTAACATTTTTAAAGTGTCTGGCACACAGATAACACTTCTTTCCTTCTCTAATGCATAGGGGGAGGGCATTAACAACTTAGAAGGATCATGATAGACCTCATGTAGAAGGTAGTTCTTCTGCTGAGCTTTGAAGGAAGCTGTAGAGATAGAAGAGAGAAAGAAGTACATTCTAGACATGGAGGATGGACTATGAAAAAGGTATACAGATGGGAAATTAATTGGAATGGATGGAGAACAGCCCAGTACCTAAGAGAATAACATGTATGTAATAAGTCTGTGAAGGTAGGTTGGAACTGCATTATGCAGGGCTTTAAATGCCAAACAGAGGAGTTCATATTTGATCCTAGAGATAATAAGGGGGCCCTTGGAGCTTTTTGAAGATGGTGGGGATGAGGGAAAGGATGTGATATGATCAGACCTGTTCTTTAGGAATATGACTTCGGCAGCTATATTGGGAATGGATTATAGGAGGGAGAAATTTGAGATAGGTCAGTTGTGAGAATATTACAGTATTCCAGGCAAGAGGGGATGAGGTCCTGAACCAAGGTGATTGTGGTATAAATGGAGTGAAGGGCACTGATGTCAGAGAAGTTTTAAATATGCAATTAATAAGATTTACCAACTCATTGAAGTAGGGGACAATGAAGAGTTGATAATGACTTTAAAGTTGCAAATCTAAATGAAGGTTTCCACTTTGCATCTATTGCTCTGTCTGGTTTCCATTCTCCAGAACAAGATGCCCATCTCAGGATAAGCTCATCACTTCTAAACCCACCACCATACTGCTAACTCAAGGCTTGATTGATACACCTCTATCAGTCTCTTCTCCCCTCTGATTGGAGGGCAGGAGGGTGGAGTACCAAACCCTCCCAATGCCTTCCTTTAGAGAGCAGAAACTGGACTCAGATTACTTCACTTTGTATCTGCTATTCCACAGCAACTCCACAGAAGAAGATACTCCCTTGCTGGGTACCCTCTGGTAACCAGTACCCCTTGCTTCACTTTCCTACCTCTTTTTGAGTATTATTTCCCCCTATTATTGTGAGCTCCTGGAAACATGAAAGACTTAATTTGTATGAACAAGTCTGTTTCCTGAACAATATTGTCTGTGATGTGGGGAGGGTGAGAAAGGGTTGGGACACTTGTGGGTAAATTGAATGAATCATTAAAAAAATATTCTAGAGGAAATACCCCCAAAAGAAAAATAACTGTAAGCTCCTTGAGGGCAAGAGCTCTCTGTTGGATTAAATTGAATTAGATGACTAGAAGGACCATGGTAGATTAGGTATAAATAGGGCAGTTAGGAAAAGGGGATGGTTTTAAAGAGAGAAAATAATGAGTTCTACTTTGGACAGGTTGAGTTTGAGATGCCTACTTATACCCCTACTCCAGCCAACCTCTCTAGAATGATTCCATATAACTCTCCCATAGATACTCTACGTTTTAGCCATACTACTTGCTATCCTCTGAACAAAGCATTTTCTCTCCTCTTCTTTGCTTTTGTATAAGTTGCTTCTCATCCCAGGAATTCCCTTCTCTTCTTTGCTTCTTTAAATTATCAATTCTTTTCAGGACTCTCCTCAGGTATTATCTTCTATATGAGGCAAATCTTCTCAATTATTAGTATTCTTTCTGTTAATATTACTTTGCATTTTTGTGCATAGCTTTTACAAGTTGTTTCCTCCATTAGACTCTCTCGTTAGGCTTTTTTTTTTTTTTACAGTTTATATTCTCCAGTAAAATGTCAGAGTTTTGAGGGTGAGAACTGTTTCATTTTCATTTTTGTGCTGCTGGCTCCAAACACATTGCCGGTCCTATAGCAAATGCCTGGTAAAGAGAGATATTGTGACCTCTTTCATGAAGACTTTCTTGAATCTTCTCCCTCTCCATCAATTAGTTGATCAGTAAGTAAGCATTTATTATGTACTATGTGCTAAGCACTATGATAAGCACTAGGGATACAAAGAAAAAGAAATCTTTGCTCTTAAGGAAATCACAGTCTAATGGAGGAAACAACTTCTAAACCTATGTACAAATTATGTGTGTGTGTGTGTGTGTGTGTGTACATATATCTGAAAAATATTTTCACTTGGTAATCTCATCAGCTCCTATAATTTCAATGATCATCTCCATGCAGAATGGATTCTCAGAAATACTTGTCCAGTGCTAACTTCTCTCTTGACCTCCCGTCTTGCATTTCCAACTGTCTTTTAGACATCTCAAACTGTCTCATAGACAAATTCAACATTTCCAAAACTACTCATTATCTTTCCTTCCTGAACCATACCATCTTCCCAAATTCCCTATTACTCTGTAGAGGATTTCACCTTCTCTTAGTCATCCAATTTGGAAGCATAGGTGACATCCTCCATTCTTCACTTTCTCCTCCTGTGTATGTATATTCCTTCTCTTCTCTGACCCTGTAGAAACCCTTAACTCATGCCTGGACCACTGAAATAGCTTGCTGATTGATCTCCCTGCCTCAAGTCTTTTCTCAAATCCATCTTCCATTTAGAAATCAAGCCAATCTTCCTAAAATGCAATTCTTACCACATTCACTTCCCCCAATCCCTATCAAAGTCTTTAAATATCTTGTCATTTCCCTATTTTTTAAGTCTTCACTGGTCATCCCTCATGTACTGAAACACTTTCTCTCTTCATCTTTCTGCCTTTTGCATAGACCTTTCTCTCTGTCTCTTATCTTTGTCTGTCCATCTCTCTGCCTATCTCTCTATCTCTCTGTCTGTCTGTCTGTCTGTCTGTCTGTCTCTCTCTCTCTCTCTCTCTCTCTCTCTCTCTCTCACACACACACACACACACACATACATACATACACACACACTCATCATTTTAATTTCCCTCAAGATTTAGCTCAAAAGTGTCCAGGAGATGTTTCCAAGTCTACACAGCTGTCAGTGTCCCATTTATTCTGTATATACTTCATACCAACCTAACTGTTTATATGTTGTCTGCCCTGTTAGAACGTGATCTCCCTGAGGGGAGGGACTGCCTTTTTGTCTTTTGTTGTATCACTAATGCTTGGCACAGTGCCTGGCACTTATGAAGCACTTTCTAAATTCTTGTCTAGACTTAATTTGACAAATGAGCACCAAAAATGCTTTTATTCAGTATCCTCTTCTAGACCTGTCTGAAATTCCTCAACCTTTGACCCAACTCTGTTTTCCTTATTCCCTTCTTTCCTCCTTACTCCCACCCTAGCTATAGGCAATGAATATACATTTCTGTTTCTTCTGGTTTTGCAGTAGCTCCTACAGGTCTTTCTTTTTTGCCCTGTATGTGTCATATTTATTATTTTGGAGTATTTCAATATTCATTATTTAATATATCATAATTTGTTTAGTTGTTCTCCAAATGGAGTACATGTAGGTTTTTCCCTTATTTTTCTTTGCTATGTCAAAAAAGGAAGCTGTAAACATATTTGTACAGATAGGACCTTTATGATATTTTGAAGAGAGAATACTAGCAATGATAACATTGGGTTGAAAGGAAGGAAATAATTTTTTATTAAGTATCTACAATGTGCCAGGCACTGGGCAAAATGTTTTTAAAATATTTCATTTTTTCCCTCAAAAACAACCTTGAAAGGTAAATATTATTGTTATCTTCCTTTTACTGATGGGGGAACTGAGGCTTAGAGATATTAAATGACTTGTCCACAGTCACACAATATGGTAAAGTACATGAGGCTAGTTGTCTACTCAGCCTTCCAGATTCAGCACTCTATCCACTGCACCACCAAGCTTGGGGAAAACCAACCTCTGATTGTTGTTGTTTACTTTTTTGTATATTGTATTATTGCTCTCTAAAACTTTTTCACTGATTTTCTGTCACAGTAACTGAGTGCTTGATTTCCTACAGTTCTGACATTGGACTTAAAAAAAAATACCCCCCCCATTATTTTGGGTTTTAGGTGATATTTTTCAATTGTTTTATTCTGTAGTTAAGGAAATGTATTTTCATGTAGTAATTAACAATTTATATTTCCTTTGAACCATGCATTGCGTAGATATGTCAGGTTTTTTTTTCATATTCTGGATATCAAAATATTATCTAATACATTTACTCTAAATATTTTTCTCTGTCTTGGGATTTTGGAATTAATACTTTTGTTGTATAAGATAATTTTATCTTTGAATAATCAAATCCACTTGAAAAATAAAATCTATTGATTTTGTCTTCAAAGATCTTTTTTTAATGATTTACCAAACTGTTCCTCCTCTCCATAATTGAGAGATAAATATATTATACTTTTCCCTACTATTTAGAAATAATAAAATAGCTGATCTAATTATAGCTTATTGTAATATCTGATGTGGAGAATGAACCTAAACTATAAAGTTATCTAATTTTCTTAGCAGTTTCTGTCAAATATTGATTTTTCTATTTGAAAGCATAGGTTTTTAAGACATTAACTTTTTATGTACATGGAGCTTTATTTGCAGTTTATTCATTTCCATTGATCTATTTCTTGATTCTTTTTTCAAGATCAGAGAGTTTTTATAGTTGAGTTAGACACTGGGTAGTGCTAGTCTTCCTTTGCTGGTTTTCCTTATCAAAATTTTTTGATGTTTTTGTCCATCTATTTCTTCACATGAATTGTGGTATAACGTTATCTAATTCTAATGAAACAATTTTGGATTTTGGATGAAATCTGTAAGTTTGGGAACTAATAATATTTTAACCATGATTTTCTTTAGCTAAAAAGATTAGGAGGTATCCTTCCATTTGTTCAATTCTTCAATTTTTGTCAAAATTATTTTGAATTGGTTGTGTATAGGTTGCTTGTATGCCTTGACACCTTGATGCCCAATATCTGATATATTTTATCTTTATTGTAAGGATTCTTTTTAATATGAATTTTTCTTTTTTCTTGGTGGTAATGTATAGAAATGTGATAACTTATGAGTTTATCTTGTTCCCTGGTATTTCATTACTTTTGTTAATTTTTTTTTGTTAACCATCTTGATATTTCTGGGTATACAATCACATTGCCTACAAATAGAGATATTTTTTAACATCTTTATTGTTAATGTTTATTTCTTTAATTTAGTTTTCATGCCTTATTACTATTGCCAAGACTTCTAATATTAAGTTAATAGGAAAAAGGATAGGGGACATCCTTGTTTAACATAGGTTTGTTTGGGGTTTTTTTAACCCTTACCTTCTGTCTTAGAATCAATACTGTATATTGGTTCCAAGGCAGAAGATTGGTAAGGGTTAGGCAATGGGGGGTAAGTGACTTGCCCAGGGTCACACATCTGGCAAGTGTCTGAGGCCAGATTTGCACCTAGGACCTCCCATATCTAGGCCTGGATCTCAATCCACTGAGCCACCCAGCTGCCCCCAACATAGGTTTTAAATAGGAATGCTTCTAGGGTTTTTCCACTGATATATCATTTCATGTTTTCTAATATGTGCTTTATTATAGATATTCCTTCATCTTATATTACCATATTTTCTTTTTGCATATTTAATATAAATGAGTATGATATCCAATGATATTATAATTCAATTTATATTTTCTCTTTGATGAGATTTGTTTTATTGATTTTTCTGTCATTAAATCACCCTTGCATTCTATTTACAAATTTTACTTTAAGGATAATTATTTTGGCTGTACTCATATATTCACAGATCATGAAACATGAACTGGAAGGGTACTTTGAGGGAGATCTAGTCTAACCACCTTCTTTTACAGATGAGGAAAACAAGGTTCAAAAAGATTCTGTGACCAGCCTAAGATCAGTGATATTAAGTAGCAAAATGGGATTTGAACTCAAATCCCATGACCTTAAATTAAGTGCTCAAAGTTCAGCTCTCTTTTCACTGTGCCACATTGCCTCCTTACTTTTTCTATTAAGAATATTTATTTAATATTTTTGAATCACACAGAACTTAATAAATGTTTGCTAAATTGAATTGCTAAAATTCTAGGCACTGGGCTCAATCCTGTCTCCTGGCAATTCCAATTATGACCTCATTGTATTTGAATGTAATTAAACATATACTTTACTTTGAATAATTAAGCTCAATCTGCTTTTTTGAAGGAACTAGGGATGTTTAGCCTAAAGAATGGGTGAGTTAGGGTTGGCATAATAGTTGACTTCAAGTATTTGGAGCTTTTATAAGGAAAGATAATTTGGTCCAGAGGAGAGAAGTATGAACAATGGGTAGAAATTATAGATTTTAATTTGATAGGAGAAGGGAAATATGAGGTTTCAAGGTATAGTGGGTGGAGTGCTAGGCTTTCAGTTAGGAAGACCTAGGTTCAAGCCTTAGTTCATAAATTAGCTCCATGACCCCAGTTTGCCACTTAATTTCTATATACCTCAGGCAGTTCCCAAGGATTTATTTTTGTTGTTGTTCAGTCATTTCTGTTGTGACTCCATTTGGGGTTTTCTTGGCAAAGACACTGGAGTGGTTTGCCATTTCTTTCTCCAAAGACTTAGCTACCAAGTTGTAAAGGGATTACAATCTGTCATATAGTTAGAGATGAAAAGACAGATCATGCATTCATTCACTAAGCATTTAGTTAGGCACCTATGTAGGACATGCCAGACCCAGGCCCTCTGCAATACACTGGAATAACAAAACAAAAATTAAATATACTTTCCCCTCAAGAAGTTTATAATCTTGTGAAAATTGCATATGCACAAATAATTAAAAATCAAATATGTTCAAAGTAATTCTGTAGGGGAGGGTTTTAGTAACTGGGAAAGAGAGTGGAATAAACCTAAATATTGGATGTGACACTTGAGCTGATCTTTGATGGAAGCTAGATGTTTTGAGAGGCAGAGTTAAGAAGATGATATTTTTCAGGCATTAGGAACAACCTGGGTAAAAGAATGGAGGTGGGAAACGTGTCTAGCGAAAAACAATTAGACATGGAAGTTCATCTTTAAAGAAAATAATTGTATCACTGGAAAAGGAGTCAGGTAGGTCATGTAGTAAGGGACAGGAGCTAATGTCAGGCCTCCATTATGTTGGTTATATCCATTATGAAAATTCTTTGGGAAAACATAGACAAAACTCCGAAAGGAAGAAAAGGTATGGCTAGGCTGTTATCTGTACCATTAGAGGGATTATCTGATACACACCAAAGATCACAGATCCATTTAAGGCCTGAAGTAGCAACTGTAGTATCTCTTACTACAAAGGGCGTTGATAAATCAAGCATTTGTTGGCTAAAGACCAGATCCTGGTTAATGTCCATAAAATAAAATGCAGAAAGGGGTTTGATTTACCTGAAACAAAGGATTTTTTGGGGAATCTCTTCTAGTCTTTTCTTCTCTGGCAAACAGTATTCCCCTGCTTTTAAATCTTAAAATGTTATCTGTGGGTGAATCATTATGCTGATAACAGATGGGTTTAGTCAACAAGAAGTGACTAGTATGTTAAGGTTGTGAAATGCTTTAGATATGTTATGCTACTTGAACTTCACAACAACCCTCAAAGATGGAGACTTGATTATCAAACCATTTTATAGATGAGAAACTGAGGCTCAGAGAGAAGTCTAGTGCATAACTGTATTCACATTGCAAGGGTACATGACAAATTAAAAGTAAAGAACTCTTCATTGGAATTCCAGGCCAAACATCCACAAAGATAACAGCAAGCAGCTTGCGACAGGGATATTATTGACTTTTAATGCATTTTATTTTTAAATATTATTCAATTGTCAGTGTGACTGTGTCTCTCTGTGTTTAAACAAACATCAATTATTTGAGTTTTCTGTGTTGTTTTAGCTAATATTTAAGCATTTTTTTGCTTTTTAATGCAAACATACTTTTCTTCAAACTTTTTCACATTCTCTAAAAAAGGACTGAAATTAAATTAAATTAGGACTGAAGTTTTCTAATTTTCCAGGAAAGGTGCCCTGTCCTCTGCTTTGGGTTTGCCATCCTAAATCAAATCCTCCCTCATGATATACTCTGTGCAGGCATGCCTACCTGCTGTCTGTTATCTGTGACTTAGGTTATTTTGTGTAGACTCTATTCCCTGCAAATGAAAACATTTGTAAAGTCCTGCAAACTTGTCAGTTCACAGGCTCTTAGCTCTATGTAAACCTGTCCTTTTACTACCTTCACACCTTTTTTCATTTCCACCCTTGGGAGGAACAAAACACTTAAAAAAAAAAACAACTTAACCTTCTTGGTCACAAACGCATAGTTTTCTGTTGTCGTCATGTGTTGCTCCTTTAAAAGGCATATAGACATACCTTTTAGAGGAGCAACTGTGTTTTCTTGTGAAGAAATTTTGCTGAGTGAATTCTTTCTTATAATCCTCTCTAGGCAAGATTCCATTTTTTTTCTCCCTTCGTTATCATTTTTGTTTATTTTTATATTTAAAGGTCCCATTTTAGGATGTTCAGAACATACAATCTTTACAGGAGCACAAACTTCAGAAGTGGTCAAACCCATACTGTTGATTGTCTTTGGAGGAAGAATTAATTATGAATTTTAAGGCTCATTTCCTCCCACAACTGTGCCCACTGCAGTTAGAAGAGACTTTCAGACTTGCAATTCTCAGTCTTGGGTTATTGCCCAGTTAGCTGCTGTTTATTTCTTCCTTTGATTATTTCTTTTAACTAAAATTTTCCTGTATATACAAGTGATACACAGACAGCGGATGGTGAAAAATAATTGAGACAATGGACTACGTTAAAGCCATTATGTCACTAAATGAAAACATAAATAGTTTGCTGTTTGAAGAAAAAATGTAGGAAAGCATCTGGCAAACTATATCTTTGCACTACTTGGTGGAGCTAAATCTGGACCCAATTAATGACCTGTTTATTTTTTCAAAATTTTCAATAAAATGTCTTGGCAAAAATGTAGCCTGTCTCAGGAGAATACCCATTTCCTCCCATATGGTGCCTGATCATCTGTCCCAACAATAAGTAAGCTAAGAACTTCTTCCAACTTTTAAGGCCATTAGCAACTGTACCAACTGATGTCTTCTTATAAAAGAGGAGTTAATTGTTCCAGGCCTATAAGAGTCACTTTATTTCCTACCAAGAAGGGCATTCTGAAAGGTCCAGTTTTGCAGTTCTCATGTAAGCAAACCACCCAGTAAACTGGATTCTAATCTCAATTAAGCCATTTGAATTTACTGAGAATGCCTGGATTTTCTTCCAAAGTAGTATCGGACTTGCTGGCTGACCAGCATAGTTGGCCAATAGAGATGACATAATAAGCTAGATGTTTTCAAGATGGTGGAAGAATGCTGTAATAGAAAAAAAGCACTAGACTAGAAGCCATAAGACATAGATTTAGGGCACAGCTCTTCAGGGATTTCTATGACCTTAGCCAAGTTACTGAATCACTTTGGACCCTGATTTCCTCAATGAAGGTACTGATGATCTCCAAGAACACTTAGAGATGAATTCTAAGGATACTTCCAGTTCCAAGAGATAGTATTTGTAAAGCATATAGCATGGTGCTCAGCAAATAGTAGGCACTTAATACTGATCCCTCCCTTCCTTGAACTCCTATACATTTAATTATTCTCTAATTATTTCAAGTAAGTTAATTTTGCCTTCTTTATGAAAGACTCCTTTAGGATTAGGAGCAACACATATTTATACGTTTGGCATCCATGTGTTACACAGAACTGAGTCAAGCATTAATAGGTCCCCAATAAATACTTTTCTATAATTAAGATCACAGAATGAGCTATAAACAACCTCAGAGGCCATCTAACCCAACCCCTCTCTCCTCCCACATTTCACAAATGAGAAAACTCAAATGAAGAGAGATAGCTCTGAATCCACAGAGTTAGTGGCTCTTCATCAAGAATCTGGGTGAACTGTTCTCCTTACTTTTCCTACTTCCTTTTGTTTTGACAAAAGGTGTTTTATTATACCAGAAACATGCCTGGGACTGAAGAAAATAGAAACACAGGGAAAAAACAAAAATCCACCCTTCCTCCAAAAGGCCTTGGCCTTACTTTAATTGCCATCTGGTCTAGATTTACATAAAAGTCTTCTCTTAAACCTGAGTGTCTTGCTTACAATTGCTTTTCATCTAGAGAATGATGTACCTAATGAATAACTGCTTAACTTAATTGGTTTATGTCCATCTGAGTTCTTACACATTGCAGTGTCCATGCACAAATTTCCCTCCTCCATTTTGATGGAACCACACTTATTCTGGGGTTGATACAGTCCTATATTGTTTAGCATTTGTCTTAAATCCAAAATTTTGTTCATTCCAGTATTAAAAAAGCATTTTTGTTTATCTGTTTGTTATTGAAAAGTAGTTTTAATCATGTTTGATTCTTCATGATCCCATTTGGGATTTTCTTGGCAAAGATACTGGAGTGGTTTGCCATTTCTTTCTCTAGTTAGTTTAAAGATGAAGAAACTAAAGCAAACAGGGTTAAGTGACTTGCCCAGGGTCACATAGCTAGTTAAAGTCCTTGAGGCCACATTTGAACTCAGGCCTTCCTGATTTCATACCTGGCATTCTATCCACTGTACCACCTAGCTCAGTGATGGAGAACCTTTTAGAGACCAAGTGCCCAAACTACACCCTCACACCTCACATGAGCCACAACCTTACCCCAGACAGCAGAGGGCTGCTGAGCAGAGTGGTAGGTGAAATGAAAAATATCCTTAGGCTCAGTGGAGAGGGAGAGGGGAGCAGCCCCTCTTTGGCATGCATGCCATAGGTTCACCAACATAGACCTAGCTAGCTTCATCTGTTTACCTTCTAGCAAAAGAGGGAAGATAAGTGATCTGGAAGCATTAGCACACAGATGATATATATTTAAGCCAGATTTGCTTGGAATTTTGATATCCTTGCCCACCTGTGGTAAGGAAACAAAAAAGGAATACAGAGAGGAGATATAATAATCTCTAAGATTTGAGAAGTTTTTTAAAAGAGACATTTTCCTTTGCATAAATAAGACTGAAGACAGCATTATGAAACAGATGACCTCCTATAGACCCACCCAATTCTTCTCTATTTTAATGAATTCCTAAGAATACTTCATATAGTGACCAGATCCTTTTGACATCGATAAATGTCCATAAATGATCTATCTGAGATTAGTTGCTCATATCCTCTATGTTGCATCAGATTACACAGAGTCCATAGAATGAATTACATAAGAAGTTTATGGGGTGACCTTGGCTTTGTATCAGGATCCTGAATTTAGAGGATATCAACAGCACTTGAAATCCTTCAGCAGCATAGTTAGCAAGAATACTTAGTTAAAAAAGTAAGCTACCAGGTGGCAGTCTGGGGTGATTTCCATCTTCCCCCATAAGCCCCAGGAGAAACCAGTTATTAAGAGACTCCTCTTGCCCATTTCTGTCCAGCTAAAGGTGTCCCTGTCCCAGGTACAAAAATTCTTCCTCATACTTCTGTCAGCATAAGTAATTTGGGTCAGGTTCTTGCCTAGATGTAGACGTGGCATCATCCTACATAAATGATGGCAACTTCAAGGACAATATGGTAAAATCACTTCCTGTATTTCAGTGAAGTAAGTGTTGCTGGTTGCTTATGCCAGGCACATAGACCTATTGGAATATACCCAACTACGATGATATTACCTACTTGATTGCCAGATAAGCTCTGCTTGCCAGGGTGAAGGAAAATAAGAGAGGAAGATATGACCACGTGTAGTGAAATAATATGAATCGGTTCACGTCTAGGCTATGAGATGGCTCAGAACAGAGCACTAGGAAGTATGACACCTGAGGCCATTCAGTTGAGTGAGATGAAGGGATTAAAGTATTTATGACCACTCCTTGGCATAGTTGAAGGATTTAGAGGTCATAAAAAAAAAACAACTTGGAGGCCATGGTTTGGAAGAGTCAGAAGTTGGGACAGAGAAGAAGAATGTGAAGCAAGTATTGAACCTATTGGGGACAGGATACATAGAGGACAGTAAAAAGGATCTGGATATGATGGATTAAACTTTAAAGGAGTTGCTAAATGATGATGGCAGGAGAGCCAAAAAGTGGTGACAGGAAGCAAGGAGCATGCCATCTTCTTTTCCTCGTCCTATGGGTCATGTGGAATGGTAGAAAGAAGAGCCAGTCCAAGAGAAAGTGTCTAGAGATAAGTATTTGGGAGAAAGACAAATTTATTGAGTACCAGAAAAGAGAATGAATGTGGAATGAAGGGATAGAGGATGAAGGGTCATTTGTTAATAAGAGACGAAAGTTCCAGGCAGCAGTGTCGAAAGGAGAAACAGAAGAGGATGGGCCCTGGAAGAGCTGGGCTTAAGCTTAATATGGGCGGGGAAGGGAGAAGAGAAGCCAGGATGCCCTGCTTTCATAGCTAATCCATCTCTCTCTTCTTCTTCTTCCCCACTGCTCCCCTCTGCCCCCTATACACATATTTTATTTTAGGCATCCCACATGGCACAAGTTGCCAGGCCAGGTTAGCACACTGGGGACAATCTTCCTAAGTGGGAAAGTGTGGGTCCTGGAAAAGGATCCTGGGGGATGACAGCCTGGCACCTAGGTGAGGGTATAGACCAGTGAGGTAACCAGCAGTCTGTTGGGAAAAAGAAATGTTTTTCTTTTTCTTTCTCTCTTAATGCCTATATATCTGGGGCAAAATCTCTGCTACTAGTTCCAGTTCTGCCTAGGAGTAAAGCGACAAGCATTGAAGGAGGCTTTTTCTCTTTTGGCTTTCCTTGCAGAAGTCAGAGGGAAATGTCATCTCATAACACTTCGGAGGGCACCCTGCCAGCACTCTGGCTGCATTTGTGGGGCTCTATTTTCCTTTAGCCAAAGGAGAGCTAGCTGTTCTCTTGGGTGTGAAGTAGAGATCGAAAAACGACATGAAAGTCTATCACTGCTGTATTGTCAAAGGGGATGGTATCTGCTTTTATTTTCCTACAGTTACAGTAGAGCATTTTGCTCCCTCTGTCTTCTCTTCTCTGGAAATGAAGTATACTCTATCTGGACCCTGCAATTCAATACATCTGGACAGGCTGATAAAGAGCTATAATTACATCATTGTAGGTAGCCTGGCTGGAGAAGTTTAATAAAATGCCACCAACTATCTGTCTTCTCTATTGGCTTTAACATTAAACCAGAAATACTATTCTTTTTTAGAAAAAAAAGTAATAAACCACATGCATATGGGCTGCCATAAAATATGGCTAATGTGCTGTTTGGGTTGATAGCAGAAAGCTTTCCTCTTTCCATGGACACAAATTCTTGTGCAAAACCTTTGCAGCAACTATTTATTATGCATGTTGCACATCTATTGTGTGTACCTTTCTCTCCAAGTCTCAAAATCCTGACTTTCCTGGCAGAAAGAAACCTCACAGGTAAGTAAAATTATTCATATTATGTCTTCCTTGCTAGGGAAAACATTCTCAAACATTTGACAGAAAAGAGATGAGAGAAAAGGAGTTATTTTCAATTTCTAACAAATGTTTGTCTCTTGACTTATCAACTCAGGATCATGCAGCCTTTTGGTCCATTAACAATAGCTCCTCTGGTCAAACAAATCATTGAGGCCTTCCTCAAGGAAATTAGGCTGGCAACCTTGCTTAACACATCTTTGCTTAATTTCGACAAACCTAAATAAATTCTACCCGAAAACAGCAATACTAAATTAACATTCAACAAAATATTTCTATTGTTATGTCTTTTAATTTGATTTTACAAAGTCTTACATTGACACTGACACCCTGATTTCAGATAAGGAATGTTTCCTGAGTACAAATTTGCTACTTTCTCCTTTCTTTCTCTGAATGGCAACCATAGGTGCTAGGTGCCACCTAGCTGGGGAAGATATTCTGTCAAGGTGAAATTCCTTTGTCAGAAGATCTCAGTATGTGAATCTTGGCAGCAGTTCTAGGCAAGGCTCTGAGGCAGATTTCAATTTGTAATAGTTTCTGTCTTCTAAAATAAGATATAAGAATACCAAAAATAATAAACCAAAAGTAGACTGTCCAGATTTTTTTACTTTTTTATTCAAAGATATTTTTTCAGTTACATGTAATAATTTTCAATATCCGTTCCCAAAATTATAAGATCCAGACCATCTTCCTCCTGTTTCCCTCCCCATTTGGAGATGGTAAACAATTTGATCTGGGCCATACATGGATTATCATGCAAAACATACTTCAATATTGGTCATTATTGTAAGAGCATACTCATACAAAGTCAAACCCTCCCAAATAGAGACTGTCCAAATTAAAGCATAATCTTCCCCATAATTAAGGCTATATTTATCTAATGTCCAAGAACTCTGACCCTTAAAGAATAACTTTACCTAAATTTAATGAATGTGAAAAAATTACCATTAATATAAATCCAAACCCAAACCTGTGATTTTCCATATAGACTTCATTGGTAAAATAATCATTCTCACTACCTAATATTTCCCTAAAATATATCAGGGAAAATGTCTCTAAGCTTCCCCCAAATCCAGTATATCATCTTAAAATGCTTTTATTGAGAAGTTTACAGAAAGCATAATTATTTTTTTCCTGTAGAACATGCGGTACTAAGATCAAGCAAGATATAAAACAGAGAGATATACACTCATTTAAGGTACTTGGCAACATAATAGAGTCCAAATATAATAACTCAAATTTCTATAACACTTTCAGGTTCAGAAAACTCTGTGCTTTTCCTCTCAAACAATCCTGAAAGTAGGTAGTTCAAATATTATTATCCCTATTTTGCAGATGAGAAAAATACAGCTTAGAGAATTAAATAGTTTTCCAAGGGTCACACAGTTATTATCAGAGCCAAGAAACAAGTATCAATTTCTCTCAAATCCAAGTTAATACTGAGCTTTTGCAGATCTTTCTGATCACAAATTAAACTGTACTAGTTGCATCAAGCTCTAAAACACCCTTCAATTAAAATTTATACTCATTTGAAAGAAATCAACCCAACTCTCCACACTGAAAAAATAAAATACACACATTATAACATGCAGTTTCTGCACATGAACAATGAATTGGGTCCCAATTTGCATCCTTAGAGCATAGATTGAAAGCTGGAAGAGACTTTAGAAATCTAGACCAATGTCTGCATTTTATAGCTAAAGAACTGAGGCCCAGAGGGGTAAACTAACTTGTCCCAGGTCACACAGATATTAAGTAGCTGAGGCAGAATTCAAACCCTGGTCCCTCTGCTTCCAAATCTAGTGTTTTTTCATTTCAGTAAGTAGCTGTTTAAAGACTAGTTCCCATTAGGAAATTGTATAGCACTTTCAATGATCCAAGGTATTCACTGATCACTCCCCCCCATCCATAATTTTAACTCCAATATTCCCCCCAGAATTGTAACACTAGGAAATATTAAATTCTAATGCCTACATCATCCCTTTCTACCTTTGTACTCTCAGGCAAATCTCTTACCCTTGGTAGCCTCATTTTCCTTAACTATTAAAAATGAGGGTGTTGGTCTAGAATGGCCTCCATGCTCTCTTTCTAGGTCCTGGGCAGTTAAGTGGTTTGGATAGAGTCTCGAGCCTGAAGTTCAAATCCTGCCTCAGACACTTACTAACTGTAACCCTGGGCAGGACACTTAACTTCTGTTTGCCTCAATTTCCTTGTCTGTAAAATGGAGCTAGTAATAGCGCCTTCTTCCCAGGGTTGTTATGATGCTCAAATGAGATATTAATTGTAAAAGTTCTTGGTTCAGTGCCTGATACATAGTAAGTACTATATAAATATTAGGTTTTATTACCTATGAGATCTTGGGTAAGTGACTGAACCTCTCAGTTTCCTCATCTGGAAAAAGAAGGGGTTAGACTTGATGGTTCTAAATCCATACTCCTATGAGAGGACTGAAAGAACCAGGTGTAGTTGATAATGCCAGGGAATTAGTCTGTAAAAGTCTGATTGTCAGGTGAACCATCTCTGGATAAGCTATTGAAATTTAGAGAAATGTCACTGCAGTTGAATGACTGCCTAGAAGAGAGTAGTAATGAGTGAGCTAGTGTCTTATCAGATAGGGAGGAGCTATTGGGGAGATGAAGTAGAAGGAAATGGTTAAAGCACTGACTCTGCTAGCCACATGAGCAGAACTAGAGGGACAGATAGATAAGGGAAATAAGTGTTGCCTCAGGGTCACAGGCTTTGCCATTTCCTTCTCCATCTCATTTTATGAATGAGAAGACTGAGGCAAACAGGGTTAAGTGACTTGTCCAGAGTACACAGCTAGTAAGCATCTGATCCATGATTTGAACTCGTGATGATGGATCTTCCTGATTCTAAGTCCAGCACTATATTTATTGTGCCACCTAACTGCCCCCTGAGAAATCTTACCAATGAACAAATACTTGCATTTGATGTTGGGATAAACTTTTACTTTGGGGTTCAAGTGGCTTTAGAAGATATGCTTTGGTCACAGGAAGAAGAGAAGACATCAACACTTCCATATTGGTGAGTCATTGTCACCACCAGTAACCTGAAAGATGCCTATGACTCTCTTTTGAGAAGGTGGTTTGGCAGAAATGAGAAGAAAAGGGCCTTTGGAAAGGGAAATAAAGGATAAAGACATTATAAACACATTAGGGAAGGTAATCAGTGGTCCAAATCCTTTAGCCTTTTTTTCCCCAATTTGATTCCGTATTACTTTTCTTCAAACATTCTGTGTTCCAGACAAAATGGCTTACCTATAGGCTCCTAGATTTAGAACTGGAAGAGCTCTTATAAATTATCTAGTCCAATTCTTTTTCATTATAGATGAGGGAACTGCCCCAAAATCATACATAGCAAGTGGTATAGGCAGCCTTTGAATCACACCTATTGCTTTTTCCACCATACATCCCCATATAACATTTGATCTCCAACCTCTAAAACTTTATATAAGTTGTTCCTTGTTAGTTATTGGAACCGCTGTCCCTTCACCTATGCCTCTTAGAATCTCAATTTCCATTCAAGGTTCATCTCATATGGATTTTTCCCCCTGGTCACCTCAGTTATTAGCGCTATTGTCCTGAAAGTTAATGATTTTGACTTTGTATGTATTTTGTATATGTTGATCCATGAGTGTGTTGCTTTCTCCCAACTAGAATGCAACTTTTTACCTCCCTTTTCACTACCAAATCCTGGACTCTAATGGGCTTCACTTCTGGCTGGTAGCCCTCAGTGAAAAGAACACAGGCTCAGGATTGAAGGAATCAGAGTTTAAATCCAGTCTCCAGCAATTCCTATATGTGGGACTTTGAGCAAATAAATCACTTCACTACCTGAGTTGTTATTGGTTTTTTTTTTCTCCTGTAAATTAAGGGGGTTGGACTAGATAAGCCTCTGAGGTCCCTTCCAAATTCATAGCTATAATCCTATGATTCAATCTCTAGCTTCCTTGAACCAGTCCTGCAACAACCAACTGGAAAATAGTTGTGCTGAAGGGTGCTTCTAAATAACAATTATTGCTCCCCTCATTCCACAGATTTTGGAAATGTCCCTGAGTCTTTCCTGCCGGGCAAGCAATCCCTAGGGATTCTGCCCAGTGGCTGGGCAACACAGCTCTCCTATCTCTAAACATTCCATGTACCATTCTCCAGCCTGTGAAGTGCTCTCCCACCTTGTTTTGGTCAAACTATGTCCCTTCCCCCTTTCCTTCCAGGAGCCAGCACACATATTCTAGATGCTCTGTAAATGCCTGATTAAATATTCAGGTTACAGAATGAGAGACAGCTGTGGCAGAGGAGACACTATGATGATTTATTTAAAAAAAATGCCACAGAGTTTAACCTTTTGCTGACAGTAGGAAGACTTGGCACAACCTCCTGTTGGACCATGTGAAATCTCCTACATTCCTGTGATGAGACAACACAAAACAATCTTTTGATTCCATCAAGAAACAGACATATGTTCATCTTCAATCAAGTAGGCTAAAAATACCCTCATCTGACTAGAACACAGTCCCTGTTGGATGTCTGCCGGGCCTAATGCAGTTATAAAGTAAATGCTGGAGAAATGGTATTTAGCACATGAAAACATCTGGCAGAGCCTCAGCTCTGAACTTCCCACCATTCAATTCATCACACTGCTTTCACTGATCTGGGATCTCACCAGTGCAGTCTGAGAGGCTACCAATACAAGGCAACCTCATTCAAGGCAGGTTAGGATTTACAATTTAATAAAGCACAGCTGTGATCCAATTTGCATATATAATCTCTCAGGGCCATGCACAGAAGCTCCCTTTAGGCTCCATTCATGTTAGAAGACACAACATCTGCCCTTAACCTAATAAAATGTCTTTAAGACCCTCCCCTCACTTCAGTGATGGAGGCTGTCAGTACTACTACTTAGCAGTTAACTATTAAGGGAACCACAGGAACTGCTAGACTCCAAGGTAGAGAGACATTTCTTTTAAAGTGCAAATCTAGGAAAGCAATTTCTGTTCAGTTTGGTTGAAGAAAGCATCTTCTGGCTAGAAAGTTGTGTAATGGGCTTACAGTGTACCTACTCCAACACTCAAGTCCAAGAAAACATCAAAAAATAGGCAAACAAATAGGAATAAATTGACTTGATCTATTTTCTTTTTTGCATGTGTTAAATTAATATACAAAACTATTTGCCCACTGGGAGCTCCAGGATCCATGAGCCGAGACCACAGAAAAGTTGCTATACTCAGTTTTGGAACTCCTACCTGTGGGATGAGATGGAATGATAGCAGAATTAATATGATACATCTAGCTGGCCTCGGTATAGACAAGACAGTGCTTCATATACCAATGTGCCCTCATCCAAGACCATCTTGCCAGCTGTCCTGCCTTTATGAATGTACTCCAATCACCTCTTTCTACCTCTTACTTTGGGCACAGTATTCAAACCAACAATGAAGTTACTTTTCGAAAAGTTATCACAGTTAATTTTCATATAGATCAATCTACAAACCTGCTTGGGACTCTTCAAACAAAAGCTTACTTGCCTTGTCATTAGTTTTCCTATACATAATGTTCCCTATTAGAATATAAATTTTGAGAGCAGGGATTATTCCTTTATCATTATCACTTATCAAAATCATATCATTACTTCTTGTGTTTGTATACCTAGCACTAAGCACAGTATGTGATAGCAGTAGGCCCTTAATAATTTTTTTCATTCACTCATTTATTAGTAGTTCATTTTTCTTATTCCTAGAAATGTTAAAATTTTCCAAAATGAAACAAAATACTCCTTAAACTTAGTAGGAGGACTTTAAGGGGTTATTTAAAAATTATATTTTGGAGTCTTGATTTTTTTCCTCAAATTTTAATGGAAGTCAATAAAAATATTGGTCATTCAGAAATTTTCTTTACATGCTATACTTTTCTGGAATGCATGACAAAAATGAGATTAAGCTTTAGATCTCTGTGAAGGTTCTTAAGACAACAACTTCAAAACTATCAGGTATAAGCAAATAGAGCTTCATCCTCTTTACTAAAGAGTGGTATGAGGGCATGCTGGTTAAAATAAGGCTTAAATAACAGCTTAAAATAAGGAAGGGCTGGACTCAAGGCTTATCACTGATACTAGCAGTGTGATCATGGCTAGTATCATCGACTGGGTGAGCCCTAGGAAATTCTCTGATGTGTTGATATTATAGATGAATACATGAATGAATGAGCGTTTATTAAGTGCTTTATGTGTGCCAAGCACTGGAGATAGAAATGGAAAAAGCAAGATGGTTTCTGCTCTCAAAGAACTTATACTTGGGAAGAAAACACATAAACAAAACTCCAGTTGCAGGGAGGACGGACAGGGGAGGGGGAAAGGATGTCCCTGGTTGTATCAGGTCTTCCTACTTCCCAGTCAATTGGAAGAGGCTGTAGAAAGAGCTTGTAACCATTCAATAAAATTGCAAGTCAGTCCAATCAACTAACATTCACTCAAACATTGCTTTAGTAAAGTAACTTAATTCTTGGGGTGATCAACCTATAAAGTGATGACAGTCTCTAAGATTTCAAAATTAAATTTCAAAACTTTAAGTTCCTACAATATATATACAAAACTGCATTGCAGGTTTTATTTTATCCCTACATGGTCTTTGCTCTTTTCCTATGATTGAGAGAAATTGGGTAGAAAAGAAACAACAGATTGGTGCACTCAATGACGTGTATATATATATATATGTATATATATATATATATATATATATATATATATATCCGTATTATACTATAGAGGAGCACATAGTTATACTCTAGATAACTCCTGAGGACTTCAGCTAAGAAAATAAGTTCCACTGTCCTGCCTGTCCTTTCAGATTCAGAGTGTAAGGTTTTAGGATAACATTTAGGTCAGAAATAAGTAAATATATGTGAATGTGCTTTATAAATATAATGTTCATCACCATCTTCACGTATCATAAATATAATATTCTTCAAAGTAATGATTGGTGAGGATCCCTTATCCTTTTTTCATATTCTCCAGAGCCTAACCTATAGCTTTCATGTACTCTGGAGATCTAGGTAGCATGATATCCAATTTATGACCACTTTTTGTGTATTTAAAATACTTTTATATGCATATTAATTTATTTGGTTGTATATCTCTATCAAGAAGTCTTTAGGGGCCAAAATACCTCTCACTTGTGAATAATAATATAAAGTTAAACCTTCATCAGAAACCATTGCAAAATTCTAATACAAGTTGAACAATGTTATCCATCATATATCTAAGTGAGCTCCAAATCAGCTTTTTCTGATAAATCATTCCTTTTAAGGATTATTAATGAACTGTTACTAATACTTGTGCTCAACTGAGCCCTCAAAACCTGAGTCCAAATATGAATTCATTTGGAAATTTCAAATTCAGAGTTCAAATTGCATCCCATATCTGGCTATCCAGCTCTATAATCCTCAAGGTCTATCTCCTCACCTCTGGTGAAAGTCTACCTGCCTCCTGGACATTTTGTTCATTTGTTCAAATGGAATTTTCTTGAAATGGGTCCTTTTACATATTCAACCAGTATCTCATATTTACTATCTTATTTAAATATTATAATGTCTAAACCACACTGATGTGATCCAGGAGAATTTACTTAACCTGTCTGAGATTTGCTTGTTTACTTGACCTTTAAGTTCCCTCCTATCTAGAATTTATGATCCTATGACTGGATGTTGAAACGTTGATGCTACCTTTGACTCTTCCCTTTTCTTTACCCTAACATACCATGTCCAGTTGAGTTTGTACTCATAATATCTCTTGCATCTATACTACAGGTTTTTTTTAAACTTTTTTTGTGTGTGTCATATACATCTTAGTCTGGTGAAACCTAATCCAACTACTGTTTGTTGTTTATGCTCACAATGGAAGGAAATGTTCAATTTCAACAAAAGAATGTTAGAAATAAAGATGTCATTTTTCTCCCTCTAAGTTCACTGACCCCCCTGAAAGAATCCCTTATTTATGCCCTCTAGATTCTCACTGTTACTCCCTTGGCACAACTGCTACTTATCATAACAGATTTTCTTTCCCACCTACATTCTCTCTCCCTGCAATCCATCTGCTGGCATACTGCTGGCAGACATCTTCCCTACTCTTCTGCTAAAAGCTTTCTAATTCCCCTTCAAAACTTGAAGGATTTTTATCTTCATCAGTATGGATATTCCATCCCCCAACACAGAAAGTGACTCCTCTACCTCTTCCATAGAAAGTCTCCCTAAGTTGCTATGGTCAAAAATTTCATCACCTTGAAACCAACTTGATGATTATAGGATCATAGCGTGATAACCCATCTTAGATATAGAAAGGCTATTCCTAAGATATCAGGCATAATGAGGGAAAAGGACCATATTTAGAGGTTTTTCAGACTTGGTAGGACTTTCAAAATTTGTGATAATAATGATGAACTATTTGAATGCAAAGTCATCAATTTTAGCATTCAATAGATTTATGCTCTCTGCATGAAGTCTTCCATCTTCAATCATTCCCTATAGTCCTTGCCATTAGTACCATTTCTCACTCTCTATTCAGACTCTTACATAGTCTGTTATGAATTAATCATATATTATTCAGTATTATCAATGTATCATATTCCTTTATTGGATGATAAATTCCATTGAGATAAGAACTGTATTTTATCTAGACTTTGCATTATCCCATTCTCCCCTTTATTTCCCTTTCTCCCTCCATCCCTAATTCAGTGCCATACATAGAGTAGGTATTTAATAAATGTTTATTACATAAAATATGAATTGTCAGAAATTTGATATAAGAAATAATGATAAGCTTTTTGAGTAAATGGTCATTTTTGCACTCAGTAAAATTGTACTTTCCTTATATACAACAATGATGGATCTAATCCAAAAGGAATGGGATGATTCACTGCATAAATGTCTAAGAAACATGCTTGCTCCTGTTTCCATACCTGTGCATATGCCAGTTCCTGGACTCAAATTCATTTAGTTCAACAAACATTTACTAAATACCTACTATGAACAAGATACTGGATCAAGAGCAAGGGGCAAAAAGGCCACTGTGCTAATGACTAGGAAGATGAGAATTGGCCTAGTGGAGGAATATGCCTGATCAAGATTTTAGAGGAAGTTAGAGATTTTCAGATATGGGAGATGACTTGTGCAAAAGTATGAAGGGATAAAATATAATGTCATATCTGGAAGAGAGAAAGCAGATTGTCTAGAATAGAGAACACGTGAAAGGAAGTAATATAAAATGAAACTGGAAAGGGAGCAAGTGGGAGCCATTATCGTAGAGGGTTTTGAATATCAGACAAAGTAGTCTGTATTTTATCCTATAGGCCTGAGGTTTTAAATTTTTTGTATATCATGCACCCTCTTTGACACTGTGGTGAAGCCAATGAACCTCTTATCAGAATATACATAAAATAAAATACAAGGGATTAACAAAGGAAACCAATTTTATTGAAATGTAATTATCAAAGTATATGCATAAAATGCATATGATATATACTCACACACATATTAACAAGTTAAGAACCTTTGCTAGAGGCAAGAGTGCATCATTGAAGCTTTTTGAGTCATGATACAATGCTACCATCATAGCTATGATTTAGAAATACCAATTTGGCAGCTGGGTGAAAGATAGGTTGAAGAAGGAAGATAATGGAGAAAAAAAAGACCTATCAGTAGTTTGTTGCAGTAATTCAGGTGTGACCTCTTGAATTAAGATGTAGGTATGTGAATGGAGAAAAGGGGACAGATATGAGAGATGTGGAAGAGGAATTCTTAAGACATGGCATACAGGGGTTAAAGGAAAGATCTCCCTGGAGTCAAGGCTGATCCCATGATTATAAACTTGGGTGACTAGAAGGATGATAATGCTATCCGTAAGAATGAGGAAGTTTGGAATAGGAATCAGTTTTGAGGAAATAGGATGTATTTTCAAAATTAAGTATGTGAATGGGACATCCACATGAGGATATTAAACATGTATTCCATTCATTAATATGCTTAACATAACTACAATAAAAATTCATCTCATCTGGAAAGTCTTAGCTGATTGAATGACCTCACCTGATTCGAATTACCTGATTAGTATCACTTGGCACTAAAATGATATTAATCACCTGAATTGTCTCAGCACTTATTGACTTCCTTCATATAGGATTAATCTATATTATTGATAAGTTTATTCTTTAGGCTTCATTATGGCTACATTTCATAGGAGAATAGATTTAGAGGTAGATGGGAGCTTGGTGGTCATCATCTAACATAATGCTCTCAATTGACAGATGATAAAAAGCAAAAGCCAGAAAAAGAAAATAAATTCCCCAAGGTCACATAGGTAATAAATTGCAGAGTAATGGATTTGAACTCAAGTCCTTCGATTCCAAATTCAGTGCACTTCCCATCATACCACACTGATATACTGATTCATTCAATAGCTGCCTCTTAAGTGCCTTTCATGTTCAAATCCTTTGCTAGGTCCTTGGGGACATATGAAGATGAGTGACAAGCTGTCCCTGCTCTCAGGGATCATATAGTCTAGTTGGGAAGATTAGGTATGTACGCAGGGAACTATAAGGAGCCATGAAATGTGGGTGCTATGAGAAGCTTGAGGAAAAGGTCATTTATTTTTATCATCTAGACCATAAGTTAAAAGAAAAGGAATTTTCAATTTCTTCTTGCATGGATTCTGCTTCTATTAGATGAGTGTTCTTCAAGCACTTGAGGCTGAATAAATGTCTTCTCATTTCTGTAATTATATTCAGTTGTCCAAATGAACAAATCTATGAACTACCAACAAAGATGAAGTGCTTATTTCAAAATGTACTTTGCTCATTAGTGTGTAACAGTTCACTGCCATAGTTGATATCCTCACTTATATAACATATTTGTTAATCTGAGAGCATCAATCAACGAGGATAGTTTACATTCTTTCACAATGTACAAGTGAACAGTCCTTCCTGCCAAAGCCTTAGTAACATGAGTCTTCACAACAAGGCATTGCAATGAATTCTTGGCCAAGCAGCTGAGGAGACCATCAGCCATTGCATGTATTCTAATACATTACACAGTTTCACAGATTAATTAAATCAGCACAAGCACTGTGTTTGATTGGAAGTAACTTGAAAGTTTGCTCCCAGACCATTGGACTGGAATGGAGCTAACATGGATGGTGCATTATGTTGTGCCTCAATGTTTAAAGATACAGCTGCACACATAAATGTGCCTCCTAAAACATGAACAAATGCCTGATCTTGGGGTGGGGGGAAGTCAATTTAGCAGCTGTTGTACGTGCAGATGTGATTTAAAGCTGTAGAAATGCATGCCATTCATCCATTCAGAAACATGATCTGGAAAAGCCTGTATGGCTACATACACAAGTTGATGTTTCTTTCCCTTTTTGAAAACTTGGCCAAGAAAGAGGTGAAAAGAATGAGCTGTTCTTCACAAAAGCTGCCACGACAACAGCTATGGCCAGGGCAATATTATCTCAGATTTCTCCCAATTTAAACGAATTTGTCCTGTTTTAGAAAGAATTTCAACCTAAATAAGGCACTAGGCTTTTGATTGATTGCCAAGTCAGTGAGAACAAGCAGTGGTATTGTACATTTATAAGATACTGGGAAATTGCTTCATCTCCCAGGAAACTTTCAGAACCAGGGTAGATGGAAACACAAGACAGATATGTACCAAAGGAAGAAAATCAATTTTAAATCTCTGCTTTTTTCTTTTCAACTAGGAAATAGGTGGTAGCTATAACACCTAATGTCACTCTGTGTGACATCCTCCAATCACTACCTTTTTCTCTTCCTCTGGTCTTCAAAACAACTTTCTGCCCTTATTAGATTAGCTGTTGGGCTCAGGGAAAAATGAACTTTGCCAAAATGTGGCTGGAGATATACCCTATGGTAACAAGGAAGGTTTTGGGATTCCACAGGAAAATACCCATGAGGAAATGTCATCTTGTTCTACGAATTAATATGGCTTCTATCCTAGCCTTATTTCCTATGGGCTCTATTTCATAGTCTCTAACTGGGGGAGTTAAGAGGTAGTGTTAGAAAAAAGGGTCTCAAGTCCTGTCTTAGACCCTAACTGTATAATGTTAGTCAAGTTATCTGTTCTCTCTCTAAGGCTATTTCTACAGCTGAAGATTACTTTGATTTGCAGGTTGGGATGAGAGTAGGTGAGCAGAAACCTCTGAACTACATTGCTTCACAACAGCTGAAATCACTCTGTCAATGTCTGTTCTGAATTGTACAACTTACTTATTTTCTAACTACAGGGCATCATGTCTAGAGATGTGATTTGATATATCAGAACTAAGATGCAACATCAGATCATATCATCTTTGATACTCCTACCAATGATGATGATGATGCAAGATGTGTAATTCACCATTGGTAGATCCATATTGGTTTTCAAGCACTTGCCCAGTTGTTGCACAGGAATATTGTACAACATTTGGTAAGAGGGTGTAAATAGTTGTCTCATCAGAATCCATCTGTCTGAATGTATTAACTGGCATTTCCCCAGCTGTGGCATTCCTTAAGTCCCACATAACAGAAGTCCTTTATGACAAACATAAAGGCCAACACCTCATTTGGAAAGTGGATTTATTTTAGTCTAAATTCCAAGCTCAAGAAAGGTTTTCACTTGTAGATTTTTTAAAAAAACCCAAAACAAAACACAAACTGTCCTGATTTTTTAAGAGCATTGAGTCAGAATTTTGGCTTCAGAATTATGGTAGTGACAATGTTTACTTTTCCAAATTCTCTCTTTGACAACCTTTTCCAAGCTTGTCACAAAAACATTCCTTGAAAATTCTAATGCCAATTCTCCCAAATATGAGTATATTGATGATTCTAATTACCATAACTACTGCAGTATAGCTTAGAAAACCTGGGTTCAAGTCCTACCTTGGATACATACTGTCCATGTCATTTGGGCACAGCCCTGAACTGCTTAGTGCTATGTGCAAGTCTATAAGACTACACATTTGAATGAAAGTTCTGACCTGCATTGGTAGAACAATCCCAGCTTAGATAGTACCAGTGAAATCACTCGTCCAGTCTCTATATTCTATTCTGTTTCACCATAGCTGTTATACATTCCTTCTTTGTACAATATTTATTCATCCCTCTTTCCCATCCAAGTGCCTGAATATTAAGCAGTGACTTTTCATGGACTTGCTAGCTGATGAATATTTTTACTAAAGAATCAAGAAGCCAAGAATTAAGAATTAGTTTTCTATTTCTTCCTTCCTTCCTTCTCTCTCTCTCTCTCTCTCTCTCTCTCTCTCTCTCTCTCTCTCTCTCTCTCTCTCTCTCTCTCTCTCTCTCTCTCTCTCTCTCTCTCTCTCCTTCTTTCCTTCTAAGGCCTGAGCTTTCTGTGATTTTAGGAATCTAGAAGGATGTGAGAGCTAAAATAACATCAACCATATTTTGGTATAGTCCTTCAAGGCTTTTGGAAGTGTTTTCCTCTTAAAAGCCCTGTGAAATAAGCGTATCATGACTGGAGAAGGACATCCATCCATTTGCCAAGGAGACTGGCATTCTGGCTGCTCAGAGTGAGGTTGAATCACACCAAGAGAGTCTGGAGGAAAACCACAAACCACCCAAAACTACTGACAAACTTTTTGATCCACCCAGCTTATATCTGAAGGCTATAAGTAACCTAAGTATTTGCTCCAGTATTTCAAGGTTCCATGATTCCATCATTGTGGCTACTCACTCAACCGATCTTAGCTTCTCTCCAACTTGGTTACTATGACTACAACTCTCTGGAGCTCATAAAAATTCATCACCAGGTGGCCAACTTTCTGGTGGTGAGCCATGCCATATTTAGCTAAGAGGGTCTGTGGATATTAGAAACACAGATCATTGCCAAGCCTATACTTGAAGCTTTTTCAGGCAAGTGGGACTTCCTTGTTCTTCTTTTTTTGTTTTTGTTTTTGTTTTGGTACTTATGAATAATGATTTACCTTTTTTCCTTCCTATGCCTCATAACATCCACCTCCTTTTTCTCCCAGATGTACAAAGCAGTGTCCAAAAGGCAAACCGTGAAAAGTAGAAAAGAAAGTGGCCTATATAATGCAAAAACTAGATAAGCAAACTGTAGATAAATAAGATGGTATATGAAAATACTCCACAACTCAGAAGCTATTTCATTAATAATATGATAGAAAACAAGAATGTTACTGATATGCAAGAAAACTAAAGATAAACATAATCATCAATTTGCTAAAAAATGATAAGACATTAAAACAAATAGGTATCGAATTAGGGAAAGATTCATGTAGGACCATCCTTTCAAAAATATGAAAGTCATAGTATGTATATATATATAATCATATACATATATCTATATGGACATATATGTGTATATAGTGTCTCAAAAGTTGGTAAAGTTTTAAGTTCTTCAGGTTTAAAACTTTACTAAGATATTTTAGTCATTCTGTATATATCTCCTGTGTTATATAAATAGAATAAACACACATATAATTTGGAGGATATATCATATATGTGAAAGTGTGTATGTGTGTGTGTTTTACTGAACCTGATGTTTCACTAGTTATAGAGAGCTCACAGAGGGTTTTTCTCTATACCTATCCATACCTTCTCTACAGTTTTGTCATGGAGTGCTGTCTGGTACACTGAGAGACTGTGTTTTGTTTTTTTTTTTTTCATTGTCACACTTCCCTGACTCTGAAGTCAGCTCTCTACCTGCCCATCAATCTCTCTGTATGTTCTCTGACTTTTTCTCTGTCTCTCTGACATTCTCTCTTTTTTTGGTCTTTGTCTCTGTCTCTTCTTTCTCTATATGTATGGGTGTACATATGTACAGATATATTTTATAGAGGCATACGTGCCCATATATTTACACATACTTAATAGAAATATTACATATATATACATATATGTATTTCTAGACATATATAATTAATTAAACACTACCAGTTTAAATAGGAAAAAAAAAGAAATGAGCCTCACCCCTACCTGGAAAGCATTGCAATAATTTCACACCTCCTGGTACAGAAAAACCTTTTTTTTTCTAGGAAGTTTCAAAAGAAACTTGTCAAAGAGAAGTTTGTTGTGCATGTACACTTTTTTTAAAAGTAACTTTTTTAGAACATCCTTTTCTGAAAAGGAGAAAACAAAAGAAAAGGTTTTATTTTAAATGAAACATTTTATCCAGGTACCTTTTGATAAAGTAATACAAAGTAGAAATAGTATTTTAAATAATTTTTCAAAGTTGTCAATTTATTATAGTTCCCAGTGGAAAATATTTTATTTTGTTTTCTCCTTTTATCCAGATTACATTAAGTAAGCAGTTCACCTGAGGTCCAGGTGGTCCTATAAAGCACCAGTGTTACCCAGGAGGTAATGATTTTAATTTCCTGTTTATTTCTTTTACTTATCTAATAAGATAAAACTACTTTGGTTTCCCAGCATGAAAGTTTAATGGTTCTTTTTCCTTGATGAAAAATAAAGTTTTGTGCCTAGTAAACACTCTATATTTATTCAACATCATTATCTTAATTAGTATCTTACTTAGAGTACACCAATGGGAAAAATACTTGAGATATACTGCAAAGTAATATGATGGATATTTAAAAAACAAATATACCAGAACCAATATATTCAAATGAATGGCGTTTCCTTCGAAGTAGTCATTTTGGGAGACTATCTACTCATTCTTTCACTCCTTTACTTGAAATTCAGGACTTGTTATATTAATTGCTTCTGTGGGGAGATGTGAGGCTACTTTCCTAAATCAGCTATGTACATTAATCTATTAGAGGGTAAAACCAAGATCTATGACCCCCAAAAGCCCTGGACTCACAATGACTAGTCTTATCCCAGGGTTCTGTTCCAAGATGGTTATTTTATTTTATTTTATTTTATTTTTTGGTTTGTTGCTCCTATCGGGAGCTATGATAAAGAAATGTCCCATTATAGTATAGATATGGCTCACATTGAGATTGTTCCCCAAAATAGGTAATATGGTACCTACTTTCCATATAAGAATTGAAGGTTATAAATGCATGTGTATTATAGGGTAGTCTTTATTTCATATCATTGAAAAAGTATGTCCATAAATAGATACAAGATACATATATGACACTCAAGTAGATCATAAAGTAGATCTCCCTGACAGGAATGGGACTTCATGTTGAAAGTGTGTCAATCCATGCCACTTCATTGAGTCTTTTTTCCACACAGTCCTATCCTTGAAGTACTCAAGACTTACAGTACCATCTTGTGGTTTAGATGAACAGCAGAAGGACCTTGATAATTGCTAATAAACAAGCAATTCCCCTTCCCATTGGGCCTAAATTGTCCCAATAATTCATTTTAGTAGCAGGTGTCATGAAGTCTCTATCTTGACTAACTCAATGATGTAACTATTTTTTTTTTAAGCTATAAGGGCCAGCTGGGTAATTCTTTCTTCAAAGTAGGTTATTCTACAAAGGTTATTCTCTTCTTTTTCTGGAGGTCTGATGCTCTGATTCTAAAACTCAGGATCTTTTAAATATGAGGTTTTCTTTGAGAGCCTTACTAGGAGAAAATGAATACTATTTAGGAAATACTCCCATTGACTAGAAGTCCAGATTCTGGTGTAATGCTGCTTAAAAATTTTTGATCTCTCCCTTCCTCCCCTCCACATAGGAGCTAGTGTTTAAGAGCACTGTCTATGAACTCCTTTCTTTGGCCAAGAGAGTAAACTTTTTCCATGTGCTTCTACCACAAATTACTATTGACTACTCTTGGTGAGGTTAAAAGGGAGAGATTCCTTTCTGTCTCCCTATGTGGCAATCTAGAAAGAAGGCATGAGTGAAAGGAACCCAAACCAACTGAGGATAATGATTTTTTCTTGGTTATAGGCTCTCACACAGGGGCAGCTTCTCCCATAAGAGTATGTCCCCTAGGGAGCAGCTGGGTAGCTCAGTAGATTGAGAGCCACACCTAGAGATGGGAGGTCGTAGGATCAAATTTGGCCTCAGACACTTCCCAGCTGTGTGACCCTGGGCAAGTCACTTAACCCCCATTGCCTAGCCCTTACCACTCTTATTGATTCCAAGACGGATGGTAAGGGTTTAAAAAAAAAAAAAAAAGAGTATGTCCCAAGTCCCACAGCAAGCCAATCTTAGAGACAGTCCCAATCACAAAAGGGAAGGAAAAACCATGTGTACAGCACCTATTAGGCACTGTGCTTTTTTAAAACATAAACTAAAGGCAAAGGCTCTTACCCTATAAATTCATAGAATTGAACAGAAAATTCATATTGATCAGGGATTCATCTGATTCCTTCTCATATAAAAGCAAAGATAAAAATTGACCCAAATTTAGAAGCACAGATAAAAATAAGAAGATAACATGAAACCCCTAATTTAGGCTAGAGGCCATTTATACAAGTTTTTAATACAAACTAGGAAAGGGATATAAAAATCAGTATTGATATAGACTATCACCATTTCCTAACAAGTTTAGTTGCTATAAATCAATTAATACAGTAAGAGAAGCAAAAGAATCTAGAAACTGCCTTAACTAGAAAATGATTAATTTTATTGCAAAATAGAGAACTATGACAATCAAGGGCAAAACTGGTTTGGAATATACATTTATTTGCAAGAACTAATGCTGAGAGATGCTAATGACTGAGTAGTACAACTCCATAAAAGAGCAAGAAATAATGGAAGGCTAAACAAGTCTACAGAATGTTTGCTTGACTGGCAAAATCATTTTGAAAGCATGTACAGTTGAAATTAAGACAATACACAAATGAAAATGGGAAAAATATTTAAAGATATTTTATATTAAACTCTTTTTTTCTCTCAATGGCAACAGAGTTGCCATGTTTGGAATCTGATATCATAGTCCAAATATGTTGCAGAAAGATATTAAAATGGAATGGAGGAGAAGAAAAAATGGAAAGAGCAATTGGACCAGTCAGAGAAAAGATCTGTGTTGGTAGAGACAAAATGTTGAAGGTGTTTAAGGAACAACTTTCCACATATGTCAAAGAAGGGAAAATAACAAATGATACAAATAGAATCATACAATGCTATTTTTTAAAAGCAAGTTAGAACATGGCAATAATTATCCACCCATATTCTCATATCTACAAAATTTTATGAGATTAATTTATACATGCATCTGGGGTATATTGAAGAAAATATGAAAAGGCAATAGGTATTCTTTTCCAAAAGATAGTTAATAAAGAATACATTTTTTCAGTCTCACTACTGACTGAAAAGTACAAAAATATAAGAAACAATGGTACTTATTTTTTATTGACTATTTTTTAAAGAAACTTCACATTTGTTTCAGTGGATTTGTTTACATAGAATTCAAACATCTGGGTCCATCATTGGTAACCCATCACTTTCAACTGGGACAGGAAGTTATAGGATGGATTAATAAAATATAACATTTCAATAAATTGGAAAAATGAAAATAAATAAGGTAGTTGGATTCAGTGGCCTCTGAGGTTCTTTCTAGCTCTAAAGCTATCATTCTAGGGTCCTATAAGTAGTGAGAGCAAGAGATAACTGACAGATAAACTATGTCCTCGACTGACATCTATTCAAAGCTGCAACATCTAAAGAAAGGGCCCTACCCTCTCAGTTGGCCCTCTTGTGGAGAATTTTTAGGAGGACATAACCTCTGAAGAGTTGCACAGAATTAGAAAGTATGGAGGGTTGCTATCACTATCAATGGAGAGAATGCTCACATCAATGACATCATAGGTCCGCTGAAATATGGATAAACTGATTACAAAGCATTGTGCTAGGCTATGGGAGAAGTACAAACATAGGATAAAATATAGTCCCTGCTATCATGGGTCTTATTGTCTACTGATATT
Source organism: Monodelphis domestica (assembly GCF_027887165.1). Taxonomy (NCBI): domain Eukaryota; kingdom Metazoa; phylum Chordata; class Mammalia; order Didelphimorphia; family Didelphidae; genus Monodelphis; species Monodelphis domestica. Next base: position 306,136,298 of record NC_077230.1, read on the forward strand.
TGGGAATCTTTTTTGGTTTAAGAGCCTGAGGCATATCCACTATACACACATATACAATCAAATTAGTTGTGTATATTATGTATATTATTTGACTTTGGAAAAAGTATATATATGAATATGTATGAATGAATGTATATGTGTACATAAACATATACATATATATAGATAGATGCTTTTCCCCAAAGTATGTATATATATATACATATTTATAATTCAACTTTGGAAAATAGTTAAAATTCACCAGGAGTCCAGACTGATAAATAAGGTTGGTAATCAAGATGTGCAGTATTGTTTAGGGTCAAAAGGCAGGTGGGATTCCAAAATAATGAGCCCCATTTCCTTACGTGACTTGTAAAGTAGTTGGGAAAACAGAATCAAACAAGGATTTCTAATTTCTAATAAGTTACCTGTTAACTTATTAGAAATTTCCTTTAGAGTCCTAAGGTGACTACATTAAAAGAAAGCACTCATTTGGACATGTAAATTTGTTTTGATATTTGCAAAAAAACACATCCTCTTTATTGTATAGTTACATCTCACACTCAAAGTAAGCTCCCCAAGAGCATGCTTAGTATAGTGGAAAGAACATGACCTCAGGAGTCAGGAGGATGTGGGTTCCAATTCTGCCTCTGAAGCTCACATATACTTAATCTCCCTGTGCCTCAGTTTCTTTATTTATAAAATGAAAGAGTTGGACTAGATTATTTCTGGGGTCCCTTCCAATTCTAAATCAATGGTCCTTCCTAGGGTCAGGAGCTGGTTCACCTTCTTCCTGGCATCTCAGGACCTAATGCTCTGCCGTAAGCATACATTTCAAAGGTATTTGTTGAATTGACCTGTTGAAATCAATGGATAGAAATGTGGAGTCACACTCAAAATAAGCATGAACCAAGATACCTTTATGGGGGGAATCTGCCTGAAAAGGAATGCTCTAACCTTTGAGGAAATCAGCATGGAGAATGAGGTTTATGAGTCTAGGAATCAGCATGGAGAATCAGGGCAAAAAGGGATGACAGAATTTCCTACTAACACTCAGGAGCAATTTTTTCCCCAGCAGCTCAGAGAGGCTTGTGGGCTATAAACCCATTTATTTGTTCTCCCAGCACCCCTGAGGAGCAGGTGATGATTGTGAGATTAAAATGTCCCATCCCAACCTCAGAGGAATCAGCCATGAAGTCTGTTTCTAACGTTACTGGGCCAGAGATGGGATGGACTCCTTGGCAGAGTTGCTGTCTTCCTGTTCAGTCCTCTAACTACTTTGTTGTCTTTCACATGCAAATAATTGGTTATGCAATAATTTAATTCAGTGGTTTTAATACCAAATGTTGCAGAAGGTCTCTTTTATATGCTGTGCTTTGTTGTTGCCCTGGTGACATTTGGAGAGCCCTTGGGCAGCCACAGCTTCTTGACAATTCTAAAGAGGGTGGCTGTATGAGGGAAAGGAGTGAGCTCTACAGTACAGCTGGTCAAGAGAAATACAACTTGTTCTCCATGAATTGATTATTTTTCTTCCCTTCTGGGACCATTTTTTGGTCAGTCAGCATGTTTTTTAAGATAATGTTGCATAAATAAATAGGGTCCTATATTTAATATTTGAAGCTGTGCTTAGGCAAAAATCAAAGGATGTTGAACTTTTAAAAATAGAATTTTGCAGCATCCTTTGGCCACTACTTTACAAATACCATTTCATAATCACAGAACTATCAGATATTTGTGTTAGAAACTTCATAGAGTACTAGGGGTCTGCTTTAGACCCTGACAGGGATCTCAAGATAAACAGATCTAAGATCACAGATCTAGAGCTAGAAGAGACCCCAGATATTATCAAGCCCAAACCCTACATTTTGCAGATGGAGAAACTGAGGCCCAGAGAGGTTAAATGCCTTGTCCAACTAGTATGTGAGGCAAAATTTGAATCCATGTCCTCTTGACTCCAGATCCAGCACACTATTCCTTAGGAAATCCAGTAACTAACATAGGAGAGAGTAGTTCTATAACAGAAAGTTAAGGACTAGTAAGGCTCCATAAGGACAGCTAGGTGGTTCAGTGGATAGGGTGCCTGGAGTCAGGAAGACTCATCTTCTTGAGTTCAAATCTGACCTTAGACCCTTACTATCTGTGTGACCCTGAGCCAGTCACTTAACCCTGTTTGCCTCAGTTTCCTCATCTATAGAATGAGCTGGGCAAGGAAATGGTAAACCATTCCAGTGTCTTTGCCAAGAAAACCCCAAATGGGGATCACAAATAGTTGGGCACAACTGAAAAACAACAAGGACAACAAGGCTCCACAAGGCACTGCTTTTATATACAATACCTCTTTTAACTTAAACTTGTGATGCCTGGCAATTGATGCAAAGAAGGGGAGATTAAAGGGCCCCTAAAAGTGACCTAGGAAGTCATTTATAAAAGCCCTTTTTTAGGTGCCCAAATGATCCTGCTATTTCAAAAAGTCTTAATTACAAAAAGTTACAGTAAGACTTCAAAGGCTTTAGAAAACATCACATTTACATACAGTACTCTCTTTCTGAGAGGAAAGCACAATAGGGTCACTTTGTAAGCTTGAAAAACCAAAATGATATTGATCAAATGAAGACGCAGATACATTTTGCTGCCAAATAGCTTAGAAAAAAATATTGATTTATCCACTCTTCTTTAATTTCCTTTCTTTGTTCATCAATTTTATGTCTTTAGTAACTCAGAAATGTAATATATTTGGTAACTTGGGAGTAAAATGATTTGTCTGCTTATAATCAAATATACTCTCTTCCTGTAAATGTTCATGAAGATTATATAGGCTCAGATCCACTACTTTGAATTTTCTTCCGAAAATAAACACTCACACCAAAGTACGTGCCCACATATGTGCTTCTGAGTGAAACTTGTGGAAAAACGCATCATTCTTCATTATATATTTATAAATACATGATCTTAATAAAAAGCATGTTAAAACAGAAACAAACATGCATTAAGAATACAAAAGAAAACTGGTGCAAGCTGCCATAGACACATTTGGGTAAAAGCTTAGCATGCATCTATGCTACTTTTAGTATGACAAAGAAGCCTCAGTGTGAAAAATAGCATTCATGTGACTTCCAGAGTTTTCCTCGGCCCTCTGCTATCTCTAGGTCTGGCACTTCCAGTAATCTCTTTAGTTTCCAATTTGTAATGGAAAAACATTTGGCAGAAATTCATAGTCAAAAGCCATGTATGCTTTTATTTTACTACATGGATATCTAATAAAGATTATGACATTACAAGAAATGATTAAAATTATGACTTAGTTGCAGGTCTCATTTCCATCCCAAATGTGTAATGAGGATGATGGAAGTCTTCCTAAGCTATATAATAAAATATCTTCTTTAAGTCTTAAAATTGGAGTTGTCAAGAAAATCTCCTTCCTCTTCTATCTCTCCTTGCTTCTTATAAAGGGTGAACATTCATCTCAGAAAATCTCTGGTAGAGTCCCAGCACACCAAGAATTAAGGAAATGTAGAGATATTTCCATGGAAGGAGTTCCATTGTCTGAGGATTCTGAATAGGATAAAAGGAAGACCGGTCTTTGTAAGGGATTACTCTTCTGGCCTAGGTTCCTTTCTGTAAAGTTACTTTATTTTGTTGTTTTAAACCCTTACCTTCCAACTTAGAATTAATACTGTGATTTGATTTCAAGGCAGAAGAACAATCAGGGCTAGGCAATGGAGGTTAAGTGACTTGCCCAGGGTCACACAGTTAGGAAGTGTCTGAGGCCAAATTTGAACCCAGGATCTCCTGACTCTAGGTCTGACTCTCAATCCACTGAACCACCTAACTGTCTCCACATTCTGTAAAGTTATGCCATTTAGCAGTAATCTATCCAGGTCCCCTGGGGATAGAGAAAGGAATTTGTGAACTAGGTGGCTTTACTTACCAAACTTGCCCAAGTCATCCATTTCCAATCTATTTTCTCTCCCAGTTTGCATGCTCTATTATGCCCACTTTCTTACTTATGTTCAGTCTCACCTTGTCTACTGGCAGTTTCTCCATGACCTATAAACATGCCTTCACCTCTCCAATCCTCAAAAACACTCAAATCCATCTACCCCTGCTATTATTATATTCTCCTTTTTGTGGCTAAATTCCTTGAAAATGACATCAACAACAGGACCATCTACTTCTTTTCCTGTAACTCACTTCTTAACACTTTACAATATGGATTTTTACCTAAACATTCCACTGAAACCACTTTTCTCCAAGTAACTAATGATTTCTTAGTTGCCAAAATCAAGATTCTCTTTAGGTATTTTCATTCTCTTTTCCTCCTTATGTCCAGACTTGTCCTACTAGCCATCAGTGTTTCACAGGGCTACATCCTGGAATCCCTTCATTTCTTTCTCTATATTATTTTCCTTGGAGATATCATCATCATGGATTCAATGATCATTTTGATGTTGATGATTCCCAAAACTTAACCTCTCTACTGACCTCCAGTCTTACATGTCCAACTGCTTATTGGACACTTTGAACTAAATTACTATAAACATCTTAAACTCAACATGTCCAAAAAATAAATTCATTATTTTTCTGCCCAAACTTTCTGCCCTTCCTATAACTTCCCTTTTACTACTGAAAATATTATCATCCTTAAGGCAGTTAGGTGGCATAGTAATTAGAGGACTGAGCCCAAGGTCACATCATCACCACTACCACCATCACCATCATCATCATCATCATCATTATCATTCTAAGCCTGATTAAACTAAAAATATAATTATTCCCTTCCTCAAATGGTTCATCAGTGAGATTCAGGGATCTCATTGATGAACCTATGCTACCTGGGTTCAAATATGACATCAGACATTACTAGGTGACTGATAGGTAAGTCACTTCCATATGCCTCAAGCTCCTCAAGTATAAAATTAGGTTAAAAATACCTCCCAAGGTTGTGAGGATCAAGTGAGTTAATATTTTGTAAACTACTTCGCACAATGCCTGACCTAGAGTAGGCACCCAGTAAATGCTTGTTTCCTTCTTCCTTTCAATCTTTCCCAGTCAAATAGGCTCATGACCTAGAGGTCAGACTTGACTTCTTACTTTCTCTTACCCTCTCCCATATGCAATCTGGTGCCAAGGCCTGTCAATTCTACCTTTGCAATATTTCTCTTATGTGCTTCCTTCTCTTCCTTAATGCTGATACCATACTGCAAGCCTTCATCACCTCATAGCTGGTCCATTGCAATAGCCTTCTGGTTGTTCTCTGTCTGCCACAAATTTCTCCCAGTTCTAGTCTATCCTCCATTCAGCTGTCAAAGGGATATTCCTAAAAGTAGATCTGACCTATCCAACAAACTCCAGTAATTCCCTAATGCCTCCAGGACCAAATGTAAAATCTTCTGTTTGGCTTTCAAAGTCTTTAAGGCTCTAGACCCATGATGGTGAACCTATGGTATGCATGCCAAAGATGGTAAGCAGAGATCTCTCTGTAGGCACATGGGTTGTCGCCTGCTAGAGTTACTAGAAAGGCAGAGGGACTCTGGTGGAGCTGCTTCTTTCCCCCTCTTCACTGTGCCTCCCCACCACACTCCTTCACCTGAGCAGAAAGTTCTGCCACTCCCCTTCTTTTCTCCCTCCCCTGTCTGGGGTGGGGGTGGGGCACTTCCATATCCCAATACTGGGCATTTTCACTGTTGGTCTCCCATGCTGGAATACTCTTCCTTCTCATCTCTGCTTTCTGGCTTCCTTCAAGGCTTAGCTAAAATTTCTAAATATTCTATCTTGATTCTAGAACCTTCCATTGATTATCTCCCATTTATCCTAGAAATAGGACATCTGTATATAGTTCTTTGCAAGTTGTCTCTTCCTTTAGACTGTGAGCTTGTTGAGAGCAGGGACTGTCTTTTGTAATACTTTGTACCCCCAGAGTTTTGTGCATAATAAGCACTTAATATCTTTCTATCAATATCTAATTTATTAGTCACTTACTTTGTGCAAAACACTACTGGAGATACAAATATAAAAAGAAGATAATCCTTCTCTTCAGAAGTGCACATTCTAATGAGGGAGGCAACATATTGGAAAGTTTCAGCTATGAGTCAAATGGAAAGGTCCTATGGTACATAGGGGACAGTAGCAAAGCAAATCTTAGTGCCTCTTCTTTAATGTCATTTTCATTTGTGAAATCTTATCAGTTTCTGATGTTGACAATACCAACAACTTGAGTGATAAGAATTTTCTTTTCTGGGTCTTTAATAGATGTGGCTGTAGCACCTGAAGGAGCAGTTGCCGGGTTACAATTTAACTGTGGTTGCTTCCTAGCATGATGGCTGTGATGCACAGTGAACAGTATGATACTATGTCTTTACTCTGAAAATAGTTCCTGCTGCTACAGTCACAACAACAGAGAGCTGGTTCCATCTAGCTTCCAGAGAGATACCTGTATCTCATGGATTAACCATTTGAAGGAAAGAATAACTAAAATTTTAGTTTAATCAGGTTTAGAATGACATTGATGGTGATATGACTGTTAGAATTGATCAATTCTCTTTCTCCCTCTCATTTTCTATCTTTTTTCCACTTTCTCTTGCTGTCTCCTTGCTCTCTTTTGTTTCTCTCTCTCTCTCCCATTCTGTCTCTGTCTCTCCCATTTTCTTCTTTTTTTCATTAAAGAAGCTAGGGAGTTCTTAAAGCTTTTTTGTTGACAAGGAACATGTTTCATATTTCCCTTGTAACTGGTAGCACCTAATGCAATGCTACTATATGTATATAATAAGTGCTCAATAAATATTTATCATAGAATTTTTGAGTTGGAATGGACCTCACCAGCCAATTGACCCAACTAGTATTTCATTTAAAGATCATTGTTATAATGTCTCCAACATAGAGGAATGACCAAATTGGTCATCTAGTCTGTGCTTAAAAACTTCTAGTAAAGGGGCATCCACTACCTCCCAAGGCAAACGTTTCTACTTCTGGATAGCTCAAATTGTTAGAAACTTATTCTTGTCTTCAGGGGATGAAGCAAAACAAATATTATACCTCTTTCATATGACAACTATTTAAATACTTGAGGACATATTTCTTGTCTCCCTTAATTCACTGGTCTGAGTTAAAAAGCTAATTCCTCCAACTGATTTTTGCCTGGCATAGACTTCTCTCCCCTAGCCTTCTCTCTCCTGGCAAATATTTCTGTACATGCCACTACCAATCATTCATTTTATCCTGTTTGAAGCCACCTTGGTTTCCCTTTTTTGGACTCTTCCCAGAGTTTCAACATCCTTTTTGAAATTAGTTGCTTAGAAATATGCATGGTACCCCATTTATGATTTTACCAAGGCAGAGTACAGGGAGACTTCTTATTCTGTACCCCTTGCCACATTTAGTGTAATTTAAAATTATATTAATTTGAGGTGCTGCTGTATAACACTGCTAACTCATTATGAGCTTGCAATATATTAAAAAGTGAGATATACATTTTAGTTGGACTGTTGTCCAGCTCTGATTCCCTAATTTGTATTTGTAAATGAAAAGAGGGAAGAGGCACTGGCCAAGAAGAGACTGATAGTGGAATGTATATAGTAAGCTCTGCCTGAAGGCTTCCCACATGACTACTTGGTGAATTTGCTTCTGAGAGTTCAAGACCCCTCCATTCCAAATCATCACACACTTTAAGATGAAGATTCGACATATATCCACATGGGTTTCCAGAAGACAGAGCCTATAATGCATTGTTCATGATTTCTGGACTGGGCTCTCATTAACCAGTCCCCTTCCTGACTTTAACATGGTTAATTTTTTGGACCCAAGTAAAAAGACTTTACATTTATCCATACTAAATCAAATCTAAAAATTTAGCTCTCTATAGATCCTGACTGTCATACTACTTTTGATCATCTCTCCTTGGTTTGCAACATCTTTGGCTAGGCAGAAAGAATCAGGGCATTCCAGATGGAGTAAATCACATGAACGAAAGCATAAGAATAGGAACGACTAAGTAGTGCTCAAAGCAAGGAGGGAAAGATAAAGGTTGGGGAGTCTAGGTAAGAGGCATAACTGATAAAATAGATTGGAAGCAGATCATAAAATCACTATATTTTAGTGCAGAAAGGAATCTTAAAGATCATCTAACCCAATCTCTTCATTTAACAGATGAATACTTTCCACAACCTTGAATACTAGGCTAAAGAGTTTGGAATTTTCCATGGGGAGTCATTGATGGCTTATAAGCAAGGCAGTCATGTGATGATGCTTTAGGACTCTCACTTTACATCTATGCCACAGGGCTAAGCAGATCACTAGGGGCTACTCTACAGAAGTCTTTCAAGTTCAAATCAAACCAATAATGACTATTCTGGTATTTTTACACATTACTCCCTTCTATGCATTCTTTGATTCAGCTACACTGGCACATTTGCTGTTCCCCAGGATGCTCCATTTCCTAAGTCAACATTTTCACTCATTATCCCCTATGCCTAGAATGCTCTCCCTCTTCACCTTCTGCTTTCCCTGGCTTTTCAAGTCTCATCTCAAATACTACCTCCCTCCCAGCTACATGAGGCAGTGGAGAAAATCCTAGATGAAGTCAATGACTGAAAAATCAACTGAATAATAACAATCTAGTCTCAACTGCCAGTGCTTTCCCTCTGAGATTACTTCCAAGCTATTCTATACACATTTTGTATGCATCTAGTTATTTACATGTTTCCCCATTAGATGGCAAGATCCTTAAGGGCAAGGACTATATTTATCTTTCTTTACATTTCTAGTGCATATAAAGTGCTTTACATAGCACCTGGCATTTGGTAAATATTAAATAAATGCTTTTTGATGGGCTGATTGGCCATTTGACTAGTTCTCAATTGACCTTTCTGTACTATTGTCTAGACTACATGTCATCCTAGAAGCTACCCAGATAGTATGAATGACTTAGTTCATTGTATTGATGCCATTTTCACTATACCTGAGCTGCAACAGCTCTATTATCACAACAAGAACTGGTAACAGGTGTCTGATATTCTGAAAAATTTCTATGTATTTTTGTCCTCTCAGAGGTATGTGACAGGGGAGGGCTGCCGTGTTGATATTAAAACCATCCCCATTTCACCTTGCCACACCCCAGAGCAGGATGTAAGATAGTTTTCTTAGTTTAATCAGGGGGGGGGGATACTGCTAGGTCCCACCTTCACTAGATAACCTCTGCTCTGCCCTCCTCAAGTAGTTCTCACTATTTCCATCAATCTCCTAAGATAGACAACAAAAATGGGGTATTGTATATTGAAGGCCATTATTTAAACAAACTTTATCCAGGAGAACTCTACTTTGGCCTTCTCCTCTAGTCCTTTGCCATTAGCACATGGATTCAATTATTATTAGGTTAAGAAGTTTTCCACTCAGACATTCTGGAAAGCAAAGAGCTTATGATAATAAGATGCAAGACAAGCGAGTTTCTATGGAAAGAAGGAATTCTGGATAGCAGCTAGGTGGCAGCCTCAGGCTCCTGTCCCTGCTGATGGGATTTCAGGAGTAGGTGCCCAGGGACATGAAGGCACCAAAATATAGAAGGTAAGAACCTAGAAAAGACAAAATTTAGATATCTGACCATATGGGGACAGGTTAGCTCTGTTAGCTCTGATATAGGGTCAGAAGTTCTTGGTCCTTGGTTAATAACCCCATTCTATAGGCTTTTGTTTCATTTGAATCCTCCTTCCCAGGTATGTTCTACCTACTATTTCCCCTCTGTTCTATTTCCTTCTGCAAACATTTGGACTCTCCCCTCTTTCCTTGATCTTTGAAGATGATCAAGCATACACCCCTATTTATAGTCATGAATAGACTCATAGAATAATTTGAGTTATTGGTATATAAATTGCCATAAAATTAGATAAATGTAATAGAAGCATCAGAAGTATAGAAATGAACAGCATGGTTTAGTGGAAAGAGCGCTGGCCATTTATTAGATAGGTTACCTTATGTGAGTCATTCAATTTCTCTGGAAAGAAGGAAGATAAAGAAGCTTTTATTAAGTGGCTATTATGTGCCAGTTACTGTGTTAAGTGCTTTATAATAATGTTCTAATTTGATCTTCACAGAAACTCTGGGAGATAGGTATCATTATTGTTTTCCCTTTACAGATAAGCAAACTGAGGTAAATAGAGGTTAAGTAACTTGCTATTAAGCGTCTGAGAACAGACTTGATCTCAGGTCTTCTTGACTCCAACCTAAGCACTCAATCCACCCTGGCAACTGCCTGCCTCCGTTTTCTCACAGTGTTGTTGTGAGGTTCAAATAATGATGATGACACTTAAAAATCTTTTTGAACCCTTATCCTCCATCTTAGAATCAATACTATGTATTGGTTCCAAGGCAGAAGAGTGGTAAGGGCTAGGCAATGGGAGTTAAGTGACTTGCCCAGGGTCACACAGCTGAGAAGTGTCTGAGGCTAGATTTGAACCCAGGAGCTTCTATCTCTGGGCCTGGCTCTCAATCCACTGAGCCATGTAGCTACCCCATATACTTTAAATCTGACAGTACTTTATATATGTTATTACATTTGATCCTCTCAACAACCCTATGAAATAGGTGCTATTATTATTCCTATTTTACAGACAAGGAAATTAAGGCAGAGATTAAGTGATTTGCCTAGGGTCACACAATTAGTAACTGTCTGAGACAGAATTTGAACTGAATCTTCCTAAATCCAAGTCCAACATTCTATCCATGAAAGCCACCTAAAAGCTAAATAAGAAACCATACAGGTAATCTCCTTCTAAAGTATAAAATGCTATGAAAACATAAAGTATTACCATTAAATCTCCTATTGTACCCTATTCTTCAGGCTTTTGCTCCATTGTAATCCTTTCTACTTTGTTCCATGTACTATTTCTCCCCTGATCTATTTTCTTCTGCAAACATTTGGGCTTTCTCCTTCCTTCCTTCCTTGATCCCTGAGGATGAAGAGCTTATATCAGAGAGATTGGTGGGGGCTAACTTTATCCTAGCAAGATCCTTGCCTAGACCTTGACATAGAAGTTTTGACTTGATGGTTATCTCAGCAGTCACTTTAAACAGTCACCTAGATGTGTCCCATTTTAGCACTAGACAGCTATAACAGACTTAATATATGCAATAAAGTATCTATGGGATAAAATGCACTGAGTTATGTCTTGCAAGCAAAGTTTCCAGGAATAAGCATGTGATAGTACTTTTATGCTCACATTCTGTATTAGGCTAGCTATTATATTCAGTTCCAGCCATCATATTTTAGGAAGGCATTTAAGGATTTGCAGAGAGCCCACTGGAAGGTAACCAGAAAGGTAAAGGACCTCAAAACCATGTCACAGGATGATCAGTTAAAGGATATTTAAGCTTGAGAAAAGAATACACAGGGTGGCATGATAGGCAACTTCCATACTTCAAAAACTATCATGTAAAAAAGAGTTGTTCCATTTGGTGACAGGTGACAGGGCCAAGAAAAATTGGTGAAAGTTGCAGAGGCAAACTGGGAAAACTGTAGAATGGGTGACCTTGGGAACAACTGGGTTGCTTCTTATTAAAGTCTTCAAATAAAGATTAAATGACTTCTTGTTAGGTGTGTTGTAGAAGGGAATCTTCAGGGTAGTATTTGACAAGTTGGCCACTGAACTCTCTTCAAAATCAGAAACTCTGATTCTGTGATTTTGGTTTACTCATTTCTGCCTTGAATAAGTAATTCCTGCTGTTATGCCCAGTTGATTCTACTTCCCCAATAGCTCTTGAATCTTTCCTCTCTTTTCCATTTTCACTGCCAGCTTAATTAGGTTCTCATGAACTCTCACCTGGATTATTGTAATAGCTGCTTAAATGGTCTGTTTGCTTCAAATATCTCTCCTCTCCAATCTATTCTTTACTTGTAAGGCCCAGAGTTCTGAGACTTTCAATTCTTCTCTTCTGATAATCATCATTCTCTTTCAGGATACAGGCCATAGCTTGAAGAACATGGATTTAAATGTAATTCCCCACGTAGACAAAATCCTGAAACCAAGAATACTTAAAGGAAGGGTTCTTAACCTTGAGTTGGCAAACTTGTTTTGTTTTTTAAGATATTGTGATAATTGCATTTCAACACAGTGGGTTTCCTTTACAATTTTATTTTTCTCATTAAAAAAAACATCATTCTGAGATGGAGTCCAAAGGCTTGATCAGAATGCCAAAGAGGACTGTGATACAAAAAAATGTTAGGAACTTTTGCTCTAAAAGAACAAATTCTTCCTTCAAGAACTCACATGCAGTTCCCATAAAAGTCTCATGAATGGGGGCAGTTAGGTAGCTCAGTGGATGGAAATCCAGGCCTAGAGCTTGTAGGTCCTGGGTTCAACTCTGACCTCAGACACTTCCCAGCTGTGTGACCCTGGGCAAGTCACTTGACCCCCATTGCCTAGCCCTTACTTCTCTTCTGCCTTGGAACCAATGGACATGTACATGTACAACCCCTGTTAACAAAAGAGGCTTTGCCTTCATAGTTCTCCAGTGCAATTACAGGAAGATGGACCCATTCATTCTATCGCTTATTTCCTAGAGACAGATAAATATTGCTATAAAATAAAATGTTGTTGAATATGTATGGAAAATTCCTAGTCGTAGTGGTTTTTATATAGGCATCTCCCAATTTCCTTTTTAAACACTATTTTCCAGTATTGACTCTTAGATGGAAAGTAGAAATTTAACCCCAAAACGTCTCATGAATATTTTCAATAACATTAGGAATTAAAAGTAGATTATGAATTATAGAATCTCAGACACACTATAAATCTCAAAGATCATCTATTCCAATTTATAGCTAAATAAGGAGCCATTCTACAAATCAGAAGATATTTGAACAACTAGTCATTATTAATATTAAAAAAAAAAAAAACCTATTTGCTAAGGAGGTATTACCTGCAAATAGAAACAATTGTGTAACATAGTCATAGACAGGAGATCTCGCCTTTAGACCTGTAGCTAATATTTTTGATGAACATATATCTCTGTTGAACAAGCATCTAAAGATTTTCAAGATAATGAGCTTCAAAAAGATTATCTGCTGAAGTTTAAGAGTTAATGGATCAGCTTGGTATAACGGTAAGGGTCTATTATACCTGCTATTGTGGAAACTGAGGTTGGTGGATTGCTTGAATTCCGGAAATCTAAACTGGAGGAAGGCTGAAGTTCACTGTCCAAACTAATTCCTGCAACAATATGGTACAGAAGCCGAAGCCATCAGGCTGCCTAAAGTGGAAGGGTGGGGGGTGAATCAGCCGAGGGCAGGAGCAGAGCAGGTTGAAGATTCTGTGCCAATCAACAATGAGACTGAGTCTGTGAGTAGCCACTGAACTTCCAACTTTTGTGAGATAAAGAGATCCAAGAAGGAGATTCAGTCTCAAAATAATTTTTAAAAAATTGAATAAATCAAACTATTAGTAGAGTTGAAGTGTTTTTTCTCACCTTGAGCAAACTTTTTTCTTCTTTCCTTTTTTCTTCTACTTTCCAGGAATTCTGGGGGTTGAATAATAGGCTTTTAACTGTCAAAAAAGTGAGAAGAATTGATCTTCTCCTATTACTGCATGGGGATTTACATGTACAACCCCTGTTAACAAAAGAAGCTTTGCCTTCATAGTTCTCCAGTGCATTTGCAGGAAGATGGACCCCTTTGTGCTATCACTTATTTCCTAGAGACAGATGAATATTGCTATAAAATGTTGTTGAATATGTACGGACAATTCCTAGTCCTAGTGGTTTTTATATAGGCATCTCCCAATTTCCTTTTTAAACACATATTCCCTAGGCAAAAGTATATAACAGAAGTCATTTTAATGGCTTTTACAGAACTCATTTAATAAGATGAATCTATTTCCTACATTGTAAACAATCATCTTAATTTTAAAAGCTATAAAACATGGGCCTGGAAACTTGGGAATGAAGAGCAAAGGTTGCCCTTTGTCTTCACTTCTTGTTTTCTTTAAGTGTAATACTTATAGTATATAAGATACAATTTAAATATTCATTTTAATAATCCTAAATATATTGGTCTAGACTCTCTGTGGAAACCAATTTCAATTTAAGCACCCTGCTTCACAATGGTACCTTCAGAAATAACAATATAGTAAAAAGAGAACATCGTTTCTTGGGTGAAACCAATCTGGTAACCAGAATAATATCGGTGGAAGCATCCTAATGATGGAGATTTGTTAGCTGCCTAACAATACAAAGCACTTTGTAGAGGACACAGCCCCACCAGAGCTGAAAAGCTAAAAAATGGGCTCTTAAACCTAGGTGTGCCTACAAAAATGCTATCTCTTTTTTTCAATTTGGAATGTGACTCCCCTCAAGGACAAAATACAGATATGCTTGACACGTTGCAAATGCTCCATAGGTAATGTATAACCTTGCCAAGATTACAATCTTAAAAAAAATATTAGGTCCTATGAAGTTCTATTTATTTTTTATATGGGAAATGGCATGGCAGAGTAGAAAAAATACTGGAAATAAGTTTGGGTCCTAACTCCGGTACTAATATTTGATGTTTATCACATGACATTTGAGTTTCCCTGGGCTCTGGTTTCCTCATCTGCAAAACGAACAGGCTAGACAAGGTCTCTTCAAACTCCCAAATTCATGATTCTTTTTGTGTTCACCATGTTTTAAAATCCTCCTTCTTCATGCTCATCAGTACCATTTTACATCTGCATAGAGGAGGCATTTATGTTGAATTTCTTTGTTGTGTTCTTGTTCAGTTGTTTCAGTCGTGTCACTAAGATTGCAAATACAGCTGGAGAAATTGTTTAGATATTGTAAATGATATCTCTAAGCGCTTTCTGGGAACTTCCTGAGTTCCTGGAGGCCTTTCCAAATCCTAAGACATACAACCAAGTACTTGAAAACCCCAGTTTTCCTGATTTTCCTATCCTTCCTTTGTCAGAAGTAATCACTGCATACAGTGGTGCTGGTGACAACCAATTCTAACACAGGCCAGGGCAGCAGAGGGCTATAAGGGAGGCTAAGGGCTCCCTCAGGTGATGAAACTACTCAGGGATTCTACAGGATCCAAATTTAGTGGGTTTACTCTATAAGAAACCATATTCTCTTTCCTTTAGAATGAGATTTCCATAATAACAATAAAAATGAGAAGATGGGAAAGGACAGAAAGAAAAGAAAGGCAAAGAGTTCTTGTTAGACATAATTTTACTAATACAAAACAATTAGAGATAGTCTGGCATAGTATACCTACCCTGTAGGCCACCAGAGGTCCATAACACTACTGAGTGCCACCCAACCAGATGAAAATATAATTGGGAATTACTTAACAAAATAAATGAAACTACAGTTAAGATATAAATAATATTACATTTTAAAACTGTCAGTATGCTACTGACAAGGATCTTTACCCATGCATTGGTAGCTCTCATTGTATTTGAATTTGATATCACTAGTATAGTGAGCTAGCCTCAAAGCCAGGAAGAGCTGAGTTCAAGTCCCATCTCTGCCACATCCTGTATGATTCTAGGCCAGAGGCTGAGTTTAATTTCTGCCTCTCCTGCACATGGGTTGAGTGACCCTAAATAAGATACTTTACCTCTGATTGACCCCAGGATCACTTAACTCTCTAAGACTATTAATTGCAAAGAAGATGCTGACCTGCATTAGAAGAGGGAATTTCTTTACTTGGTAGCTCCTCATAGTGATAAAATCTCAGAAAGCAGCTAAGTAACACAGTGGCCTGGAGTCAGGAAAATCTGGTTCAGGTCTGACCTCAAATACTTCCTAGCTGTGTGACACTGGGCAAGAGACTTCAACCCAAATGCCTTAGAATCTTCTGCCTTAGAATCAATACTTAGTATTGATCCTAAGACAAAAGGTAAGGGTTTAAAAAACAGCAACAGTGAAATCTCAGGTCTAGTCCCTATCCCTAGACCTATTGGCTGATTTCCTTTAGATCTGTATCAATTACTTATTAAAAAAAAAAAACATTTACCTTCCTCCTTGGAATCAATACTGTGTATTGGTTCCAAAGCAGAAGATCAGTAAAGGCTAGGCAATGAGGGTTAACTGGCTTGTCCATGGGCACACAGCTAGGATGTGTCTGAGGCCAGATTTGAACCCAAGACCTTCCATCTCTGGGCCTGGCTCTCAATCCACTGAGTCACCTAGTTCACTCCTGTAGCAATTACTTTAAAAAAAAACCGTTTTTCTTATGAACTTAATAATATAAACACACACACACACAAATGTTCCAATAGTAAAGGCCAAAAATAGTGGATTGCCTAGATTACTAGTAAGTCTTGGGCACGTGAACTAGTTTATAGCTTCATCATATTAACAGATGATGAGTGATTCACACACCATGCTGGATGATCTTTCAGAAATGACAAAATGCCAGTGGAATAAATGATTCATGCTACGACCGTAATGGCTTTGTACCAGATATTGCTAACTGCACTGAGAACTAAGTCTTACTTAGTGCTTGATTTATTATCATCTATGTGACAGAGTAGTAGCAAGGATAGGCTACTGATGTCTTAGTGCTTGAAAGGTCCTAAAGCCAGGTCAGGGTGGCTTTGGAGTATAAGGATGTGGTGAAGAAGGTGGACGGTCTTGGGGAGATACAGCAACATGTCCTTCTGTTCTTCCTTGTCTCCCTCCTCTCTCAGTGATGGAAAAACTATGACCATCTCAAAGGACAACCTTGCGCTCCAACAAACTGAAGGCAAAGGCCACAGGTATCCATACTCCTCAGGTCTTCTTATTGACAGTATTCCTGACAAATAGCTATGGAATCTTTTGATAGCAACTGCAAAACTGGACCAATACTAATTTCACAGTCTATGACAAGTCCTGTAATTTTATATCTACAAACAAGGTCTCAAGCAGATTCAGGCACCTTCCTCACTATCATGATTCTGCTTTAAAGGGTTAAGGGAATCATTTTCTATTTGTTCTTGTTGCTTTGATTTAGATTTAAGAGCTGGAAATTAAACATGAAGCACAAAGCCCCTCTCTGTTCTTTCTTTCCGGAAAGAATAAAACACTCTAGGAGACAATATCTGAGATATGTAAAAGCTTTTATTGACTTATTTTCATTCTAACTATTATTCTTCTTTCATGTCTATTGCTCATAAAGCTTTTTGTTGGCACTCAAAGAAAGCTACAATTTATTTCCATAGCTGTGGAGACAATTCCCTGTGGCTAGAATAAGGTGCAATCCATCATTGTTTTTTGAAGAACCCTGTGATTAAAAAGCCCAGTGCTGGACCAAGAAAGGAAGTCACTGCCTTGTCTTCTTCATGATGTAATTTGTGACAACCTATGTAGTCACATACAGGGATATGTTGATCAGTCTAATTGCTATTTACAATTGAGTTCAAATATTTGTACTCGTAAGTGGCATTGATAGTAATGGACTTAAAGCAGAAAATCTTAAGTAGATGATTTTAGTGAGCCTCATTATGAAAAACACTCCATTTTCCTTAGATTGAACCTAGGGCAAGAAGCAAGTTGTTATAAATAGGATAGCTTGAATGAATTCTTTTATAATTTTATCCAATATTCACCTTATTTCCTATATAAGATATCTGGCTGAAAGAGTGTTCTTCAAGAAAGCCACAAGGTTTTTAATTAATGTTCTATTTTTTTTTAAAGTGGCAGGAACATAACATGCTGACCTTTTTTCTTTACCTAACAATAACTGTGGAGAGATAAACTATCAATCTAAGGTGTTTTCATGCTACCTTCCAAATCTGTGAATATCCTCTGGCCCTACTAATACACTATCAGTGGAACTGTGAATGGATACAACTATTCTGGAGAGCAATGTGGACCCAGGCTTAAAGGGTCATAAAACTATGCCTACCCTTTGACCCAGCAATACCACTACTGGGTTTGTATCCCAAAGAGATCAGGGATAAGGGGAGATGACCCATTTGTGCCAAAATATTTTTAGCATCTATTTATGTAGTGACAATGAATTAGAAACTGAGGGTTGTTCATCACTTGGGGAATGAACAAACAAGTTGTAGTATATGGTTGTAATGGAATACTATTGTGCCATAAGGAATGTATGAATGGGATGAGTTCAGAAAAAACCTGGAAAGACTTATATGAGGTGATACAAAGTGAAGTGAGCAGAACCAAGGGAACAATGTATACAGTAATGGAAATATCATATGATGATCAATTGTGACGGACTAAACCATTATCAGCAAAGCAAGTCTCTAAGATAATTACAAGGACTCATGAGGAAAATGCTATCCACAGCTAAGGAAAGAATTGTTGGAATCTGAGCACAGGTCAAAGCATGCCATCTTCCACTATGCTTCATTCATGAGATTTCTATTGTATGTGTGAAATGTATCTTCTTTCATGACATGAGCTATATTGAAATATATTACATGAAAGTAGAGGTGCAACATATCAGATTGGTCACTGCTTCAAGGAGGGTAGAGAGGGGAGGGAGGGAGAAAAATCTAAATTTTAAAATGTCAGAAAAATTGTCAAAACATGTTTCTACATATAACTGAAAAAATGAAAAATATAAAATGAAAAAATGTAAAAAAAATCCTATAAACCTGGTACTCAATTTAGTTCAACATGAGATATTGAAAGGAAGCATGCATTTGGAGTCAGAAGTACTGGACTTGAATCTAATATTCCATCACTTCCTACTTGTATGACCTTGGTCAAGTGAGTTCATCTGTCTAGGTCTTAGTTCCTTTGTAAAACAAAGAGTTTGGAAATGAATATTTTAGCCTTTTCTATTTCTATGTCTATTATTTATCAATTATTGAATTAAACAAATATTAAGGACCAACTATGTGCTAGGCTTTAGGGATACAAAGATAAAATTAGACATAATTCCTGTCCTCAATAAATGTCAGCTTTATAGGGCTGTGCTGGTACCATCTCATATTAGTTCCTAAGAGCTGATTATTAAATTTTCAATGTAAACATCTATGTTTTTAGAAACTGGGAAATGCTACAGATTAGGACATTACATTACATTACATTATAGGAACATTACAATGTTCCATTGATTGTCAAAACTTAAGTGATGGAGAAGATGTGAATGCAGATTAAGCTTTAAAATGTGTCATCCCATTTTGGAAAGCTGGTTGCTAAATATTTACTATAATAACCCATGACACAAGACATAAGCCTAGAAAATTAGAATAAAAGTTAGATTATAAGTAACTAGGTGAGGTAATTATAGAATGACAAGAGTGGTGAGGATAAGAGCTCATTTCTAACTAAAACAATCAGGGAAGGATTCACAAAAAGTATTGTACCAGAGATGGACATCAACATAATGAAAGGATCTGAGAACATGGAGAAGTAATTGGAAGGTGGATTCCATTACAAGCATGGGGGACATTATACAAAAAGACATTGTTACAGAATCAGATAGAATTAGTTCAGAAAAAGAGGAAGTCCAATTTGACTAAAATATAAAGTATAACAAAGGGAGCAATGTGAAATGAAGAGGGAGAAGTAGGTTCAATTTTAATTTTGTGGGACCTAGAATTCTTGTTAAATAGTCTTGTTAAATATTGGCATGCTAGTTGCTGACTGAGGAACCACAGAAGATTTTTGAGTAAGGAAATGATATAGAGAGATTATTTTAACGGTGCTTTTTAGGATGGATTGGAGAAGAGATCCTAGAAGTAGAAAGACAAGGTAGGAGGCTGTTAATAATAGTGCAAGTAAGAGCAATTAAACAGCATGAAAGAGAGGAAAAATTCAAGAGCATCTAGGGAGATAGAATTGAATCAACTGACAACTCATTGAATGTAAGAGAGAGTGAAAAGGAAGAGGAAAGAGACAAAGATGACTCAGATTTCAATCAAAAGTGGACAGGAGAGGGCAGCTAAGTAGATCATTGGATAGAGTCAGGTCTAGAGATGGGATGTATTAGGTCAAAATCTGGCTTCAAACACTTTCTAGCTGTGTGACCCTGGGCTGCTCACTTTACCCTCTAGTTTTTTCTACTCTTCTGTCTTGAGACCAAGGCACTGTATTGATTCTGAGAGTAAAGGTAAGGGTTTTTTTAAGGGTTGGGGAGAACAGGAGAATGGCCATTCCCATCAACAGAGATGGTAAAATACCAAGGATGAAAGGTTTTGAAAAACAAAGATGAATTAGTATAACAAACTGCAGGTCAAGGAGAATAATAGTTCAGTACAGCAGTGGGAACTAAATGAAGAGGATGGTAAGGAAAAGGGACAGTATAGTCCAATTTTTTAAGGGGGCAGAAAAAGGATGATTGTCAGGGAGGCAATGATTGCTAGATCAAGGTTGGAAGGAAATAAGAAGGAATGGCATTAAGGACATGGGTTGAAAAGTTAGCCTTAGTGCAAAGTAAAACTATTCTATGAGAATGGAAGGAAGAAAGTTATATAGAGTCCTACCATCTTTTTTGGGTATTTAGGTGGTACAATGGATAGAGTTCCAGGTCTGGAGTTAGGAAGTTATGAATTCAAATCTGGCCTCAGAAATTTAACAGTTATGTATATGACCCTGGACAAGTCACTTAACTTCGTTTTTAATTTCCTTGTCTGTAAAATAAGAATGATGAGCTGGAGAAGGAAATAGCAAACCACTCTAGTATCTTTGCCAAGAAAACCCAAATGAGGTCATGAAGAGTTAGACACAACTGAACTGTTCTTTTACAAGTTCTGTACATTTGCACTCTTTCAAATGAATGAGATTAAAGTGAAGAGCTCAAGAATTTGAGGAGGCCAATGAAATTCATGTACCTTATTATGTTAAAACTACAGCCCTTCATTAGTGATCCCTTACTCTAAACCAAGGCACTTCAACAAAGGTGCTATTTCATGGTTCGGTGATATTTATTGAAGAACATGACAAAAGCTGTTTGTTCTTAACCTAAACTATTTTTTAAAAGAAATATAGGAATTCAGTTAGACTCTCAAACCTACTTAGTTCTTTGACATTGTTTTAATTTTGCAAGATTACCAAGTAAAAAGGAAGTACATGTTTCTATTGGAATTAGATGTCCTCAAGGAAACATTTTCTTCATGAATTTTCTGTTGAAAAATAGAACAGTTATGTCAATCCCTTTCTTTTATTTTAAAGAGGAGAATTAATATCAGTTTCTTATAAAAAAATATGCTGCCCAAATGACCAAGTCAGTAAACCACAAAAGGTTTGTTTTTGTTTTGTTTTGGTGAAGTTACATTTATACTATTTCCTATAACAAACATTCTAAGAGGAACTTTGAAGGTCAATGAAAGCTGCTGAATCTTTTAATAACTAAAGTATAGCCACTTAGTTCTGCTCTCCTCTATCAATAACTTGCTTCCCCAATATATCTCTTAACCTCTTGGTTCTCCAGAACCTTATATCTTTAGTGTTAGCACTCATGATGCACAATGCTTCCTCCTCCATTATTTCCTCTGGCCTCAAAAGCTTATGTTTTATTTCTGTGAAATGATTTGGCCACATAGACATAAATTGAAAATACATACAGTACAAAATAAATAAAGATGACTTCTGTGGAATGAGACAGAGCTATTCTTTCTCATATTCTCTTCATCTCTTTTGTTGAGTCAACTGAGTTGGTATACTCTTTGCTCTTCAAATTTTCTGATTTTCTGCCCTACCCATCACTTTCAGTCGAAGATGCCACTTGCTATTGTACTGAAATAATCAGGAAAATTCCCTAAATACTTTCCCTCCTACATCTGGAAACTTCCCTATGTCTTTTCCTATTCTATCTTCCTTCTCTCTTTACTCAATGAGACAGCTCTTTTCCTCATCAAGGCCTGATCCTTTCCCTTTTCTGCATTATGCCAGACCTTCTTGCCTTTTGTAAAACCTCATTCCATTATCCTCTTTCTCTTCTATAACTTCAATCTCTTATTTTCCACTGAATCCTTTCTTCCTGCCTACAAACATATTCAAGTTTTCCCTATCCTTAAACAAAAAATATTTCCTTAATATTGTTTTGCTTTCACGTTTAGTATTGGCTTTCTTTTCTTCTTTCCCCTTTAAACTTCTTCAATAAGCAATCTTTACTTCTTGTCATCACTAAATCATTTATTTCTTAATCTCTTGACATCAGACTTCTTTCTATTTTACTGAAACCACTCTCTCTAAGCTAACCCATGATCTAATTGTTAACTCAAATGTCTTTTCTCAGTTCTTCTTAGTAGCTAGAACATTTGATATTATTTTTTTTAGTCAACAAGCATTTATTATTATTATTTTTTTAATTTTAAACATTATTTTATTTGGTCATTTCCAAACATTATTCACTGGAAACAAAGATCATTTTCTTTTCCTTCCCGCCCCCCCTCCCACCACCTTTCCCTCTCCCATAGCCGACGCACAATTCTACTGGTTATCACGTTTGTTCTTGACTCAAACCCATTTCCCTGTTGTTGGTATTTGCATTAGAGTGTTCATTTAGAGTCTCTCCTCAGTTATATCCCCTCAACCCCTGTAGTCAAGCAGTTGCTTTTCATCAGTGTTTTTACTCTCACAGTTTATCCTTGGCTTGTGGATAGTATTTTTTAGATCCCTGCAGATTGTTCAGGGACATTGCATTGCCACTAGTGGAGAAGTCCATTACCTTCGATTGTACCACAATGTATCAGTCTCTGTGTACAATGTTTTCCTGGTTCTGCTCCTTTCGCTCTGCATCACTTCCTGGAGGTTGTTCCAGTCTCCATGAAATTCCTCCACTTTATTATTCCTTTTAGCACAATAGTATTCCATTACCAACATATACCACAATTTGTTCAGCCATTCCCCAATTGATGGGCATCCCCTCGTTTTCCAATTTTTGGCCACCACAAAGAGTGCAGCTATGAATATTCTTGTACAAGTCTTTTTCCTTATCATCTCTTTAGGGTACAAACCCAGCAGTGCTATGGCTGGATCAAAGGGCAGACAGTCTTTTATCACCCTTTGGGCATAGTTCCAAATTGCCCTCCAGAATGGCTGGATCAATTCACAACTCCACCAGCAATGAATCAGTGTCCCCACTTTGCCACATCCCCTCCAGCATTCATTACTTTCCTTTGCTGTCATGTTAGCCAATCTGCTAGGTGTGAGGTGATACCTCAGAGTTGTTTTGATTTGCGTCTCTCTGATTATAAGAGATGTAGAACACTTCTTCATGTGCTTGTTAATAGTTTTGATTTCTTTGGCTGAGAACTGCCTGTTCATGTCCCTTGCCCATTTATCAATTGGAGAATGTCTTGATTTAACATTTGATATTATTGATTACCTCGAGTTTTTATATTCTCTATTTATTTGACTTCCTTGTCATTTTATCTACCTGGTTTACTTTTCCCCCCTTTTTACTGTTTCTCTTCTGTCTTCTTTAATACCTTCTTTTGCTTCTACTGGACCATATATGTAGGTTTTCCTTCTGGTTCTATTCTTGGCCACATCTCTTTCTTTCTCTTTACTCTCTTCCTTCATAATTTCATCCATCCCTATAGCTTCAATCACCATATCTGTGAGGATGACTTCTGAATTTTTCTACCTTCAACCCTGAACATTTCCTGAACATTGAAACCTACATTTCCAAATGGCTTTTCCATCTAGATTTGCTGGTGTACCTCAAAGTCAACAATCCAAAATTGAACTAATTTTCATCCTCCACTCACTGAATTCAGCATCTTATTTTGACTTTTATTGGGTAGGTTATAAAGAGAATTGAATTCAAGTTTTATTGCTCTGGTAAATCATTTTGGAACAAGTCCTTATGAGGAGGGATTATTTCATTTTTTTATATTTAAGTTTTTAGCAGTGCTATTGTCTGGTATCTCTTTATGTGTAAAGTAAGGAAAGCATTTTTCATTGACCTCCTTTTTTCTCTCTAGATTAGCAAGATGATATAAAATTCTATGGAAATATATTGCATCATAAATTAGAAAGTTAATTATGTAGACAGAAATAAAGATCTTAAGCTTAAAAAAACTCAACACACACACAAAACAATTGCTGTGATCATTAGTGATGTTTCTCATTGAAATTCTATTCATATAGCAATGGAAACATTTTTTTCAGATGACAAATTCATGTATTTAAAAAAATAGAGTAGCAGTTAACTGATTTTTCTCAACATGTTATAATGAAATCCATTACTTTATACATGGGAACAAAACTGCTTCCTCCCTCAAATGTTCTCTGAAATCCAGTAATGTGAGTTCCTAAAAATATGTGGAATATGTTCAATGGCTCTTATGAATCTATTCTATGTAATAAGCAAATTTGCCCTTCTGTGATCTTCTCAAGTGTCTATGTCAGAGCTGAATATTGAAAATAAGGAGTTTTATGGTTCTTCTTGTGGGGCTATTAGATCATTCACTCAGGTTTGTTGAATGATAGGACACTGTGTTGCATGCTCCTTTTCTGACTTTCATAATTAATAGCTTGAGAAAAGATAGTGTAGAGGAGTTGAAAGAAGAGGGAATGAGAAGCCAGGAGATGTCGGTTCTTGTTATGTACTGCACTAAGTTGGTTAGTGATCTTGGGCAAATCATTCCTTCTTTGTCTGAGCTTGTTTCCTCATCTTTAAAATGCTGGTGTTGGGCTTTTAAAGAAATAGCAAAACTTTTTTGGTCATTTCTAACTCTAAGATTCTATGAGTACCAACTTCAATTAAAGGTACCCAGTTACCCATGAAATACTATTATGAACTTTTACTCTTTCTTCTTCATCTTCCATGTCCAATCAAATCACTTGTTACTTTTGCAACTCTCACACCTCTCTCTTCCTTTCCAATCCTACTTTCACTCTATTAATTTATGTCCTTATTACATACTAATTGAAATTTGGTGGTTACTTATGAACCAGTTTCCTATCTTTTTTCCAACTTACTGTCAGATTAATATTCATCTAGTCATGTCGATCCACTGGTATTACCATCCCTCCCTCCCCAGCCCAAACTTTACTAAATAAAGTCCAAACATTTCTGTGTGTCCCTTAAGGCCCTCCAAAATGTATTGTTTATCTTTTAAAAATGATTAATAAATTTGTTTGTTACATTAAAATTCATAAGCTTATCTTTCCAGCCTTATCTTCCACTACTCTCCTTATACTCTACACTCCAGAAAAAACATACTCACTTGTTTCATAAATTATCCCATGCTATATTACTTCTTTGCTTTTACTTATATTATCCCCTTTTTCTGGAATGTACTCCTTCCACCCTCACTGCTTCCTGTTGAAATACTACTCATCTTTCAAGATGTAGCTAAAATGCTACTTCTTCCCTGTAGGTCTTCTTTGACCTCCCTACTTGAAAGAGATTGCTTCTTAATTCAGCAAATATTTATAAAGTGTCTACTTATAAGATCCAGTACAAGTCACAGAGAAACAGAAACAAAAGAGCCCTTAAGAAGATTACTTTCAACTGGAGGACAACTACTCTAACTAGAAGTTAATTTGTTTCTTCTATAACTTGTCCCTATCAATTCATCTGTTGTAAGTTTTAGATGTCAGCTAGCATTTATTAAGCACCTACCATGTGCCAGCTAGAAAGACATGAACTCCAGAAGCTCACAACCTAATGGGGAAAACGACATGCAAGCAACTATATACAAATAAGATACAGAAATGATAAACTGCAGGTAGTTTTAAAAGGAAGGAACTAAGATTAAGGATATGATTTATACTGGCAAGAAAGATCTCCATCAGTTGATATTTTGGCCAATGAGGACAGTCATATAATCAAGTTTAAAGTCACACAATAGTACTCATATGAATTCCTATATAATTCAATCGCAAAAGTATACTTTTAGTAGTACAAATTTAGATCTGCTGTCCAGGATCATGGCTGAAATTTCCATAATAAAAGTTATGTCATATCACTCAACTTTAACACACATTACATATTTCTTAAATGTTTGGTATTTTCTAGAAAAAAGTTCTTAAAGTATAAACCAGGGACTCCCAGGTAAAATCTATTTTCTTAATGTTAGTAAGACATTTTAATTTCTAACAAGGTAAATATTGCTAGATACAACCCCCATTTTAAGAGAAAGCTCTAAGAAAAGTCCTTAATAATTTTGGAGACTGGGACAGCTAAGTGGTTCCGTGGATAGAGAGGTAGGCACAGTGATGGGAGATGCTGGGTTCAAATATGACCTCAGACACTTTCTAGTTGTTTGACCCTGAGCAATTCACTTAACACCAACTGACTAGCCCTTATTGATCCTTTGCCTTGGAACAGATACTTAGTGTCGGTTCTAAGACCGTAGGGTTTTTAAAAAATATAAATAATTTTTGAGATTGTTAAGGGATCTCAGACCATAAAGGTCTCAAACAGTTATTCTATATAATTCAGATAAAGAAAGGAGATATTGGAGTCAGGAAGAACTGCAGGCAAAGCTTGCCTCTGACATATGTTAGTTGTGTTATTATGAGTAAGTCACCTAACTTCTCTGTCCTCTAGGACAAAAATATTTAACAAAATAAATAAGAATAAAATAGAACACAGAAAATGTTAGTATGTGGTTTTCTAAGCCAATAAGCCACCTGGAGGGGTTCTTATGTCCTGTTTGGTGGCCCTCATTTCTATTTGAATTTAGCACCATTACTCTAGGCAACTCTCTTAGACTGTTACCAATTAATTTTCTGGACTCTTCTCCCAGAACCCCCAAAACAAAACCAACCCAAACTCAAGAACAATGTAAGTTAACCCAGAAATCTATGACTATAGCAGGACTACAGAGCAGGTGGTTTATGATGCTTTTTGAATGTTTGGAAAAGAGGTACTTTAGAGCTCAAAATGCTCTAGCACCTAATTTATACTTCAGTGTGACAATTGCTGGGTGTGGTTCTTTTGTTTTGTTTTACACATTTTGTCCTGGTTATAAACTCCTTAGGGAAGAAAACAAACCACACTAACCAAAAATATGCTGCAGCTCTTTCAAGTATCTAAGGATACAAAAGGAAGATGGATTGCATTTTTGCTCAGTTATTTCACTTCCAGTTTGGAGTCTGCTCCTCCAATATCAACTCAAGGTTAAAATTATGAAGCGTTCTTTACATGGCCCATTAAACAGTCTGCTCACTAAACTGATATATTAGGTTGTCTTTTAAATAAACTCTAGAGTACACAAGAATGATTTTAAAACACCTACAAAACCAAGAAGTTTGTTATGAAGGGGAAAAAATCCCAACTGAAATGATTGTCAAATATTGCCCTTGTTTTTGATTCAATGGCTGAAATAAGACTCAACTTTAATAGCAAAAGGAGAGCCCACTTATGTTATAGCATCTTGAGAAAAGGTCGAGTCTTTTCTGAACATAAACCATGTCAAAATTGACTAGGAATGCTAAATTATTCAGAGAATAGAAAATAAAAGGCCATGGCAACAATGCTGCTATATTGAGTATATTTCTTAATGTAAATTAGAAGGCACAAGAGAGATAATGTAGCCTGATGAATGAATGGATTCTTAGAACAAGGAAGATCTGAAATAAACCTAGTCTCTTCAACATCCTGACTGTCTGACACTGGCCAAATTGTCTAATCTTTCTGTGTTCCAGGCAAATCTCTTAAAATTGTAAGTTGCAAAACAATGGTCTATTAGCATTGGTAAAATAAATTTCCTTACCAGGAATTCCCTACACTCAGATTACCCTCCCAGTCCAAAACAAAAATAAAGATAGAGCCCACAGGTTTTCTATGATGGATGATTCATTCTTGACACTAGTGATAAGCTCAAGTATATTTAACTAACATTTATTAGGTGTCTGTTATGTGAAAAACTAATGATTTTCAGAGCATCAAACTTTTGAGCACCATTAGACTAGATCTCTTAAGAAAAAATCAAACAAAATGCTTTATACTGCAAATAGAAAATGTAAAAGTAAAAATAAATTATTTTAAAAGCCATAAAAGAAATGAAAGAAAAAGACAAAAATAAAAATAAACTGTTGATCATGTTTGTTCTCTACTCTGTATATATTTCCATTTTCTGTGATAGTAGTTTCTTAACTACTATCTTCTTAACTACTAACTACTAAAGATAGTTTCTTAACCTCAGATCCATGAAATCCCAAGAGACCAGGGAATAAATTTCCAAGGAAATTTGGAAGAGAAAAAAATTACATCTTTATTTTTACTAATCTCTCATTTAAATTTAGCATTTCTTTCAATTAGGGCTTTTTATGAGGGAAGAATATTCTTCTGAACAGGAACCCAATAAGCTCTGCCAGACTGTCTTGTTCTCAGAGGACATCTAGTCTGATCCCCATATTTAAAAGATAAGGGAATTGAGGCCAAGGAGTATAATAAGTGACTTGCCCAAGGTGATACAAATAGTAATTATCACAGGTATAGGATCTGACCTAGGTCCTCTATTTCATGTGCCTTTTCACTAAACTTGATTCCTCTCATTGGACCTATGACACTATTGAAATTATAGTAAGTTTATAAGCAGCTCTACTTTGTAGAGTTGGCAAAAGGAAAGGGTTGTCCTGAGTACAAATCAAGGATATTGGGAGAGCAAGACTCAAATGTATATCTATTGCACAATTTTGCCTAGGGAATCATAATCTAAAGTCCCTCCACTAAGTATGGACTCTTACAGTTGTAAGATGTATCAGTTCAAGCAAATGAAGCTGTCCACCTTCATACCTGTGTATCCTGGTTGCAAACTAATTGATGTCCTGTGTATATTTCCCAATAGCATGATCTAATCACCTGGCTGGTTTCCCTTTTTAATATAAATATATTCTAAATGTATTCACCTTAGAATAGATGAAAAAGAAATTGACAATGTAGGATGGTCTGTTCTTTACAGTATGGAAAAAGAAAGTACTCTGATCTAAAGTAGATGAAAAGGCTTAATTGGTATTGTCCTGTGATTTTTGTAATCACAGAATATATTAGTGTTTTAACGATGCTCCTTTCTGATAGTTTAGATTTTACTTTTGATCATAGTGTACATTAAAGTCACAATCTAATGTTTACATCATATCACAGGATGCTACTGTTGACACTCAGAGAAGGAGAACTTGTTTTGACAGGACAAGAACTCATTTAAATTTGGTGGAATTAGAGTTTCTAATGAAACTCAAACTTTTCAGTGTTTTGAGTTAATTTTTGGCAGCATATAGCTTCCTGTGTCTAAGAGAAATTACTTTAAAATTAGACCATAAAAAAGATCAAAAGACTTGGACATCAATTAGCTTGCAACCCATCTAAATATTGTTTTGTGCGTGTAAAAGGAATCAGACATATGGATTAAATTTCCATTAAAACACAGCAGGGTTTAAAAATGAAGGGGAAAAAAGAGTTTTGGAAAATTCATTTGACTTTTCTCACACCTTCAGACTTCTAAAAAGAAGCTCAAGCTGATTACAGACACCAAAAGCTAGAGAGCATGCTCTTGACTAGAGACTTTGTTGATGGAGTTGGTTCAGTTACAAGGACAGCTGATTAAGAGAAGACAGATGACAGAACACCTGCCATTCCACTCATCTTAGACAAAGCTCAATTACATTTTGGGTCTATAATAGGTCTAAACACACACACACACACACACACACACACATACACACACACACACACACACACACACACACACACACACGCTTCTGCTACATGAAAGAAACCTAAAGGTAAGAGAAGACTATAATTATTAGATTTTCTCCACCATTCTATATAATAACATTACTCTGGATTATTCATTGAACTCAATAAAATGTAAGCAGTTGGAGTGACATATGGCATCCACCTTCCCATCTCTTGCTCTTCCCCCATTGTTTTTTCTTAGTTGGCCACTTGTAAGTATGGCAAAAAACTGTAGATAGTGTGTTTAGAGGATGTGGTGGGAACAATTACAGAAGGCTGAGTGACTTTTTTCTTAAAAGGTAGCATACCCATCCTGGAAACTTGATTGGATTTAAGTGGACTAAAGACTGTTGTAGCTTCTTTGGTAGGCTAACTACAAAACCCAGGGAATAAAAAGTTACCATGCACCTCTCAGGCTTCTGATTAGCAGATCATCACTGGCAACACAGAAGAGAAGAAAGCTGTACCAACCAAATCAATGCTGAATATCATTTCCTTAATAATGTAAAACAATGTAACTATCAGATACTTTTTAAGTGTCTCTTTTTTTTACATTCTAGAAGCTGAGTGGCCAGTCTTGTCTTAATCAG
This sequence comes from Monodelphis domestica, assembly GCF_027887165.1. Lineage (NCBI taxonomy): Eukaryota > Metazoa > Chordata > Mammalia > Didelphimorphia > Didelphidae > Monodelphis > Monodelphis domestica. The sequence continues at coordinate 306,166,427 of NC_077230.1, forward strand.
GCTAGACTACCAGAGGGGCACTATAGATTGACTCTTCTCAAGAACCAAATGGAAAATCCTAGAAAATTTTTGCTATGCATGGACACAGAGTGGAAAATTAAGGGAGGAATCATAAGGACTGAGAGACTGAAAGAACCTCAGAGTTTATATACTTTAACCTCCTCATTTTTATAGATAAGAAAACTGAGGCCACAGAGTTTAAATAACTTGTTCAGGGGTCATAGAGGTAGAAATTTCAGAGGCAGAATTTTTGTACCATGAAGCAATGCCATATTAGATGATAATGATGCATCTTTAAGTAGGAAAAACCACTTAAATCTGGGGATCGTATGGCCTCTTTGGATGTCTTCTGACCTCCTTCCAATGCTGTTCAACATTACTCTAGAAAGTATTGATTCATTTTTTGTCCTTCTACAGGGACCGCATAATCAGAATGGACACTGAGGCTATTGCAAATGATATCCATCATCTATCCCAACTGTAATATTGCTTTAGAATCAATAAAAGGAAGAATAATGGCCAAATGGTCATTAGCAAAAATTCTAATAAAAAAACAACTCGTGGTAGGTCCTGTCTACCTCTAAAGTCAGGTTTCCCAGAGTATGTGTAGTGAGGAGTGGAATGTATATAGTCATTACCAGAAGGAAGAAGACATCAGACTTAACAAAATAAAAGCTTGACAGACAGCTATAGAGAATGTCAGAGATGGACCAACAAATATTTGGCTAACAAGAACTCAGTTCAATAGGAAACAGCTCTGTCTGGGAAGGCCTTAGACAAATCCAGTCCAGGTGTGAAGTCACAGGTCAATAGCTGGAAGAGAGATATGTAGAATAGGGTTCAAAGTGAGGACCTCCTTAGTTCAAAATCTTCAGACCTTGTATCTTCCTCCTTTCTAGCTGCCCCAAGATCTGTTTCTAGGCAGGGATGGGGAACACAGCAAAGTATTCCCTAGAACTTTCTTAAACAGTATAAAAGAAGATCCCTTTCCACCAAACTAAGACACTGCTAGATTACTTAATCCAAAGAGAATGTTTACCCACTCCCAGTGTCTATGCTTCTAAGAATGGGCTTCAGAACTGAAGTTGACCATGTACAGATTTCTTAGCTAATAGTTTAATAATAGTCACTGCAAAAGTATCTGTCAAATGGGTGCATGTCCCACAAAAAAAGGCTGATGAAAGAAACACAATAAGTGTCCATTCCACAGCCACAAACTATCCTTCTACAATGAGACTGGTATATTTTCAGGTATGATGAAATCAAGTAGGTAGAGATCCTACATTCCCTACCATTTTTTTTTTTGCAGAGGTGATTGGAAAGGTCTTACTGTCTATAAAATAGAGCTTTGCTGAGATTGGTGGTACATAACTATAATCCTTGCTAAAAGGAGGGAGGTCGAGGCTGATGGAACTCTTGGGTTCAGGAGCTCTGAGTTGTAGTGGAGCAAAACCCCAAATGAGTAAGCATTAAAAATCCAGCACAAATTTGGCAAGTCCCTGGTTGAAGAGAGCTACTAGACTATCTAAGGAGCAGTAAACTAGCTCAGGTCAGAAAAAAAAAAAAACAGGTTAAAACTTTGACCCAGGATTGGCCACTACACTTCCAGGATGAATGTCAAAAAAATGAAAACAAAACAAAAAATTACATTAAAAATAGAGCTTTACAACTAATCCCTGATATTGGGAGAGACATTCTTTTATTTTCCTAGAAATAAGGCACAATATTAAAGCATTCCTGATAGAACGATATGCATTTACTTAAATTCACACTAAGGGATAAATGACCCCTCTCATAAATTGTTTTGAGAGAAGATTTTGATAGGGTCAATAGAGAGGGCATTCAATGCCCTGAACGGCTGACTGAGCAGGGCACTGGAAAATGCCTGAAGAACAGAGGATGATGACACACATTTAGCTTAGGTCTTGAGCTGAAGAGGACTTTCTCATAATAGGTGACTCAAAGAAATAAGTATAGGCTACATTTAGCCTGTGCGGTTTTTCCTCTTCAGGGTAATGAGAATGATAGTGGTGAGGTATTGATCTTAGAACCTGTCATGTGCCTCAAAGTTTCCCAATTTTTTTAGCTCATTAATGATTACATGCTGACACGTACATTCTGTCTCAAATTGAAGCATCTAAGATGCCATCATCAGAATATCCATACCTATGATGTAGAAAGTATGGAAATCAGGGGCAAGAAAAATTCTACTAGGAGCTTTTCAATTATGGCATTCCAATAAAACCAGTACTGATCATTTAACAAGGTAATGAGCATGAAAAGCATCTTATCCTATGTTGGCATGAATGCCAAAAAAAAGCTTTAAAAATAAAAAAAAATAACAAACATAATCAGACCCATTGGGATTCAGAAACTCATCAGGCGAAGAGGGAATATGGTACAGGATAGTGGGAAAAGAAATGGCTTTGAATTCAGGAGAAAATTGGGCTTAAATTCAGCTTCAAATACTTCCTAGGGGTGTGGCAGCCCTTAAAACCTCTCCCAGCCTCAGTTTTCACATCTATTGTGGTATAGTGTAATAAAATGCAACACTTGGAGTCATAGGACCTTAGTTCAAATCCCAAATCCTGCCATTTAACTAATTGTGTGACTTTAAGTAATTCAGTTACTAAATTCTCTGGGCCTCTATTTCCTCCTCTATAACATGAGAGGATTGGACTAGATAATTTCTAAAGTCTCTCCTGACTACAGCTTTGATATTTTGAAAGGGAAATAATATCTATTGAACTTACCTCACAAGGTTATTGTGAGGTCAGACTGAGATAAAGCATTTTAAAAAGCTTAAAGTATAATCCCAGTTTGGATTTTATTAATTTTAGTTGTTACAGATTCTGCCTAACATTTCTTTAACAAAATGAGACTATTTGAACATCATCCACAATTGTTCTTTGGATAGAACAGGCACTCAGTGAATCTTTCTTGAATTGAATTGGAACATGTTGAAATAGATAGATGGTGGGTCTGGAGTCAAGAAGATCTGAATTCAACTCCAGTTTTGGATACTTACTAGTCACTTAACTGCTGCCTGCCTCAGCCTCCCTAACATTAAATGGGGATAATAATGGCACTACCTCCCATGGGTGTTTTGAGGTCTAGATGAGATAATATTTGTTCATGCCTGGCTCATAGTAGGCACTTAATACATTTTTGTTTCCTTCTTTCCACATTTCTTTTCTTCATGGATTATTATCCTTTTTTCTCCCTAAAAAGACATCTCTTTTCATCTCCTAAATGCCATTCAGCAGACTAAAGTTTAGGATTTTGAAGTATTTCAACAATACTACTTGTTATTCTTCCGACGTGGTTCCAGGTTTAACCCTCAACCAATATGAAAGTCAGGTAGAAGAATGCTTTTTTTTCCAGGACTTCAGTTCATATAAAGGCTCACTGTTAACAAATAGGACAACCAGCTGTCTCCAATAAGAGTGAACTAACACACAATAGCCTGCTTTAAATACAATTTCCTTCATTAACTGTAATGAGAAAGAAATATTTGCTGAAGTTTGAGAAATAACAACAGGAGAATGTTGTTTCCTCACAGGGTTGTTGTGAGACCAAGATAAGAGAGATGAATAAAGTTTTATAAAGCTTAAAGTGCTACATAAAGCCCAGTTTGAATTTTATCCCATGATTAATAAATTAATGTTAAATGATTAATAAAATAATAGGAAAAGGCCAATAACCCTAAAACATAGTTTGTCTGGAGGCATATTCATTTGTCTGGACTTTCTGATGTCAAGTAAGCAATCACTAAGAAGGGTGCTTTTACTGAAAATAGATTCTAAAATTAATAACTCAAGTATTTCTGGATCTAGTGGCCAAAGTTCTGTATCACAGCCACCTCAGGAAGAAAATGGGAGTAAATCAATTTGCATTGAAAAGCCCCTTCATGAAGTTGGCTGGGTTCTGTGGCGGGCATCCCAGTCTGTTCAGAGGAGCAGAAGTTGAATTCTGTTTTGCAGAAGACTGTTTGGTCCCAGTTGAATAATCTGCTGGTACTCACTGTTAGCAAAGCAGTAAATAGATTATGGGTAAACAGATATTAACATTCTGATTAAACATTTTAAAACTTCACACCTCTATTTAAATACACACAGACAAAATCATGTTAGGCTGAGGGAGCTCTTAGTATTCTTGTTCTTGGAACCAATTCTCCCTTTAATTGCTATTTATAGATCCATAGTCTGAAATGTATATCAGTCTTAAATTTATCAGAAGCAAACCTTTTAAACACTCTTACTCTTGCCTGATCTGAGGTCTTTAACAGAACTCTAATGCAGAACCAAATTCAACTGGATAACTGACCCAGTTCAATGATTACAAACCAACTTTACTGTGTATGGTCATCCAATTATTGTTTTTCATCCCCCCTGCATTGCCTTCTGAAAAAGATTGGGCTGCAGAATCCTCTTTATATCAACCATAAAAAGAGTCTTCTTGGAAAAACTCCCTCTAGTTTCCTGAGGATCCTGATTGAACAATTTAAATAAAAATGACACTGGAAGAGACATTTTCAATAAGTTTTCTGGTTTTGAAATTACTTGGTATGAAACCCTAAAGCTTATTAGGTCACAAACAGTTTTATAAAAATATTTTCTATATGGGCCACACTAATTATTACCATACCAAGTAAACATCAAAAATAATTCATAAAGAGAATCTATAATGTATATCAAAATAAACAAAGTGAGCCTTCATCACTATTGGGGTCCTTTACAACTTATTCCTAAATGCAAATGAAGACGCATATCCTGGGAAACTTGCTACATTGGGGCAGAAAGATAACAAGCTGATTAGAAAGAGGTGGGGTTGGGGGTCTTCAGAATTCTGTCTAGACAAATGAGATCCTTTCTATTTCCAGGTCATGCTTAATGCCTGAGGATGGAGTGAGCTGGTTTGAAGCATGTAAGGGCAGCACATTCTTAGCAAACTCTCTAGGGGAGGAGAAATGTCCAGTTGGTGGGGGTGGGGGTGTGGGTGTGGAAACAACAAGTAAATCCTCTCATTTCCCTCTGACATTCCCTCTCTTTCTCTTCCCCTCAAAATGGAGATCTTTCTCATGGAGCAGATGCTCACCACCTTTCCTCGCACATTCTTCTCCTTTGCCATATGCTGCTTTGCACCTTTAGGGTCACAGCCCACCTCAGGCAAGGCTGACGCTCAAGAGAGGATAAAGCCCCAGTAAGCTCTTGTCACGTTGGGGCTGTTTGTTTAGACCAATTTTCATTGCTACTTCAGAGCCATCAAGCCACTCTTTCATGCCTTCAAACCTTTCCAGCGACATGTGCTGAACATCAGGCTATGGAGAACTTCCCATCCCTTAACATTTAGAGAGAGGGGAGGAGACACCCACGATTTGAAATTCTCAGTGATTTTCTTCAAGGACCTAAGTCACCTCAAAGTCCTAGCCAGCACACCTGACAGGGCGTGAACCATTGACTGTTCCTAGCCTGGGTGATGGATTGGGGGAGGGGGAGGTTCTACTCCTCTTCCGATTCTTTGACTCAATAGTTCTCTCCCCCACCTTTCTTTTGATCTAGACCTTATACATTCTAAGAGGGCGAGGGACTTCTTTTGCTGTCACCGTTGTGAGTGTGCGACCATGTGTTCGTTCACTTGAACTCGGAAATCCTCCTGGACCACCAAGCTAACCACCTGTCTCCTTTCCTTTCAGCTCCCAACACCAAGTGCATCAGTGTTTAAATATAACCTTGAGGAGAGATTATACTCTTCTCCCAGTATATCCCCGGTCTTTAAGATTGCTTTCCCGGTATCCGTTCCTGAAAGCAACCTGCCGGGCGCCTAGGGAAGTCTTGACAAAGTTGGGTAAAGCAAAGTGGTTGTGGAGCCCTGGGGGGCAGTTCAGGAAATTAATTCTATGCGATCGCTAGGGGAAGAGGGTAGGGAAAGGGGCACTCAGTGAGCTGGACGGGGAAGGGGAACAACCTGGGGAGAACACCCACGCGGGATCTCCTCCAGGTAACCCTTTATCTTGTGCCTCCTGAGGAGCGCAGGCAACTAGCTGGGGAGCACAAGCGGCTAGCAGAGGTGCTCGCCCTCCCGCCAGCCCACTGGAGCTGCAAGAAAGGGTTGGCACTGGGGCTGTCAGGGAGCCCGCCGACTGTGGGGGCGCAGAGCAGGGACCCGAGTCCTCAGTTCAGTGTGAGGCTTGGGGGAGGGGAGGGAACGGGAGGAGGGAAGAAAGAGTTAGTAAACAGGATACTTTAAAAAAACAAATACACACTAAAAACTTGTGCTAAGAAAATGGGGGGGGGGGTTGCATAGTGCAGGAAGAGGGGACCTATGTCGCCAGAGTTTCTGTCTCCCCCTTCCCGTACCCCCCCCCCCCCCCCAACAAATCTCTGCGGGACTGACCTGCCAGACGTCTCTCTCTGACATTTTTCCACAACAAATCCCAGGCTTTGGAAGTGGAGTCCCGTAACTGCTCACTGATTGATCTCCTGAGCTGGGGTTTCAGAGGTTTCCGCTTGCTAGTCATTTTAGATCCGTCTGCATAACGACCAGGCTCCCCACCGCCACCCCCGGTTCTCTCCCGCAATCTGTCTCTTGGCAAAACCGAAAGAGAGCGCCTCTTTCTCAGAGTCCCAGGACCCGCAGCAGGGGCCACACATGGGTCTGCTTAACCAACCTCCTGCACTTGTAGTCTCCACGCATCAGACAGGCTGGCAGGCGTTTTCACTGGGACAGCACCGCATGGTTAACCTGTACGCTTCATCAACTCTCTCTAAGGCTCCATTTCCCCACTTTCCCTCTTGTTCTTTCCTCTCCTGGCTCCTCTCTCTGAAGCTGTCTAGAGCCCCTGGTCTCCTCTCTCTCTCTCTCTCTCTCTCTCTCTCTCTCTCTCTCTCTCTCTCTCTCTCTCTCTCTCTCTCTCTCTCTCTCTCTCTCTCTCTCTCTCTCTCTCTCCTCTCTCCCTCTCTCCCTCTCTCCCTCTCTCCCTCTCTCTCTCTCCCTCTCCCCCTCCCTCCCTCTGGAGCTTAAGACTCTGGACCAGATGTGCAGCAACTTAGAGAGTTTCCACCACCCTTATTCAATTTCACTTGCAGAGCACAGGGGGCTCTGCTCCTTTCTCCTCCCTCTACCTATTTCTTGATTTCCTGTATTTTTCTGCCTCAGAGACTTTTTAAACGTTTAAACAATGTGCCCTAGCTGGCCTCCCTAAATTTCTAACTATCACTGTTTTCCTGTGCTTGTGCCACGTGGTATCAATTATTTTAACTGCTATCCTGTTGTCTTGAATTCACTTGAGACTTGATGATAATTTGGGAAGGAGGGTGTTTTTTTTTTTAAGGTATGGTGCTTGGATTATGATGCATCTTTTAACTTTTTCATTTTAAAAAGCTTTTAATAGACTTGCATGAGAGGAAACTAGCAAAACTCTACAAAATGAAAAAAATTAAGAAAGAGAAGAATATTGGAGAGGAACCAGCTCAAAGTCAGGGGGGTTCTAGTCCCACCTCTAGCCTATGATCTCTGACCCTGGACAAGTCACTTATCCTCTTAATGGCAACTGTCCTAGACAATAACTTCCAGAAATGGTATTCATCTGCATTAAGAAAGGTAAATTCCTTATTGGGACTTACTTATATCATAAGTTTAGTAGCCTAGTTAAAAAATGAGAAGAAAAAAATGTATTTTCAAGAGAAAGGTAGCTGAGACATGGCATAAGGATAAAGTGCTGACTGGAGCCAGAGAGAGCTGGATTCAAGCCCTTCCTCAGACACTTATTAGTCCTTTGACTCAAGACAGTTTGCCTAACTCTTAAGACATATCTAGTGAGTCCATGGTTAAAATCAGCCAGTCCCCCACAGATCTTCTCCAACTGAAATATAAAGGTCAAATGGAGTATGTACTCTATTTACTAAAGGGTTTGTTTTGTTTTTACACCATCTCAAAGGATCAAGGTTTTTTGTACAATAAATGAGCTGCTCAAGGAAAGCAATATATGAAACTGGAAGGATTTTAAGGTTATTGTAGCCAATGTAAGGGGTGAACCACACAGTTAAGTTGTAGGAATATAATCACTTTCCTTTAAAGAACAGTGGGAGGGGGCAGCTGGGCGGCTCAGTGGATTGAGATCCAGGCCTAGAGATGGGAGATCCTAGGTTCAAATCTAGCCTCAGACACTTTCCAGCTGTGTGACCCTGGGCAAGTCACTTGACCCCCATTGCCTAGCCCTTACCACTCTTTGGCTTTGGAACCAATACATGGTATTGATTCCAAGATGGAAAGTAAGGGTTTTAAAAATAATAATAAAATAAAATGCATTGGGAGTGTGAATGAGGAGGAAATATTTCCTCCTGGTTAGAATACTAGAAAAGAAGTATACCAAGACCTCAATTTGACTAGGATTTTCAAAAAACATATAATAGGGTATTGACCAAAATTATTTAACTAGACTTTGGATGTGACATATAGATATGCTGTATTTGTATGCAGAAAGGATATAATATCACCTTCAGAATGGGGGAAGGGGAGGCAATCCTATCAAGATTCCCAAGGTCATGGTGATAAAGTACATTAAGACTCTTTAAGAGAAAGTCATTATTTCGTTATGGCAGTATCAAATGATATATTTGATGTAAACCTTAGGTTGGGAGAGGCAGATGGGATACTTCAAATACCTCTGAAATATGCTTATTAAGCATCTACTGTGGGCAAAAATATTCGACTCTGGAATTCAAATACAAAAAGGAAACACCAGTCCCTGGCCTCAAGGAGCTTCTATTTAGCTGGGAGAAAAATCATGTAAATATATACAAATATTCAGGATAATTTGAAAAGAGTACAGGCATTAACAATTAGGAAGGATCAGGAAAGGTTTCCTATAGGAGTTGACATATTACAATTGTAAAGATAGTCTAATTTCTCTTTTGATTTCCACATGTCCTATTAGTCTCACAAACGTTAAAAAATTAGCTGACATTTTCTTCTAGATCATTTTCCATATGCATTGACAATTAAGGAAATGTATTTCACTGCACATATGCTACAAATTGCTTCTGACCTGGGGTGAGGAAGCCAGTAACTATCTGCAGAGCTGCCTTCTACTGAAAACATTAGTTCATATTTCTAGTGGAAACTGGAAGAAAAGTCAGTAAGAACAGCCTCTATTACTTAAAAAAAAATCCAAGTACATTCTTGTAGTTTTATTACTATCCATAGCTGTGCACAGACTTCTGAGCTGGGTTTGAATTTTTTTTCAAAAATTTTTTGACCTATGCTAGTATTTTAAAGTTTTAAAATTATTCATTGGAAGGCAATAAATCACAGATCAGAAATGGACATGAAAACATGGAAGTATGCATAGTTACAGTCCAACCCAGATTGCCTTCTGAACTTATGCCAAATACCCTTTTGATTACATCCTCTGCTTTGTATGCATGTAGCCAGTAACATAAATGCTCTGCAAGGCATGGGATTTCTGTTATCTAAAGTGACTGCTATACAGTATAACAACAAAATGTTTAACAATTACATTCCCAGGGAGAAGCTGTGTTGTATTTAACTTTAAAAGATATCCCTATTTGGATTAAACAAAGTCAGAAGCTGTAACATTATCCACACAAGTGGGGCAAGAAAGCTTGGGAGCAGGCAAGTCATTTCACTGCTCATTTAGCTCCAAGGATTTCAGTCCCCCTACTGTTTCCTAATCTGATGTCCCCCCTCCCCCAGAAGCCACTGAGTAGTGTTGTCTCCAAGTAAATGGAGTTTACATAAACGAGTAACCCAGAGATGAATTATGCTTTCGACAATTTGTGTGGCTTCAGTTTTTGAAAGGGGAATGGGTTTAGGACTGACAAAAGGTGTGAAATTGAAGTAGCCATTTGAGGGTCTCATATGCAGTCAAGTTCTGATAGATCAGGGTATATGCAGAAGGCACCAGACAAATGAATTTTACCCATTAGTGGCTAATGGACTTTCTCCTCAACTTGAAGAGACAATTTTCTTAACTGGTCAGGCCCACTTCTCACAATTTAAAACATCTGTTGCTGTATGAAAGTGAAACAAATAAAAACATAATGGCTGGTAGCAAAACATGCAGAGTTTCCCAGTTCTTCCTTTCTTCAATCTCCCAGCCTAGGTAATTAAGACATACCACAAACACAGCCAAAGGCAACACAGTTAAGCAGTCTTGCAGAAATCCACCCATCTGCATGTCTTTAGCACCTCCATCTCCATTACCAAACTGACTCCTGAGCCCTTTTCTCTCCTTCCTATAACAGCAGACACTTCATAAGATGCTTTCTTTCAAGCCTCTTGAAGGCAAGATTTTTTTGGGGGGCAGAGGGGTGTCAGTGTGTGTCTGTGTGTGTTGGTACCTTTTTTTCCCAACATGATGCCTTATACATAGTAAGTGGATAATATTTGTTGGTTTGAAGGCTTATTGATTATTGATTGACTAATCAAAAGAATTTTATTTATTTATTGCCAAGTAATTTACAGAAAGCTGTCCTTTCAGCCAGGATGGGCTGGGTTCCAGTCCTCTCTCTGATGTCTCTCTATGGTCCTGGACAAGTCACCACCTCTCAGTCCTCTAGGTAACTCTCTAAGGCTATTAGAGGCATTGTTAAAGGAACTTTCCCCTACCAATGAATTTATAGATCCAATCCTTGTTCTCTCCTATCTTGTTTGATCTTTGCAATAACCTGGAAAGGTATACTAGAGACATTATTATTTCCATTTTTCAGCTGAGGAGCCTGGGCCTCTCCTTGAATCAAGGCCCAGTATACTTTCCACCACTCTGTGGTGCCTCTGTGAATGTTCCCAGTCTTCTTCCACCCCCTTCCCCCAGCCCTGAAAGCCTGGGTTGGTGCTATACCAAACATTATTTATGCCCGCCTCCCTTCTTCCTGCTCATTCATGGTGTCAGGTGTTACATGTCACTGAGGAGGCGCTGAAGCCTTTGCTAACTATCAGCAGGGTCTGAAGTCTTGGCTGGAGGCGAGTCCAGCAGCCCACTCCTGATGGCAGCGTGCCAGGAAGCAGCTGTTCCTGCGTACTCCGCGGCTGCGCTCCCTCGTTTCAAGCAGCCACAGCGTTTTTCAAAGCAGTTCTTCTCACTGTCCTGCCTACAACGACCTTACTGTAGAGCTTTACGTGGTTGCCGCTTGGGTAGCGTTCCATGAAACTCGCCGCCATACTCAGAGTGGGCAGCAGCCAGCGAAGATGAATCCCAGTAAACGATGTATTCATTCTCTTGGCTACATTTCAAGACTCCAATGCTGGCAACTTGCATTTTTTTTGTTGTTGTTGAAACATTCTATATGTTTTGTTTTACTTTGCTTTTTAGTCTGAAGTCGTGCTTTCATCGATATGGAGAATTCCCAGTGTAGAAACTCCCTAAATAAATGGAGATCATCACTTTACCTATAAGAGATCGTCTCAGAGTTGCCCGAGTGGCTGAGAGGTTCAGCGATTTGCCTCTGGGCACCCGGCTAATAGGTATCAAAGACAAGTTTTGGACCCCAGTCTTTTTGACTTCAAAGCCAGCTTTCTATGATATCATGTCTTTTCAAGTTACGTGTAGCTTAAACTAATGTGATTGCTTTTACCAATTAAGAAGATGATTTCTCTCAAAGTCCCCTGTCTGTTTTCTGGCCAGTCACTACCTTTTACCCAATCTGCCATATTAGAAACCTTTATTTTTGTTATCTTTGACTCTTCCCATTCTCTGACCCAAACTATGATAGATGCTCATTGATTGCACCTCTGGAATACTTCTAGTACCCATTCATTACCTTATCACTGCTCACCTGGACTGCAGGGCTAATCTCTTTCTGAAAACAGATTTTTATTGATACCTTTCCTTTATACATATGCAATATTTTCCTTCTTATCTCCCTTCCTAGACAAAGACTGCACACTGCTCATAGGCATTTTCTGTGTTATACTTGAATTATTCCTTATTCTTCTTTGCATTTTGAATTCTATATCTGCACCAATTTAAACTCCATTTAAATGCTATCTCTTCTATGAATCCTTTGTTGACCCTCTTTCCTCTCCCCGCCTTGATATTATCTTTATTGAGTACTTATCTGTATTTCTTTTCTTTTTTCTTTTTTTAAACACTTACTTTTCCCTCTTAGTGACAAGACAGAAGGGCAAGCAAGGGCTAAGGAAGATAAGTGACTTTCCCAGGGTCCCAGAACTAGGAAGTATCTGAAGCCATATTTGAACCCAGATCCTCCCAACTCCAGGCCCAGTGCTTTATCTACTGTGCCACCTAGATGCCCCTGTTGCACATATTTCTATTGCAGATATCACACAACATTGTATACCTCAAATATCAATGTTTGGGGCTTTTCTCTAGAAAATCTATAATTAGTCTTCATGGGACAGGGATAATGTCTCATCTAAACTTTGTGTCACCCTGATACCTAGCTCAGTACTCTGTGTATTTTTGTTGTTTAGTAGTTTTAGTTGTGTCCAATTCTTTGTGCCCCCATTTGGGATTTTCTTGGCAAAGATACTGGAGTGTTTTTCCATTTCCTTTTCCAGCCTATTTTACAGATAAGGAAACTGAGGTAAACAGGGTTGTGACTTGCCCAGAGTCCTAGAGCTAATAAGTGTCTGAGGCCACATTTGAACTTAAGTCTTCCTGACTCTAGGACCAGCACTCTATCCTCTTTGTATATGGTGGGTACTTAATAAATTGAATGAACAGATGTGTATATCTTCAGTCAACATAATTTGCTATTGGCCCCAGGGATAAATTAATTTTTATTCTTTTTTAAAATTTTCATTTCCCCTACTTTGTAAACTAGAACATCTTTTGATGTCTAGATTCCTTGGTTGCAAAATGCTGGGATGGCTGTCAGTACTCTATTACTAAGGAAAACTTTTGCCTGTGTATAGGGATTCCATTGTGTATATACCTTGAGAACATCTGCCATTGTACAGCAGCTTTACGTGTATACCAAGTCTTTGCTAATACTCATGGACTGTGCAGTCTGAGAGCTTTCTAGCTACCTGGAAATATCCTACAATAGCCATCAGACCCCGTTTTGCATGGAAGAAGCATGGAGAAATGAGAAAGGCCCTGGGCTTAGAATCAGCAAACATGAAATGTATATATTTATAATTTTATTTATAATTTTAATTTCTATATAATATCTATAATTATTTATAATTTAAATTTTATATATAATAACTTGCTGTTAATGGAATCTGGGACTATTCACCTTTTCTGTTTGGGCTTTGCTCTCCTGATCTGTAAAGTAAGAGGGTCAGACTAGACTAAGGTCTTTTTCATCTTGAACACTGCCCAATTCTTTATTCTTAATCATGTATACTCTATTTGGATCAACATTCTCTCAACAACCAGTACCTACATTGAGGAAAATATTTTGCTAGACTCTGGAAGAAATAGACAGTTCAGACATGATCTCTGCACTCAAGAAACATGCATACTTATATAATAATTATTCAATAGCTTTAATGTAGAAAGTAATGTGATAAGAAGATAAGAAATATAAAAACATGATTTATAGACCCAGGGGACTCCAGTTTATTTTCAACGGTGGGTATCTGGAGAAAGTTTATGGAAGTATAGTTATGATTCCAATAGGTAGATATGACTCGAAGAGGATATGGGAGGATATTCTGTGGCCAAAGAATAACATGAATAGAGAGGACTGACCAACCAATCCTATTTTATTTGATGAGTGATGTGGAGTAGGTCCAATGAGGGAAAGGAAACAGAATAAGCATTTATATAGTATAAAGCTAAGCACTTTTTGCAAACATTATCTCGTTTAATCCTTACAACAATCCTACATGGTAGGTGCTACTGTTATCCCCATTTACCATTTGAGGACATTGAGGCAAAGAGAGGGTAAGTGCCCTGCCTAGGAATACTAGTAAGTATCTGAGGGCTAGTTTTGAACTCAGGTCTGCCTGGCTCCAGGCACAGCACTCTATCTGCTGTACCACCTAGCTACCTTAGTAAGAGAGTATAAAGTCTCATGAGACTGACAGTATCATCATGGAGTAATCTCAATAAACTTCTCAAGGCTGTGCAGATCAGTGTGCAAAATGACCCCCTCTTTATAGGTATACAGAGTTGGGTTCAAGGCCTGAGTAAAGAAAGACATTTCCAACAGAGAGATGAGGAAGACCAGGAAGGAGATAGCAGTTGAGTAAACTTATTAATGTGGTGCTGGAAATCCATGGACAGTAGAAAAATCATACAAATGGGCCCATAAGGTGACTGAAACCAATTTTAATTTTCTACAAGTGCATGGCAAATAATCTCCATAAGCAGTGAATCTATAAGAACTATGGATTGCCTCATGATTGCAATGAAGACTTGTAAAATGCCGCTGTCATTGCTAGAGACAGATTTCAAAGAGGGACCTTTTCATCCCCCTCCTAATTGAGAGTAGTTGCTTCCATCTTTGTATGATTCCTTCCTTATTGGTGATAAGGATTGTTGGCTTCATTGTTTGGAATAATCCAGTCTCTATTTCAACAAGTCACATCTGCTCAAAGAAATCCTAAGGTTCCCTATTGCCTACCAAGTATGATTCAAACTGACATTAAAGATCCTTCATCATCTGGTACTTTCTAGCCTTATCTCTTATTACTTCCTTGTACACATTTTAATCTCCTATCAAGCTGGCCTATTCTCTATCATCCAAATTGGTCTGAAGGCCAAATTGGCTTCTGGAATTGAATCCAAACTAATAAAAGAATTGTCTGTAAAGGGGGAAAAAAAACATTTTATTTGGAGTCAGAGAGCCTGAATTCAAATCTTCATTTAGATATTTACCAGCTGTATTCCTTCAGACAAGTCATTTAATTTCTCTGGTCTTTATATTCTCATTTGAGGGGAGTAAACCTAGATGGTCTCTAAGATAGATCCCTTGAAGTTCTAAACTTTAGAATCCTATGGTCTACCTCATTGGCAGACTAATCTCAAAATTATAAGAAAAAAAGATAAAAGGTTAAGTTCTATTTCTTGTTACTGATAGTACAAAATCTAGGGAGAACAAATGGAATTAAAAATGTCTCAAAATTGATTTTATGAGCCTTGATTTGACATTAGTCTGAAAAGGTCTAATTAATTTGATTTTTAAAAATTTGGCAATCTTATTATCAGTGGAGTGAATAAAGAGTTTGTTTTAAAAGACTATTTAGATAAATTAAGATGATTTTAAATCAATTGTATTTTTAGTTCTATTATTAGTTTCTTCTTGTTCTACAGTTCTATTCCAATGAGCTTTTATGAGAGTTAATTTTATATAAGAAAATATTTTATTTCTTAGATGTCTCAGGGGTGGCCATTTTCCATCCATTACCAATATCTCCCCCCCTTTTTTTAATTTAAAAATTTTAATTCATCTCTTTAAAAAAAGGGACAACACTCACCTGTGGCTTGTCCAGCACAGAAATCAAAGCCACAGAATTTTGGGATTGGAAAACATCTCAGTGGCTATATAACCCACCCCATACCTGAACAGGAATACTCTTTATAAAATCTCCAAGAAGTGGCCATTCAGCCTTTACTTGAAGACTTTTAGTAAGAAAGAAATGCAATGCCTATTGAATCAGTCCATTCTACTTTAAAACAGCACATATTGTCAGAAGACTTTTTTGGAAATCAACTAAATTCACTTCTTTGAAACTTCTAACAATTTCTCCCAGTTCTGTTTTCTAGAACCAAGCAGGGAATCAGTCAAATCCCTAATTCAGTCATCACACCTACCATTCCATTTAGTATATAGGATGGAGTTCCTTTGACGTTGGTAACTTGAATTCAATAAGGGCAACTGGTTGTTTTATTATTATCTGTCTATTTGGATGTAAGCAACCTATTATTTATTTTTTATTCTCTCCTTTCTAGTCCAGAAAATACTCTCCTTGGCAGAAAACAAAAACAAAAACTCAAACAAAATTAGAGTAGTTCCTTTTCTCTATATTTCATTATCATTGCCCCATCAGTGCAAGAAATAGTTTTGTTATCCCAATCTTTTTCTGGTAGAGTCAAATTTTAAAGTCACTTTTTCTTAAAAAAAAAAAAAGTCTTTAATTTCTTTGCCAACTCTAGTCTTTTTTTTTTCCTGAGCTTTGGTACTTCTGATTATTCTTGCAGAACTATACCACTCTCTGCTTCACATTTTTTTTTTTGCCCTTGGTTCTGTCCTTTAAAATCTAAAGTGCTTATTGAGTTCCCCATGACTAGCTTCATGAGACAGCACTCACTTTTTCTACATTATCAGAATTGTTTATCTTTGTATCTTTGAAATTTCATGCTTCAGAGTTTACCATTCTTTCTAGGAAGCTGCTTCTATAGAATTTTAGGCCACAGGATCCTACCTATCTTTTCTTTGTTTAAACCCTTTGAAATCTGTTTCTCAAAAATCAGAGTTCATATCAAATCATGCTTTCCTTTCATCCCTTCTGCCACAAATTCTAGGGTGGAGTGGTCACTTCTCCTCAAGGTCTTCTGTCCTGTCCAAAACAGCCTCCGAGTTTGTCCTTGGCAGTAAGGATCAGATCCAAAATGGAATTTTCCTTTTGAATTTGAATCCTCTCTCCTTTGAAAGATGAAATTGCCATTACAGCAAGATAAAGAAATTGTACACTGGTATGCATTTGGCAGAAAGAACTGCAGCAGATTCTAATTAATTGAAATCCCTCCACCACTACAACTATCATGTCTCTCTGTGCCAGGTTTGTGATATGTCTTTTGAATTCATCTGTTTTCACTTTCTGTCCAGCTAGCCTCTAGTATATGTTATGATGACAATATTGCCTCTATACTAGTTTGGGTTTTCTTCATTCAAACACTGGCTACCAGGCTCCTCTCCCCTGACTTCCACCTCCAGTATTTCCTCACAGAATTCTGTCTTACTCTACCATATGATTCCACCATTGCCCACTTCTTGCCTACCCTGTTTCTTTTAAATAAGATCATCGTTGGTCTCCTAAAATACCTTATTTAAATCCAGGAATAAAGTAACTGAGTTTGTTGCCATTAGAAATATAGGAGAGCAGAGGTAAAATCCTCCAGTCTAGGATTCTCTAGTCTAGACCTAGAATTTTACAGATGAAGAAACTGAGGCCCCAGAAAATAAAAGCAACTAGCCTAAGATCACACAGAGGCAGGATTTCAATCCAAGTCCTTTGACTTCAAATTCAGTGCTCTTTTCATTACATTCTAAATTTTACTTGCTTCTTCCTTTTATTTTTTTTCTTCTACACTTGGACCAGTAGGCAGTTATCATTCAGATGCTAGTTCATTTACTCAACTAACCCTGATTGACATAGTTTGGGCAAAGTGATATCCTGGGCACTCTAAAGGACACAGAATGGAAGATGTGATAAAGAGTTCCTCACCACTGAGTCTCTATGCCATCGACTAGCTAGGTGATGTTGGGTTCTTATCCTTTGGGTCTAAGATTCTTATTCTCTGACAAATAAGAAGGTCATAATAAATAACTTCTAAGGTCTCTTCTCACTCTAGTATTCTAGAATTCTTTGAATGCTATCTCTGACCCCATTCTGATCATTTTTCTTTGACTTTAGGGATAGAGAAATTTGAGTTGCTAGACAAACTAAGACAGCTGGCTCCACTGGTGCATGTTAGGCACAAGATGATCCTTCTGATCCAATGGTATTCAGCATTGAGCGTCGGAAAAAAAAATGGCAACCATAGTGATGGGAAAGGATGCCCCAACACAAACTGATAGCTGGGGGGTTAGAGATGAAGACATATGATTTCATTAGTATAGGAAATTCCCAGGTTGGGAAACTCCCTTTAAAGATGCATTTCTGTACCATCTCTGCAACTTGTAGCCTTAGAGGTGTGCCTAGAACAACAAGTAATTTGCTCCAGGATCTTAAAGCTGGTATGTGTCCTAGAAGGGACCTGGAACCTAGGTTTTCCTGGTTCTGAGACCCGCTCTGCCTTTAGACATACATACATACAAATACATACAGGTTCTGTGCCCAAACCAAAAGAACAAACACACAGAACCTTTTATTAAAGTTAGTCACTAGGGGAAGATTAGATGGCACAATGGGAAGAGCAACAGATCTGGAGTTGGGAGGACCTGGGTTTATGTCTGGCCTCAGACACTTCCTAGCTATGTGACCCTGAGCAAGTCACTTAACTCTGATTGCCTAACCCCTTCTGCCCCTTTGTCTTAGAACTGGTACTCTCAGAAGGTAAGATTTAAAAAAAAATAAAGTTTGTCATTGACTAATCAAATTTAGTGGGCAGTGGATTTCAAACTAGTCAAGAAATGCTGTATGGGTGTGATTAGGAATACTTTTGTGTCTTCATTACAAACTTAATCTATGACTTAAAAGAAACACTCTTTTGGTTCAGATCTCTAATTTCATCAACATAGAGAATTCCTGACTGTGGAAACTCCTTCCATGGATGCTTATTGTACATATAAGAAACTTCTCTATAAATTATAGTCTTGGAGAGACATCTGGGGTCATGGAGAAGTTAAGGGATCTGTGCATGCTCACCCAGCCAGTATATGTCAGAGGCAGGACAGGAATCCAAATGTTCTTGACCCCAAGGCCAGTCTTCCTTATATGCAGACACATATACGTGTGTGCATCTATATGCATTATACATATATACATGTATATATAAATAATATGCAGAATTCAAAAAGGTATGTGTCCGTATACCTATATGCCCATAAATGCATGGACACACATACCAGATGAGGAAATACATGTCTTTATATATGCATATAATTTATACTATAATTCCAAAAGGACTTTAGATCATCAAAATGAAAAAAAAACAAAATTTAAAGACTATAAAACAGTTAAAGTGATTAAGGAAATGAATGTTATCAGGCACTTTGGATTGTTTTTATTGTAGTTGAACACAGAAATTATTTCTGAGTTCCTATCAATTAAGGAAAATGGAAAAACACTCAGCCATTTATAAAATGGTGATATCATTGGACTTGTTTCTATCTTCATTGTTATACTGCTTATTTTTGTTTGAGAAAACTGAAGCTATACTAAGCACTGCATTCCCTCCAAATTGGCTTTGAATTTAGGGGCGATGAATATGAAGGGTTCTACAATAAAATGCCAACATTTGAAATGTTTAAAGATCTTTAATGTTTAAAGTCAGTGGGGGTAAAGGAAGTGGGATGGCAGATGTGGGATGACAGTTAGGGAGCTTAGTGTGGGGCAGAGCTGAATTGATAATGGGCGATAAAGAGGGCAACAAGATTTTTGTTTGGAAGCATGTCTTCCACCGAGTTGAAAGGAAGGAAAGCACAAGATAGGCCTAATGAAGGTAGGCTATTTGGACACAAACCGGTCAAACTCCAGGATTCTCTTACATGGATGCCAACAAAAGCACTTTCATCTCCCACAGACATACAATATAGAATACTTAGAAAATTCATAAAAGGATATTCCTGGAACAAAAAAAATGATCTCTGCTGGCATTAAGAAGAAGGGAAAAGGAACAGACTTGATAGCATATCTCAAAAGAACTACCTTTGGGTTGTCTTCTGCATTATTTATTATAAAAAATCTCAAGATGAGATTTTCTCTTTTTCCACAAGAATAATTTAATCTCATTTAAATTTGGTTTTCCAAGAGGAATTAAGTTTAGTCATGAATGACTGCTTACATATCTTGTTCAGCATCTCCAGATGTGCAAAACTATCATTTTACAGATGAGCAATCTGAAGTCCAAAAAGTTTAGGAACATAGAGCTGGTACCTGAATCAGGATTTGAATCCAGATCTTCATGACTAACTTCAGTGCCCTGTCTACTATACTGTGCTGCCTTTCACTGGGATGGTATGTGACTCCCACTCCCACCTCTCCACCAACACACACACACACACACACACACACACACACACACACACACACACACACACACACAAACACCAGAGAGCACTTTCATGTTGTTTAGAGTATTTGCCCCATGTGCCCAAAGTGCTAGTGATCATTCTGCAGATATACAGTCTGTTACCAGAACATGTGAAGCTTAGTAGGATATATCAGGGTGAGGGGTCACCTACTTACTACCAAAAATCATCAGAATAATGCCTTTAGGGCAGGTCACTCAAAAAGTAATGCTGTAAGGAGCAGCTGGGTAGTTCAGTGGATTGAGAGCCAGGCCTAGAGACGAGATGGGAGGTCCCAGGTTCAAATCTGACCTCAGATACTTCCCAGCTGTGTGACCCTGGGCAAGTCACTTAACCCCCATTGCCTAGCCCTTACCACTCTTCTGTTTCCAAAACAGAAGGTAAGGGTTTTTTTTTTAAAAAAAGTAATGCTGTAATATAGTTTTAAAAAGTTTTTTTTTTTTTTTTGCTAGGATCCCAAGTGATTCCACATATAAACTCTTCATTTTCTTTCTCTTAACTTCTCTGCTACAATTTTATTTTAGGCAGGTGTTTTATTAACGTTGTTAATTTTATTAGATTTCTGAATCTGGCCATATGACTTAAAAAAAAAATAACACAGTGTCTCAAAACAGCCCCAAACAGCTCCAATTGGGGGTGGTGGTGGGAGTGAAACCTTTAAAATGCTTATAGATGTCATTTCCTGAAAATAAACTATAACTAGTCAATTCTGGCTAGCCAAAAGCAGCCAGCAGAACACAACTGCATGTGCAGGCATGAGCTTAATACATTTTTGATGATGATACTAGGTTTGCCCTTTCTCAGCCAGTTAGATTTCTCTGGGGTTCCTGTGGACCCAAAGCCTTCTTGGAGCAGTTCGATCTCCACAATTTTTTGACTCAAGTGCAAAATAGAACTCTTTGGAAAGAATTCCCTTTATTCCTTGTGCTCCACACTCTCAGACCCCTTGTTATTTCCAATGAAACCATTAAAAAACAAAACCAACCAAACAAAAAACCTAACCAGGCACCTGCTTTTGATTTCCGACTTCCATGCTTTTCTTGAAATTTACCAAGCGCCTGGCTTCCCAGCTAAGTGAACCCTGTTTCTTCCTGCTCCCATGCGGTGCTGCGACACTTTCCTCTAAGATCCTTCTCCTGTAGAAGCACCTGCAGCAGCCTCCTAACAAGGACGCCATTGTCTAGCTGTTTTACTTAGCCACGATCTGATTTAGCCGTCAAGATAAACTTCATTAGCGTATTATTGACTCCTTGGATTAATGCCTTATAAAACAACCCATTAATGCAGTTCCGTCTCTTTCATAAGCATCGGACACTGATCTCATTTGATAGGAGGGATATCGTATCGACTGTTAGTGAAGGGAGCTTATTGACGGGGGTTCAAAGATGGACTGTTATGAAAGCCAATCTTCTGGACCAACCTACAGCCTTGTTTCCTAGGAAGGATTTTAGAGGTTATGACACGAGGTCATTCACATCTTGTAAAAGGATGTAGCTCGGAGCTCTGCTGGTTCCAGTCTGTTTTAAAAAGACATTTAAATAAATGCACACCCAGGTGATTAATGACACCATTACCCTCATGAACACTTATCATCTTTCTGTCCCCAGGTAGATCACGTGTCAAGAAGGCAACATAATTTTCATCAAGCTAACAGACAAGCATAATATAGTTTTGAGCAATTGTCTTCTTTTAAAATTTTTATTAATTTTTATTTTATATTATTTATTAATTTTATATTATATATATATGTATTATATATAACATATATATATATTTATGTTTTAAATATAATACTTCTCTTAATCTAACCAGCTAGCCATCTCTTAGAGGGGAAAAAAAAGAAAGAAAAGCAATTCTGCTAACTAATCAATATATTAGCTCCATCTGACAGAATATGTAGTATTTAATACCAATAATTCCCCTCCTCTCCAGTGATGTAAGGGAAGTTGCTTTTTTGTTTGTTTGTTTGTTTATTTTGTTTTTTGGTCTCTCCTTTAGAATCTTGGTCATTAGAATTACTAAACGTTCAGGGTTTGAGGGAATTCTGGGGGGATGAGGGAGTATTTGGAGGAACACTGGATCTGGAGTCAGGCTAACCTGAATCAAAATGCATGGGAGGTCCTAGGTTCAAATCTGGCCTCAGACACTTCCCAGCTGTGTGACCCTGGGCAAGTCACTTAACCCCCATTGCCTAGTCCTTACCACTCTTCTGCCTTGGAACCAATACACAGTATTGATTCCAAGATGGAAGGTAAGGGTTTTAAAAAAAGAAAAGAAATATTTGTAGGAGATCTTTTTTTGTAGTGAGAGAAAATTTGAAATTAAAAAGATGCTATTAGTTGGGGATGACTGAACAAGCTGTGGCATATGATTATATTGGAATATTATTATGCTTTAAGAAATGACAATCAGGATGGTTTCAGAAAAAAAATAAAATAAAATGCAGGCTCATTGTCAGCTCTAGGAGGGGGGAAGGAAGAGGGAGAAAACATGAATCATGTAACTTTGCAAAAATACTTTAAAATAAATATTTTTTAAAAGACTCTGAACTAGCAAAAGAAAAAAGAAAATTCAGGTTCAGGTAGCTATGTCATTTAACTTCTGTCTGCCTCACTTTCCTCAACTATAAAATGGGAAGGAAAACAATACAACTCACAGGCTTGTTGTGAGGATCAAATGAAATAATATTTGTAAAAAGTGCATGGTACATAGTGGGTGCTTAATAAACATTTATATATAATCATTTATTTCTATTCTCTTCTCCCTTCTTCCTTTATTGTTCTTTTTATTTGCATTGATATAGCTATTTTCCTGTTTCAAAATGTATATTGAATAGGAAAAAAAGAAAATTTCCAATTATTTTCTGATCAGCTTTCAGTTTGTTAAACTGCTGCTAGTTAGCATAGTGGATAGAGTACTGGGCCTGGAATCAGGAAGATCTGAGTTTAAATCCAGCCTCAGACACTGACTAACTGTGTTATCCTGAGCAAGTCACTTCACTCTATGCCTCAGTTTCTTCAAATGTAAAATGGGGATAGTTATAGCACCTACCTCCTCCCAGGATTGTCAAATGAGATAAACAAGAGCCCTGATTAATTTAACGGTATTGAAATAGAGGGAAATGGACTGTTCTAGAAATTTTCTTTGACCTTATTCTATCCAAATAACTTTAGGATAAGTTATGGATAGTATTCTTCCCAAATTTATAGTTGACATGAAACTGGTCAGCATGTTGGATGACAGAATTTGGAACCTAAAAGGATCCTAATTTCCTAAAAGGAAATCTAGAAGGAAAAATATTAAATTCTAGACTGGGTTCAAGAACGCAAGTTCAACAGGATGGACAACAATTCCCAAGAAAAATGTTCTAGAGGTCTGAGTGGTTTATAATCTTAATTTGGGGCCATTGTATATAAAATATCATACATGAGGTTGCAAAGGAAACCAATATATTGAAGTGCAGTTATCAATATATATGTATATATCTCTATATGAATATTTACATTTAAATTCATGAACCCCAGATAAAGAGCCTACTATACTAACATTTTATCTATTCGCTCACCATGCACTCATTCCTCAGAACCCTGAAATCTGGCTTTCGTTGTTAACACTCTACTTAACATATTTTTTTTTCCTAAGGTTTCCATTTCCCACCAAATTGCAAAATCAAAGAAACGATTTAATATTTATCATCCCTGACCTTCCTCTAGCATTTCATCCTGCTGATCTAACCCTCCTTGATACTTATGCCCTTGGCTTTTCTGACTGTACTATCCTTTCTCTTCTCTCCATTCTTTGACCTCTTCTAGCTCCTTCCTTGATGCTTTTTCCTCTTCCTACCTTCAAAGCATGATTTTACTAAGACCTTATTTTTTGTTCATTTCTTCTACTCCTTGTACTCTTTTCCATTAGGGATTTAATCTTTTCCCCTAGTTTCAATTATTACTTACTTCCATGTAGATGACTCTCAAATCTATATTTCTAGTTTTGAGCTGTCTCCTTATCTTCACCTCTCATTATATTCACCTCTCATTTCTAACAGTCTATTGCTTATCTCCATGCATAATGAGATTTTAAACTTATCATGTAGATCATTTTTTGTCCAAAATTTATCCTCCTAACTTCCTGATTCTTGATGATGGCACCAGTATCCTCCTAGTTACCCTAGCTCAATACTTTGAAGTCATCACTGATTTTCACCTTTCCTTTTCTCCCTCCCTCCACATCCAACCATTTCAAAAGTATCGCCAATTCAAAATCTCAAATATATTGTATATTCTTCCTCTTTTTCCCACTTCCACTGGCAGCACATTTGTTCAGGACCTTAAACCTTCTAACCAGCCTCTCTCCCTCCAATCTCCTTTTAAATCTACTCTTTGTACAGAGAGCTGAGTTTTTATTCAGTTGTTTTAAGTTATGTCCTATTCTTCATGACTCCATTTGGGGTTTTATTGGCAAAGATACAGGAGTGCTTTGGCATTTCCTTTTCCAGCTCATTTTGCAGATGACCAAATGGGGACAAACAGGATTAAATGACTTGCCCAGAGTCACACAGCTAGCAAGTGTCTGAGATCAGATCTCTGAATCACCTTCCTAATGCTTTGATCACCATGCTACCTAACTCATACATTGTCTGGCTCGCCATTACCTACTGAATAAAAATTCCATTATCTTAATTTAGCATTTAAGGTCCTCCACATTCTTGTCCTATGCTACCTTTCTGACTGATTTGCCAATATTTCCCTTTTCACACTCTTAAAAAAAAAGATAGAGTGGATGGCTTATTGAGCCCACATTCTTTACAGTCTCTTTCCCAATCTATACATTTGCATGCATTCGCCCCTATACCTAGAGAACACTTCCTCCACCAACAGCTGCCTGTTGAAATTGTTCTTTGCCTTCCTGGACCAGCTTAGCTGCTACCTCTTCATTTAGCCTTTCCTTCCTCTCTGCTTCCCAACAGAAAGAGCTCCCTTCAACCTTTGAATCTTTTATGCCAATCTGTCTAATTTCTCTTGTAGTTTCTTGGACATATATGGCTGTCTGTCCTTACTAAACTGTAAGATTCTTGTGATAAGGGCATTATTTTTCATCTTTGTATCCCTAGAAACTAACACTGTTTTGTTCACATTTGATATTAATAAATGGTTGCTACATTGAATTTTTGTCTTTTAAAAGTTTTCTAACAAGGTGCCTTGAAACTTTATTTCTTTTGCCAACTAAAAGGGAAAGCACAGTTGGCATATTCAACTTTACTTTTCGGTTTTATCAAGAGAAATGAGTTTTGCAGGACCCAAATAACCATATGCATATTTATGTAGCTTTTTGATTTTTTAAGTTTCTACAGACATCAACCAGTCCATTGTCCATCGCCATGAAGTAGGTCTATATTGCCATTCGTATTCTCCCTAAAAACCTGCATTCTGACACAGTTCACCTTTGTGAGACATCTGAGCACTCACATTAGTGGGAGTTCTTGGGATTGCCATGGGTTGTACATCAGGTTGAGGTCTATTTTGTCAGTGGGAGTTTGCTTCTTCTCACCTTGCTTTCATGCTTTTGTTGCACTTGGAACTGTAGACTTATGGAACAAAATGTAGAAGAATAAGGTTTCGGTGACTATATTTTAAAAATCATTTTAAGCAATCAATGAGCATATATTAAGTGCTCTCTGTATATATGAAAGTCCATATAGAATATATGTATCCAGAATAAATACAAGGTAGTTAAATACCAGGTAGTTAGTAAGAGAGAACATTTCTAATTGGGAAGAATCAGGGAAAGGCTTCATTTAGGTGGTGCTTAAGCTGCATCTTCAAAGAAGAAAGGAATTTCTATGAAGTATAAGTGAAGAAGTATTTCATTTTAGGGGTAGGGGATGTCCAGCAGAAAAGCACAAAGACAGGAGATAGAGTATTTTGGGTCAAAAACCCAAAGAAGGGCAGGTGTAGGTAGAGGTTATGAAGGGATTAAACCAAATTTCAAAATCAATATGTAGTTTGACAAAGGAGATTTCTTATGTAAATGCTTATTAAAATTTCATTTTCTTTTCTCAGAATTAGAATATCTTTGGAAAATCATTACAAGTGGCCCCCTTAATTAGAAAAAAATCCTCTTCATTTAGGACAGCACCAAGTAGTTGGTTAACTGCTTCATAGCAGTTCTAGGACAGCCCAATTATCACAAAATATGGAACATTCTTGGTATAATTCAATTCAATAAACATTTATTATTTACAATACCATACTGTTTTTTTCCTTTTCCACTTTTGCTTTCTGTCACATTTAGATATTTAATCCAAAGACCAGAGATCATATAAGGTACTGCTTGCTTTTGGAGAGAGTTCTAGCACTTTGCTGTGATTCAATTAATTTATTGTCATAAGAACAGTCCTAATTTTTATGATCAACTTAGCATTTTCAGAAGCATATAGGGAGATTTTGGGACTAGGTAAAATTCATTCTATGTTACTTGGACTTGGGTCAGAAATTACATTAGTGAGTTCCTCACTCCTTTTCCTATATTTTGTTCCATTCCCCAGAGTAAAACCGTCTTTTTTTCTAATTTAATTCAATTAAAATCAAGAAATTTCAACTAAATGCCTTGTAGGCACAAGAAGCTGAGAGTGAAGCACTCAGTCTTTGCAGAGATTTGAAAACTTTGTATTTTAATATTAAAGATGGCTTTTCTAAGTATTTCCCCAATTCTTCTTCTCACCCAATTCAGGGTTTGAAGTCCAGCTCAGAAAACCTTCCCTGGCAAACCCAGTCCATGCTGGTGTCTTCTTGTCTAAATCCCGGTGTAACAATTATTACATAAACCACAAATTTGGAACTTAAATTATATTTTGACTTTCATTGTTTTTAATTAATCACATGAATAATCTCCCCCTCCCTCCCTCACTACTCCTTTCAGCTAAATGGTAACCACTAAAAGGGCAAGGATTCAGTCGCATGCTTCTCTTACAACATCATTGTAGATATGTAGGAAATATTGACTTGGCTATCTATCCAACTGAATCCAACAGATTTATTTCTAAGATTTACAAACTAGGAGGTGATAGGTGCAACCATAGATGTAAATACCATCAAAGAACTTTTAGCAGAACTACAATTAGTGCCTGAGGCAAGTGGCAATGATGGGGAAGGTCATGGGGAATTTTGGACTTACCTGAAGTAAGGGGAAGGAAGCCTATCTCAGGACATTTCTGACAGACTGGTCATGTATTGGGAGAGGAAAAGAAAACTAAGAATCTGGCAATAAATAAGGAGGTAGAGTCAATTTCCAGGGCCCAAGAAGTTGGGAAGGAAGGGGAAGAAGCATGACCCTTTATGGTACTGGCAAGGTCCTGGTGGTTATACCATAGTGATGATTACAGAGAGATGGAACTCTGGGAGGCAGATATAGAAATTCCCATTTTCTCTCAATGGGGACAGAAAGCTGTGATATTGTTGCTGTTCTCTCTTTCTTCACCTCCTCCAATCCTGCTTTTAGGCCTGGGAAATTTTCCAAAGTGGGATAAGACAATGGAGCCTGAAAATGGGTAGCAGATTTTCCCCATTCTCATTGTTCATCACTATTGTGCACCTCAAATGTGCAAATATGCTGAAGATACAACTTTACTCCAGTAAGTATTAGCAGTCCTCTTCTCCATCAGGATCTTATGGAAAGTCCATTGAAATTATAGCATTGTGTGCTATTGTGTCCTTTAGTTTAAATGGGAACTGGTAGGTATTCCAGTTTTTGTGTTTGTACTGGACAACTTTTTCTTTAGTCTAAATAGAAAGAAAGTGATTACATTAGAGACTCCAAGGAAACCAGAATTTAAAGACTCAGAATTCTGTCTTTTGTTTAGTCTTGTCGGACAGCTCAGATGTCAAGGCAAAGATATTTCTTCTCTTTAAAGGGCTCTTTCTATACATTTTGCAATGAACTCAATATTGTACTAGGTAGCTTCCTTGTAGTTCCTAATAAACTCATTGTCATAGCTAGAATACCTTTGGTTTGTGCTGAAAGTGCACACCTGTCTTAAAAATATCTTAGTCCTTTTTCTATCTTCAAAAACAATCATTTCCTTCTCTTTCAGTGCACTCAACATGAACCAACAAAACAATGGTGCCCACTCTGATAGGGCCTAAGTGTAAGACAAGAAACCAATCTAATGGACACTTGTCTAACTAGACAGGGCAAAGTTAATGGACTGGAAAGCAAGCCCCACAGTGCAAGGTAAGTTGAAATCCTCTTGAAACAATCTTTACTGTAAATGTCTGTCTTTTAATCAATTGTTATCTATTTTTAAGCATACAAATGGAATGTCCAAATAGAAGGACAGCTAAAAACTCATTTTTCTCTGTTAAGATTGTGCATTAATTGTCTTTTGTGGCAAACCTCTACTTTGAAGACGAGTTGGGGGAAAATCATTCCATTTATTTAGGAAATACTAAAACTATTCCAAGAATGAAAACTGAAAATGATCTAGAAAAAGAAGTAAAAATCTTCTAATGTCATGGATACTAAGGGTTGCATATCATAGTGATTGCTCAAATAATTGGAACTAAAACTGGCATTTTTAAGGTTATAAGTTGTATATATGCGAGAAAATGTTGTAATAGAGAGTTGGCCTCTATGCCAGGAAGAGTGGAATCAAGTGTCTCTTGACACATATTAGTATGAGTATGAGTATGAGCAAATCATTTAATCTTTCAATATTCTGGCTCTAATTCTCTAAAGTTTGAAGTTATAGTTGTAGAACAGTTGCCTGTGTGCATTAGGGGACTTCCCCAATAACAATTTCCTATACCAGTGAAATCATAGATTTGGAATAAAAACAAACTGCAAATAAATAGTGAGGCTATATTATAAAAAATATTTCCTACAATGGTACAGCTAGCCTCCTTTTTATTGCAAAAAAATGAATCCCCTGTATAGTGGTAGCTCATATCAACGTTATAATTATGTGACATATGGTAATTGGTTCTAGTCCAGTAGAAAAATGCATCACTGATTTGAGTAATATGACCTCTTAGAGGATTTGTTGTTTCCACTAATGAGGATGTAGCTTATTTTATACTATGTACAAAACTACCTGGAACCAAATTCACATAAGTTTTGTAATGTTTAGTATTCTCAGCTATTTTTACAATTTTTTTTTCACGTTTTAAGTTGATCAGTCTCTTCTCAACACTCTTCTAACCCCCTTTCCCTCTTTTCCTAGTCAAATAGAGAGAATTTGCTATCAGTCATTTATACATTATTGGCTGATTGATTGTACTGTGACAGAGGCTGTCACTAAAGAAAAAGTGCCAGGCTGAAGAGTGTGTGAAACCGGGCCCCAAGGGATTGGAATTTTGTGGAGGAGAAGACTCTGGCTGTTAGAGAAGTTGCTCTCAGTCTTGAGAAGCCAAAGAGAGTAGGTGGGAAAAGACTTTATCCTGAGGGTTACCCATTTTTCCTGATGGTGTCTGGAAATCTTTCCTCCAACTTTTCCCAATTGAAAAGACTATTGAAGAGGAAGCCTGAGAAAGACATTTTAGATCTCTGTCTGACTTTACTTCAGCTCCTGTTGCCTTGAGTCTGAACTGTGGCCAAGGGGCCAATCCAGGATGAGTCAACCTGACTTTTTCTAGGGGGCTCAGGCTACCAAAGCCTGAGTTCCTCCAAACTCAATGAGGGAGGTCTGTATTATAAAGGAGGTTAATTTGTATACTGAGGGGTTCAGTCTTTCAGTATAGAGAGGGGAAAAGAGTGGAGACCTCCCTTCTCAAAGTGGGGTTCAGAGGAGGCAGCAGATATAATGGGTTAGCTCAAAGAGAGGAGAGGGGGTTTGAAGATTTCCCCCCTTCTGCCTTCCCTCCTTAGCTAAAGCTGCTGTCCCCAATTCGCTCTTGTACCCCCTCCACTACTCAAGGACAAAGGGTCTCCCTTGATATGTTCACTCACACTCAACCTGGGGAATAGATAACTTTTAATGTCAACTCAATCAGGTAATACAAAAGGAATAACTCGCATGGAAAGAATGGGAAAGGGAAGAAAGAAAGGCTTTGGTAGCCTGAGCCCCCTAGAGAAAGTCAGGTTGACTCATCCTGGGATTGGCCCCTTGGTCACAATTCAGACTCAGGGCAACAGGAGCTGAAGTAAAATCATACAGAGATCTAAAATGTCTTTCTCAGGCTTCCTCTTCAATAGTCTTTTCAATTGGGAAAAGTTGGGGGAAAGATTTCCAGTCACCAGCAGGAAAAATGGGTAACCCTCAGGATAAAGTCTTTTCCCACTTACTCTCTTTGGCTTCTCAAGACTGAGAGCAACTCCTCTACCAGTCAGAGTCTTCTCCACAAAATTCCCGATCCCTTGGGGCCCCTTCCCCTTTAAGGTCATCAGTTCCACACACTCTTCAGTCTGGCACTTTTTCTTTAGTGCCAGCCTCTGCCACAGTACTTTCTTATGAATACATTTTAGCTTTAGTGTTATCTCATCCTTGCATTGAAAACTGATCCCTCCCCCAAGCCCAACTGTGGAATTGTGTCCCTTATTAAAGGAATTTAGATAGCAAGAAGGTGGAGAGAAATTTTTTTTGGCAGGTAGTTCTTGAAATCACAGAATGGGTAGGGCTCACTTTGATTTATGCCATTTCAAGTCCCCAGGGGAGGGGAGGCATTCAATAGTGAGGCTGGCTAGGGGGTGAGACTGATAGACCTCCCCAGAGTAGGATAAATGGGAGTGGGAGCAAAGGAGGAGCTGTCCAGCACCATACTTTGTACATTCCAGGCAACCAAATATTTATCAAATGAATAGTTGAATAAATATTGTTTATTTGATTCCAAATGCTGAGCATAGAAACTCCAGTTGAGAGTTCCATTGCCACCAGCTTCCAAATGGAGGGTCCTCCTGGCAGGTTTCTTTTTTTTTTTTAAGTCCTGTTCTCCCTTCTCTCTTTTTCTCTTTTTGCAGCTTAAATGCCCTCTGCATTCCCACCTTATCCCTGCACTTAACCTCCTCTATCTGCCAACTCCAGGTACATATTTTATGTTTCCCTCACCCATTTAATGTTATTTTAGTTAGTTTTTATGATATCTGCACACTCTACTCTTCTTTCTGACACTTTGGAATTCATTGCATGACAAATTATGTTTAACCTGTAGAATATCTGAGAGAGTCCCAGTACTGTCCTAGCAGTCAGGAAACCTGGGCCCTTTCTAGTCCTGGATCTGCTCCTAACCAGGGAAAAGTTAAAAGAAATAAACATTTATTCTGGCATATTATCAAATTTGGTCTTTATTAAAAACCCTGGGAAATAGGTGATATTTTTATATCTATTTTACAGATAAGGAACCTGAAGCAAATAGAGGTTAAGTGACTTTCCTAGGATTACCTTAAATATATGAGGCCAGATTTGAAATCAGGTCTTCCTGCCTCCAGGCCCAGTCCTCTATATCCTCTGTGCCAGCTACCTCTACTAAGCTGAGTTTCTTTTGAAAAGAAATTTAACTTCTCAGCCTCAGTTTCTAGATCTCAAAAAATTAGTAATTTGGCCTGGATCATCTCTCAGGTCTCTTCTATATTTTCTATATCTATATCTTCTTCCTTCCCCCTCACTTCTGCTCCTCCTCTCTCCCTCTCTCTCTCTTTCCCTCCCTCCCTTCTTCCTCCCCCTTCCCCCTCTCTCTCCTTTTTGTCTAGATTTGAACCCAGGACTCCTCCTCATCTCCACTCCCATCTCTAGGCTTGATTCTCAAAACACTGAGCCCACCTAGAAACTCCCTCCATGCTCTATTTCCCATGAGACTTTTAATCCTGACCCCTCTGCACCTCTTGGCTACCCTAGCATCCCAATGCTGTGTGATGACCTTAAAATGCAATCCTCTTGCCTTGATTAAAGACCCTTTATTATTGCTTCTTAGGTATTGCTAATTCTTTAATTTAAGTTGACATTATCAACTACGAATAATCTATCCTAGTCCCTGTCTTTCCCACTCTTACCAACCCCCACCTCTTATTGCCAGAGCCTTCTCTCTGAAACTAAATCTGAATTATTCAATATTTATCTTGTTTGTACAGTTGTTTGGATATTGTCTCCTCCATTCTAATTTAAGCTCCCTCAAAGCAAGAACTGTTTTTTCCCCCTTTTTATGGTCCTAAATACTTGAAGAGATTGAATGGCAGCTTTTCCAGGATATTGCAGAATGGATTCTTCCTTCAAGAGGGAAGTAAGAAGACCGTTAAGGTTCCTTCTAGTGTTAAGATTCTCTGATTCTGGGGATAGCTAGATGATTCAGTGGATTAAGAGACAGGCCCAGAGACCAGAGATCCTTGGTTCAAATCTGACTTCAGATTTAGCATAGCTATGTGACCCTGGGCAAGTCACTTAACCCCCACTGTCTAGTCCTTAACACTCTTTTGCCTTGGAACCAATGCACAGTATTGATTCTAAGATAGAGAACAAAGGTTTAAAAAATTTTATGATTCTATCAAATATATCTTTAGAAACTTTTAAAGATTCTTTATTTTTCAAGAATTCCTACTAGAGTCAAATTTCCTTAAGTACTGTCATGCCTTTAGGCTTGCTCAAGATGGCAGAAAGCATCCAGGTTGAGTCTAAATTATACTTGTTGATGCATTCTGCTCAGGAGCATAAGGAAATATTTTGCATTAAATGTAAGAAGTATAAATGTGATAAAGACTTTCCTCATTTGATAAGATAATCAAAATATGTTTTCCTCTACCTTTGAAAATGAAGAAGTAGCAGGGCAAGTAGGAAGGGTAGGAGGAGCAGGAAAAGAAGGAAGAAATTGATTTTTTAAAGTCCTTTGCCTTCTAATCTTTATCCCTGACATCTATATTCCTTCCTTCCTCATTCTCCTAGTAATCTACTATTCAGTTCATCTAATTTTTTCCTCAACCTGGCTTAGAGAATGAGAAACCAGTTGTTTCAGAGCTTTACTACAATTAGAGTCCAGTCAGATATGTATAAAGGAGCCTTGGGAAAGCAAAGGAATCGAACAATTAATATGCATCTCAATTCTGTTCATACTATGGGATTTATGTGTATGTGTTTGTATATGCAGAATAAGGGTTATATATTTTATAAATCCTTAATATTAGGATTTTTCAAGGATTTAATTATAATTTTCCCCCTGATCTTTTGGCAGTGCTAGCTAATAGAAATAGTGCTGTCCTTGCAGAATATGGCTCTTATTTTCTATTTCTATTAATAACAAGAAAGAAAGAATAAAATATCATTGACTCCTCTCCCCTAACTTGAGAATAACATTTTAAATCAATGTTCCCATTGTGAGTGCTAATTACCTCCCAAGTACATGAAATGAAAAACTTTTAAAGTATAGAGACCTAAGAAAAGAAATGAAAACCATGTTGGGAATCAGAAGAATCTCACATCATTTGCATTGTCCTGTTTGCTTTTGGAGTTATCCTAAAGATATTTTCAGTAGGTCTCAAGGAGATGAACCTACATTGGCACACTTTCATTCAATTACAAGAAATTAATCATTTTATCCACCTAACATTTTAAACATCAATGAGTAACAGCAGGAGAGCAACTTGCCCCAGGACAGTTTCTATTTGAACTCCAGAGACAATAATTATGAGAAGAATCAAATAATAGTCATAATAATAATTATTAATATTATTATAATATATAATAATATTAATAAAAATAATAAAGACTTCTGATGAAGAACTGAAAAACTACAAAAAGCCTCACCAGCTTCATTTTCCTTCTCTTCTGAAGGAGGTGGTATGAATTGAACTGCTGCTACTACTTCCATTGGGTTTCTGTGCTGTCTGGAGAAGAGGTCTTATTCCTCTCCTCAATACCAGTATTTCTCAAATGTAGAGCAGAGGGGATTTCTGGAAGGACTATCACAATATTATCTACTGTTATCATCTCTTGAAGCTCGAGCAGATTGTAAGACAATCATTCTTTTCTTTTAAATGCACCTGCTAGAAGTAATGAAAACACTTCTGTGCTCTTCTTATAAGAACTCCCAAGAAGTAAGGTCTTTGTACTCAAACTATGGAAATGGATCTTGACTGAGATGAGTTTTGGATAGATTGCATTGAGTAGGAAAACTAAAGCTGATATGATCTGTCCAAAAGAAGCACTTGTTAAATTTGGGATATTTCTAGTATTTTCATTTCATTAATGGGAGGCAGAAAGGGTTAAGGGTAAGTAGGGCTTCAGCTCTTACTAAAAAGACACTTTATTCAGCCTTCCAGCATAGTCCAATCTAATGAACCAAACAAGTGGCAAGTGTACTTAGTCAAAGGGTCAGATTATTCTAGAAATAGCAATGAATTAAAACCAAAGAGATCCGAGTTGAAGCTTTCATTCTGTCATAAAATAGATTTGTGACTTTGAAAGGTAGCATCATGTAATAGACTGCTAAACTTGGAGTCAGGAAGATCTTGGTTCAAATCCCCCCTTAAACAGTAACTAGATAAGTGCATGGAGGTCAAGTTATTTAACCTTGCTAGTCTCAACATGTTCACTGAGTCCTAAGCTTTCTTGAATCTGAAAAATCTATGATTCTACAACTACTGACAAGTCATTTCAACTTTTTCCTCATCTCTAAAATGGGCTCTGAAGTCTGC
The DNA here is from genome assembly GCF_027887165.1 of Monodelphis domestica. Classification (NCBI taxonomy): domain Eukaryota; kingdom Metazoa; phylum Chordata; class Mammalia; order Didelphimorphia; family Didelphidae; genus Monodelphis; species Monodelphis domestica. The sequence goes on from NC_077230.1 coordinate 306,200,950, forward strand.
CCTTGCTCTAACATTTTAGGATTCTTTGAATGACATACTTGTCACCTAGTTGATAACAGGAAGTGGGAGGACAGAGAGCTTGAGGAGATTGTGTGGGGTTTTCATGGAGTCATCCTATATGACCCCAAATGGATTCTTCCATTGGCTTCTCTGTATGAAAAGGAACCCATAGGAAAAATGTTTTCCTAGAAATACCTGCCATAGTTCAGACTTTAAATTTCATTTTAGGTACAGAGAACCCTTAAAATTTTCAGTTCTACCATCTCTTTTTTTCATCTTCACAACAACTATGCAAATGAATTCATACCTTAGTTTATTTACCAGAAACAGAAGATCCTTTACATTTTTTTTTTAATTTCTGAAATATTTTGGACTTTAATTTCTAAGAATTTCTTTTCTGAGGTTAAAGAAGACCAGGAATCCCTATTCTGGTCAACTCCATTTCTGATGTGCAGATCTTGACCAGCTGTTTATCTCTCTGTAGGTCATCTGATAGTGCCCAGTTCCTATGAACTCACCATGTTGATTCTGAAGTTAGTAGCGACATTCCATTGGCATGGCTTATTGCAGCCCAGAACTTCAGACATTAAGCAATCCTTAAAATTCCATCATAGCGAAGACTTCAGTTCTGAGCCATCATGCTTGGCATTTGAGATCTTTAGTTATGTGACCCTCAAAACTTGAAAAACAGCTAAAAGTATTTGGCACAAATTTTCAGAGGGAAATGTAGACTTTTGCTCTCAAAAATGGCACAGAAAAGTCAGCCCAAATGTACCTCCAATTACAAAGTCAGGGGTTGAATAAATGGTGGGGTTATAATAAAAAACTATGTATGGCCTTAGTTCACACACCCACAGGTATCCCTTCAAACACACCGCCTACACTATCAATGGGCAGCTATTAGTTTTTATTTATATTAAACAAGCAGAGCAGCTGGCATTGGCCTAAAAGCTCTTTAGTCTGAATGTTTTGCCCCAGAGATGCTGAGTGCTTGACTCATGCCTTTGAAGTTGTTTTTGAATCTGGGAATGAAAGTGGACCCAGGAGAGCATTCTCCTTTGTCTCAAAATGACTTTCTTTTGCCTGACCTTTCATTGTAAGTTATCAGCAAACTCTTTGTTGGGATGCTATACTAATTACCAAAAAGAATTTTAGGTCATCCTTTCAACTCTGACATAACCAAAACAAGAAGTTTCCAAGGACCTATTGTACAGCAGGAACTAGATGACAACCCGAACACAAGGGCACAAATAGAGGGGTTCAGTAGCCTCATAATAATTCGTTGTAGAGAATTCTTCAGCTAAAAATAGATCTCCGAGTGGAAAAGTCACCAAGTGAAAAGGTCAAATTGAGTCAAAGAGAGAACAGAATGTCATGGTTAGTATTTCAATAATTTCTCCCCTAGGATTAGCCTTACAGCTAATAATCAGACAGATATCAGCCTATAAAAGTCTCGCTGTCCCACAAAATATTCAGCAGAGGTTTTAAATCCACAGCTAGTCGATCAATGATTATACCTGATGGCAGCAAAGCATTTTGGTAGGTAGCTCTTTGAATTTTTATAAACATTATTCCTGGAAGGCAGAATGAAGTAAAAAAATAATAAAAATAAAATGATAGCTATTTACATAACACTTTAAAAGTGCTTAAAATATATGTACATATATACACGTATGTATCATCTCATTTGAGTCTGATCTCATTTGTAAGGCAGATATTATTACCATCAGTTTAATAGATGAAGAAACTGAAGTTGAGGGAAGTTAGGTGATTTAGTTAGGATTCCAGAGCTATTAAGCATCTGAGGAGCAAGATTTAAATTCTGGTCTTCCTGACTCTGAGTCCAGCACCCTACTCATTATGACAATAGTAGTAGAGAGATCAGCATTGGAGTTGGGGACATTTGGGTTCAAGTCTTGTCCCAGATATAAATTAATGTGTGACAAGGTAAGTCACCAAACCTCTCAGTGCCCCAGGAAGCTCTCTAAAAATATAAATGACAGAGAAAGTGTCAATAAATATTTGTGGAGGGATTTTCCACATGAAGAAGTTCTAAAAATAAGCAAAACTTACTTTCTCTGCTGAGGAGATAAACCAACTGGATCTGTGATATTCTCAGCTCTAATCACATACAGTCTGTTGCTGCAGCTTCTAACATTCATGGATTCTAACTGGTAAATGGAAGTATTCTTCAATCATTTCCCCAGCCCCTAATTGTCTGGCTGGGACCTCTATCTAGGAGTTCAGAAAGATAACTGTTTGTTGTTCCATTAATTAGGATTTTCAACAAGAGCCAGTTGAATTGTAGAGCCAAGGAGGTAAACTTGAGTTTGAAAGGATCCACTGAGTATTTTCACCACTTCCAGCAAAACTATAAAAATTAGCTTCCCAGTGGATAGTTGGAGCCCTTCAGCAAGACTGTTGATGCCTGGGTGGTGTCTGGCCTGGGAGACTGATCAATTTGAAGCTAATTAAGTCTCCAGAGAGAGTTAAGTTGGAGCCAAGGATTGGTGGGTAGGATACTTTCCTGGATAAGTCATATTTAATTTTTCCCTCGGGGATGGGTGCTATAGGAGAGCAATGATTTAGAGAACTTCTGTGGAGATAGGAGCTAGAACTGTGATCTCACTGGTGTATGGAGTTCTCAAAAAACCAGTGAGAGATTGTATAGATTTTTCACCTTCCTTCCAATTTAGAGACTTAGAGAGAGCTTCTTAGGGCACTGAGAAGTCCCAGTATGCGTCAGAGGGGGAAATAAACCTAGATCTTCCTGGTTCTGAGGCTATTCACCTAGACACACTACCTCTGAGCATTAAAAAGGGATAAAAAATCTAAATACTATGAACCTATTAACATTAAATCTAACTAATATTAACATACATTAATATAGAATTGATATTTAATGTATTATAATGTATATTTATATATAAAATCTAATTTATCATTCTTGGGAATCAGAAGCAGCATGTTGAGTTGAATCAGAAGCTCAACTAACTCTGGCGACAGCTTAAGATTATATATCTATATGTAGATATAAATATGGTGCAGCTAGCAATGAATAGACTTCCCTGCCTGGAGAGAGGAAGACTTGCCTTCTTGAATTCAAATCTGGCCTCAGACACACTTACTAGCTGTGTGACCCTAGGCAAATCATTTAACTCTGCCTCAGTTTCCTCATCTGTAAAATAAGCTGGAATAGCAAATGGGCAACCACTCTAGTGTCTCTGCCAAGAAAGCGTCAATTGGGGTCACAAAGAATCAGACAAAATTGAAAAACATTGCCTGAACAACAATAGATGTAGATATTTGCACATATAAAGACATATATACACATACGTATGTAGATAGATAGGAAAATGTGTTTATGTGTAGATGTATACCCACACATATATGCCCTTAAAAACAATATGTCAGACCCCAATCTTAAAGACTGTTTCTCTAATAAGAATCGCTCTGTGGGTCATTGGAAGGGAGAGTGTGTGTGTGTGTGTATTTGTGTGTAATTGAAGACAAAAAATCCAGGGTCTTCAAAGCTGAAATGATTTGGCTTCCTCAGAATGGCAAAAATATATTCAGCTTGTAACAGCAATAATGTACAGTGATCAATTGTGAATGACAACGTTTTACAGCAAAGCAAGGATCTGAGGCAACAGACTCATGAAGAAAAGAAGCTATCCATTACCATGGGAGGAATTGATGGAGTCTGAATGCAGACTGAAGCATATAGTTTTTCACTTTATTTCCTTCTTGAGTTTTACATTTTTTTGTTTTATGTATCTTTCACAACACAATGAACATGGAAATATGTGTTGCATGATAGCGCATGTATAACCTATATCATATTACCTGCTGTCTCAGGAATGGGGGCGAGGGGCAAGACAGGGAGAGAACATGGACCACAAAATATCAGAAAGCAAGTCTTAAAATTGTATCTACATCTTGAAAAAAATACATTTAGCCATCCAGGAATGTCAGCATTATAATGCTACTCACTACTGCTGAGGTCAGCATTTTTTTTTTTAACTCTGACATTCTGTCTTGGGATCAATACTGTTTATTGGTTCAAAGGCAGAAGAGTGGTAAGGGCTAGGCAAGGGGGGTTCAGTGATTTCACCCAGGGTCACATAGGTAGGAAGCATCTGAGATCAAATTTGAACTCAAGTTGACCTGTCTCTAGGCCGGACTCTCAATCCACTGAGCCATCCAGCTGCCTCCAACTCAGTGATTTGTTGCAAGAACATGGAAACAAATGGGGAGAATCATTGTACTTGGGCCTGAGAGGCAGTCCTAGGAGCCCAAACAGAAAAGGACTTTCCAGTAATACAGTTCAACTCCTTTATTTCATACATGAAGAAACTGACCACTTCAGAAAGACAAGGGATTTGCCCTTCATTGATACCTTATTACCTTAAGAATTCAATACAAACTCCTTAAGCTAGCATTTTGGGCTCCAATCTCCTTTTCTGGCCTTATTGGACATTAAACTCCAGAAAATACTCTGACTTTCAGTCAAATTGGCCATTCCTTTAATACCACATACCATCTTCTGGCTCCATGCATAGACACAAGCTCTGCCCCATGCCTGGAATGAGCTCCCTCTCTCCCTCTCCATTCCTCCCAATCCTGGGACTCCTTTAAAACTTCATTTAAGTGCTACCTCCTCTGTGAAAACTCCCCTGTTCTACTACATCAGCTGGAAATATACTTTTCCTCATCAGATTTTCCTAGATGACTTTGTATAATGTCCTAAGACATATAAGATGGACAGAAACTAATGGGCTATGTTCTCCTCTGTTGGAGGAAGTAGCCCCATACAGTAGGACTTCATTTTACTTGACCATTTCACTCTAAAACCATTCACTTAAGTTGAAAATCACACATAATAGTGAACCAAATTATTTAAATTTTTTCCCTTTTTTCTAGATTACATGGCAACACAAATTTGAATATTAATTTTCTGATATTTTGCAATCCATGTTCTCTTCCTCTCTCCTACCCATCCTCCCTCCCCAAGAAGGCAGGTGAAATGATACAGGCTGTGCATATATCATCATATAATACATATTTCCATGCTTGTCATGTTGTGAAACAAGACACCTACTGCTTACTCTAGTGAAAACTACATGGAGGAAATAAAATGATGAATGGTCTGTTTCAGTTTGCATTTGGACTCTGTCTGTTCCTTTTAAAAATGGCGGTGGTTAGCCTTTGTGGTCATGATGCACTTGGAGTTGTCTTGGATTCTTGCCTTGTTGACAATAGTTGTCGTTCACAGCTGATCATCCTACATTACTGTTGTGACTGTGTAGAATGCTCTCCTGGTTCTGCTCACTTCACTTTGCATCACTGCATATAAATCTTTCCAAGTTTGAACTGCATTATGTAATTAGTACTTCTAATACTAACATACCTAAGCACTTTTCAATTTTTCTTAGGTGCATCGGAGCTACCAGCTCTGAGGCTATCACTGCTTTTGTATTTTGGGGCTATTATTAATAACTAAATACATAGTGTTAATGAAACAAAGAGAGGCATGGCTCTGACCCAGGCAAGACAAGTTACGAGTGAGAACTTCGGGCAAAGACCTAATGGAACTAATATTTGACACAAAAAATAGAATGACTCACACAAATACTTCTCAGACCAAGAATGAGAGAGATTGGACAAATTTCTGGGAGAGTTTTACTCTGCTTGGGGAAATGGCACTGGTCTAGTGAATAATTAAAGATCTTATTTTATGTATTTTTCTGCATAGCCATCTAGCTCTACTTCCTCATTTTACAGATGAGGAAGCCTAGAGAAGATAAATGATTTGTCTAAGGTTCTATAGGACTGGGATTCAAATTGGCTTTGGGATTTGTACCAAGGTCCTCTGACTCCTAATCCAGAGGCTTTTCAATTGCACCCAGCTGCCTGTCAATCAATTACTTAATACATTTAAAATGTATTAAATAAATTAAATATTAAATTTAAAATATAAAAATGTATTCGTGCCTCTTTCTTTGTCTTCCCAGCGAGCTCCTGGAAGTCAGAGAGAGTGTTCAATGCTTTATCTTTTATTCCCTACAGAGAACTTTGGCCAAAGTAGGCACTTAATAAATGTTTGTTCAGCTCAACTGAACTGATTTGCCCAAGTTTTCTAGTTAGTCTCTGAGGTTGAATTTGAATCCCTTCTCCCATTCTAGAAGATTCCAGATCCATATCTTAGAGGTTATCCAATTTATCCCCTCACCCTCAGGCAAGACCACAAAACCACCATTCCCAGACAGTTGAAAATCTATCCTACTTAAAAAAAACACACACACATACAAAAACACAATCCTTTAGAAAAGAAGATTCCACCACATTCCTTGGAGCAGGAAGCTATGTGGTCAGCTGCTGGGGTGGCTGTTTATGGTATAGTCATATTTTTTGTCTGGGTCCTGAGGAAAATACAATTTCTCCAGGGAAAGGAAATTACAATGATCATTTTCTAAACAGAAAATCCATTTTATCCTTAAGAATCACACATGTACATTCTTAAGATATTCTTAAAATAAAAAGCCAAATACTGTGACTATGAAAACAATATGGACTACAACTGTGGGAGAAATGTCATTTAACTGTCCTTTGCTGGTAACTAGAAGACTGTTTCCACAGTGGTGGTGGTGGTGGTGATAGGAACTGAGGCGGTGGTGGCCAAGGCTAAGAAATAAGATTGTCATTTCATGGTGGAAAAAAATCAGTGCATTATAGAGTCATTAGGCTGTGAGTGGAGCATATACCTGGTTTTGGCTCACTGGATTGCCTACGGGGTTGACATGGGTTGATAGGTTCTGAAATCGCATTTCAATTTTAGTTGGTGGAATCTGGGGTGAGGTCATGATGGACTTGAACCAGGCAAAACAGAGCCCAGTGGCCTTGCTTAGCATTCAAAACCTTCCACACTTTGGCCTCTGCTCATTTCTCTGTCCTATTTCCTAATACCCCCTTACACAAGCTTTGCTTTCTTTCACTCCAGGCATATCAGTCTCCCAGGATTTCACAAGACTTTAAAGTTTTCCTATAAAAAGCAAATACTACTTGTCTTTTTGTGTGTTTTGGTGGAGTGGTGGACAAAGCTTTGAAGCTGGAATCAAGAAGAGATGAGTTCAAATTTTGTCTCTGACATTTGCTAGCTTTTTAGACTCAGTTTCCTCATTTGAAAAATGAGGTGGTTTGGCATGATGGCTTCTAAGGTATCTATGCCCTTAAGATCTCATCAGTGTAAAAATAAAAATAAATTAAGAAAATTTTAAAGATAAAAAAAAAGATCTTATCAGTGTGAAGAGTTCCTAGAGTGGAAAATTGTTCCCTTGACACGATTTTTGAACAATTTGAACAATTCACCTGTAATTTATAGTCTAAGAATCATCAGGGGCCCCAGAGGTTAAGGGAGTTACCTAGGATTCTGTAGGTAATATGTGCCAGATACAGAATACAGAACATCGTTCTCCTTCAAGGCCAGCCCTTTATCCACTTTATCACACTCTTTCTTTCTGTAGCTTATAAATATTCTTGACTTGAAATGACCCAGGAACAAGGTCTTCATGTTATAGCAGTAACACTTCTGCATTAGTGGAATAACAACATAACAGTCTAATATAATATTAACTCCATTGTACTTTGCCTAGGAGCAGCTAGGGGGCTCAAGAAGACTCCTCTTCCTGAGTTCAAATCTGGTCTCAGACACTTACTAGCTGGGTGACTCTGGGCAAGTCACTTAACCTTGTTTGCCTCTATTTCCTCATCTGTAAAATGAGCTGAAGAAAGAAATGGCAAATCTTTCCAGTATCTTTGTCAAGGAAACTCCAAATGGGGTGTAATATTAAAATTAATATCCAGTAACTCCAAGTATTTTTATAAGATTTATTAATAATCACTGGAAGTAGAAGAAAATAAATGGACAAAAGTAAAAGCCTGAGTAAAGCCTGCTTTTCCAGTCACAATCAGGGGAAAAGAGAGCAAGAGGGCAGAGCTACACAAAACTCACGTAAGGTGAGAAGGAACATGGGAAGCTGGGAAAGAGAATCTTTGGGAAGCAAATCCAAATTATATAGGGGTCACATAGAGTTGGACCTGACTAAAACAGGTGAACAATTAGAGTTTGAAAGCACTTTCTTTATAACAACCCAGGAAGGGGACTGGTGTAAACATTATGATGATCCCCATTTCAAACATAAAGAAAATGAAATTCAGAAATGTAAAAGAGCTTGTTTGACTTGCTCAGATAGTTTGCAATAAAGCTGGGGCCCAAACCCAGTTTTTCCAAATAAAATCTGTGGTTCATCCCATGGTATTAGACAGTTTTCCGCATCTGTGTCCATAGTATTATCTTTAAATATCAATCCCCACATTTGTATACATAGAGCCTATTCTTATATTTTATGGCTACTGAAGATGTAAATGGATTAAGAACTCAGGTCTTTCTAACTCATAAACTGATGAGGCACAAAACCATATTTCTCATTGCATTAAAGAAATTGTAGTTTTATATCTAAGGGTGGTGAGCCCTATGGGCTGAGGGGAGGGGTTGGGGTTTTTCCTAACTCTTTTTTGTGTTATGAATCTCTTTGGCAGTCTGAAAAGGCCTAAGGATTCCTTCTCAGCATATCTTAAATGGAAAAAAATAAAATTTATAAGATTATGAAGGAAACCAATTATTAAAAAATATCTTTTAAAAACCAAGTCCATAGACCCCAGAATAAAAAATCCCTGTTTTTAGAGGTTTTAAGATGAATGGGAAAAAAATAGTCCTAGCGGCATTATCTGAAGTTATATGTTTTGTGTAGCTAAAGAAAGAGATCAATTTCCCTGCACATTAGGGATATTTGAGCCAAAATAACTCAAAGTTCATTTCTTTTTGAACATGGTGGAAAGGAATAGTTTCAATAGTGGATGTTTAGTTAGTAAAAATGTGTCCCAAGTTAAACTAATCCAGGTTGCAAACAGTTGCATAGCCTTGGATCAAAGTGAATTGTGGGTTCTTAGTTAAAGAGGGTGGAAACAGTGGGAACCATTACATTCCTTTTTGGGAGGAAATAGCCAAGTTTTATTTCTAGTGCTGAGACTTGTCTAGTTTTAAACATATGGGAAAATGCTACTTCATTAGTGAAATTTTATTAGCAGCATAGTTCTCCCTTCCTTCTCTAATTTTATCCCATTACCCATAGCAATATCTCTTGCTGTACAGTGTAAAATAATTCTTCACCCTCTTTGGAATTTACATCCTTCAAATATTTTTAGACGCATGTCTTCCATTAGCTGTCACTTAACCAAACCACACATAGTTAGTTCCTTTAATCTTTTCCCATAAATCACTCTGCTCCATTCCCTTCATTTGTCCGTGTTGGTCTTTTCAGAAGTCCCTCCAATCTGTCAATGCCTCTGTGCCACGGAAGTACACTGTGTTAGAAAAAAAGTCAGTGCTACATATAGCTTCAGAATAGGATAGATCTTGGCTGCTGAATTATGATGAGAAAGTCCCAATCTAGATTTTCATTAGAAAAAGGAGAAAAATGGTGCAGGGATCATAGCTCTCAATTATGTTATTTCCCATCAGGCCATCCACTTTTGGGCCATAGTTTCTCATAGGACTCCTACAGAAATGCCACATGAGTTACAAGTATCTTTTTTTCAAAAATGAAGGCACTGTGGAATACTATATATGGGCAGGAATGTGGTGATGACTTTTTTTGCAATGACCAATGAAAATGACATGCAGTCCCTCTTTCATCCATCAGACAGAAACACCCACCAAATTTTTAGTCATTCTCCTTGCCAGTCATCATTGTGCACGTAGTCATTGTTCTTTATATATTTTTGTTTCATAATGGGGCATTTTTCTTCAGAAGCAAAAGTAGACAGCTAATTTCACCCCAAATGGGGTCACAAAGAGTCGAACATGACTGAAACAATTGAATAATTTCACACAGCAAGCAGATGTTTCAAGGGTAAAGTGCTACTGACTAATTTTCTTCAAATGACCAAACTTTAGGTAGCCGTGTCCTTCTATTTTAATATATAAGCTTGTATATGATGTATAAATTAACCTCAAGATATCATTCAGTTGGCAAAGTCAGCTCTAGTGCAAAGATGGCAGGGAAGATTGGATTTGGTAGAGGCCAAGGTTGATGGAGTTTGGATCTGTGATTTCATCAGTCCAGAGAACTTCCAGTTTGGACATTTGTCCATCTTTAAGGGGTCTTGGATAGATTTTAAGGGTCCAGGAATTTGGATGGGAAAAATAGATATTTATTTTAATATAATTATTTGCTTTTATGCTTTATAAAAGATTATAAGAAAAGGCCTATAGGCTGCACCAGAATACTGAAAGAGTGCATCACAGAAAAAAAGTAAAGGATTTCTATCTCAAAAGAATTTCTGGAACCATGGAAGGGTTGAGTGACTTCCTTACATTCATATATTTAATATCTTTTAGATTCAGGACCTCTACTCTGGACTTCTAGACTCTAAAGCCAATCACTTATGCTCTATACCACACTGTCCCTTTTCATTATTTAGTGACAATATTCCCCTTTTGTAGTTTTCTTTTCAAATATTACATTGCTGCCTTACTGAAAAATAAAATAAGACTTGATAAAGGAGTCCATGCAATCAAATATTCATATCATTTATCAAATCTTATGAAACAATAGAAAATCAATATTTTATACTGGGTTACATAAATGTTTAAATACAAAATCGGTATTTTAGATCTGGATCCTCCCAGAAGATGCTGCATCTTTGGCCATTCTTTCTGGTATTTCTAGCTTCTTTCATGCTTCATCTTCTTCACTCATCCCAGGTGGCGATCTAGACACCACTTGCTCCCCATTGCCACTTTTAGATCCTACCTCTCACTAATAACTTAGAGACCTTTGAAGCTTGCTCTTTCTAGATATATTAGTCAATCCAGAATAGATTATACCAGAAAGTACATGCACGAATGAACCCTTTGGCTAGGCACTCAAACCAAGAGAGTTAAGGATCTCTGGTAAGGAGATTCATTCTAGTAGTCTCTACAGAGGCAAACCAGTAAATCAGGGATATTGTAAGATTCAGCTTTCCTTACATGTCTGCTGTAACATGTCTTACTCTCCAAAAGCTTGGGAACTAACTCCATCAGTCCTTTCTACAGGTAGTTAGCATAGTAACACTAAGAATTCTCTCCATCAATCCTAAATCATGCCTTCCTCTTCAAATCTTTGTTGTCATTTTTCAATCACATCTGACTCTTTGGGACTCCACTTGGGGTTTTCTTGGCAATGATACTGAAGTAGTTTACCATTTCCTTCTCCAGCTCATTTTATAGATGAGGAAACTGAGGTAAACAGGGTTAAGTGACTTGCCCAAGGTCACACAGCTAGTAAGTATTTGGGGCTGGATTTGAACTTAGGTCTTTCCAACTCCAGGCTTATGCTCATTCTACTGTATCACCCTCTCTCTACATCTAGCAGCACATAAAACAACTCAGACTTGGATAGAAGCCTGGCTATGATTAGGAAAGAGTCAGTCTTAATTTCAGGTAGAAGTATGAGGTCATTAAAAGCCCATCACAGTTTCTAAAATGTCACCCAGTTTACTGTTCTCCTCTTTAATTCTGGGCATAGTGCATTGCCTCACCAAAGTGTCCATCCTACACTGATTACTGTCTGTTGACTATAAAAAGAGATTTTGACTCAGTAGAGCAAAGTGCCCTTGTCATGAGCATGTCAAAATTACATGCTTCCTTGAAAGGTTCAACAACAGTAATAATTTAGTTTGATGATGATCCTCTGATTACTAATATCAAAGGAGGCATAAAACAGGGAGCCATACACCCAATTGACCAAAAGTCTTTGTCACTGTTATCAAGGAAGTCAGGATCAGAGAATCAAAAAGGGATTCTTTATAGATGTCAAAGTCCCCCAGATTCTCCTTAGTAGATGACTATTATACTAATTGCATCAAGTCCTAGAAAAAGAGTTTCCAGAATGAGATCCATGGTACAGACTATGATATATAGTTAAGTGGACAGCTGGTCCCTCAGTACATATTTCTTGGACAGACATGGTGCATATGTATATCTCCCCTTTATCCCTGTTAAAATGTATGTTGTCAGATTTGGTCAATTGGCACAGTATTTTAAAATCACAAAAAAAAGATATTTCCTATCCATCTAATGACATCTGAGAAGGCTTCCCTGATACCATTATATTAATGGTGCAAATGAGGCAGAGGGAAAAGCAAAAAACCTGGCCACCCTGTCTAACTTCTGTTTTTAGGTCCTTTCTTTACTTCTTCCTCCTGAGTTTCCTTCTCTGTCCTTCTTCCTCTGTCCCTTTACTTCCTTATAAGAATATTGGAGAAGATGTAAGTTTTCATTCCTCAGTGGCATAGAAGTTTTAAAAATGAGCGTTTTTTCAAAATGGTGGCTTCCAAAAGATTCTGAAGGAATTGTAATTGTCTGCCTTCCTTCCCTCTGATGAGTTTAGGGTAGTTGCTAAACAGATGGCCTCCTAACTGGGTTTTGTGTCCCTTGAGAACTTTCTCTTGTAATCTCCAGGGGGAATGAAAAATTTTCATTGAACAGACAAATTTAAGACAAATTTACTGAATTCTTTTATAAATCTGTGCTGTTTCTCTTCCAAAGAATGTGTCTCTGTGATCATAGTCTTTTGCCTATACTTTTCCCACCAGTATTCTGTCCTATACAGTGACCCTTTCAATAAATATATATTCATTAACTTAGAAAGAAAAAAAATCTACTTTATGATACCACATGAAGACTATAGGATGTGAAAATAATATAAAAGAAGATATCAAGAAATAAGATGGCACAGTGGAACAAGACATTGTCTGGAGACAGAAGATCTGGGATCAAATCTTAGCTTTACTAATATCAGCCTGACTTTAGATGAGTCACTTAAACTCCTCGTTCCTTATTTGTCTTTTCTTTAAAATAAGTAGGTTGGACTAGATTATCTTTACTCTTCCTTCTGATTCTAAATGTATGATCCTATATATCCAAATGATCCCCTACAAAAACTCTTTACTGCATCTATGATGAAATATTAATTTCCCCTGAAATTGCCCATGCTTATTTACCTGTAAAATGAGTTGAAGAAGGAAATGGCAAACCATTCCAGTATCTTTGCTAAGAAAACTCTAAAAATGGGGCCATGAAGAGTCAAAAGGGACTGAAATGCCTAACCAACACCAACAAATTTACCTTGCAAATCTTTGCTCAGAACCCATTCTTGTAGGCTATAAAACTCTCTTCCTTGTTGATATAAATTTCACTCTTCCTATAAAGTTTAGCTTAGGTCTCATCATCCCAGTGAAATTGGTACCAGACTAGAATAATACCTTTCTCTGAACATCACTTTGTAGAACTCTCAGAGGATGCCCTGATTCCCAGAAAAGGTCAAAAGATCTTTGAGAACAAAGACTATGATTTATCCTGAGAGCCCGGAACAGTGAATGGCCTAAACTGGAAGTTCAATAAATGTTCTATTGATTGATTACTCTTCATTGATTTCAAAAGCACAATTCTGCTATGTATTCGTCAAGGCACTCCATGATTTTAGAGCCCTAGAGCCTGTATCTGGAGGCCTTTAGAGAATGAGAATGAGGACCAGTAATTGTTGAGAGGCAGCTGGCTATAATGGAAAGAATTCTAGATGGGAAATTGGGTGTCCTTCCCAAGTTTCAGTCCTAGATCTGATACTAATTAGAGTATATGACCTTGAATAAGCTGTGTCATAGTGTAGTAAATAAAATTCTCTGGAGATCCTATCTTAATTTTATAATTATTATTTCTTAAATAGCAAAAAGAGAGCCAGAGAAAAAGAGAAGCACAAGCTGTTTAGCTGCCTTTCTGGGAGAGCAAGAGCTGGGGGCTACCTGGTGAGCCAGTACTTCTAGCTCCCTTGCTCTGTGAGCCAGACCCTGTGGACTCCTGAGCCTGTGGTTCCCTGAAAAAGCCTGACTTCTGGTCTCCCCCACCCCCATCAATTTATGCTCTTCATGATGTCCCTGTCAAGGGTCTCTTTGATTGGAGGACTTAGAACTCAATCAGGACAAGAGGAGGGTCTTTTGGACTCTTGGACATGTTTTTTTCCAACCTGGTGGTGAGTGCCAGCTGATGTCATTATCTAAGAGAGTTCTTGTTAAGAGATAAAACAAGGATCTGGCCTCCACCCTGCCAGCTTTTACATCTAGACAAAAGAAAGGAGGACTCAACATAGCCTCTGGCTGAGAGTTTGATCTTGAGCCCTAAAGTCAAAGTATTTTTCAGGGGATTAAAAAAGCATTTCACAGAAAATATCTCAATTCAGTATTAATTTTCTACACTATCTAGGCCTTTGCTTCTTCATCTATAAATAGGGCAATTGGGTGGCATAGTAGACAGAGTGTTGGGTCAGGAATCAGGAAGACTCATCTTCCTGAATTCATTTGGACTTGGACAATTCCTAGTTGTGTGATCTTGGGCAAGTCACTAAACCCTCTTTGTGTTAGTTTCTTCTGTAAAATGAGCTGGAGAAGAAATGGCAAACCACTCCAATATCTTTGCCAAGAAAACCTCAAATGGGGTCATTAAAAGTCAAACACGATTGAAATAACTGAACAACGAAAGTGTGGTTGGTCAGAAAACTCTCCAGATCTAAAATTTTCTTTATGATCCTGGGTCAGTACTAGGAAAATAAGAAAGTTCTAGGACATAGAGTACACCCAATAAGTACAAGCCAGCTAATAGGTTATTTCTAAAGGGGCTCTTCTGTATGATGTTCCTATTAATTAAAAAATGAATTTTGGGGAAATCAAAGAGAATTTACTTTCATCCATATAATTATCCTTGCCTACAACAGTGAGATAAAATGTATCAAAATTATTTTCTATCATATAAGAACAGACCAATCTTCATTTAAAATAAGAAGACCTGGTTCAGATCCCCACTTGGCCATTTACTTAATATCTATGTGACTGTGGGCCAGTTTTTTTTCCCCATATCTGGGCTTTAATTTCTTTACTTGTAAAAGGAGGAGGTTGAACTAGATAATATTTTTAAAATTCCCTTCTTAGTTTAAACAATAGGAAAGGAACATAAAGGGGGTAGAGGGAGGAAGTAGGAAAAGGCTGAGCTTGCTTGCTTGTTTTTTTAAAACATATTTAAATATATCCCACAAATATTTCTTTTAGTGCCAAATTGAAGGTAATAACAATTTTAAACTTGACAAATTTCCCACTGAACTTCTGTTATAGTGTGACATAGTTTGATGAGTATTTCAATTATATCAGTCAGGAAATCAGCGTCTCCTCCTGGCTCTGCTATTAACTGTTTTTGGACAAATTGGGGCTCCAGAATGGCCATCTATAAAATTAAGGAGGTTGGATTCTGTTTTCTAACATTCTATCTACTTCTAGGACTCAATGATTCTGTGATATTAACTAGAGAGTATATTATTTCCTATTATAGGCCCATATTTATATGAATCAGAAAAAAAGGCTGGCACAATGATTAGAAATTGAGAATGCCACAAAAATACATTGGATCTCAGCAGCACTTCAAAAGTCTGAAAACAACTTGGCTTTTCAAAGTTGATGAAAAGAAGGATTCTGTTTCCTAACATTTCAAAAAGAATTAATACAAGAAACACATAAAGAAGAGGGACCCACCCACTGCTCATACAAGGACAAATAAAAAATAAAGTGGTCATTTTCAGTGCTGGCATTTTTTTTTAAACATCATGAGTGGAGTCTATGAGACTGGAAATAAAGGAAAGAGGCCTGCAGCTGGAAACAGAGAGAACACCCAAAGAGTGCCTACTTTATACAGAGAACTATACTAGGCACTGTTAGGGAATTCAAAAGAAAAAAGAATACACAGTCCTTGCCCTTGATAAAACCTACAAGAAATTTTGAGCTGAAATTAATTTCCCAAATTGGAACCAAATGAAGTTTTCCAGTCTTTGGTTTGATGTTGATTTGCCCCATATTATTGCCTGGATGACCAATAGAATGGTATCCTTGGATGCTGGTCATGGACTACAACTGGTAACTGAGTTTCTATAGAATCTGAGTTTAGAGGCTGTTTTGAGTATATTGTATCTCTAGCCAGCAATCTTGCTAAAAACAGATGAACTAAGGAGGTCAAGTTTTCAAGTTCAGTCCCAGTTTTTACTTGTGTTATGCCCTCCAATCCTTTCCTGCAGCTACTTTGGGCGAAGAGTCAATGAAGACATCAAAGAGGCAGTAAGGGTCATGCCTCAGATCCAGGAGGTTCTTAAGTCTGCCTCTAGGACACTCTCCAGTACAATTCAGAGGAAGATTGGAGTGAGAAAGATAGTAACACTTTAGGAGTGGCCAGCAGGCAGGATTCCTTACAGACTGGAATAATATCATCAGAGCAGGAGCAGATGGCTCTATGACAAGAGGCCCATTTTATGTTCCTAAACTGCTTAGGAAGGACAATTTACTCTCTCTGTAGAACTTGGCTTTCCTGCTCAGTCTAGTCATTTACTGAATTTCCTCTCTATCCCATCCCATCATTTCCAGTTCCTTGATCTATTTATCTTCAATCCTGCTTTTGCCTAATCTTTCATATGATGATTTTCTTGGTAGGATTCCATACTAGCTTGAGTTTTGCCTCTGACAGTCCTGTATTGTCTAATGGTTCTGATTCAATTTGGTGTTGGATAAGGTTTCTGAATCACCCAACACCTCTTAAATTTCAATCTTTAGTTGTCCTAATATCTCTCTCTTCCCTCCTCCCCCTTCAGTGACAGAAGAAAACTACAATAGACCACCTTGGAAGGACTTATTCCTTAGCTAAGAGGAATAATTGAAAGAGTCCTTAATTCTGAGTCAAAATATGAGGATTTGCATCCTGGCCCAGATACTACTTCTGTGAATTTGAGGAAGTCTCTTATCTTTTCTGAGCCTGATAAATAAGAATAATAATAATGATAATATCTATAGTTTAGATAGCTTTTTTAAGATTTTGGAACCATTCTATATATTTGACTTAATTTGAACTTCAAAACAACCTTGTGAAATAGGTACTACAAGTGACATAATGCTCATTTTATAGATGAGAAAATTTAGTTTTAGTAAAAAGTTTATTGACTTCCTCATGAGCAGAATCAGAGGCTTGATTCAAATCCAAGTCTTATTAACTCCAAGTTCAATCCTTTCCTTCTTACTAATATCTCATATTTTTCATTGGGTTCATAAAATTTGGAGCAAGAAAGGACCTTTGAACAAGATCAGCTTGAGTATCAAGTCCTCTCTCCTCCATCTACAAAATACATTGATTTTTGCTGCTTTCCCTTTCATAATGGAATCACTAAGTGATTTTCTTTCCCTCTGTCTTCTACATTGTTTTTAAGATATCTGTATTTTTATGGTTTTTACAGATGAAGAAACTGAGATAGCTATGAGAACAAATAAGATTAAGCCTTCTTATAAGTTGTAAAGATTATATAAAATGGAACCATTATCACCAAACTGGAACATGCCCCATTGTCTTGGAGCTACATAAAAAGACACAGGTTCAAATCCCCCTCCAGATGCTTATTATTTATGACCATGGATGAGTCCCTGAGTCTCAGGCATCTTTTAAAAGTTATTTTTAACATAATTGCATTTCCCAATTATGTTGGGAAAATTATAATCCACCCCCACATTCTCCACCTTGAGTCTGCTTTCTCAGATTAAATTCTAGATAGGTTACTATCTAGGTCAGAGGGCTAAATCACCATCCTGTGATATTCCGTGATATATTGATGTTACTACTCCCTGAGTCCTTAACTCTATGCAGCTGACTTGGCAAATTCTTTTCTGTGTTCATTAGGAAAATGGAGAAAGAAGGTAAATGGATCAGGGAATCTATAACTGTTATTTGGAAAACAACTCAAGGTTAAAAAATTATAGGTTTACAGATGGAGGAGAACTTGGAAGTCACCTAGTCCAATCCCTTTGTTTTACAGATGAAGTAACAGAGGCCCAAGGAGACAGAGGGTTAGTAAAAGTCTAAGGAAGGATTTGAACCCAGACTGTCCTGATCCTGAGTCCAGCACTTTATCTCTCACTCTTCCAGTGTAAAGAATATTTTCTTCAAAAATGAAAGACAATATTATTATTATTTTGAGAAAACTCATATACAGAGAAGTTAAACAGTTGTTCCTTCAATGATCTCCTATTGCCTATGTTCAGGTATCCCTTCCACATCACGGGGATCAGGGGTGTGGCAAACCCCTTGATCTAGAAAAGCCAGGTAAAATTTTTGGTCTTCCCTTTCTTTGTACCAGAAAAGTTCAAAATTTCTGTTTTCTTTTATGCAGTGTATACAATACCTTATTGTAAAATTTGGGTTAAGTATTTGGTTAGGGGTTATAGGTAGTCAGTGCTAAGATGTCTCTACATTTCTAGCCTTTGTGTGTCATCAGCTGGCTTTTGTATTCTTTTCACAAACTTTAAATTTTTATTTATTTTAACTTAAGAAAAGAAATTTTGTGTATTTTGATATTAAATGTTAAATATGTTGCTATTATGTATTACACAATGTAGTTCTAAGTTCCTAAACCTTTTCTGTGTCATTTGCTGGCCTTTGCCTGTCATCCTGGCTTGCACAAAACTCCCCCCAAATTCCTATTTAATTTCTTATGCTGACTGGCAATATATCAAAATTACAACGGGGAAAATTGTGATGTGGAAAGGATTCCTGCATGAGTCACAACCCAATAGCAACTATTCAGTGTTCATCTGTGTCAAATCTCATTTTTATTTAAAAACGTGAAGTTTCTTTTTCTAGATTGTATTAACTGTGATACTTAGCTTGAGTCTCTGCAATTAGTCCCTATCTCTGTCCATCCTTCGCTAAATATTTATACCATCTGGCAGTATTTGAATGCTCTTAGTTCTTCAGATCATGCCCTATCATGACAATGGGCTGTCTTTCCTGTACACCAATGAGATTACAGACATGCTACCAGTCAATTGGAAATGTCAAGGAGATTGGGTTTTACTGGTGACTCAGCAATAACGAGTCCAATTTTACTTTTAAGATTTGGCTAACTTTTTTTTGCTGAGTTCAATGTCTGGTACAAGGGGGAGCACAGGGTCTGAGCAGCAGTGGGTGACAGGTCTCTATGGTGGAGGCTGGAGGGTGGGGGTCAGGGAGCAGTAGCTGGAGGAGGCTGCTATCCTTGGAAGGGAGGAGGCTTTGCAGGGAGGCAACTGAACAAAGGTATCTGCCTAGGCCATCCTCAGAGGCTAGCTAGAATTCAAAAAATGCCAGGGAGGCTGGAATGTGGGGAGGGAAGAGTCAAGTGAAAGTGCCCGAAGGGCCCCTTGGTCAACAGAGCTGCCCAGTCTAATATGAATTAATCAGAGAACAGAAATGGGAACTGGGCAGAGACACACAGATGTGGTTAGGTGCTTGCCAGTCAACTGTCTAGCGGTTCTCTTTTCTGCAGGCGTTACACCTCTCCGGATGTTTCTCTTAAAAGTGCGCAGCAGAGACACTGACAGACTCAATGAAAACTTAACGATTCTTTGAAATGAAAAACAAATGGATTGGACCAGTTAGTCCAGAAAATCTCAATGTTTAGGGCAGCCTCGCCTTTCTTGTGACAGACTGTCTCTTCTCTGGCTTTGTCCCTCTTCTTGGCTGGCACTTCCCACTCTTTCCTTTAACTGGAATCTTCCATATTGGAAACTGCCACGCTCTGTAGTAAAGTGAGACCTCCCTGGCCAGTCCCTGGAGTCTCTCTACTTGTCATCAGAAATATTAAAAATAAAATAAAACCCAACATAAAAACCTCAGTCTGCTAAGAAAGTAGATGTCTTCCTTATAAAATCTCTGACCATTGTCCACATTACTAATCAGCTCTAGTACAGAGGATGGAACCCAAGTGTCTTGAAGCCAGGTAGAAAGGATCAATTTACAAATAGCATTTCTAGGAGCCCAAGAATGAGCGAGTGAGGGAAAGAGAGTTTGTCTTGACCCTTTGTAGGGGGAGTTTCCAGGGGGAACCACAAAATACTTTTGTTCTACTTGAGATCTAGCAGCTATAGAAAGGGAATTAATTGTTCCAATGATGTCGGCTTTATGTGATGTTTGCCTTACTGTCAGAGGCCCTCATCAACCAGGTGTTTTTTATAAATGCAAGCTGATAACCGCATCTCTAACATTCCTGGTGCTCAGTTCCTCAGGGATCTCTGCAAGTCTCCCTCTCCCCAATGCAATAGAGTACCTCCCTCCAACAGAAGCTTCCTGCCCTCCTTGGTGCCCCCTCCCCAAAAAAGAAAAGAAAAACTAACATGCCAGTTAGGTTCTGGCTTTCTCTTAGTACAATTCCTCACTTCTGTTCTATTACTGCAAAAAGGGGCTTTTGTGGGCTGCCTGATGGCACATTTTTTTTTTAGTTGAAGAATAGAATTTGAATTTCAAACATCAATATGCAAACTTCTAGAAGACACTCTTTTAGGCATTGTGGACTAACTACGCCTGTATTGTTAATTGCTTACAGTAAGTGAATCAAGTCTCAGCAAACCAAATTAATAACAGCTGTGAATAGTAAAACTAAAAATGTAATAATAAGCATCGGGTTATAAATAGCTTTGGTCGGCCAGTTTTGTCTTTCAACATTGACTTCATTTATGTGGGGCATGATTTAGGTTCTAGGCAATTTACTTTTATTCTCATTTCAGTTTGCTTTTTGTAAGCAGGGATATTGTTGTTAATCAGTGTTGCAATGCCAGTGTTGCTGTGGGAATACTGGTGTATTGGGATAGTTTGGGGGAAAGGCTTGTGTTGGAACTGCATGTGATTCGAGCATACTGTGCATACTAATTTAAAGCAAACATAAGAAACAGAAAATCACACGTTAGACTTCCTTGATGTTTCTTATCTCTCAGGGTACAGATTTGATTACAAACAACTATTATCTGGGCTATTCAAAGGGTGAAACAGAATGGTTTGGTAATGTGCCCAAGACTTCTCAGTAAGTCGGCAGGGGGTCAGAGGACTCTTGTTTTTTAGAACTGGCCAATAATTACCCATTACTTGATCCCTTACATTTTAGATAACAAATTGGAATGCATTTTTGTTCATAATCACTGGTTGAAACTCTGGATGGGTCAGTCCTCTTGGGCAAAGAATGCTCTAGTTCTTTGGGTGCTTGTTTGGATTCAAAGGGAGCACCACCCATGTAACTGAAGACATTTCCTTTTTTTTCTTAATAGTAGATGAATTCTGTAGCCATACCAAGAGTGGAAACCATACTATCCCATAAAGATTTCTCCAGGACACAGCTACTTTCGTATAACCATAAAGGACTGGTCCCATGGTCAGTGCTACGGCAAGTATGTACCATCCCTGTCCCAATATTTTCTTGTCCTTTTCAGAGAATTATCCTTCCAGAAAATTAAGACATAGGGTTGCCATAAAGAGTGATCTGGAGGCAAAAAGATATACAAAACAAATGACAACACACACAATACATCTCCGTTCCTTATAATTCTTGTAAAATGCTCCATGTCGCCCTTGCTACTTCTCCTCCAATCCAAATGAGTGCTAGACTTTATATATCTTTACTCAGTGTTCATACCCAGAAATGCCATGGCAAGATGGCAGGAAACATGGAGGGGGTGGGAATAAATACAGAGGTTACATTCAGTTAAGAAGCTCATTCTGCTATTAGTTACAGAGGACTCAATCATTCCTGTAAAACCATTTTGTCATGTCACATTCTACCTGATGAGATGGAATGAATGGAAAAAGTGCAGTTTTTACATTTATTTAGCCACATCATCATATCCTACCTAATTACGAAGCGAAACCAAACTTTAATGGCTGTCTAGTATCCACAGGCAAGACCACTTTATTAAGCTGGAATTGGGAGCCTAATCCGATAATCCTCCCATGGACCACTTTTCCACTAACTTCCATTCAAATGTCAACTGGCACCAAGGCGACAGGCCAGAACCCTGTGTAAACAGAACGTAGAAATCATGCTTTGTTGCATTATTCCAAGGCTCTTTTGTCTCTGACTTGTAAGGTACGATATGGCGAAGGCTCTTGGCAGATGTCTAAGAGCTTTTACAACTGATGCTGAGATCAGTTGAAACAAAGGCACTTGTGTTGAGCTCCAGATTCAGATGCAGGCCAGGCTATTCACAGGGAAAACCACAAGTGTTTGCTCTCGGATATGAGATGAGAGTTGTTTCAAAAACTGATTTTCCAATGCTTACACAAGTCACTGGTTTACCTTATGAAGCATTCACTATCCTGATAGAGAAGAAGCAAACTAAAAAGACAATAATATCATGCTGATGGAAATAGACACCATTATGGAGAAATAGCTCTTGGAAAAGACATTTTCCTTTTCCCAGAATATAGGTAATCTATCCAATCAACATCTGTGATAGAGTAGCAACCTGCCTCCCAAAACAATGCAAAATGAAGAATGTGAGCATGGCTCAAATGGCTGAACAATTTGGACTAAATAGATGGTCCTGGATCTCTCTTCTCTGACTCTGGGCGTAGGCTTTTCCTGTGGCACAGACATAGCCTCTGGGAGATTACCATTCAGGAGAAGAAAATACTTATTATTGATAGCAAATAATGACAATTTTTGGATGAAGTAAACTATTTGGGATTATTACGATTCAAAAAGTATTTTGAAAAATATTTTTAAAGAATAGCTTTGTTATAATAATAGTAGTACAGTGCTTTAGTATTAAAGGAAATTAAATGTTAAATCTTTTGATTTGGGGATATTTTGCCCAGGAAAGACTTAGGAAGGACATCATAATTGTCTAAGTATTGAAAGGGCTATCACCTGGATTAGACTTGTTTTCTTTGGCCCCATTGGATAAGTAGGAGTTGCAAAATGCAAATTTAGGCAAAGGGGAAAAACTCTATTTTTCTAATGGTTAGTGTTATCAAAAGTGGAATGAGATGCCCTAAGAGATAGAGGACTTAGTTAAGGCTAAAGGAATCCTAGATGGGAATGTTTTGGAGGGGATTCTTGGTGAAGGATGGGATGTTCTAGCACCCAAATGAGTTCCCTTATGACTCAGAAATTCAGTGATCTTTAGAAATGTAAGATTAAAAATTAATATACAATATTCCAAGTATTATTTTTATAAGATTTATTAATAATCACTTGAAGTAGAGGGAAGTGATAGCCTGAGCAAAGAGTAGTTTTTCCCAGACCACGTTTGGGGGAGAAGAGAGAGAAAGGGGTGGAATTACAGAAATTTTTACCTTCAGAACGTAAGGATATAATGTGAGGACCAAAGGAAAGGGATTCTGGGAGATGAAGTCCAGGAGTACAAGATTCTAATTATACACAACTATCATGTAAGGAGGGGCACTTCAGGTATGACAAATCTCCATTTTACAGATGAAAAACCTGAAGCTGAGAGGGCTTAAGTGACTCATCTATAGTTGTATAAACCAATAAGGTAGAATTGGAAGTCAGTTTTCCTTAATCTCAAAGCTCAAAACTCTATCAGTACTTCATATGTAGTCCCTCGTTTTATTTATATCTAGTGACATTAATAATAGGCACTTTTAGAAATCATTTAAGATGGTTCTACCATAGTTTGGTTAAAAGAGGAGGATTCTAACAATTCAGTCCAAACCACCAGCTAACAAATGTTTATCACTTGAAAATATTTAAAGTGCTTTGTGTATCTCATTTAATCCTCACAACAACTCTTTGAGGTAAATACTATTGTTATCCCCATTTTACTCATGATAGGACTGAGAAGGGATGGGGAAGGGAATAAGCATTTATATAGCACCTACAATATGCCAGGCACTATGCTAAGCGCTTTAGAAATATGATCTCATTTGATCGTCACAACAAATCTGCAAGGAAGATACTATCATTATTCCCATTTTACAATTGAGGAAACTGAGGCAAAGAGATCAAATGGTTTGCAGGGTCATACAGTTAGTAAGAGTCTAAAGTTGAATTTGAACTCAGGTCTGCTTGACTCTAGGGCCAGTACTCTATTCATTATGCTATTTAGCTCTCCAAGGTTAAGTGACTTACTCAGGGTCACATAGCTAGTAAGTGGCTGAAGCTGTATTTCCTCAACTCAGAGTCTACTACTCTATCTATTATATGATGCTGCCTCTAAATTTAATGAAAATGTATTATGTATGTACCTTAAAAAAATGACATTGTGGTAGACACTCGGGGAAACAAATTTCTAAACTGACATGTAAAAGTTCCTCAAAGAATTTATAGCTTAATGGGGATGATGGGCTATAAACATGAAACCTTGGTAAAATGAATTAGGAAATGATTAAATACATTGGAGAAGTCTGAGATGCTCAAAAATTCAAGGAGGAAAACTTTACTTCCTTGCAGGAAGCAAAACAAATCCAGAGAGGCATCAAGGAGAAAATGGCACCTGAACTTGGCCTGGAAGAAGATAGAGGAAAGAGACTATAAAAAAGAGAAAAAATAGAACAGTAAAGATGAGAAACAGATGCTTTGCAACATGAGACTCGATTATGTGGCTGCTCTAACTCAAAGGGAAAGAGAATTTGTTAAGATGCTTTTCAATATTTGTTCAATTTCTTGTTCTTCACTGTTCCATTATTGGGTTAACTGCCTTAACAGGCTAAGTTAGAAACATCATGAAGGA
This sequence comes from Monodelphis domestica, assembly GCF_027887165.1. Lineage (NCBI taxonomy): Eukaryota > Metazoa > Chordata > Mammalia > Didelphimorphia > Didelphidae > Monodelphis > Monodelphis domestica. The sequence goes on from NC_077230.1 coordinate 306,225,622, forward strand.
ATCCCTATTGGAGGGGTCTCAAGCTCAACTTACCAGAACAAGAACTTTGGTTATGGCTTCCTAGTGGGAACCTCCACCTTGAGAGCTTGGTCCAGTCCCCCTAGCCGAATAATGCCCTTTGTTCACATGGGCAGCCAATGTCAGACCAAAGATCCCAGCAAGGAGGAGAGTGATATTTTTATTTCAGCCTAAAAATTCTGAGGAAGATAGATTGGTGATCCCAGAGGGCTATCCCATCAATATATGTGTGAAATGGTCTTGTGATAACTTGGCCTTTTAGAATTTGGAGGTGAGAAACTTAGCAGGGGTCTCCCCTTTCTACCCATTCTTCCTAAAAATTATCATCACGAGAAAGCAAAAAAAAAGAAATATCATCATGAGAATCCACTGGTTCTGTTTTGTGAGTAAATCTTACCCATTTTGGTCCACCACAATGCAAACAAATTACTTTTTAAATTTTAGGTAGAGTAAGAGTTTATGAAAGTTTTCAAATGTTCCCATTTAGCCCTAAGACAGGCAAAAACCAGTGACCAATTTATTTTATTTATAATTTATAATGTTCCTTCAATTGTGTTAAAAACCAAGAACAAATGATATGAATTTTTGTTTGCATCAAGGATTTTTTTAAAGAGTAGTTACTGTTCCAAATATGGAGGACCTAAAATATAGCACTGTTTACATGCCCCAAAGGGGTAAATGTTAAAAATCAAAACTTTTCAGGCCTTTGATGCTGATGCTTAATGGATAAAAAATTAAGACATACAAAGCAGAATTTTAAAAATATAAAGTGAAAATTTAAAGTGAAATATCTATTGAGAGGCAACCTGGTAGAATGGGAAAAGCAATGTATTTGGAGCCAGATAACTTGGGTTCAGGGCAGCTGGGTGGCACAGCAGATAGAGCACTGGGCCTGGAGTCAGAAGATCTGAGTTAAAATCTGGATTCAGATCCTTGTTAACTATGGATCTTGGGCAAATCTCTTACCTTGTTTCCTCACTTGTAAAATGAACTGGAGAAGGAAATAACAAATCGCTTCAGCATCTTTGCCAAGGAAAATTCCAATGGGATCACAAAGAGTCAAATATTATAGAACAACAACAGCAAATCTGAGTTCAAGAGGCCACTTGTGTGACTTTGGGGGAGTTAACCTTTCTGGACCTCAATTTTCTCATTTGTAAAATAATAGGGTTGTACTACATGAAATCTCTTCTGGCTCTGAATAGATGACTACATGGCTCTGTGCTTTTCCCAAGGGCTATTCGTGAGCATAGATAGGTATGGAAAGCAGTGCTGTTAACATGTACAAAAAACAGTGCTTTGTCTTTTTAGATATCATGTGCTAAGAGAAAGAACTGTGGGAGTAGAAACACAGAAGAAAAACAATTCCTTGATCAAATGGTTCAATGGGGATATGATTGGGGATGTAGACTATATGATCACCCTAGTGCAAACATATGGAAATAGGTTTTGATCAAGGACATGTAAAAAACCCAGTGGAATTGTACATCGGCTATGGGAGGGGGTAGGGAGAGGAAAGATCATGACTCTTATATCCAAGGAAAAATATTCTAAATTGACTAATTAAATAAAATAAAAAAATAAAATGACCTCTGACTCACAGAAGGGTTAAGTGATTTTTCCAAAGTAAATAATAAAGGGGCAGAGTCTGGATTTGAACTCAGATCCTCTGACTTCATAAAATTCAACACACTTTCCATTGTAACATCTTGTTGTTGCCTTGGGGTACTATATTTTTTATTAGTTTTATCAACAGTATCATTATTGCCATTGGGAGTGGCATTCTCTTATAAATCTACCATGATATCATTGCTATTTCTACCTTCTTTTATTCTTGCTCAAATGTTCTGTACTGTGCTATTATCTGAGGATGGTGGGTCTCTTGTGGGTCATGGACTCCTCTGGCAATCTGGTGAAATCTATGGTCCCCTCCTCAGAATAATATTAGAAAGTACATAAAATAAAATACATAGAATTACAAAAGGAATCAAAGGCAAATGAAATTAAAGATGTAATTTTGTCCCCATCCAAGTTCACTTACCCTTGAAATGTATCTATGATCTAGTCATGGACCCTAGGTTAAGAACCTCTGCCCTGGGATATATGAATTATATACTTTGTCACCTATAGAGTTGTTCTTCTGTTTCATGTGAATATAAAAGATATCATTCCATTTTCTATCCTAACAAAATCTTGGTAATACTTTATGGTCATATTTACTTTTAACATTTCAAGATCAGCTTTCTTCCTTGTTATTGTCTCTTGTGAAATACTAGTCACTTTCTCCACTTCTCTTCTTCTTTCATTGTCAAACATATTATCTCCTCTATAATAAATAATCTTACATTTTTCTGTAGGTTTTTACTTCCTTTCCTTCAAATTTCAATTTAAAACTAGCTTCATTAGTTCAACAAATCTGCCAAACATTCTTTCTGTTCTTTGTTAGGAACTGAGAATTCTTTTCCAGGAACCCATCTTTCTGGCATCATAAAGCATGATCCAGAAAAACCAAAGGTGCTTCTTTGACACCATCACTGGAGCCACATCTTCACATCTATTGGATGTTTTCTCTTTCTGACTATAAACTGGAAGGAGAAATAAGTCCTTTTATTGACTAATCAAGATATCAGAGTTCTGAAGGGCTCATTTCTTTTTTTCTTCTATGATATTCATCTCCACAAAATTGGCCAAAGTAGATAATGATTATCGACTTGTCTTGGCAGAGCTTCAGAAATAATCTCCATGGGCTGAACTTTGTAGCTCCTCTAATGTGCCAATAATAGAGTGTTTCCATTTTCTTCTTTTGGAAATCTATTAACCTTTTAGAGCTGGGAAGGATTTTAGAGACCATCTCTTGTAACCCTCTCCTTTGATAGATATGGGAGTGCAGGTGCACAAAGACTGAGGGATTTGCTCAAGGTCATACAACTAGTTGGTAACAAAGGCAGGACTTGGATCTCCTGACTTTCAGATGGGTGATTTTTACATTTTATCAAACTGAAGATTTTAAATATTTTGGTTAGAAATTGAAGGAAGTATGATTTGAATATATGTTTCTTAGACACATTTATCCATGAATTAAAAAATCAATATAATTATTAAAATGCTTGTTGATTCTCTTTTTTCTTCATCCAAGTTTTTGCCTTTTGCTTCCCTCTCTTCCTCTCTTCCATTCTATTCTCAGTATTATTCTGATTTACAACCACAAAAGTCATCCTTATTTTGTTTCTCTCTATAGAGCCTCAATTCTAGGAAAAAATCTTATTGATTCCACCTCCACAACATCTGTCTCCTCACTGTTCATACTATAACCATTTTGGTTCTTGCCCTTGTTGACTTCTGGCCTGCCAATGTTAACAGATTCCTAACTGGTCTCCTGACATTGTCTCTTTCCACTTTGTTCTCTATACAACTGTCAAAAGGATATTCCTAAGGCCCAAGTCTGATCCTTTCACTCCCCTATGCAAGGAGCTTTAGTAGCTTCCTATTTTCTGTAGGATGAAGTACCAATTCCTCTGATGTTTGAAGGTTTTCACCATCTGCCTTGAACTCATAATGCCAATTTTTCTTGGCAAAGATTACTGGGATGGTTTTATACTTCCTTCTCCAGCTCATTTTATAGATAATAAACTGAGACAAACAGGGTAAAGTGACTTGTCTAAGGTCACACAGCTAGTAGGTGTCTGAGGCCAGATTTAAACTCAGATTTTCCTGACTCCAGGCCCAATGCTCTATCCACTGTACCACTTGGCTGCCCTTATTGCATATTACTATCCTTTGTTCACTCTACAATCTAGCAGAACTGGTCTTGTTCCCCATATATATGACCTTCTATCTTTTTGATCTGCCTTTATATCAGAAAAGTACCCAATAATTTCAGTGCCTTCCTTCCTCATCTCCACCTCTTAGGATCTCTATTTTCTTTCAAGGTTCTCTCCAAATGCCTCTCCTTTAAGAGGTGTAACCAGATCACTTTCATCATCAATTCCATATTTTTTCCTCTAATGGAATATAAGGTCATTGAGGGCAGGGACCATTTTATTCTTTTTATGTGTAGAGGCTTATCACAATTCCAGGCCTTCAATCAATGGTTATAAAGTTAAATTAATCTCTTGCTTTCTCTCTACACACAATAATTAAAACAATTCATTATATTATTACATTAAATTAAAATTTAATTATCAATTCATTCCTACTCCAACTATTCTTTCTCTGGAGGTGGATAGCAATCTTTGTCAGAACTATCCTGGATCATTGTATTGTTCTGAGTAGCAAATTAGAATAATAAAATAATAAATAATATAATGATAATAAATATAAATTAAATTAAAAATCAACATTTTGTGTAGTCTGTGTCTCCCTACATAGTAGAGTCAGGAGAAAGTACCTTGTTTCAAATCCTACTTTTGACACCTTGTAACCTATATGACCTTGGAAAAGTCACTAAAACCTTTCTACACCATGATTTCCTCAATTGTAAAGCATGTGCTTTAGAATCGATGGCCTTTTGGAGTTCCTTTCCAGCTCTACTCAGATATTTTATGATTCTACAGTGTCATGATGATCGTTGATCATGATGATTAAATTAAAATATAAGTTCTTGGAGGACAGAGAGCATGTCAGCTTTGGAAATCACTTCATATGACACTTGTACAAAGTAGGAGCTTATAGTGATTGCAGTGATGTCAGCCACAGGACCAGGAAATGGTCAGTCTTTTTAAGGGGGACCATTTGAAAACTTGTATTGGAAATGTTTATAGCCCTGTCCTGCTAGACTGCACTTAAACTGTGTACAATGTAAAATTTCACCTCTCCCTCATTGTGTTTGGTCTGTGCTATTTGCTTCAATCTCCCTGATCTGTAACAGATTAAGAGTCACAGGAACTGCTCAATAAATAAATAAATGTACCCCCAGGTAATTATTCCATGGTTTGGTTACTTGTCTGTTGGACATTTTAGGAAAGGAAATCTCAATTCTTATAATAAGAATATTTTTATTTCTGTTTGGTTTCTTGAATAGGTGAATATGGACCCCTAAACTAAGCTGTTATTGGATCATTTGGGCAGAGGACAAGGTTTATTTGGCAACAGTGGGCAAACCAGTTGCTAATTCTGAAAACAGTCCCTTTTGGTATGTATCTTAGACCTCAGGCTCTTGTTAATAATATTAGAGCACATCATTAATGAAATTTCTTCTTATACTTCTTAATTTGAGACTTCTTAGAACTTTTAAAAAAGAAAACAGTATGCTGGAAAATGAATTGCTTTTTCACATAAGTATGTGAAAAACATCAGACTCTTACATCATATTTTCATCTTGGCCTCTCAAGATCTCCTAGTTACATGCCATCCTCATCTTATCCTTGGGGAATTCTTCCAAAGTTCAAGTGACTTTCCTAAGGTCATTTACTCCATAAATCAGTAGTAAATGAGAGGGACAAGAAGAGATTACATTACTGACTCCTAATCTTTGCTCTAAATATACTTTATTTTTCTGTCAACTGACAGTAGCATTTCATAAGGATAATAATAACTCATTAATTTAACAGGTTAAGGATATTTCCTCCCAATGACCTTGTGAAAGAAATGTATTTTTGTTCCCATTTTATGGATGATAAAATTGAGAATAAGGGAATTAAGTGACTTGTATATGGACATTTAGCTTATAAAGCATCTGATAAAGCCCAGGCAGAAATTATTTATACCTCAGAAGAAAACTTCAGACTGGTAATCAATTCCTCCTATTTCTGGCAGGAAAGATTTCTTGGGTTATTCCCCTATCTCTTCTTTACTCCTCTACTCTGTAATTCATTACTTTGCATTGCTATCTCTTGGGAGTTAGGGGGAAAAAACATCGAAAAAAACAGTACACACCTCAATAGCTTAATTTAATTCCAGAATTGTTGTTCAGTCATGCCCAATTCTTTATGACCCCATTTTGGGTTTCTTGGCAAAGAGACTGGAGTGGCTTGCCATTTCCTTCTCTAGCTCATTTTCCAGATGAGGAAACTGAAACTGAGATAAACAGAGCACAATGACTTGTCCAGGGGCACACAATGTTTGAGGCCAGATTTGAACTCTTAAGAAGCATCAGTCAGATTCTAACTCAGATTGTGTCCCTCCATGTCTAGGGCTCCCTTGACTACAGGTAGAATGTAAGTTTCTTGGAGATAGAAATGGTTATTTTTAGCATTAGTATATCTAATCTCTAACAAGGTGCCCAATCTCAGAAAAAGAGATTGAACAAACCATCAAGGAACTTCCTAAGAAAAATCTCCCAGGGCCAGATGGATTCCCAGGTACATTCTATCAAACATTTAAAGAACAACTAATCCCAATACAATATAAATTATTTGACAAAATAAGCAAAGTTTTACCAAATTCCTTTTATAACAAGGTGCCTGACACAAAGAGGATGCTTAATAAGGGTTTGATGAACTGAACTGAATTCCTTTCCCCAGATTTTGCTTGCTGTTACTTGGACCTAAGGGGGCCCAGCCAGGAATTATTTACACCTCAAAAGAAAACTTCAGACTAGCAATTCCTCCTGTTTTTGGCAGGAAAGATTTCTTAGGTCACTCCCACCTCTCTTCCCTACTCTTCTAGTTATCTCTTTGGAGTTAGGAAAAATAAACACTCAATAAATCAATACATACCTTAATCATTTAATTTTATTCCAGAATTGTGAATTCCTATGAGAATCTCTCTCTCTTAATTGATCCTAGCTTATCATTAGAACATTCCAAACACATGTATCTCTTCAGGCTTTTTAAATAAAGCAGTCAGTTGAGTAAGCCTAAGAGGGTGTTATTGATAAGTAGCCATGGAAGAAAGTTGTTGATCACCCAGTAAACCATCCAGGAGATTCCCGAGTTAGATAATGACAGGCAGGAGAGTACAAGTTAAGGCATCTCGTGTTAAGAGGAAGAGAATAAGGCTATGGAAATCTTGAACAGGGGCAAAGTGAAACAATAGACTTAACTGACTCCTCAGATCTTTGTCAAATACACAGTCCCTTTCCCTGTACGGGACTGGAAAAAAGAACACCAAAAAGGTGCCCCCTCAACAGAAGAGCTTGACATCAGTCACATTTGTAGCTGTTATTTGATAGGAAAAAAAAAAGATCCTCATTAAAGAAACCAAATAGCCCAACCCGAAGGGCCTGGTGTTTGTCCAGCGGGTATTGTGGCTGTAAGGCAGAATGTGGGCGGGTGAGGTACTCTAGGTAGTGATCCAGAGAGAGAGCCCGAGATATGCCCCCCTGAGCCACCCGAAGGCATGACTAAGAACAAGTCAGCACAAACAAGCAAGAAAAATGTGGTCAAGTAAAACACCAAGTGAGGAGCATTGAGTTGGAAGGGAACATGTTGCGAAATAGTAACATCTACATAAGATTCCATCAAGGGATTTGATTTGTCATTACACCTAACCCGAGGCGGTTGAGGAACTGGGAGAGGAGAGTGTGCCAGCTGTGCCAGGGGAGGGAGGGGATGCGGAAGGAAGGAAGGACACTTACCTTCTAGGGTGCTCTCCTGCCACTCCTGGGGCCACCCTGGAGATAGAAAAGTCAACAATCAATCATACTAGCACAGTCATTGAATTTTCTCAGTGGGAAGAGCCCTGAGCCTAGTGTCAAAGAACTTGAATTCAAGCCCTTTCTTGGACACTAAAAAATTTTGTGACTGTTTAAATCATATAACCTCCCTGTGCCTTAGTTTATTCCTTTGTAACATGTAGAGTAAGATTCATACTACAGATTTCACAGATTTGTCATGAGGAAATCACTAGGTAAACCTCCAATTGCTTATATAAATGTCAATTGTTGCTGCTGTTATTAAAAGAATAAAAACTGTCCTGGGTGTCCTGGGTACCCTCTTCAAAGAATTACATTGGACAGAGATGACACGATCTTTGACTTCTGGGAGCTCAAAAAAATGTTGATTTTTAGCCTTTATTCATTCATTCATTCATTGACTCATTTATTCAGTATTTGATTATGCACTGTGCTCAGGGGACTAGGGTAAGTATCCTTAGGGAAACAAGAGTAAATGTGACACATTTCTCTTATAGAGTCTATAAGTTAATAAGAGTATAAGACAAATATGGAAATAAATATGGAACAAGAAAATAGATGAGGGATAATGAAAAAAAAATAGGATGGTTATATCTGATGTAGGGAAAGGAAATACATATGTATAAGGATGCTTTTTTAATTGAATCCTGAAGAATTCATTGCAATTCCTGAAGCCTCCCTTTTCTCAACCTTAAAATGGGGATAATATCTGTGCTACCTCCCTCAAAGAGTTTTTTTAATTCAAATGAGATAATTTAGGTAAAATACTACATGAATGTCAAGTATTAATGTCACTGGGGAGAAGCCTGCCCTCAGGGGGCATTGCCATTTACTGCTGAAAGCAGCATTTTTGCACAGGGATGCATGATCAAATTGCTGCATGGTCTGTCACTGTGGGATTATATCCCTCTAGTTTAAAGCAAGCTCCCTGGGTGCTGCTTTTCTTGAATGGTGCTTCTATGTCTCTGGGAAACATAATAAAATGTAATTATAAGGAATTGGGCCATGAAGGATAGGCAAGGTTTTGTTAAAGGGAAATTAGGGTGAGAGCATTTCAAGGAGAAGAAGCAGCCTGAATAAAAGAATAGAGAAATGTAGGGCATATTGGGGAAACGGCAAGTAGTTCATTATGGATAGAGGTTTTTCCATTATCAGAATACCAGGAAAGATTCACTTTCTGGTTTGGAGCACAAATATGAGACTACTCTGCTTCCACAGTATCCAAACATTTTTCTTCTAATTCCAAAAAAGATTGCAGAGCAATGACAGACTAAATTTGGTGGGAGTGGTGAGGGAAGAGAGATGGGAATTGATCTAAGAAGACTCTCCTGCCAGAAAAAGGGGCAACTGCCAAGCTGAAGATTCTTCTGAGAGTCAAACAAATGCTAATAGAGCCTCACCAGGTCCAAGTTACAGTAACGGGTTCAGCTCAGAGTCTACCTTCCTTGTAAGCTAGAGTGGAAGGAAGACATCGAGGAAATTTGAATTCTACTCCCTTCTGCAAAGGGAAGGTAGAAGAGATGAATTCCAGGAATTAATCCCAAAGAGGATCACAGGCTTTGGGGAGGACTAATTTTGGATCAGACCAAGAATGAATTCAATCAAAGAAAAGGGGACCTAAAGATCATTGTCATGAAACCTCAGTGAGCTATTAGAAATGTTTATATCCTTATGACTTTTCTCTCTGCTTTAGGGGCATCCAAGTGGCACAGTAGACAGTACCAGGCCTGAAGTCAGGAAAACTCAAATTTGTGAGTTCAAATCTGACCCCAAACACTAGCTGTATGATCCTGGGCAAGTTATTCAATCCTGTTTACCTCAATTTCCTCATTTATAAAATAGCTGGAGAAGGAATAACAAATCACTTCAAGTATCTTTGCCAAGAAAACCCCAAATGGGGACACAAAGAGCTGGACACAACTAAACAACAACTAGCTCTCATTATTTTCTTTTGGCTTTTCATCTGGGCCTGTGACTTTAGTGACATAGGAAATTCACTTGTGTGCAGGCTCAACAAGATCTCCAACTCTTTGCCTAGGACATTAAGAATTTAAGTGATCACAACTGTTAAGTATCAGAGGCAGGATTTGAATTTGGGTCTTCTGACTCTAAGACCAGCCCTCTCTCCCCTAAGAAAGGGTGTCATTTATCATTCTTGTTATTAGTAGTAACATATCATTGATAAATATATCATTTATTAAGAACAAGAATGATCATTTTGGAACCTTGCTTGTTTTCCTTGTGCTGATTAGTTATAACACTTGCTAAGAGAACCATAAGAAAGGCCAGACACTGGTTTGTAACATGGTATAGTGGAGGAGCCCTGGGTCAGAGCCCTACAGTTTTCTGACTGGATGACCCAAGAAAGGACAGACTTCTCCTTCCTGGGCAGTCAGTTTCCTTATATGAAAAAAATAAATGAGGGGATTGGACTAACAGGGATTCTGATCCTGGTTTTGTTTCATGGACTCCTTTGTCAGTCTAATGAAGCCAATGAACCTGTTCTCACAATAATATTTTTAATTGCATAAAATAAATAGGAATATGAAGGAAGGCTATGATGGTAAAATATAGTTATCTATTCATATATAGATAGAGAGATGCAGATTCAGATACAAATGTAGCCAAAACGTACATTTGGAATATCTTTTAAAAATTTGGATTAAATTATGCACATAGCTATATATGTATGTGTGCATAGATATGTATATATGTCTATGTGGTATGAAAACACTTGAAAATGGTTGGGGCAAAAAAGGGGTAAATGAGGGTAATCAAGAGGAGAAGATGAGTCAGAGGGATAGGATTATATTCTGGATATGTTCAGTATATCCTGATCAGGATGCAGTTGGGAAATATTTTATGGGTTATAAATTAGGAGGTGTCCAATCCCTTCATTTCATAAATGAGGAACATGAGGCCAAGGGAAGTTGTGACCTTGCTCTAGGTCACACAAGTGGTAAGTGGCAAAGGTGGGATTTGAACCCAGGCCCTTTGATTCCCAAACCAGATTTTTTTTCCCCATGGTATCAAGCTCCCTCCTTTACAATTTAATTCAGAGTTTAAAAAGATATTCTAATTGCACATTTATCTATATTAGTTTCTATATATCTATATTTCAGTGCTTAGGAAAATACTTGACACATAGTAGGTGTTTAATAAATGTTTATTGAATGAGGAATCTTAACACATCTCTACATTTCTATCTCTATATCTGCATCTCTGTCTAGATTTCTATATCTACATCAGTATAAACATTTCTATCTATCTATCTATCTATCTATCTATCTATCTATCTATCTATCTATCTGTCTATCTGTCTCTATCTGTTTGTATCTATATTTGTCCCTATTTGTGTCCATATCTATATTTGTTCACATGTCTTTGTGTAAGTCTATATTGATACCTTTATCTATTTCTATATCTTTATCTGTATATGTGTCTGTGTTTGTATCTGTATCTATCTATCTATCTATCTATCTATCTATCTATCTATCTATCCATCCATCCATCCATCCATCCATCCATCCATCTATCCATCTATCCATCTATCCATCTATCATCTATCCATCTATCCATCTATCCATCTATCTATCTATTTATCTATCTATCTATCTATCTATCTATCTATCTATCTATCTATCTATCTATCTATCCATGTCTATTTTGACCATACCTAGGCTTTGATGAATTTAGAAAATTTATAAAATACTAAAAATCCCTCAAAGCTAAGAAGTAATGGATTCAAGTCTAGTTATATAACTTGTAATGGCTGTATGTTGGCAAATTATTTACCCTCTCAATGTTCTCTCTAGGTAACTCTCTAAGACTGCAGATTGCAGGGATGACCTGCATTGGGAGAGAGTTTCTTCACCCAATGATTCCCTCATTAAAAAAATCACAAGATTAGTACTTTTTTCTCTCTCTCTCCCTATCCAATAATTGACCATCCTCTTCACCGAACTGCCTTGTTGCAAGAAAGAGAAATGAATGAATAAAAACTAGATCGATGGGTGGATAGATCGATGGATGAATGGATAAATAATAAGCACACTTGATATTTTATGCAAGCTCCATATAAACAATAGACAAAAACTTGGGAGATTTGTCTTCCAATCCTTTTTTGTTGCTAAGATTATTTTAGACAATAGCAACAAGTAGAATTATGTCAGTATTTTTTTGTCCTCATGTGGCCCTAGTGTGCAGATCTCTATGGAACAAGTAAGACACTCAATTTGATCTCCTCCATAAAGAATCTGGATCAGCTAATAATGACTGCCTTTGCTCAGAATAAAATGGAGAAAAGCAAAATATTGTTTAAGGCCCCAACAGCTGTTAAAACCGTGAGCTAAGGTCTATAAATTTATTTCATTATTGAGTTGCTCCAAGACCAACTTTAACTCAAATACATTGATATTTTTTACATACTTGCTTTTCTAAGTAAGTGATGTCAGTCTTTCCTAGTAAGTTTTTCCAAATATGGTAATCATTTTAAAAGAATAACTGCTGTTAAAATGAAGAAAGACCAGGATATATCAGTTTGGTGATTCAGTAGGTAGAGCATTGGACCTCGAATCAGGGAGACTTGAACTCAGATCCAACTTTAATCACTTACTAGACTCTGAGCAAGGCATGTAATATTTCTCAGCCTCAGTTTCCTCATCTGTAAAATGGGGGTAATAATAGCACATACCACTTAGAGAATCAAATGTTGTGGGAATCAAATAAGATAATATTAACGTATGGTTCTTTGTATATCTTAGAGTACTTCTATCAATGCTGAGTATTATTATACAGCATTAGTCTATTGAAGAAGACACTAGATTAGGAATCAGAAAACACAGATTTTATTGGATTTTTCACAAGTTATCTCTGTGACCTTGGATAAACTTTTAACCCCTTTAGGCCTGTGGGAGGATTGGACCAGATAATTTCTCAAGATTATTCCAACAGTCCATTACTTGGGGTTCAAGGTTACTTAATCTCAGGAACAATGCCCCAAAATGTGGGCCTTTGCCTGACATTCTGTGGCATTTTTAGCCAAATCAAATCAGTAACCAGTGAACAAACCACTAGACCCCAATCAAGACAGGCTTATGTTAAGCTGTATCTCTGTGCCTAGCACTATGCAGGTGCTTCAGACAAAAACAAAACAAGTCCCATATTAGAAAATGTTTCCTTCCAATCTGGGTTAACAGAGGCCTCCCTAAAAGGAATGGGTCTTGAAATTTGCTTTTCTTACATAAGAATACAGAGATTTCTGGTACAGAGGCCTCATCCAGGTCCTTTATCACAAAACCACACTGGTAACCAGTTCTACATCCCTAAATAGTGTCAAGGTCTTTCTATTATCCTGGAAAGTGTCAGAGATCTGTCCTAATAAAAATGGTTGTTTTTTTACCAAAGTCAAGCAGATTAGCTTTTTGCATGGTATGGAGATTAGAATTGTTATTCTAATAATAATAAATAATAAATAATATATATTATATATATTATTATATAATACATAATATAATAATATATATAATATAATAAAATAAATAAATAAATAATAAAAATAAATAAATTTAAAAAAATAAATAAATAATAAAACTTCCCTTCATATATTTAGTGGGATTCCCCTCCATTTTCCCCATGCCATTGTTCTTCATGAGTTTGTTTCAGAACTCTGTCTCTCTGTATCTCTCCTTACTTCCCTCTCTCTATCTCCCCTTCCCCCTTCTCTCTCTGTCCCTCCCTTTACATCTCTCTCTCTCTCTCTCTCTCTCTCTCTCTCTCTCTCTCTCTCTCTCTCTCTCTCTCTCTCTCTCTCTCTCTCTCTCTCTCCCTCTCTCTCCCCATTTCTCCCTCCCTCCCTCCTTCCTTCTCTGCCTGTCTCTCCCCTCCACCCCTCATGTATATGCATGTTCCAGAAATGGAAGGGACACAACTGATTAAAAAGAATTCATTAAGTGTGAGTATGGAAAAATACAGTTGAAAAACAGCAATTTCAGGTGTGAAAATGTGCCTTTCTGTATTGCTATCAAAGTTCTCTTAAGACTGAAGGCTGTCCTTGTGATTTAAAGAGCTGACAGACTAAATATATCCTCTGGACGGTTTTCTGTATCCTTATCACAAAACTTTAATGATTCTTTGTTATTTCCTCCGCTAGTTCCCATGATGCCTTCAATAGTGTAGAAGAGGTTAGAGTTGGGAGCTATCAACACTTTTCCTTAATTAGCTGGAGACACTACAGGTGCAGAGAAGGTCCTCTTCTACCTTCAATTTCCTGTGTTCCAGTTATCTTGGTCTCTGCCAGGGAGCAGTGGGTGGGGATGGGCAAAATTAGGAAGCATAATAGGAATATAAAGAAGATGTGAAAACTGCATTCAGGTAAAACCTCCTTTATTTTATTCTGGTAGAACCTAAGCTTAGGAACTGGTCAATATTTGTGTTAGATTTTATAATTTATAATCATATTAACAAACATTTCTTGGCTGCCAAAGCTGAGAAGGATGTTATGTCGGGTGCTGGGGACTCAAGGAGGAATAATGCCACAATCCTTATCCTCAAGCACTGTAGGTCTTAACTGGGGAGATGAAGCTTGAACACAAATGACTATAATATAGATTAAACACTAAGTAAAACAATAATAAGTAAAAGCATAAACAAAAAGTACCAAGTCAATTTCTATTTACTGATCCCATCCTAAAATGGAATTCCATCCTTACCAAGGCTAGAATTAACTCTGGGATTGCTAATTCTTTCCACATTATGCACAAATTTAGATCTTTGGCACCACAGTTTTAAAAAACGCTGCTTGGACTTTATTTTGCTTATTTTTTTTTTGTTTGTCATATTCATATATTTTGCTATGTAGCAAGTTCCAACTTTGCTGGCCATTTGGCTTTGTCATTGTCAATTCCAGTCCTTCTCTTCTGCCCTCTTGCCCCTATACCGCCTCTTATCCACATTCTCTCAGCAGAGGATCTTGCTCCATACTTGACTGAAAAGATTGAGGCCATTTCTCAGGAATTGCCCCCAACCCCAAGATTCATACTTCAAACATCATCTTAACATCATCCATTCCCCCATTTCTTTCTTCTTGCCTGATATATCTTCCTAGAGATCTTACAGAGACTTAAAACTCAACATTTACTCATCTTTCTCCCATGTCATCCTTCCTTGGAACTTGAACCCTTCAAGGCACCACCATTCTATCAATCACCCACATTCGCATACCAGGAGGAGTAATAGCTATCTCCAATCCACTCACCTCCCATACCTAATCCATTGCCAAGTCCTGCCCCTTCTTCACCCTCAGCATCTCTTATTTATCCCCTTGTCTTTGCTCAGGCCACAACGACCCTCCTTTGGACCCCCATGTGTCTGGACCATTCTATAGCAGCTTATTGGTTGGTCCCTCTCCGTCATCTCATCTCTCTCATCCAATTCATCTTCCACTCAATCACTAAATCGGCATTCCTAGAACACAGGTCTGAAGGCATCTCTGCCCTGTTCAAGAAGACATGATGGTTCTCTACCACCTTTAAGATAAACTACAAATTCCTTTACTTTGCTTTTAAAATCCATCACAGTCTGGCTCTAGTCTATCTTTTCCAGGCTGATGACATATTATTCCCTTCTCATCTCTGCCATCTAAAATACTCTCTGTCCTCACCTTCATCTCTTGGAGCCCTTTGGAGTTCCCATTCAATTCCACCTAACTCAAGAAGCTTTTCTTGATTCCTCTGGCTGGCTGTCCTCAACCCACTCTCAAAATGCTTTGTTTTTATTTTGTACATGGAGTGTTCCAAAAGTCTGAGTGCAGTCAAGAGCGCCAAGCTGCTCAAAGACTTTAGGGACATACCATAAAGCCTGCATAACCTATGGATTGCTTGTATCTCTCTGGTAGAATGTAAGTTCCTTGTCTGACTTTTGTATTTATGTCTGCAACAAACTTAGCTTAGTACCTAGAACAAAGGAGTCATTCAATAAGCATCTCTTTGATTGACTAACTGAAACCACAGTTCTAAGCCTCAATTTACTCATCTGTAAAATGAGTGGTAATAATAATTGCATTTTGCCAATCTCTCAATAAGTACTTTATAAATCTGACAGTGCCATAAAATGTGAACTCTTACTATTATTATTTGCCTTCTTCCTTTTTCAGCTTCTCTCTCCCTCCTATCTTCCCTGCTTTTATCCAGCTTTCTTTTTTTTTTGTGTAACTTCCTCAAAATAGGGCATATTTGGTATGCATCTCAGAACTCTGCTGCATTCCACTTTCGCTATACTTGGAAAGCACTGAGGTGGTTACTAATTTATTGCTGCCTTCTGCTAAGTGCTTAATGCAAGCTTAATAAAAATCGATACCTGCCTCTGTTGTAAAAGTATGCAGCTTGAGTGAATGGTTAAAATATGACAAGGTTAGACAGCTATTGGATGGCAGAGGGGTATGTGTGTATACGGGGAAGATTGGTATGGGTAGTGGGAAGAGGGTTGCCTGTGGAGTATTGGCTTAAGTCTAGTCTTGGCTCTGTCACTTAACCAAAAGTCTTTGGTTCAAATCGATCCATATTTCTGAGCCTTCTTTCTTTATCTGTAAAATGGGGTCAATAATACTCATACTACCTGCCTTAAGTACTTTATAAACCTTAAATCAATGTACAGATGTGACAAATATGCTCATATATGTTAAAATATGCCTTACATATTAAAACTACAAATTTAAATATACACAAGCACATATATTTTTAAACAAAATATCTACCACTCATTTTGGGTGGCATAAGTAACCATGGGGAAGGCAAGGAAGAGTCTTCTTCATTTCCATAGGGGAGACCTTGATTCCAAGAGCTCTAGAGCAAAATAGAGTCCTTTGAGGAAAAAATCAAATATACACAAACTGTTCTCCAAAGTATTTATTATGAACTCAGAATAAAAGTGGCTTCTTATGATAAATGGTAGGAGAGGAAGTTTTTTTTTTTATTTATTTGATTTTTTATTCTTGGCACCTCTAACAGTTCTCAACCATGGCGGGCACATCATAAATGATTTTTTAACTGAATGACTTCTTGAAAGACTTTAATAAATATTGCATCATGCCCATGGAGAGTAAAAGGTTAATATTTTAGACTTTCTCTACTTAGGGTTAACTTCTCATACTAAGAATCTATTAACTTCTTATAACAAGGAACTAACTTCCTTTCACTTCATTTAATATTGGAATGAAAGAATTCCCAGACTCCCTCTTGCCATTAATTCACTCACTCATTCATTCATTCATTCATTCACCAATTGGTTAATTCATCCAACAAATATTTATTAGCTACTTTCTATGTGTAGAGCCCTGAGCTAGGCACTGGGAGGAGACACAAAATTTTGACAAGGCTGATTCTCTGCCCTTTTGGAGTTTACAGTCTAGTGGGGCAGGAGATAGCATATAAGCACAAATGATTTGAATATAAAATAATATATAAATATAATACATAAACATAATAAATATCATAAATGACTATCATATTACATTATAAATTATAGAGGTGAAGAACAAAGAGCCATAGAAGGCCCCAGAGAGAGGCTGGGATATTCATCACCAATAGTAGGCATCAAGCATCCTTCATAGAAGAAGTGACAATTGAGCTGGACTCCAATTGTTGAATAAGATTCCAATCATCCAAGTTGGGGAGCAAGGTTATTCCAGGGGAAAAAAAGAGTCTTTTCATGGGGAATTTCCCTGGTCCTGATAGAATGCTCTCTGTTGTGAAAAATTACTGTGTCATTGGCTTGCACTAACAGAAGAGAGAAATTTCCCTGTTCCCGAAATAGTTTCATTTTTCTTTCTAAATTATCTCTGTACTGAAAGGTCATAATGAGACTATAAAATGCTCAGAGCTTTTCCTTTCCTGGAATCAGTGAGTGGTTTGCCTAGCAATTCTCTGGAAAAGAAATCCCTGTGGACTTTTGCTTAGTGTCAGAAATGCATAGAACTGAGGCAACATCCTCTAATTAGAACCTAGGTCACACCAGAGCATTTTGTCTAAAATTTCTTGAAGCTTATTATAATCCAAATATTAGCTTAAATTTATTTGGTGCTTTCTAAGCACTTTTCTCATGACCACCCTTTGAGGCAGGTAGTGTAGATATTATAATCCCTATTTTAAAGATGAAGACAGTGAGGTTCAGAGACATAAGTCAATCACGCCAGGACTGTTAGAGCCAAGGGCTATGTTTTTCCCACTATCCTACACTGTCTCTTCTTGTACCAATTAATTCCCTTCTTCTATTTCAATATTAGACTCTTTTTGCAAAATCTAAGTCTACAAAGAAGATTATAAAAGGTAAAACTACCTCAAAGAACACTTAATTTTTAATTATTTATTTTTTAGTATTAATTAAAAAAAATTTTTTTTAGTTCCAAATTCTTTCCCTCCCTTTCCTTACCCACTGCAAAGGCAAGAAATATAAAATCAAGTATACATGTAAAATCATGAAAAACATTTCCATGTTGCAAAAAAAAAAAGAAAACCCAAGAAAAATAACATGGAAAAATTATGCTTCAATCTGCATTCAGACATCATCAGTTCTTTCTCTGGAAGTGAATAGTACAGAATACTTATTTAGCTACTTTTACAACTAGAATCTTTGTGTTTTCATCTATTTCATGGTATAAATTCCAATTCAAAATATTTTGACCCTCTAAAACAAAGCAGTGTAGCAAGGCCCACTATTATAATCTCATATACTTGAAATAAGACATACATCTATAGATTTTTCAGTAAAATTAGAAAATCTTTTAGTTGACTGACTAGTCTTTTTTTTTCAGTGGAAATTCTTCCTTTCAGTGGAAATAAGCACTATTCTTCAAATTTCAAGAGCATAAATAGCTCAGTAGAGAGAGAAAATTTCCATCTCTTCTATTCTTCCATTTTTTTACTCTCTCTAATTGAAGCCTTTATTTGCTAGTAGAAGGCTAAAATCACTTCATATTCTAATACCTGGTGGCATTTGTGCTGATTTGGCATTATGGTGTGATGTGGAAGCTACTATGCTGGGATTCCAGTCTAGATTTTGAGCGTTACCTTGGGCAAATCATATAATTTTTTTGATGAGGGCTCAATGTTCTCATCCATCAAATTGGGGCAGTAGTATTTAAGAATATTTAATCAGTTATTGTGAAAGGAACTTTGTAATTACTAAAGTGTTTATGAGTTATTATTTTCCTGTGAAACCAAATCACTCTTAAGTACATTTCTCCAATTTATTTCCTGCTTGATAATTTTCAGGGCAAGTCACTTAACCTGTAATGTCTGGGCTGCATGACCTCTAAGATCTTTTTTAGATTTAAATCTAGGGACCCTGGCTCACTGCCAAGGCACATTCCTTCAGTATAACATTTTTAATAACAGAACATTAATTTTTGTAAAGGAGTGGGGGGCAAGAAAAGAACCTCTCATTAGAGCTGGTCTAGAGCAGGGAATCTTTCTTTGAGAAAGGGCAAGACTTGGGCTCTTGGTATAAGCTCCTTGGGGATATTCTTCATTGTGGCAGTACCTTTCATTCTTTTCCCTTTACAGGGCTAAAAAGAAAAATATTGCTTTCAGTGGTGCCTGGAGATGTCTCACATCTTCCATCATGTTAAGACACTACCCAAGACATTCTTCAAGGGCTCAGGTCACTCCAAGATTTTGCTGCACTGCAGCAGTATGCCACCTTTTTGCCAGCTGGGTCTTGATTACAATGAATCAGCAGCTCCATTGGAAGTCAGGGTTGCTAAATGTGAGTACCCCAAATGGTGCTCACGTGGCACATGTGGAAGTGCTTCTGTTCCTGAGTGGAATGATTTGGAGTGGGTAAATAATCTATAACATCTGATGCAAGAGTGTGGGCAATGATTAATTCTTAAATTTGCCCTGCATCCTGGGACAAGACAGAAATATGTTGAGGTGATGGAACTGGTTGTACTGCATTGGATTTTATAGAAAAATAGAAATGGAAGTGTTCAGTTTCCTTAGACCAGGTTCAAATGTCCTTCTTACTTCTGTGTCAGCCTTTTGCTGCAGAGCCTCATTGGCTAGTTGGCAACACTATATGCTTGCATTTGATAGTGGTTTTAAAAACACCTTTGAGGGGCAGCTAGGTGACTCAGTGGACAGAGTCAGGCCAGACACTTTTATATATATAGGAACTGAAGAGACATCAAGTAGCTTAAAGTAATGGATGTGAGCTAAAGTTTCATTTTTTATCAAAATTATTTACATACAAAGTTGGGATATTAATTCATTGCTGGTGGAGCTGTGAATTTATCCAACCATTCTGGAGGGCAATTTGGAACTCTGCCCAAAGGGTGCTAAAAGACTGTCTGCCCTTTGATCCAGCCATAGCACTGCTGGGCTTGTACCCCAAAGTGGGGAAAAATACATGTACAAAAATATTCATATCTGCACTCTTTGTGGTGGCAAAAAATTGGAAAATGAGGGGATGCCCTTCAATTGGGGAATGGCTGAAAAATTGTGGTATATGTTGTGATGGAATGCTATTGTGCTCAAAGGAATAATAAAGTGGAGGAATTCCATGGGGACTGGAACAACCTCCAGGAATTGATGCAGAGTGAGAGGAGCAGATCCAGGAGAACATGGTACACAGACTGTACACTGTGGTACAATCTAATGTAATGGACTTCTCCATTAGTGGCAATGCAGTGATTCTGAACAACTTGGAGAGATCTATGAGAAAGAACA
Organism: Monodelphis domestica; assembly: GCF_027887165.1. Classification (NCBI taxonomy): domain Eukaryota; kingdom Metazoa; phylum Chordata; class Mammalia; order Didelphimorphia; family Didelphidae; genus Monodelphis; species Monodelphis domestica. Next base: position 306,245,935 of record NC_077230.1, read on the forward strand.
CTAGCCACATTCAGAGGAAAAACTGTGGGAGTAGAAACATAGAAGAAAAACAACTGCTTATCACATGGGTCGAGGGGATATGGTTGGGGATGTAGACTCTGCATGAACATCCTAGTGCAAACACCAACAACATGGAAATAGGTTTTGATCAAGGACACATATGATACCCAGTGGAATTGCATGTCAGCTATGGGAAGGTTGGGGGAGGGGAGGGAGGGAAATAATATGATTCTTATAACCAAGGAATAATGTTCTAAATTGACTCAGTAAGTAAATAAATAAAAATTTAAAAAATTATTTACATACAACTTGATGCCTTTAAAATCTCCTCTAATTCATTTTAGGTCCTTTGCCTACTGGTCATTACATTTGTTTAAACCATAAGACCACAAGAAGCAGGAAATTCAATAATAGTCCTGACTGCCTGGGATGTATATAAATGTTTTTGGCTCAGACCTGTATTTCTGTAAAGAAAATTTGTGGTGTAGAACTTCCCCCCACCAATATAGATTAGCAACTCATCTGTAACTTATAGTCATAGGTAGCCTACAGATTTCAGAGGTAGGACTTGAACAGGTCTTCCTGATTCTAATATTGACCCTTTAGTCAGCATACTATTTTGCCTCTCAAATAGAAATATAACTTTAAAAGAGAATTGGTGTTAATATTTGGTGCTATTCTTCAATTAATCAAAGATTCAACAAATAAGCCCAGCTAACTTCTAAGGTTCTTCCTACTCCAAGTTTTATGAATCTAAGTGTTTATTGGGGACCTACTATGTGATCCAAAGCATAATGACCATTGTGGGATAGGTAGGCATTATAAAACTCACAACCTGCTTTGGCAGTGTATAAAGACTCCTGACCTTGAAGTCAAGACGTCTCATTTTAAATCTTGCAAGACTTTAGCACTTACTAGCTTTGTGATTCTAAGCATGTCAAAGATCATGTATTAATCACCCACTCTGTGCCATAGACTTGGCTAAGTCTTGGGTTTACAAAGAAAAGGCCAAAAAAAATTATCCCTGCCCTCAAAGAGTTTAAGTCTAATGGGGAAAAAATCATGCAAAGTCCTTTAATTACTCTGACCCTCAGCTTTCTCATCTATAAAACAGAGAGAACAATATCTGCAGAATATTGTTTGCAGGAGTTACAGCGGAGGCACAAATAAAGATTATGCACTTCAGTGAATTTTAAAGGATTATATGAAGTTAGTTATTATTATTAAAGCAAAGAAACGTATGAGACAAAGAACAAATGAAACACTAAAAAAAAATCCAGTGCTAAATAGTAGGGCATAGATTATTAAGTGGAATAGGACTTTGCAGAAAGGAAAGATCATTCTGTGGTCCAAAGAGGAAACTGAATTTGAAAACTCTTAGTCCAAAAAGAAGGTAGGATTCAGACAGCCTGAAAGGACTTTCCTGGTTCATACAATACAATGGATCATGGATCATAGAACTAGAATTTGAAGGGACCATAGATTCTTTTCTGTAATTTCTGATTGCAACATTTTGTAGAGGAGGAAATCAAGACTCAGGAAAGTTAAATCATTTGTCTGAGGTCACACAAACATTTAGTGTCAGAAGTGGGATTTGAACCCAGATTCTCCAGAGGCAATGTTCTTTCCACTGTACCACTTGGTCTAAAATACTTAAGTAATTAAGAAAAAGAAACTAAATATTTACATTTGAAGTATATATACTTATTTCTTTTGTTGTATAGCCTTTCTGGGGATAGAAAGTCTCATTCATTTGGTCAGTCAAAAACTGATCAGCTTTTATTGGCAAATGGAGTAAATGACATAGCAAGTAAAAATTAAATGTCAGACTACTCCCAGTTTCCAGTCAAGTTGTGCTTCTTTTACCAAATCTTTTAGTATAACTCTGATAACCTATTGAACTTATATGGATAAAGGTGATTAATTAATTTTTTACTTTAAAAATACTTTGTATTCCTAATTATATGTAGTAATAATTTTAACATGTTTTTTGAAATTTTAAGAACCAAATTGTCTCCCTCCTCTTCTCTCCCTTCCTGAGATGATAATCAATTTGATCTTGGTATACATGTATGATCATGCAAAACATTTCTATATTGGTCATGTTGTGAGAGAATATCATATAAAATCAAAAACCAAAAAAGAAAAATCCCACACAAAATAAAGGAAAAAATAGTATGCTTCAATCTACATTCAGACTTCATCAGTTCTTTCTATGGAAGTGGATAGTATTCTTTGTCTTAATTCCTTCAGAATTGAAGATGATCAATTCTAAGAAAGAACTGGAAATACTCTTCAAATGAATAAAAAATATGGGCATGAGTATGAGGGGCATTACAGAGAGAGTAAACGAGTACTAGCTCAGTCATTTACTAGATGTATGATCTTGGGCAGGTCACTTAACTCCTTAATTTTGGTCTTAATTTTGTCATCTGTAAAATGAAAGAAAGTATTGAATTTGACAAGTTCCAAATGCTCTCCCAGTGCTAAGGACATCTTTAGAGTGTGCATTAGGAAAGCTGTAAATATGCCATCTTTGAGCTATCTTCATTTCCCCATCCCCCCTCAATCACCGCAATGCTGCAGCAACTAGGCTGACTGGGCACTTGGCAGGGAATCCAGGCTTTGTAGTCAGAGAGCCCAGGGAGGCAGACTGAGGGCAAAAAGGTGGCTCTGGCTGGCTAGTGCGGAAAATGACCTGATATGCTCCTTCTTTCTCCTCTGCATGCCTGTCTTATATCCTTGCACTCAATGAGGCAAAGCAGTCAGGCTGCCACATCTCTACTATGCATTCTACTTCTTTGAGAAATTATTTTCTCCTTTAAGGTTGCCCATGAGGCTTCATTTGAACTTAATTTTACCTCTGAGCAACAGATCAGGTTAGAAGTGAAGAGAAAGACCCTTTGGGGTTCCAGAAATCCTATTGAGACAACTGGAGTTCTAGGCACCATTCATTCCTTCAACAAGCAAATGGAGGAGGCTGTAGAATCCCAATAGCCCTGTAAGGAAGAGAAGAGCTGGAGACCAATTTGAAATGATGTTTCTGTAGGTTATTTGTGCCTGTTTTCTAAGATATCAGAAATGCTATGGCCAAGGAATCTAGCTGCCCAAAATGTGTCATGCCTAAATGCCTAAACTGATCTCTCACCTGTCAAGAAAGAGTTAATTGTACGCATCTTTCTTCCTCAACCTTTATCCCTTTAAGAGCCCAATTACCATGTAATACATGGAACCCAGAAAAGAATAAGGCAGTGTGGCATTATGGTTAACAGAATTTCATTGAACTGAAGTCTGAGGCCCGGGATTCCAATCCAAGCTCACTTCTCAACTCCATGACTGTGGCTATTTAATCTCTGTAAACCTCAGTTTTTCTGGGAGATAATAATGCTTTGTACCACCACATAGGGAGGTTATGAGGAAAGCATTCTGTAACTTAAAACTCTATAGAAATGAGAGCCATTATTTATTTGGCTGTGACAAACCTCTGTTCTTATTCAAATGTAATGAGTTGTAAACCCCACTTTACCTGACTACCTGATCTTTGATGATTTAATCATTTCCAATAATTAAAATTAAAATGTTGGCATAATAGAACATCAATTCATTAAAAAATTTTCTCAAAAATAACTAGACTAACAAATTTGGACTATGTAGCTTTTAAAAAATGTTGTCATTTACCTAGTGTTCTAATGATCATTTCAATGATGTTCTTTTCCTTCTATATGACTGCAATCATTTAATTAATCAATATTAATTGATGTAAGGCACTAATTTTGTGTCACTATGCTAGATCCTAAAGAAAATAATAAGAAATGTGTATAAGACATGGTCCCTTGCCCTTAAGGAACTAATGTTTTTGTAGTGAAATGAGAAAAAATAGTTGACAATACTGGACACAGAAATGGAATTAAACTTGAATTTGAATCCTTGGCTTGAGTAAAAATAAAGATTCTTTGCCCTGATTATGATGGTGAATCAGTGGAGTTTAGAGAGTTTCTGGAGCAGGATCAGTCTATGAGAGAGAGCCAAAGCTGACTGGAGCTAGTTTCCGGTCTCCTCTCTCTACCCTGAGGGAGGAAGTTGTCACTTGCAGCACTAGGTTCCCTGAAGTAATGAATGGTTGGAGGGGAACTGAAGTCAGGCTTCCCCTACCAACTAAACCCAAGGATATCCTCAGCTTTTCTCCCACAGAGAGGATCTAGAGGCAAACCCCAGTAGGGGCTTTGCCTCAGAGGGGGATGGCTCAGATGACTCTCTGTTGTTCTTGTATTATATACCCTTTCAAAACTATATCAAGAGGCTTGGCAAGAATCTTACTGCTTTATGAAGGGTTTAATGAAGGATCATAGGTAAACTGGGTGAAGGAAGGAGGGGACTAGTTACTCTATCATTTCCTATTCCGTCCCTGGCCTGAGTAGCATGAATATTGCACAATTCAGGTTTCAACAAACCTTCCCAACTAAATAATCCCTCTATTACTTTATATATCTAGTTGGCCTAAAAGACTACAAAAGGATAGGTACAAGGAGGCAGCAATGGGCAAAGGAGTTGGGCTCTCCTTTCTGTGAGTCCGCAGCCCTATTTTGGGGTTTGAAGTGTCTTTTCCTCAGTTTAGAGGTGGTTGGAGATATCTGATAGAAGAAGGATGTCTAGGAAGCTTGAATGTAGGAACAGGATTCTCTCAGCTGGCTTTCAGTGAAATCTCCAGCCTCAGAAATAGGTCTTCTCAGGTCAAGCCCCTAGAAGCTCCTTAGAACTTTCTGAGGTCAGTTTCCTTTCCCAGAATCCCTTGCTCCCTAACTGATGCTGACTCTGCCTCATCGCTGATGTTGATATCCTTGGGAGAGATAGGTTACCTATTGAATATTGTCATTGGGAACCAGAGAGATCTCAAAAGACTGGAATGATTGATTTAAATGAATAAAATGATAAAGAAGAGTCCTATTTTTAGGTTTAAAAAATGGCTATATTAGTATAGAATGAATGAGCATGGCTGGACAACACTTTAGGTGAAAAATAATTAGAGGTTTTATAGGACTGTCAACAGTATGGCATCAAAGCTTAAAAAATAGCCTATGTGATTTCATGTTGCATTAATAGAAGTTTGGTGCCCAGAATGATCATTAGGCCACATATGGACTGCTGTGTGTCTGGAGTATTCTATTTTATGAAAGCACTGACAAGCTGAGGTTTAGCCCAAGGAGGATGATTAAGACAATGACAAGATTAGAAACCAAGCCAAATGAAACTCAGTTTAAGGAATTGTAGATATTTAGTACAGAAAACAGTATACAAGGGTTGAGGTGGGAAAGGGATGAGGAACATGTTAGCCATCTTCAATGCTTTAAAGAATAATTTTATAAAAGAGAGATCAGAGTTGTTTTGCTTGGCTCCAGTCAAACCAGGATCAATGTGTGGAAGTAACAGGGAGAAAGATTTCAAGTCAATAGAAGCAAAAGCTTTTAAACAATTAGGACTATCCAAAAGTGTTATAATCAATCTTGAAAGGTAATAGTTTCCAATCACATACTGAAGCAGAGGCTAGAAGGATTTCTTAGCCCTTTTTCTGTCATGGACCTTTTTGGCAGTCTACTAAAGTTTATGGATACCTTCTTAAAATAATGTTTTCAACTGCATAAAAAAAAAAAACCTCATAGAATTACTAAGGAATTGAATTATGCTGAAAAAGTAGTAGTCTCTCGGTAACTGAGGATGACGATTGTCTTTGTGCACTTTCATCTGTGATGTAGACAAGTGTGCACAAAAACACTTGTGTGTGAAGGAGATTTTAAGTGGAAAAGCCGATGCACAGAGACAGTCCCACTCTCTCGCCTGGGTCCAGTGGCACGAAAAGTCGTTACATCTGGAGACTTCCTCAGCTGCATTGGATGGCCGTGTTGTCTTTTGTGCTCCAACACGCCCTGAGCACTCCACAGTGCTTCGCTGCGTTGCCATCTCAGCCGTTGAACCTTCTTATTGGTTTCTTCCGTCTGTTTCGCTGAAGCAGTCTTCACATGCTGGGTGAGCAAAGCCTTAGTTCACCAGGGGTCGACGACCCGATGGCTACCCTCACAAGGTTTAGCCGGCCTGTCAAAGCCGTTGCTGAAATACCATTATCAAAATATACATCCACACCCCTCCTAATACCCCCATCCCCCCCAAAAAGGCTCTGTGAACTCATGGCCAGATAAATACTTCTTAGTGGTATCTTTCCTATTTAGGTATGACTTGAACTACTGGATAATACCCAAGTTTCCTTCCAAATGGGAGACTCTTTGAAGCCACTGAGGGTTTTTGAATAGGAAAATGACATGATCAGAAGCTATGCTTTGGGATGATTAATCTGGCTGCCATGTGCAAAATGAATTGTGGAGACTGATGGCAGAGAGCCTGGTTAGGTGTGACTCACAACAAGGTAAAGTCAAAGACTAAAAATAAGATAAAACATTTTTTGAGAAGGTCTGAGAACAAAGGTATTATACAAGTATGATGTGAAAAGTCTTAAGGAATGGATATGAGATTCTGAAGGACAAAAGACGAATCTAATGGAGAATTAAAGAGATTAATGAATAAAGCATATATTCTGCCATTTGGTAGAAAGTTGATTTGTGATGAAGATGTTGAAATATATTTTAGATATTAACATTAAGAAATATTTATGGGGGGAGGCCCCAGGTAGCACATCCAGCTTGGAGTTATGAGGATCTGAGTTCAAATTTGACCTCAGATATTTCCTAGCTAGGTGACCTTGGGCAAAATACTTAATCCCAATGGCCTAACCCTTGATTCTCTTCTGTCTTAGAACTGATACTAAAACAATACATACATATATATGTATATATATTTAAAGGGTTTAAATATATATATATATATATATTTTTTTTTTACTAGGTACCTAATATTATGAAAGGCATTGTACTAGGGAGACAGAAAAGAAATAGTCCCTTTTCTTGAAGAGTTTACATTCTTCTAGAGGGACATACTAATTCTAAGATCAATTAGTTCAGAAGAAGAACATTTTAGGCACTAAAAAGCAGACAAGGGTTCTGAGAAGTAAAGGTAAAGATGAGGTAAGGAGGTAAGTGCTTTCTGGGTGTGGAGTCACCAAAGTGGGAGATAGAATATTGAGTTCAGGGAAGAACTTGTAGCCAAAGTGGCTGGACAGCAAAGTGAGTGAAGAAAAGCAATAGGAATTAGGACTAGGCTGAAGGGCAGGTTGGAGCCAGGCAATGGTGGGCTTTAAATGCAATGGTGGAGTTCTTTATCATGAAGGCAATGGGAAACCTCTGAGGATGAAAAATGTTGAGTTCAAGGTAAGGGGAACTTCCAGATGGAAATAATGTGTGGGTAGAAATGTAGGACCAGCTCTGAGAAAAGGCTGGTTTAGGTACAGATTTGAGAGCCGTCTAAAAAGATCTACATATTGAGGTATGCCATTACAATACTACATTTTTCTCGAGGCTATATTCCTGGCAATTTCCATAGTTCAAAACATAGTTGAGAACTCAGAAATAAAAAAATTTTTAAAGCTTTTCAGTAAATAAAATAGCTGCCCCAAAGCTTGTACATTATATTTCCCATGTTTGATTTCCACAGGAGGGGCCCCTCAGGCCTCACTCACTTTTCAGAGAATTCATTGACTCATTTTACACAGAATTTTCATAATATTGTGAAATATGGATTCCTCAATCCCCATTAGATTAGAATAGAAGCAACAAATTAGAAGTATGGAGGCTGCCAGTGTGAACATGACTTACCAGGAGGGAGGAAACATAAAAAAATGCCCTAACCACTGGTTACTAAAGGCTGTGTTGGCATTATGCCAAGAGAACCCTTTGATCTGGTCAGTTGTACCAAGTGACTAGTCATTTCAATGAAAAATCTGTCAAGCTGCTTAATTAGATACTATGTGTAGGCAGATATAATAACAATTTATATTTGTGTAGCACTTTTGTGGTATACAAAGCACTTTCCTCAAAACAATCTTGTGAAAGAGGAGAAATAGATTTAAAGGCACGCACGGTTTCAAGTCCTGATTCTGTCAATTATTGGCTAACTATGTCTCGATTTCAGTCTCATCTGTAAAATGGGGACAATAATATTTATACTACATGTCTCAGAGCATTTTTAGGGAGATAGCTCCTCATTTACCAATATGTGAAATATCATTATTCTGACTTTGGGGGGGGGGGTTGAGGCTTAGGAAGGTGAATTTCTACACAGCTAATAATCTAGAACTCAGTACTAAATCTTCAGATATCAAATCAAATCTATTACTCCTCCCGTTACCATACTAAAGGCTAGTAGTAAAAAAATGGTCCTTAAAACATCTTAAAAATTATTTTGATTCTGAATTTTGGGGAGATACTATCTTTTGGTATGTGTGTTGGGGTGTCTATGTGGTTTCCTCAGCAGGAGTTAGTTGATATTTATAGTTCTTTATCTAGGCATATATGAATAATTTATTTTTATGGTTGTGATTCTATAATAGCAAAACAACAGTTTGAAAAATGAAAAAACAAAAACAAAAAAACAACAACCCTCAGCCAATTAATTGGTTGTTTGTTCTGAAGGATAGCACCCAAACAGCTGGTCTAATTTTTTTCAACAGATATATTTGTCAGAATGGAGACATGGCCTATGTCTTCTCCCTCCCTCCCCATTAAAGAGACAAGAAATATCCGTTCTGATAACCCCATAGGCTAGTGGACAAATGAAAACAAATTGGGTTTTCATATTAAAAACAGTTGTGCATAAAAGTCAATATCATTTAATAAAAACAATCCATTTTAGGTCTTCCCTTGTGCTAAATGTCAATGATCTATTTTCCCTTTGATATCAAATTCAAGGCTGAAATGATGAATCTCAAACTGACAAGCTATCCAAGGCCTTGAAAAGCCATCACTCATGGGGACTTGGCTGTATTTTTAGAATTCAGAATCCCAAACAAAGGCAACATGTAAAAATTCAAATGGATCCTGCACCTCGTTAGATAACCCAAGTTGTGGTTATCAGAGATCCTTCTCCGTAACTGTAAATAGCTACAGACCTGACAAGCTTGTCTTTAGCGGGTTTTTGAATCATGATAGTAGTTCACTTGTGCAGCCAGACAACTATCGTAACACTTGGAAGATGAATAAAGAACCTTTCTGGCCTGAGGTTTAACTAATTGGACTGTGTAATGTTATTCAGCAGGGGAATCGTTTTGACACAGATATTGGAGGGAAGTTATTATAGGTAGTGGCCACCTTGTTCACTCAATCCCAAGGCTCTAAAATGATAAACACACACCAGAGTGTCATTTCCATGGTAGAGGTAAAGAGTAGAAACTATGGCATATATTAAATTATTAGAATGTAATAGTCAAGCAAATACAAATATATTCTCTCTGTCTCCATCTCTCTCTCCCCCTCTCCCCCTCTCTCTCTCCTATTTTCTTTTTTCCCATTCTCTCTCTGTCTCTCTCTCTTTCTCCCATTCTCTCTTTTCCCTATTCCCTCTGTCTCTGTCTGTCTCTCTGTTTCTGTCTGTCTCTGTCTCTCTTTCTCTCTATTTTCCTCTCTTTCTCTCTCTCTCTCTCTCTCTCTCTCTCTCTCTCTCTCTCTCTCTCTCTCTCTCTCTCTCTCTCTCTCTCTCTCTCTTTCTCTCTCTCTCTCCCTCTCCCTCTGCTTCTCTCTCCCCACCTTCTTTCCACTAGCTCTTTAGAACACTGTGATAAGTCTCCTGGAGCTTTTAGGAATAGAAAATCTATTCTCTTCTCACCTAAAAACCGAGACCTCAAGAGCAACCAAAAAACAGAGTTCTCCTTACAGCTCATCAGGTGCATAGAATCCTCTCAGAGCTATGTCAGGGTTGTATGTTAAGGCTGATCCTGCACCACTAGAAGACTAGCTAATCATGGGCACCCCCTGGATTTGTTCCAGGCTACACCTCCACACTCTGCTGCTAGGCTTTATGGATACACCCTCACGTGTGCTGAAGTGGGGAGACATTCTTTCCCCCTGAGTAAACTTGAAGAGGATTTTCCCTTTCCAGGTTTAAGATGTTGCTCTGCCCTGTGGGTTTGAGATTTCAGCTCATTGTATGCGTGTACACACATACCTCACAATACCCCTATTATTATAACACCCCTCTGCTCACATTTTATAGATGGGAACAGGGGATGGTTGAGTGATTTGCCCAAAGGTCATGGGAGGAGTTAGTTGAAGAACTACAGTGCATCAGTACATAGAGAGCTCACTGTCTTCTCTGTACTTCATGAGTTCTTAACGTCCATACCATTTGAGTGTAAGCTCTGGAAGGTCCTCCTAAGCTGGAGGGGATTCAAATATATGAGCTCAGGGATGGAGTGGAGTGGAGTGCATGTCTGGAGTCTGAGACCAGAAAAGTTGAATTTGGAGAGGTTCCTCACCAGATTGGTGAAAGATTGGTTGGATTTTTCATTCCTAATCATTCTTAAAGACCATCCACTTAATTCTGGAGGGTTCTGGTCTCTTATCAGCAAAACTCACAATGATGTTATTACAGATCTTATATATATATATATATATATATATATATATATATATATATATATATATAGTTGCTCAGGGCCATACATGAACCATTGAATGTATCAAATGAGGTAATGGATGGAAAAGTGCTCCCTTTGTCTGCATGGGATCTGGAATTTTCTTGGGCTAGGGAATTCCCAAGGAGGAAAGACAATCCAGTGCAGATATGAACACCACCTATGAAATATTTTTAAGCCCTTACTTGCAATTTATAATTTTAGAGAGCTTCCTCAAGCACTGAGAGGCACTCACTCAGCATGTGCCAGAACTTGAAGCCATTTGAACCCAAGTCTTCATGACCCCAAGACCACTCTTTATCTATCCATTTTGCCTCATTGTCTCAAAAATATTCTGAAAACTACAAAGCAAAAATGCAAGATATATGGCAAGTACATAGGAATTAAATGCTTGTAGACAAGAACAAAAAGAAGACAGTAATTTTGGAAATGGTAGTGGAACATAATTGTTAGAGATATGAATATTTAACTTTTGCAAGTACTTATCAAATAATAATATAGACATCAGTAGGTGCCTAATAAGTTATTAGAGAATTGATTTGCATTTTTAGAGTGTCAAAAGGGAGAATTAAACCCAAACAAATATTACTTTTTTTTTTTAAACCCTTACCTTCCATCTTGGAATCAATACTGTGTATTGGTTCTAAGGCAGAAGAGCGGTAAGGGCTAGGCAATGGGAGTTAAGTGACTTGCCCAGGGTCATACAGCTGGGAAGTGTCTGAGGCCAGATTTGAACCTAGGACCTCTTGTCTCTAAGCCTGGCTCTCAATCCACTGAGCTACGCAGCTGCCCCCACAAATATTATTCCTTGAAGAATGGATGCTAGACCCTGAGAACTAGAACACATAAGAATGATGAAATATGTAGCTAGATTCTCATATTGCATAATCCTCTGGGAAATGAGTCTATGTCTCCCACTGGGTTACTTATGATGAGATATTAGTCCATTATATCTCAATACAGAAATCTCAGAGGAAAAAGTGAAAAAAAAATAGAGAATAGTTACACAACTGGGTGGGAGAATGAGGCTTTGTGAGGCAGTCAGGAAGTATTATTCTCTGGTTAAAGGAGTTCTCCTTTAATCAATATATTATTTAGTTTCATCAAATCAAATACAATTTTCTATGATCCCTAAAATTTGTTTTTTGATAAAATCTCAAGGGAAACAAAGAATATTTTCAAAGAAAGACTCTGAAGCTTTATATTTGGAAGTTAGTTCATTCTACTCATATAAATAGTCATATTTTTTAAAGGGTAGATGTTATATTGGAGGAAATAGATTTCACCTTCTGGATTTCACCAGTCTACCCACATCCTGGAAATATATTTAGAAGTAGCCAATGTTTAATTTTATTGTTTTGAAATAGCAATATTTGTGAAGTATAGCTTAAAGAAAACAAAAAGGTAGTATAAAGCTAAAAGGCTTTTTTTTTTTGCTTTTGAGAATTACCTTTTTAAGTATTTTAATGCTCTTATGCACATAATCTTCAATATCCCATATGCCATTATTTATCATCATATTTATAATCTGTATAAAATTAATCTTATACCAAAAAAATCAAAATGATCATTTTATCAGATCCTCACAGATAATGATCATCAGTTATGCTGTTGTATTCTTAGATATGAACTCATTCATAGCATGTAATTCATTTCCTAAGAATGTCAGTAGACCATAAAAGGTTTCCTGGAGACCAGTGGTGCTTTATGAGGTCTACTCCTGGAGCTCTGCCCTATATAGAAACACAGACTATGTGATCTGACTCTCTGTAAGGAGGGAGAAAATGCCTTGCTTCAGAGAAAATAAATTATTGAGAGGCAAGCATGCCATTACTGTGGAAAATATGTTTGGATCCAGCAAGAAATCAGGTTTTGAATTATGTCAATAAACATTTACTAGGCACCTACAATGGAACAAGCAAGGGGTTAAGTCCTGGGGAAAAAAAGAAAAGCAAAAGACTTTTCCAGCTCTCAGGGAGCTCACAGTTGAATGGGGGAGACAAACATGTACAAACCAATAGGTATGAAGTAAGATAATGTTTAGGATAAATTAGAAATGACCAACAGAGAGAAGGCCCTGGAATTAAAGTGGATTGAAAAAGTCTTCTGCACAGAGGATTTTTTTTGTAAGAAAGAAACCATGGAAGCCATGAATCTTGATGCTGACCCTTACTAGCTCTGTGACTTTAAATATGTCACCTACTTTCTTTTAAGCTCAATTTCCTCATCTGCAATATGGGGACAACAATATCTGACATACCTAACTCATGATTTAAAGGGCTATATACATGTATCCTTCTCTTTTAGAAAATGGTAGGAACATAGTGTTCCCCTAATGGATTCTTCACATCAATGAGACAGTCTATACAAAATAGTAAAAAAAGCCATAACACAACCTGTATATAAGGTTTGGGAATACATAATAGAACAAGTTGAAGAACAAATATAGAGCCATGAAATATGTTTTTAGTTGTTATCAGAGCAGTTAATTGCTCACACCATTCTAACTATGTTCCTACTTCACTATGTAGGCATAAGTAAGAGAACACCTCTGGAGTCTTATTTTATATCATTCCCATTAATGTGCCTGACATTCCATTAAAGTAATCCTGCTAGTGATTTTTGCACATGACATTCCATCTCCTTCCTCTTCTGCATAAGTGGTATGCCATATCTGGAATGCACTTATAGAAACCTAGCTTCTTTCAAGGCTCAGTTCAGTTTCCATCTCCTACCTAAGGCATTTTTCTGATCTCCAAAAATACTAATACTCTCTCCTTCTTGAAATTACTTTATATTTTCTCTCTTGAGTATGTGCTTTATCCCACCAGAAGAATCTAAGCTCCCTGAGGGCAAGGACTATTTCTCTTTCAGGTAGAGTATCTTTCATAGTAAGTGTTTAATAAATATCTAATTGAATTTATTAGACCTCTATAGTGTTTTGGGAGAAAGGATTTAAAAAGCTATCTGTTTGAAACTTTTAAAAATCTTGAAGGGGAAGAATCAAGATGGCAGCTTCAAAGCAGTAAAAATCAATTCCTCTGTGAAAACTCTTCCACAGCAATCAAAAACAAAGTGCCTCAAGGGGGACAAAAAACCAAATCCAACAACAAGACAGAGTTGCAGGACCCTCCTGCTCAATTCAACTTAAAAGGTTGAATTCTCTGGTTTAAGGAAAAGAAAGAAGGAAGGTCTAAGGGCCCCTCCCCCACCTACTCTGCTGACTCAGACTGTCAGTGGGATCTCAGGGCGAGGGCTCTAATAAGGACTGAGTGTCTTGCTACCACAACTACATGAAGTTCAGGACTCTGACCATAGCTAATAAAGAGGCAGCTAGAGGAGAGAAGTAGAGAAGAGGGCAGGCTGGTCTCAGCCTTCAGTCATAAGACCTTCATCTTGGGCCTCTGACACTGGAAGTTTTGGCCTCAGGGTACATTCAGTTCTGCAGATCAGCTCAACTGGCTTAATCCAGTTCATCAATAGTGCAGAGAAGAAGCCTGTAGAGGGCAGAAAAGCTCAAAAAATATGAAACACCTCATTGATAAAACAACTGAACTGGAAAATAGATCAAGGAGAGACAATAAAAAATTATTGAACTCTCTGAAAATCATGACTAAAGAAAAAGCCTGGACATCATTCTATAGTAAATTATCCACTAAAATCTGCCCTGATAGTCTTGAATAATAGGGTAAAATAGAGAATGAAAGAATCCACAAATCATCTCCTGCATTAAATCCCCAATTGACAACTCTCAGGAATGTTATATAGCCAAGTTCAAGAACTTCCGAACCAAGGAAAAGATATTACAAGCTGCTAAAAAAGAAATAATTCAGATATTATGGAGCCACAATGAGGATTACACAGGACTTGGCTGCATCCACACTGAAGGACCAGAAGGCATGGAAAATGACATTGTAGAAAGCAAGGGAACTGGGTCTGTAATCAAGAATCAACTCTCCAACAAAATTGACTATATTCTTGTAGGGGAAAGTATGGTAATTTAATAAAATAGAAGACTTCCCAGCATTCCTAAAGAAAAGACCTGACTTAAACAGAAAATTTCATGTCCAGACACAAAACTCAAGAGAATCACCAAAAGGTAATTAAGAAAGGGGGGAGGGGGTTAAGGGACCCAATAAGTTCAAAGGCATTGTATTCCTATAGGAAAAGATGATATTGGCATCTCTTAAAAATTGTTATCATCATAAGGGTAGATAGAAGATGTGTACTTAGAGGGTATAGTGGTAAACTGTATAGGATAATTTAAGTATGTGTATATATATATATATATATATATATATATATATATATATATATATATGGGTAAAAAGAGGATAATGCAAAGAGAAATGTGAAGAGACAAAATGGGATTAACATATATTTCATAAAGAAGTGCATGGGGGTAAGGGGAGATGAGAAGACCTATACAATGGAAGGGAGAAAGAGGTTGGCAATAGATAATACTTAAATCTTACTCTCATTGGAATTGTCTCAGAGAGAGAGAACAGTCAGATTAATTGGGGCAATCTCCTCCCTTTTCCCCTCCCTAATGTTACTCCCCTTTCCATCCTCTCCCCTCTCATTTATTCCTCTCTTACTATAGTGCCTTTTAAAAGACCTCCCAACCTCTCCCTCCCTTGTATTCCTCCCCTCCCCACAAGCCCATTTATTACCCTTTTACCTCTCTATAGGGCACAAATTGACAAAAAGTAAAAAGTTATATAGGATGGTAAGAGGGATAAGAAAAAAGACAGAATCAAAGGAGGAAGTCAAAATGGAGGGGAATACACAGACAGTAATCATCACTGTGAATAGGAATGGGATGAACTCATCAATAAAAAGGAAGCAGATAGTAGCAGAATGAATTAAAAAGTAGAATTCTACCATATGTTGTTTA
This sequence comes from Monodelphis domestica, assembly GCF_027887165.1. Taxonomy (NCBI): domain Eukaryota; kingdom Metazoa; phylum Chordata; class Mammalia; order Didelphimorphia; family Didelphidae; genus Monodelphis; species Monodelphis domestica. The sequence goes on from NC_077230.1 coordinate 306,261,402, forward strand.
TAAGAAATACACTTGAGACAGGTGGACATACAGGGTAAAGGTAAGAGTTTGGAGCAGAATTTACTGGGCTGCAACTGAGACAAAGAAGGCAGGAATAGAAATTATGATCTCAGACAAAGCTAAAGCAAAAATAGATCTCATTAAAAGAGATAAAGAAGGTAAGCAAGCTGGTCCACACAGGATGAATTTTTTTGGCCATTGTGACCTTGGCTCTAAGTGGCTCCTTGATGCTTGTCCATTGATGGTGGCAGAATGTGGCTGAATGGTGAAAAAGGAGGTATGGGGTATTAAGAAATGTGAATTTTTGACTATTTATAAACATTGCCTTAACTATTGTCACTCTAAATGTGAGATCTTTCAACAAGTCATGAGATAATACTCTAGTGGGAGAAATTATCTACATCTCAAATGACATTTTTCATATAAATGAAAAGATAAAAAAGTTGCAAGCAAATGGAACAATTAAGAAATGAAAGAGACCAGAGGGTTGTAGATTATTCAGAAGTCTTATACCTAGATATTTTGAATAGTTTCCTCAAGAAGAAACACAGAAATGTTGAGTACTGAATAAGTCACACAGTAAAAAGGAAATTGACTTTATCTTAACAGATAGAAACTCTTAGTTATTGATGTGGGAATTATTTCATAATTATCTTTCTGTGTTCTGCCAAATCACTAACTAGAGTAAGTAAGTAATCAAAATTAAGGCAAATTGGAAGAAAAGATAATGAGCTATTGATTCTGGGAATAGTTGAAAACTGGGAAGAGGATAAAATTTAAGATACTGATTCTAATCATCATCAGTTTTTAGAGATGTGAAATGTATAACAATAATTAACTTTATATGGTGTTACATACACAATTACATTTCAGTTGCACAATTACCCTGCAAAGTAATGACTATGAATATTACTACTATTTTACAGATGAGGAATCTAGTGATCAGAGAGTTTAAGTTACTTTTCCATGGTCACACAGCTGATATATATAAGATGTGCAGTATGAGTCCAAGTATTCCTAATTCCAAACCAAGCTCTATCTACTACCCAATACAACTTCAGTGAAGAGACCAAAATGCTCAGAAAGCACTTTGGTCAGCACATACTTAATCTCCTGCCCACATATAGCATCAAGGACAGTGCCAATATGATGTAAGACCTCATTTGTAAAACATTATCCAGGAGCACAATAGTACACTTCAAGCAATATCTCCTCACTAATAATGATCAAGAAATTGTGGAGAGGAGAACGAGTCTGTAAGAAGTTTGGTGCAAGAGAACTATCCAGAGAACAAACAAAAGAGGCAAACGAATAGAAAAGAAATGGAACAGATCAGTCAAGTTTCTACAATCTTCAATTTTCACCACAGAGAATTTCACAATCTAGTACTCATTGTGAGAAAGTGAAAAAGGCATTTATGAAGGTGAAGCTGGACCTGATGAAGAAATCTCTGCTGAATGCAGAACATTTTCACAAGTCATTTAGAGAATATTTTTGGACATATTTTAAAAAGTAAATAGCACATGAGAAATTTCACATTTCCCAATAGCATGTAGAACTATTTCTTGACACCATACTCTAGAGCTGTTTCTTTACCTAATGCCATCATTTCAACAGCAGTAGTCTCTTGGTGATGCAGTGGCCACAAACCATGAAAAACACTCCAATCTGATAAGCATCCAGATTGTAAGTAATCCAAAGAGTAATGGAGAGATGAATGGCAGCTATAAAATGGGAATGATAAAAGCATTTATCTCCCAGGGTTGATGTCAGGAAAAAATGACATAATATTTGTAAAATACTTTGCAAACTTTAAAATGCCATGTAAATGTTAGCTGTAGCACATGATAAGGCAGCTGGGTGGCACAGTGGATGGAATGCCAGGTCCGGAGTCAGGAAGACTCCTTTTCCTGAGGTTCAAATGAGGTTTAGACATTTCCTAGCTGGTGACCCTGGTCAGGTTATGTAACCCTGTTTGTCTCAATTCTTCATGTTTAAGATGAACAAGAGAAAGAAATGGCAAACCACTCCAGTATCTTTGCCAAGAAAACTCTAAATGGGGTCAAAAAAAGTCAGGCATAACTGAAAATACTAAACAACCACAAAAACAGTGCAGCTCAAATATGACATGCAAGAAGTAGCATTAAAATATCAAGGGGCTAGCATGGTAAGAAAAAGAACAAAAGAAAAGTCATTCTGAGTGCTGCACTTATATCTACTCTATATTGAAAAAACAATGATAATATTTATATAGCACTTTAATTTTTGCAGAGTATTTTATAAATATTTCATTTGATTTTCACAACAACCCTAGGAGGTAGGTGTTGTTATTAAATTATGCATTTTACAAATAAGAAAACTCAGCCAGAACTTATGTGACTTACCCAGGGTCATACAGCTATTAAATTAAATCTCTTAGAAAGGATTTGAACTCAGTTGACTCTAGGACAAGGACTCTATCCAATGCAACCTTCCTAGAAGACCTTCAAAACATTTGGGCACATTTGATATCTCCTCTGTGGAAGGACCCTATATTTTCATTGTTATAGAGAATTTGTAGATGAGGAAACTTTCCTCCTTCGTGCAGATCAGTAATTTTTCTGCAGCTTAAATCCTTAAAGACTGCTTAGAGCAGTTTGAGATTAAGTGACTTGTCCAGGTCACAAAGTCAGGATCTCTCAGAGGCAGGACTTGGATTCCTGTCTTCCTGGCTCCCTATTCCACATGGACAAGAATCACCCAGCATGAGAAGACACAGAGAGGTCGTAAGCTGTGCATTGCCCACAGCAATGATCCATCAAAGTATGGAAGAAATGAAGTAATGAGTAAAAATTTTTAAATGTAAAACAGATTTGCCACATGTATTCCATTTAATAAAAGATAGCTTCTTTGGGTTAATTGTTAAAGGATGGTTGTGGAATGTATTCAATTTATTGAATATCAGGGTGGGAAGAGTTCTTAGAGACCATATAGTTCAACCTCCTCATTTTTATAAGCAGGAAACTAAAGACCAAAGAACACAAATGACTTTCCCAGGGCCACACAATGAGATAGAGCAAAGTCGGGGTTGTTAGTTTCCTGATGTCAGTCAACCACTGCTTACTACTAAATGGTATTTAACCTCTGCAGAAAATGTGGCTGATTTTTGCATTGAGTTAGAGTGAGTCTGCTATTTGACAAGCATTTATTAAGCACCTACTATGTACATAGCACTGGGGACACAAAGACAAAATGAAAAATATTTCCTTCTCTCTGAGAGAAGTGGAGGGATGTCTAATTTATCCAGATAAATAAAAATAAGGCATTTTGATGAGAGTGAGGGAACTAACAACTAAGGGTATCCAGAAAAGCTTCTCAGAGGAGGAGGTAGTGTCTGAGGGCTCCTTAAAGAAGGTAGGATTCTGAGAGGTGAGAGTGAGGAGGCAGGACATTCTGGGAATGAGTACTGAGGGAGGTAGTGCTAAATTTAGGAAATAGAAAGCAGACTGAACAGAAGAGTTTGTGAAGGGGGGTCATATAAAATAAATCTAGAAAGGTCTACTGGAACCAGACCATAATGGATCCCATTTATTTCTATTTCACCAAATTCAGTATCTGACTTTTATTGGAACCAAGGCTCTACTAAAGTCTGATTTAAGTGAAAGAAGCCTCTGGTATCTCTGAAATAAGGTACTCCTAGTCCATATGACATGGACACTTTATTTCTATGTCTATACTAAAATTCCTTGTCCCAGTTTAGAGCTGTGTTTGTTAAGAAAACATAGCATGGTTGATTAGAAAAAGGTTCCTCTTGGGAGCAGCTGGGTAGAGATGGGAGGTCCTAGGTTCAAATCTGACCTCAGATGCTTCCCAGCTGTGTGACCCTGGGCAAGTCACTTGACCCCCATTGCCTAGTCCTTACCACTCTTTTGCCTTGGAACCAATACGCAATATTGATTCCAAGAGGGAAAGTAAGGATTTAAAAAAAAAAAAAGGTTTCTCTTACATATTGTGAAGAGGATCTAGGTTGAGATCCCATCTCCACCTTTTACTCTCTTGGACAAATCCTTTAATCCCTTACAACTTTGACTGCTAGTGACCACTGTTTTCACTTAAATCACTCTTGGGTGGGACTTCTGTGTTGATAAAAGTCAGATGTTATATTTAGTTAAAATGGAAATGAATGGCACCCATTATGGTTTGGCTCCAAGAGACCTTTCCAGACTTAGTTCACCGAGACTCTACTTCATACGCTACATACTCTGAGTTTTAACCAAACTGATCTATTTTCTATTCTCTAACATTCTAAATCTAAATCTGAACATTCCATGTTCCACCTCCAGTGCCTGGCCATCCTGCCTGGAGAGTACCTCCCCCTTACTTTCATCGTTTGGTTTTCTCATCTAGAAAATGAGAAGTTTGGAGAGATGGCTGCTAAGGTCCTTTCCTGCTCTAAATCTTTGGTCCTTTCTAGAACATATGATAGATACAATACAAATGTCTGTAGCAATTCATGTCTTCCCCATGCCTATAGCTGTCGTGACTTCCTACTATGATTCTGAATGACATCTGGGCTTCCCATTTAACCCCTAGTTGTACTGTGGAAAATAACAAGACTATGGCCCAATCTGGCATTTTTAGTAAATAATAAAGTCCATTCAGGGGTCACAACTACCACTACAAATACTAAACTCCAGTCAAGGACACTTCCTTCCTGTTTTACTGTGCACTGAGTGCCAGTATGTACTAACAGTGGCCTCTTCAGTCGACTCAAAATATTGCATCTCTCTTTACACAAAAATATACCAAGCAGCTGTGTGCCGAGGAGGCCTAGAAAGGCCTGTGGAGGAATCCAGTATAAACCATGCCAGTCCTCACTCTTTAAAACAACCAGAAAGAATCGCTTACCACCAAAACTGAAACTAGCCAAACATGTCCTGGAAGACAGAGAAAGAAAAGAATCCGTTATCCTCAACCTGAACTTGGTCTAATTTTTTTTAAAGATCTACAGGGATTTGAGTTAGTTCCCTACCACATTCATTAGATTTACATGGGCAAAAAATTGCTCTCTGCCACTCCTCACTGATCTTTCTTACTCTCATGTTGCTTTCTCTAATTACATCTAAAGAAATGGACTTGCCTCTTTCTGGTTTTCTGCTTGCCTGCTTTCTTATTCATTTCCCCTGATGGAAACACAGCACCAAGAGGCAGTATGAACTGCAATAGCATAAAACCAGGGACTTTTGTGGGCACAAATTCTACCTCCCACAATGCAAAAACCATAATATGAGATCTAACTATTATTAGATGATGGATCACCATTGCTGACTTTTTTCAGAGATTAAACTGCAACAGAAAAACATCTCAAGAGTGAAAATTAAAGCTGGTTTTCTTTTATTGACTTAAATTAGATCAGCAAATTAAACTTTATCCTATAGTGGGAGAAACATTAGGACCCTGGTAAGCCCATAAACATTAAGCACCTATTCTGTGCTAAGTGAGGGGACTAAGAAGCTCAGTGGATAGAGTAGATAGAGACTTATTTTCCTGAGTGCAAAGCTGGATTCAGATACTTATAGGAGTGTGACTCTGGGCAAGTCACTTTATCCTGTTGGCCTTAGTTCTTCATCTGTAAAATCAGCTGGAGAAGGATATGGCAAATCACTCCATTATCTTTGCCAAGAAAATCCTAAATAGAGTCATGAAGAGTTTGGCATGACTAAAAATCAAATGAACAACAATAGGGGAATTAAAGAAGAAATTGTGAAAGAACAGATATAGTACAGTCCCATGGTGATGTGTTGGTTCAAATTGACCCTTCAACAGATTTTTTAAAATACTTGAGATAACATAGGGATAAAGATAGATAGATCTTCCATTGTTGGGTCACTATTTTTTGAACAGTGGTCAATTAAGATAGAGAAGAGCACATTGTGCTCTTGTCTTCTTGGTTTCCTTGTATTTTCAAGTCTAGTGTGAGTGCTGCTAGGTGTGGAAATAAGAAGACCTAGATTCAAATTCTGCCTCAGGCAATTCCTTAAAACATCCACTTATCCAAAGGTTAGCAGTAGGCACCCATGCAATCACAGACCCTTTAAGTATTTCCCACATTCATTTTGCAAGATCAAGGCAAAACCAGAATTTAAAGGTATTTCACAATATTTTGTAAAATTTGAGATTTAAAGGTACACCAGACATTTCAAGTGCTATAGCCATTTTACCAGATTATAAAAAAACTAGAAGTAAACCTCCTCTGAAAACAAACAAACAAACAAACAAAAAACCCTCACCAATTCTTACTTTTTGATTGTGGAATTTTCCTAGATAAAAATCTATACTAAAAATTTATCTCAAAGTCTTATGATATCATGGAATCATGTATTTTCCTTGTAATTGCTAACTTTGTATATACATACAGATATAAATATATGTCTAATATCCATGGCCTATACTCAATATATTTATCTATTTTCTTGTTAGTGGGCTTGCTAGGTGGCACCCAATGAATAGAATGATGTATCTGGCATTGCGAAGTCTCATCTTCCTGAGTTCAAATCTAGGCTTAGACACATACTGGCTATGTGACTTTGCACAAGTCACTTAAGCCAGTTTGCTTCAGTTTCCTCATCTGTAAAATGAGCTGGAGAAGGAAATGGCAAACCACTCCAATATCTTTGCCAAAAAAACTCCAGATGGGGACATAGAGTGACTAACTAAAAAATGACTGAATGGTAATAATAGATATATCCTTCTTGGTAGAACCCATGCACTGAGGGTTTTTTTTTCCTTTAGTAATAATCATTGTTTTACATGAAGTCATTCATACTTTTTAGTCTATTCCATAGAGGGAAAAAACCAAATATCTGCATGCCAAAGGGCAGATATTAAAATTATAAAATTATGAAGCTGAGTTTTTCTTTGTGTGAAGCTAATAACTTTGACTCTCAATGTGGACCAAAATCTATTACTTTGCCTTTGTTAGCATCTTGAGCTGAGCAACTGAGTCAATTCAGAGTAAGAGATTAGTGTGTATATTAATGTGTCAAATTAGTCAATTCATCAGTATGATAGTGGAAGGGGTATTAAAAGGAGGAGGGGGCAGCTAGGTGGGTTCAGTAAATTTGAGTCAAGGCTAGAGTGGGGAGATCCTTTATTCAAATCTGACCTCAGATATTTTCTGGATATGTGACACAGGTAATCACTTAATCCTTATTGCCTAGCCCTTAGTGCTCTTCTGCCTTGGAACTATAATCCATGGTATTGATTCTAAGATGGAACGAAAGGGTTTAAAAAAGAAAGGAGATAAGGGTGACTAGGGGTCATTAGGGCATAAGATGAACAAAATCGTGTATTCTTGGAATAGTAGAGACTTGAAGAAATATTCATAACTTATTTCCATTAATACACACAATTCCATCAGTATGAACATTCAATGTTAAATGACATGCAACTGTGTATGGCTCCTTTAAAGTACAAAAATATCTAAAACAAACATAAGCACATGCCATAGAATGGACTTACCAGCTCTCTCCTTGACCTGTTTGTCAGGCATCACCTGTAAGAAGAAAATCATTCTTTGATTATCTCAAAATCATTTACCACCACCAGTCATAAATGCCATTAATAGACCAAAAAGAAAACCCACAAAAAACCCTAGACAAGATTGAATACTCCCTGTCAAATGGCACACAGAATTCAAAGATTAAATGACTTTGCAGGGCAAGAGGAGGTCATGATATTATCCAAATGGTCCTGGGTAATAATAGCAGCCAGAATACTCAGTTATATGGAAGATCAATCCATGCTTATTCCTAAAAATTCAAAGCAGTGGTTGACTTTTCAGATCATAATGCAATAAAAATAATAATTAGTAAGGGTACATGGAGAGACAAATAAAAATTAATTGAAAATTAAATAATAAGATTCTTCAAAATTGGTTAGGTAAAGAACAAATCATAGAAACAATAATTTCATAAAAGAGAATGACAATGATGAGACATCCTATCAAAACCTATGGGACGCAGCCAAAGCAGAACTCTGGGGGAAATTTATATCCTTGAGTGTATATATTAATAAATTAGGGAGGGCAGGGGTCAATGAATTGGGCATGCAAATTAGAAAGTGAACAAATTAAAAATCCCCAGATGAAAACTAAATTAGAGATCCTAAAAATTAAAGGAGAAATTAATAAAATTGTAAGTGAAAGAACTATTGAATTAATAAATAAGACTAGAAGCTGGTACTTTGAAAAACAAAATAGACAAAGTACTGGTCAATCTAACAAAACAGTGGTTGAGTGACAAGGCATTGCAACCCATGGCTACAGAAAAAGCATCTGCAAAAAAAAAAATCATTTAAAAATCTCAGGATGGTTTTCTAAAGAAAAGGGGAGATAAACAATAGAAGTCTACACTTTGATACCATCTTCAAAATTATAGAATAACCTAGGTACTTGCAGCATTCAGTCTGAATTAATAATAGAAAAAAGTGAAATAGGTGAAATTTACCTTTAGTGATACTATTTTTGATATGTTTTGACCTTTTATTCCCATTTTTCAGCTAGCATTTATATATAAATGCTAAATTTCTTCTTGAAAAACAGAATGGTGTCAGGTAAAGGGAAATCAAGTCAAGAAAGACATTATTTTTTATGTACCAATAATACTAATAACTAACATTTGCATAACACTTTAAGTTTTGCTAAGTAATTTACAAATGTCTCATTTTATAGTTACAACATTTCTGGGGTAGGGTGCTATTATTATCATCATTTTGCTTATGAGGAAACTGAGGAAGAAAGCGGTCAAGTGACTTGCTCAGAGACATGCAGCTAGTAAGTATCTGAGGCTGGATTTGAATTCAGATCATGATTCTAGGTTCAGCACTCCATATCTTGTACCACCTAGCTACCTAATTAATTAATACAAAGATTAATTAATGCTGATGGCTCATAATTCCAGTTCTACTCAACAATCAAAACCTTGAAGATAACAACTCTGGAAACTCAAAGAATGTTGTCTGTGAGAACTGTGAAGAATCAGGTCATAAAAGGCCACTGTGTAACCCTATTTCTCCCCAGAGAAAGACGTAAGTTTCCTGAAATCATCTGTAGTTCTCCTCTTGGGATCATTTCCTTTTCCTGTCCAGATGGTCAAAAGCAAGGAAGGTATCTATATTGAGGCTTCAAGTGTTTGGGTACTATTTGTTCTAGCCATAAGCTCACAAGTATATCTTAGGAGATTATTCAACATATGAATTCCCAAAAAACATTGCATGCTATGTAAAATTATGCAAAAGAACCACCCCCAAAATCATAAACTAATGGGGGAAATGGGATTAGGGGACAAAGCCAAAAAACTTTGTCGGTAATACATAAGAAAAGATAGGAACTTGAAATGGCAGCATAGTTTTATATACAGTCACTGGTAAAGAAATAAAAAAATACTACAGTAACTAGAGGCCATCTCTGGGGCCTTGGGAAGCCTGTACAAGCAAGCTGGATAGGCCATAATTAGGAGCCTCTAAAGAAGATTATGGCTGAAAAAGCTAAGGTGTGGTGTACCATAGACATTAATATGCTCTTTTACCTTGATAAAGACCTCAAGTTTGCTTGTGGAAATAGGTGTTGGAATTAGGGGTGCAGGTACTGTGAATTCTTACTCTTTCTCAAGGAAAAAATTGGGCAGATGCAAACTCGAAATTTGAGTTATATTCAAAACGTTCCCTACTGTATCAATAGCATTGATACAAATTCACACTTTCAAAACATGCCTTAGAGCAGAACTGAACTGTTCTCCTACAAACAATCTTTTAAACCTGATTTATTTGATTCTTTTCCGGGTTTTTTGTTTTGGCCCAAAGAACAAATCATCTATGATGGTCAGCATGTTGGTGAGGAATATCTCCATATTTTGCTAAGGTAGTTTTCCTATATCACACAGTTTGTTATTGAGACCTGAGAAGCCTGTTTTATACTGGGCTCTGCTGGCATACATAGTCTTTGCAACCCCAGAGTTACCTCAGTCAACCAATGAATCAACCAAAAAAGCACTTATTAAGTGCCTTCAATGTGCCAGGCACTGTTCTAAGCAGATACATAGAAAGGCAAAAAATAGTTTCTGTACTTTACACAGTAATGCCCAGAGTGATTTTAAAGGATGCTGCTCAACACAGTCTTCAGCATGTTGGGTAGGCCTTTTATAGAGAATTATGGGAGGATATGGACAAAAATTACATAGGATGAGAAGGGGTGGATTGGTCTTGTTCTGAACCCTTAGGAGGTGATCTCACTCACCCACATCAAAGAAATTAGTGGTCCATTGAAGTTGGAAAGTATAAGTTGTCTGCTTAAGAGGGAAAAAACATGGATCTCCCCAGAAATGCTTACAGCCTTGTAATTTCTCTAGGGTTATAATAGCTATGAACTCACTGGTTATCCCCATTTATCTGAGCATGATACTGTTTAAGGAATCTACTTTACCATGGTGTTATATATTGCATTTGGGAAAAGGTTCTTCCAGTAAGGCAAGAACATCCAGTTAAGAGGAATGAATGGAATTAGCTCAATATCTGAGTATATTTTACTGGAAAGTCTCATCCCTTCACAGCAGCCCAGTGATCAATGGAGTAAGGGAAGACATTAATGACTTTTGACCAAATCTCAGCACCTGCCAGTCTTGAACTACAAAGAAACTATTTGTTCACCACCTAAAGTAGTAAATCATCCTAACAAGAACCAGCAAATAAAACTCCAAGGTAAACAAACCTGATGATAAAGGAATCATTCACTTTACTATTGGCTATTTTCTTTGCACAATTTCCACCTGCTTGTTTCAAATACAGAGATATATTCAATAGAGGGCTGAATTCCACTAATACAATAGCCTATGAAACTGAGAATAAAGTCCAAGTAGAAATGGAGTTGTTGTCATTTTGCCAGTCCAAAAAGAGCTACCAATAATAGTACATTTTTCTTTGATGGGCATAAAACACATAAGAATTAAACACATGCAATGGATCTGGTCGATAGTAATAGTGGTCTTCCTATCTTATAATCAAAATGATTTTATTCAATCCATTTGAAATTGTTTGCCCAACATAAGGTATGCATTATAGGTGAATATGTAGACAAAAGGGAAAGATTTTAAATCATTATAACTTGCAATTGTGGTGTCCAAATATCCTTTAATGGAGGAAAAATAAGATGATACACATAAATCCACAGAGACAGGGAAGGAAATAATTATTAGTCTACTTGTCTGGAATGTAGAGTATGTGAAAGTCATTTATGTTCTAATATGCCTCAGTTTATGCATCTGTAAAATGAGAACAATAATAACCTCTGTTTTACATGACTGCTAGGAGGATCAAATGTGCTAATACATATAAAGTCCTTTGCCAATCTTAAATCACTTTATAAATGTCCGTTATTATTATTGATGTGAATTATAGCTGGAAATCAAGTTGAAGCCAGGCCATGCAAAGCCTTGAGAATAAGGAGACTTTATTTTATGCTTTGTATTATGGATAGCCCCTAAAGGCTTTTGAGCAGGGGAACTGACATGATTAGACTTGAGCATTCAAAGAATTACTTTGGCAGTGGTGCAAAAGGGAGATCAAAGAGGAAAGAGATTAGAAGGAACAAAACTAGATAGGTCTTTCTAGGTGAGAGTTGAATAAGGAACTAGAAAGGGTGGCAGCAGGTGGCAGTGGGTGTAGAAGAGAAGGACAAATAGAAGAGATAATTTCCAGGGAAAACTGATAGTACTTCCTTGGCAACTTCATGAATATAAGAGGTAAGGTATAAATCATATGTACACCTCAAAGATGACTCTGAGATTCTTTGCTAGGTGGCTGGAAGAATGGTGACATCATCTATAGAAACAGACTCAGGGGAAGAGGGTAGATTTTGGAGGAAAATGATGAATTCAGTTTTGGAGATGCTGAGTTTTAGGAGTTGATATTGATGAAATATATATGATATAGAAGGGAGATGTTTTAATGGGATTTTTAAAGATGCTTTACACATCTATGTATTGTTCTTGTTGTGAGTGAAGATGGAGAGGAGGCAATTAGAAACTTGAGACAGGATGTTAGATTAAGGGTCTGTGTTAACACCTTTTGGGGCATCATTTGAATGGAAGGGATCATTTAGGCTGTGGGAGTAGGTGAGATCAGTCAGGAAGACACCATAGCTAGAAATGAGGGCTAATATAAAGCCCTGGGAAATACTACACTGGTAGTGGGTCATCCTTCCTTTTGAAAAGGACCAATGACATCAAGGGGTGAGGTCTTTTTCTTGACTTTCAAGTGAATAAGATTTAAGTAAGGTAATTATACAAAAACCTTAGCTTCATTCTCTTCCAGCATTGTCTAAGTACAGTGCCAAGACCAAAGTCAAGATGATTAGAAATGGCCCAGGATACAGTGGACAACATTGGCATCTTTGATATCTGACCAAGTTCTCAGAATTCCACAGTGCTTGCTTCAGTTATCTTCATGGTCTATTGGAATAAATTGTTCACATCCACTTATTCTGCCAGGGGAAGCCTTCACATGCCTAGAGTAGATATTTCCCTAACTTAACTATCAGAGTTACTCTCTACATGGTTTAAACCCATATGCCAAGGTGGTTTTACTGGTGTGTGATTTCTTGAAGCCATAAGTGAGAGTTGGGTGAAACTTGCTGAGCAGCACTGAAAAGGGCTTGGTTAGTCCTAACACCAGAGATATTAGTACTCCCTGAATACCCCATAAACCCATATATTTGGTAGGTAGGAGAAGGAAGAACCAGATAAGGGGCTAAGCAGACTAAGAAGAAATGATCAGACATGGAGGGAGAAGACAGGGGGAGAAGTATCATAAAAGCCAAGAGAAGAGTGTGTAATTAGAATTTTGAACCCCAGGACTCGAAATCTCAGCTTTCCATGTTCCTTCTCAAATTATGTACTAATGTAGGGAAGATATATAAGTTCTGTGTAGCCCTGCTTCTCACTCTTTTCCCCTGATTGAGGTTTGTGGAGGTGTGGCAATGTGAGAGGCAGGAGAATTTTACTCAGGTTTTAGTTTTTATCCTTTTATTTCTTCTGCTTCAAGTGATTATTAATAAATCTTATAAAATATTATACTTAGAGTTATTGGATATTAGTTTTAATATTACAAGAGAGAGAATATCAATAAGGAAGAAGTAATCAATGGTATCATATAATGCAGAAAAGTCACAAGATGAGGACTGAGAAATGGCTATTGCATTTGAAAAATCAGAAAGTCACTCACTAATGACATTGTAGAATAACTTCAGTAGACATCTAAGAATGTAGCCAGGTTGCTGGGGTTTGAAAAAATTTGGTGAGAAAATGGAGTGAATGTAGATTACTTTTGCTAAGATTTTGAAGATAGACAGAAGCTACATAGTCTGACCTTTACTTAGAGAAGAATTCCCTCTACAATATTTGGAGTGATTATCAAAACATTACCATAAATCCTCTAATAAAAGGGAACCACTATTTCTAGATTCAATTCATTCAATTTTTGGATAACTAATTGTTTGGAAATGTTTCCTTAAACTGAACTGAATTCTGCCTTTCTGCATCCTTCATTTATTTTATCTTGTACTGTTTCCTGGGGCCAAGCTGAACAAGTCTAATCTTTCATCTAAAGGGTAGCACTTCAAATATTTGAAGACATCTATCACATCCTTCCTAAGTTTTCTCTTCTTTAGGTTAAAAACTCTATTCTCTCTCATCTGATCCTCACATTGGCATGCTCTAAAGAAACCCTTATATTCTGGCCATCTCTCTTTAGACACTTTCTGGCTATTGGTGTTGTCTAGAAAAATAGGACTTTCTGTACTGAACAAAGTACTCAAGATGTAGACTGACCAGGGCAAACTTCCTTCACTCTAGACATGATGGCTTCTTTAATTAAGCTTAAGATGACATTAATTTTTTTGGCTTCTGTATTTGCCTTGATTAGATATTGAGCTTGTATTCCACAAAAGCTCCTGCATCTTTTTTCAGATGAACAATTATCTAGCTAGTCTGATATTGCTCTGTTCTGGTGAACCTGATGTTTTGAACCTAAGCATAAAACTTTATTTCTATTATATAATTTATTCCAATTATATTTCCTCTTATTAGATTTGACCCAATTTTCTGTCCTATTAAAATGTTTTTAGATCCTGATCCTCCTAGCATTCCATTTACAAATATGATTAATAGGTCATCTATACCTTTTTCCCCCAAATCATTGATAAAAATGTTAATTAATACATAGCTAAGCATAGATCACAGTTGACAATAACTATACTTTGGATCAGACCATTCTGTTAGTGCTGAATCCACAGTATTATTGTCTAGTCTATTTCTCTCCATATTTTCCACAAAAATATGAAGAGAGTCTTTGTCAATGTCTTTGCAAAAATGTAGATGAGCTATATCTAATGTATTCCCCAAATTTGCTAGTCTAGTGACTTAGTCAAAAAAGAAAATGAGGTTAGCACAGTACAACTTTTTCTTGATAATGTCATTTTGGCACTTTTTGTTTGCAGCTTGTTTTTCAAGAATTTATTATTATGGATCAATAAATTTAATTAATTTTAAGTTCTTTAACTATCATAATTTTTCATGCACACTCTACAGGTTTTCATCAGGATTCTACTGCTTCCATAAAGAGAGCTTCATTAATTATCCTTTTAATAACACATTTTATAAGCTTGCAAGAAACACAAGTTAAACTCACTGGCTTTTAGCTAAAAGTTCCCCCTCTTTTCCTTCTTTTGAAAATCAGCCTATTATTTGTGCTTCTCTAATCCTGTGGCACTTCTAGACTAAAAGGTTTTTGTAAGAATAGTGATACTGGCTCAGCAATCACATCTTTCAGTTTCTTCACAACCCTGTAATGTATACACTGAGGTTGGTGACAATTCAAGTCCTCATACTATTTCTCTACTTATCTTGGGTTTCAATTTTCATCATCCCTCCATTGTAAACATCATTCATCTTGACAAAGAAAACAGAAATGAAATTAGGCTTGAGTAGTTCTGTCTTTTCTTTATAAACCACTAATCTTTCTGTAACTCAGAAATCCTATCAAATCACTTCTTTGATCCTACTGTTTTCCTCAATATACCTAAAATGTCTCTAGCATTTCTTACCAGTCTCTACTCATTCTGCATGTTTGCATTCCTGACACTAATATTTCAAGATCATGCCACACATCTACATTTCCATTATTTGTGCTAATGTCCATCCTCTGCACACATCTTTTAAAAAATCTAAAATGATCAATGAGATCTCAATGCATATATATAGGTCTCTTTTTTCTCCTTGTCAGAATGGTTTCCTCTTTTTCTAGAACTTAATTCTTGAGAGCTTCTCATTCTTTCCAAGTGGTTTTTCCCCATAGGAATTTTAGGCCAGGGTACCCTACCCATCTTTTTCTTTGAACCCTTTGAAATCAGATCTCTTCACCCAGAGTGACAGATTCTGCCTAGCTTTTGTCTCCTTTTAAATTATAAATTAAGAAATGGACTAGTTCCCTCTAAGGTTTATTTCCATCCTTTCCATCCCAGCAACAAGTCCTTCTTTGTTGTTTAGAATCAGTTTGCAACAGTAATTTCATTGATTCTTCCCATTTTTAAAAGGTGAAATTATCATTAAAGCAAGGAAAATTTATTATTGGCTTAACTTCTGAAATCTAAAACTCATAAGAAGGCACCATCATCCTTTAACTAGCTTATTGCTTCCCAAACTGGCTTTTCTCTTCCTGAAATCTTTGAATAAGAAAACAAAGTATTTCTTACAAGGATGATAAAATTATCTTATTTCATTATGGATTGTGACTTTGTTCAATAATCTTGTGAGAACTATGCCTCTGAGTTATGCATTTTTCTATTTCTATGCTTAAAAACCTATATTTGTAGACATGCTTTCAGATTAGAGTAGTAACCATAAGGCATAATTCTAGGGTCTTCTAATGCAGTAAACCTCACCAGTATAGTGAGTGAGAGTCTAGAATGATGTTATTTAATAAGCTATGGAATTTAAATAAGCATATAACATTTGGGCCTAATAAAAAGATTTTTACATTTTAGAGTTAATCTATAAAGAAAACATAAAATTCTCTAATCCTATAGCATAACAGAGATTAGAGATTGCATATGATATATTTGGGTGACTCCATTTCCTTCCTGATGAGTAGTTATAAAAAGGCATCACCCCCTCCCCTTTTTTCTGTTTTATATGGTATTGTGAAAAAAAATCCTAGAAAGCATATTGAAGGAAAACTAAGTTTCTTAATAAGATTCATGATTATAGCAGATTTTCTGGCTTCTAGTTCAGTCATATTAGTACAACAGGGATCATTCTAAAATAACAATATGGAGGATTTAACTTCCAGATCAATATTTTAAGTAACAGTTTTACAAAGCTGATAAAAGCACAAAGACAGAAAATTCATCTCTTTGTATATGCCCCAGTAGGGCTGTAACTAAGAATCTTGAAATCCAGGACAAATTCAGTTGGGGTTGGGCAGGGTTGGGGGAGTCAAAGATATGACACTCCCAGGGGTGTGTGTGTGATTGAGGAAGACTAGAGACAAAGGTCATGGGAGTTGAGGATATTGAGAAATTGGGAGTCCAGGGTCTTCAATGGAGGGCACTGGTGGGGGATGAAGAAGATTGTGAGTGGTAACTGAACTTATTAGAGAGGAAAGGCATTGATCTGGAGGTCTGTAGGTGACAGTGTGAAAGACCTTGAGAGATTGATAATAATAGCTGATAATAAATAGCACTGGAAGGTTTGAAAAGCACTTACAAATATTATCTTATTTAATTCAAGCATGTGGAGTATATAAGGTATTTAGAGAGTAGTGGAATGCTTTTCAGGGCTGCTCATCTATCTTTGGTGTTTACCTAATACCCAAATCTCCCCTGTGGCTCCAAGAAGTTGTAGCCTGTGTAGCAGCCACATTCTGGTAAAACCGCCTAGGCAGATGGGCTAAATCAAGGTGAAGGTTAACTGACAGGCTTCAAACTCATCAGTGACTTAAGGGGATGTCTATCCCAAGCATGTGAAGATTTTCTCTGGTGGAATGAGAACAGCTCCTCCCGGAGAGCCATGAAGGCAGCTGAAGCAAGCACTGTGGATTGCTTAGAGTTTGGCCATACATTGAAGATGTTAAGGTCATCCAATATATCCTAGACCATTGCCAGTCATCTTGACTTTGGTCTTGCCACTGGACTTTGGGGACTTTGGAAAAGAGAGTGAGGCTAAGGAGTTTGGCAACTCTGTCTCATTTAAATCCAATTCATGGGCAAATCAAGATATCACCCCATCATGTCATTGGTCTTCTTCAAAAATGAAGGACAAACATCGACTTGATCCACCTACCATGTAAAGTAAATATTGTCACTATCCCCAATTTGCATAAAATTAAACCTTATAAAATTAAATGACTTGCCCGTGGTCACTCAATTAATAGGTTTAAGAGGATACGCGTGCGTGCGCGCACACACACAAACAGATCATTTTAAAGATCTCTTTTCAGAAAACATTGAATATGCCAAAGCATTCATGCCAAAAGCAAGGCATAATATAATCAAAAGTGAAATTATATGATGTAGTCATAAGTGCTATAGAAATTTAAAGAGAGAGAGAGAGAAGTTGACCGTGGCTTGAGCTGTATCTCCTTTGCCTTGGAGTTCTCTATATCAATGAAATTATTGGTTCAGCTCCTATCCCTACTTATTGAGCAGTATTATATAAGAATAAACAAGTTCAATATTTTTTTTGTCTCTGAGAAACTTCAAAAATCTTTTTTGTCTCTTCTCTAAATTTCCATTTCGTTTCTATTCCTCACTTAATGTTTATCAATATTCTGGAGTAAGAAAAACCTGAATTCAAAAATCACTTCAGACTTTTATTAGCTCTGTGACAGTAGTCAGGCTACTTCACTTCAGTTTTCTTGTTTTGATATAAGGATAAAAATAGCATCTGCCTCATGGTAATTGTGATGGTGTGCCAAAAAGTCTAAGGGCAGTGATAAGTCATAGTAAAGCTAGTAAAATACACCACTGTCCCAAGACATTTGGAATACTTTATCTATCTCTCCATCCATCCATCTATCCATCTATCCGTCTATCTATCTATCTATCTATCTATCTATCTATCTATCTATCTATCTATCTTATGCATGTGCATATATTTATAGTATTTTGCAAATCTTAAATTGTCACAAAACAGTAATTCTTAATATTATTATTATTATTATTATTATTTGACTTCAGATTTCACTCTTAGTCAAAAGTAATCTCTCCAAAGATACCAGAAATTTCTTAATTGCTAATGTCAACAGTCTTTATCTCAATCCTCAGACTTTCTGGATCTCTACAGATTTTAATGACATTGAACACACCCTCCGTTTTTGTAACACTTTGGTCTCCTTGTTCTTCTCCTACCTGTTTGACTACTTCTCAATCTCCAAAGTTAGATCATTGTCCCTGGCCCCTAAAATCATAGGTCACCTAGGACTGTATGCTGGACCATCTTCTCTTCTCACTTATGTTGATCCAACAAAATATTCAGTAGTTATCTCAAACTAAGCATGTCTAAAATAGAATTAATGATCTTCCATGCTAAATCCACACTTCCTCCAAAACTCCCTATTTCTTTTGAAACTCAACAGTCCACCTGTTCTATCTCCATGCCTGTGTATTGCCTTTCTTCCTTGCCTGGAATGTGCTCGCTCTTTACTTCCACCTCTTAAAATCCCTGGTTTTTTTCAAGGCTCAGCTCAAGCATCCCCTTAAACAACATTTCCTGATTTCCTCAGTTGCCAATGCCTTTCCTGATAAAATTTCCTTGTTTTTATTTTATATATCTTTTGTATATATTAATATGTATGTGTGTTTTCTCCCTTAGTGCAATGTAAATGCCTCAAGGGCAGGAATTGATTTATTTCAGTGTTTTGTGTTCCTGGTACTTAACATAATACCTATCATGTGTTTAGTATGTACCTAATACACTTAGGTCACAGCTAAAGTGAATTTGAGTGAGGCAAAATTTAATTTAGTTCAAATTACAAAATGATACCAAGTCATATTTAATGTAAGTAAAGATTAAAAATACAATTAATGCAATATACATGGACTTGTCTGGTCAGACTGCCCTAGCTAGTCTACATGTGCCATGGATGTGATGTGCACCCGTGTACTATATCACCAACAGTTGTATTAAGCAAAAAAACAACAACACAAACCTTTAACAAAATTGACAAAGGAAAGACTACTTCAAATGGAAACACTTGACAGCACAAAAAGAGGAAAAGGCTTATGACTACATTAGAACAAAAATGTAATGTATTTGAACAGTATGACAGTGATCAAAGTAAATCTAAAATAGGGAAAGACATTGGAATACCTGAATTGTATGCATAATTCTAAAATATGCAGGTGAAATAAAAGCTAGAAGCAATCTTGTGCAGGCTTTTTGTACTTTGCAAGCAACTACAAGGAATAGATGTGTTATGATAGAATGGAGAATTTATATAGATTGTAATGAAAAATGCATTCCTTTTATTAGAGCAATTATTCAGATGAGTTTCTAGTTTACTTATGGCAGTGAAAGAATACAAAAATAAAGTGGATGGTGAAAAGAGTTTTATTGTAAAAAAAAAATTGGTTGGTTTAATCACTTTAAAATTGAGTTTAAATGTACAATGTTAAGATGGCCAGAGAAAGAAGTCAATGCAGATGAGGACACAGTAGCTATCCTGATATATCTTGATGTCTTAAAGACAATACTCAAAGAAGGTGTATATACTGCTCCATAGATTTTTAATGGGAATGAACAAGTTTATTCTAGAAAAGGAGGTGTTCCAAAAATACATTTCTAAGGCAGAAAGAACTCAGTATATATTTAAAGTGTCTAAGGATCACCTAAAACTTTCATTAGTAGGTAATTCAGAAGGGGATTTTCAATTAAAATCAATGTTTAATTATCAAACTAGAAATCTTCAGCTAGATGGTGCAGTGGATAGAGTGCCAGGTTTGGAGTCAGGAAGATACCTCTCTCTGAGTTCAAACCCTGCCTCAAATACTTATCAGCTGTATGACCCTAAGCAAGTCATGTAACCCTCCTTGCTTCTGTTTTATCATCTGTTAAATGAGCTGGAGAAATAAATGACAAACCACTCCAGTATCTTTGCCAAGAAAACCCCAAGTGGGGCCATGAAGATTGGACATGACTGAAAAATAACTGAACAACAGGAAACTTAATGCTCTGAAAGATTTCAACTATTAATTGCTTCAAATTCTTTGGCAGTCAAATAAAAAAAATGGGTGACAAAAGTTTTTTTTTTTTTTTTAAGACTGGTTTTCAAGTTATTTTAGCCCAGCTATTTACAAATATCGAAAGGACAACAATATCACATTCAAAGCATTACTGAACTTAAATAACACCCCAGGCCATCCAACTAGTCTTTGTTCATTTTGTGAGAATGTGAACATGCAAATGTTTGGAGCTGTGAATAAAGTTCTCTGCTTTAATAGAGCATGGATGAAGATTTAAAGGAAGAGAAGGCAGTCCATTCTATGCTGCTAAAATATTTTAAATGACAATAACTACATTTTTATCATATTGTCAGGATAGGATTATTTAAAACTTTAAAAATTTTGTTTCCTATTACTTTGTGATAAACTTGAAGTAGAAATATATTTTTCTTATACCTTAATATTATATACTTTTAATAACATAAAATTACTTTAAAATTCATTGCATATTTAAATTAGGCTAGAATAAATGACCATATTTTATAAATAATAGCTTTGTTATACAATTTGAGATATGGTACTCCTAGGTCACCTTCTTTCACATTTTTTTCATTGATTCCCTTGACATTCTTGACCTTTTGTTCTTCCAAATGAATTTTGTTATTACTTTTTTCTAGATCTAAAAAATAATTTTTGGGCAATTCAGTTGGTATGACAGTAAGTAAGTAGGCTAATTTAGGCAGGATTATAATTTTTATTATATTAGCTCAATCCACTCATTAGCAATTAATATTTTTCCATTTGTTTAGATCTGACTTAATTTTTTGAAAGGTGCTTTGCAATTGTGTTCATATAATTCCCAATTATTTTATATGATCTACAGTTAATTTAAATAGAATTTCTTTTTCTATCTCTTGTTGCTGGGCTTTGTTGGTAATATAAAGAAATGCTAATCATTTATGTGAATTTATTTTATATCTTGCAACTTTGCTAAAGCTGTTAATTATTTTAACTAATTTTTTGGTTGAATCTTTAGGATTCTCTAAGTATATCATCATATTGTCTACAAAGAGTGGTAGTTTAGGGGGTAAGGGGAGAGGCAAGATGGTAGAGAAGATATACAGAACAACCTATTCTCTACCAAATTATCCTCCAAAAATCTGATATAATGCCTCAAAACAAATTTTGGAGCAGCATAACACACAGAAATATGGAGTGAAATAATTTTCAGGCCAAAACAACTTATAAGGCTGGCAAAAAAGATAAAAAGCCCTTGGGTAGAAGTGGAGTGCAATGTGTGTAGGTTCACTATGCAGTGCCTTAGGCATAGCTGTCAGAAGCTATGTAGGTGTAGAAGCAAAGCCTTCTGGAGCTCTCAGCCACAGTTAGTAAAGGGGGTTGGACAACTGCTGAGAAGGAGATTAGAGGGGACTTTTTGTTGGTTCTGGGTGCAAGACAATTGTCATATTGCCCATATGCAAAACCAGGTCACAATCCTGGGACCTAATCTCAGAGGCAGGAGGAGTACTAGCATACACCAGTATTTGTGGCCATGGGGAGGTGAAGACTCTAGTCACAATTCCAAAAGGGAAAGAGTGTTTGTGATTACTCACAGACCAGGACACAGACTAGGAGAGTATTAAATACATCTCTCCTTACATCATACCACATTGGAAGAACTAAAGGCAAGAAACTTCCACAGATCCAGCTCTTAAGGCAGCTATACAAAGAACCTGAAGCTTGAAACAGTCCTATCTTCACCACAAGTACAGAGCCCAACTTTATTAGTTTATTTTAAATTAAAGGAAAAGAAGGAAAGCTAGAAAATGAGCAAACCAATACCACCACCACAACAAAAAACTCAACATAGAGAGTCGTTTTGGTGACAGGGAAGACCAAAACACAAACTCAGAAGAAGACAATAAAGTCAATACTGCTATATCCAAAGCCTCCAAGAAAAATATAAATTGCTCTTAAGTCCTAAAAGAATTATTGGAGAAGTTCCAAAAGGATTTAACAAATCAAATAAGAGAGATAGAAGAAAAATTTGGAAAATAAATGAGTGATATAGGAAAATCATGAAAAAGAAGAGTTAACAACTTGGTTAAAGAGGCACAAAAATATTGAAGAAATCCAACCCATAAAAAACAGAATAAGCAAAATGGAAAAGAAACAAACAAAAATCCAAAGAAGAGAACTTCCTAATAAGAAGAACTGATGAAATGGGAAAAGACATATTAAAATGCACTGAGGAGAAGAGTTTCTTAAAAAGCAGAATTGGTCATATAGGAAAAGAGGTACAAAAATTCTCTGAGAAAAAGAACATTTTAAAAGGTAGAATTTGCCAAATGGAAAATAGGGTACAAAAGCTCAATGTAGAGACTAATGATTCCATGAATGATTCCATCAAGAAACAATTAAACAAAAGCAAAAGAATGAAAATATTGAAGAAACTGTGAAATATCTCATTGATAAAACAGCTAACCTGGAAAATAAATCCAGAAGAGAGAATTGAAAAATTATTGGACTACCTGAAAGCCATAATAAAAAAAAATAGCTTAGATATAATCTTTCAAGGAATTATCAAGGAAATTATATTGTAGAATAAGAGGGCAAAATAGAAATGTAAAGAATCTTATCGCTCCTTGAACTAAATTCCAAAAGGATATATCTCAAGAATATTATAGCCAGATTTGAGAACTCCCAGGTCAAGAAGAAAATAATGTAAACAGGTAAAAATAAATAATTCAAATATCATGGAATCACAGCTAAGATAACACAAGATTTAGCACTGAAGGATCTTAGGGCCTAGAATCTAATATTCCAGAGGGCAAAGGAGTTAGGGTTTCAATCAAGAATCATTTACCCAGTAAAACTGAGCATAATCCTTCAAGGGGAAAAATGCATATTCAACGAAATAGAGGAGTTCCAAGTATTCTGAAAAGACCAGAAATGAATGGAAAATCTGACTCTCAAATATAAGACTCAGGAGAAGCATAAAAAGGTATGGGATGACATTAAAAAAATAAAATTAAGGCATGAGAAAGAGGAATACATAGGGAGGAGGGAGGAATAAAAGTAGAATGGGGATAAATTAATACATATAAAAGAGACATGTAAGACATTTTACATTGGAGGGGAAAATAGAGGAGGTGGGGAGGGGACTACATGAACCTTACTCTCATTGGAATTGTCACAATGTGAGAAGAACATATAGAATCCATTGGGCATAGAAATCTTTCATCCTACTGGAAAGTACAAGTGTGGGGGGATAAGCAAAGGGGAGAGGAACCAATAGAAAAGAGACAAACTGGGATGTGTTGTGGAACCAAAGAATTAGAAAGTGATGGGATAATCATCAATTGCATAATGGATTGCTATTGTCTTAGAAGAAATAACAAGCAAGAGGAACTCAGAAAAAAACAAACAAACAACTAGAAAGACTTATACGTACTGAAGCAGAATGAAAGAAGGCAAACCAGAACATTGTACATAGGGACAGGAATACTGCACAATGAACAACTGTGAATAACAACTATACTCAGCAATATGATAATCCAAAATAATCCAAAGGATTCATGATCAAAAATGCCATGTGCTTCCAGAGAAAGGACTGATGTAGTCTGAATCCAGACCCATCTTTTTTCTTAATAGTTTTTGTTCAAATTGCATTTTACAAAAGGATTAATATAGAAAAATATTTCACACAACTGTACATGCAAAATCTATGTGACATTACATACCATCTCAGTGGGGTGAGTTGGGGTGGAGGTGAAGAAGGGAGAGAATTTGAGACTCAATGTTATTAGAAAAATGTTAGAAACTTTTTTTACATGTAATTCATGAAAAATGAAATAAAAATTTAAAAATAGTGGTGGTTCTGTTTTCTTCATTGCCTATTCTAAACCCTTCAATTCCTTTTTCTTTTATTGCAATACCTAGAATTTCTAGTACAATATTGAATACTATTGGTGACAATGGGCAACCTTGCTTCACCCCTGATCTTACTGGGAAGGTATCTAGTTTATCTCCATTACAAATAATGCTTGTTGATGATTTTATATATTGTTTATCATTTTAAGGAAAGCTCCATTCATTTCTATGTTTTCTTCTCATGTTTTTAATAGGATTGGATATTATATTTTATCAGAGGCTTTTTCTGTATCTATTGAGATCATCATATGATTTCTGCTGGTCTTCTTTATTAATAGTCAATTATGCTGATAGTTTTTCTATTATTGAACCAGCCTTTTACTTTAGCTAAAGCAAATTAGATTCTACTCCAGCCCCTTACCTTTTTACTTTGTATTTCTGTGCTTCGGGTGTGTTTCCTAAAGCATATCGTAAGATTCTGATTTTAATCCATTCTGCTATCTGCTTCCATATTATGAGTGAGTTCATCCCATTCACACGTATAGTTATGATAGTTAACTGTATATTTCCCTTCATCCTACCTTTGCTCTGTTTATTCTCTTCTTTCTTTCCTTTCACCTTGTCCCTCTTCACAAGTGTTTTACTTCTGACCACTGTCTCCCCCAATTTGTCTTCCTTTCTCTAAGTCCCCCATCTTCCCTTTTCCCCATCTCTCTTCACTTCCCTTTAGGGTAATATAGATTTCTATATATAAATTAGTATGTACGTTATTCTCTATTGAGCTGAATTTGATGAGATTAAGTTTCAAGTGTTATCTGGAACCTTCCCATTTTCCCCTCCTCCATAATAGTTTTCGAACTTCTTTTATGTGAGATAATTCATCTCATTCTATCTCTCCCTATTTCTCTTAGTGCAGTCTTCTTTCTCATTCCTTAATTTTGTTCTTTTTTAATATCTTCCCATTACAGACAATTCACACTCATACCCTCTATCTATGCATATTACTTCCATTTGCCCTAATATTGATAAAGTTCATAGGAATTACAAGTATATCTCCTCATGTATATCTCCTTTTATAAGAATATACACAATTTAACCATATTGAATCCTTATGTTTTCTCTTATGCTTTTCTTGAGTCTTCAGTTTGAATGTCATATTTTCTATGAAACGTTGGTCTTTTCATTACAAATCCCTGAAAGTTCTCAATTTCACTAAATATCAATTTGCCCCCTTGAAGTATTATCATGTTTCACTGAGTAGGTGATTCTGGGTTGTAATTCTAATTCCTTTAGCTTGTAGAATAAATATCATTACAAGCCCTGAAATTCTTTAAAGTGGAAGCTGCTAACTCCTGTGTAATCCTGGTTGTGACTCTATGATATCTGAATTATTTCTTTCTGGCTGATTGAAGTATTTTTTCTTTGATCTAGGAGTTCTGGAATTTGACTATAATATTTCTGAGATTTTTGCTTTGGGGATCTCTTTCAGGTTATTTTCTTTGACAATTTCTCTTATGATGTCCAGGTTCTTTTTTTGCTTTTGTTTTTCAGGCCATCCAATAATTCTTAAATTTTTTTCTCCATGACCTATTTTTCCAGGTCATTGGTTTTTTCAGTGAGAAATTTCATATTTTCTTCTATTGTTTTATTATTTTGCTTTTGCTTGA
Source organism: Monodelphis domestica (assembly GCF_027887165.1). Taxonomy (NCBI): domain Eukaryota; kingdom Metazoa; phylum Chordata; class Mammalia; order Didelphimorphia; family Didelphidae; genus Monodelphis; species Monodelphis domestica. Next base: position 306,287,190 of record NC_077230.1, read on the forward strand.
TTGTTTTTTAAAGTCTCAAGTAGTCATTATTTTGCACTTGTCTACTAATTTTTAAGTTGTTATTTCTTTTAGTGAGCTTGTGTATTTCCTTTTCCATTTGGCTATTTCTACTTTTTTAAAACTTATTTTCTACAGAGAATTTTTGTACCCTCTTTTCATTTGGCTAATTTTAAAGTTATTTTCCTTGTAAATTTTTGGATATCTTCTCCCATTTTTTTGTATTTCCTTTACAAAGTCATTGATTCTTTTTTTTTCACAGTTTTCCTGCATTACTCTCATTTCCCCCTCAATTCTTCTCTCTTTTAATTTTTAAAGTCCTTTTTGAGGTCTTCTATTAGATCTTTTTGAACCTGAAACCAATTTATATTTTCCTTTGATGCTTCACTTGTAGCTATTTTGTCAATGCTGTCCTCTTTTATGTTTGTGTGTTGAACTTCTCTGTCACTATTTTAACTGTCTAGCATTAGGTTCTTTTTTAGTTGTTCCTCATTTTTTCAGTTTATTTTGTGATTTTATTTTACTACTTAGTAAAGTTGAACCCTGTTTGTGGAATAGAGAGAGTGTTGTACCATGTTTCTTGTGCTGACGCTTTTGCTTCTGGTATGCACCAGGCCTTGGGATCTAGCTGCTGGTTTATATAGTAGTGTGTCTCCTTCATTGTTGCCTTTCACTGGTAGAAGATCTCCCTGCTGGTTTTTATTAAAGCAAAGATTCACTGCTGGACATCTCCAATGCCAGAGACTACTGGACAACCTGAAGGGGTGGAGTTTTGTTGTTAGTTGGCTCCAGAGGTACTACCTCAGTACTAGCCAGACCCAGGGATCGAGTCTTGAAGGAGAATTGTGTCCTGTGAGTGGGCCTCACTGCTGAGGGGTAGGAGCCTTTCATGATCTGCTGAAATACAATCTGCCCTTGCTGTTGTCTACTTGGATTTCGTTCCCCTCCTACCCCAATGAGACAGACCTCTTTTGCTGGTCCTCCAGGATGCTCTGGTCCTGTAAGCTTATTTTTCCTTTAAAATTTCATATGAGGCTTTTATTTAGAATTGTTTGGAGGGGAATTTGAGAGGGCTTAGGAGGATGACTTCTTTACTCCCCAATCTTGGCACTAGACGTTCATACCACCTTCTTTCTAGTCACCTTGGTTCAGATCATTGGAATTATCTTTGGTGGCTTCCTTTCCCTAACCACCACCATATTTAATCAGTTATGTCTTCTCCAATCTTCCTCCATAATATATCATTCATTTTTTCTTCTCTTCTCCACTCACATAACTACAACCGTTAATTATTGTTGTTGTTGTTATTATCATTATTATTATGATGATGTCTTATTGAACTCTCTCTTTTTATTCTTTTCTCTCTCTGATCCATCCCACAAACATCTATTAAAACAGGCTTCATAAAGCATGTCTGAAGTTATGTCAATCTCCTGCCACCTTCATTGGCTCCTTACTACCTCCAGAATAAAATACAAACTCTTCCATGTCACATTTAAAGTCCCTTTGCAATCTAACTCCAATTTACCTTTCTAGACTGAGTTTATATTACCCTTTGTCATATACTCACTATTCCAGCTGAGCTAATCTACTTATTATTACCTAAACTCTATAAGACTTGGCAGCTGATCAGATATGGGAAGAGGGATGGTAGTGTCAAGGAAAGCAAGTCACAGATGACCCCAGGACTGTGAACCTGGGTGACTGGAAGGGTGGCAATCCCTTTGAAATAACTAAAGAGGGTTTAGAAGAATAGCAGGCTAGGATATGGGTGAGAAGGGAATAATAAGAGTGCTGGGGAGATAAGTTCTGTCTTGAATTTGAGATGCCTAAAGAATAACCAGGGGAAGATATTCAGCAGCTAGTTGGTAATGAAAGAGATCAGGGCTGGATATGGAGACCTGTGAGTCAACTAGGTAGAGATAATCACTGAAAAAAGAATAGATGAGATCATAAAGTATAGAGAAAGAAGCAAAGGACCAGGATAATGCTTTAATGTTTCACTGATATATTAGGTTATTTTTCCCTTCACAAAGCACTACTTTCAGAGTTATTTAAAACCTTGGGTCATTTATTTAAGACCTCATTCCTTCTCTAAATTCCACTTTTGGTATTAACCTTCATGCCTTAGGCTTGAACTGAATTGGTCTAATACAGAGGAAAGGAAAAGAATCAGGTTACTAAGTTATTTCTGCACAGCTGTGGCAAATATGAGAAGCTGAATGATCCAAATTCCCAGTTTAGCTCCAGCTCAAATAATTTATATCAGATAAAAGCTAATCTAGGAAAGAACCCAAGGTTCCCTAAGAAAGCAAATTGTTCAGAAAGGATTTTTCCCACCCACTGAGCTAAGAAAATATTGAAAAAATATTCTTAAGGTGATTAAGGCATGTGTAGAGAATCATTTTCAATTCTATTTTTGGAAGTCTCAGAAAAGACAGAAAAGGTTTGTGAAAGAAAAGGTAGATAAATAACAATAACCTTTCCAAGTTTTTGTTTTTGTTTTTTACTGTTGGCAATTGGAAGCTCAGGAGTAACATGGGTAATTGAAAGCCATTGACCACCTCCCACTTTAAATTCTTTCATCACTAAATTTGTAATCTCTTGCCTGCCAACATCTGTTTCAATGTCCTTTTTGTGGAAAGAATTATATAAAACTTTGCTTGGCAATTTTTTTTCCAAAAAGTGGGGAAAAGCATCCTCCAAAGAAAGAGAATAGGAGAAATTGAGGTAACCAGGGCCACTGACTTATAATTAAAATGTGTTCATAGGATCAAAGGTTTAGAGTTGGAAAGAATCTTAGGAACCATCTGTCTTATCTAAGAGTATGCTGGGTAAATTTTAATAACTGGCTCTCCAAAATTTTTTCTAAACTTAAACTGAAATTTTAACATTTGGGCCTTACTAATTCATACCCCTAGGTTGGTCCCATCTAGTTTTATAGATAGGGAAAATCTCCTGGGGCCTTTGACCTCTTTTAACAGATATGGAAAGTGATTGCATAGGGACTAGAACTACAATTTAGTTGAGATTGAGAACTGCCAGGTGAAGAAACTCCTTCTATCAACATAGGTCAGTATCTTCTTAGCACCTTATTCTCTTACAGAGTTGTCTAGAGCAGAAAAGTTATGTATGTACCTTGCTTAGGTAACACGTAAATCAATTTAAGATTGATTTCTGTTACTAAGAAAGTACTCCTAGGAAAACAGAGGAAGAGACAGTTATTCAAGCTTTAATAGGTGTTATTTAATTCAGTCTCTTTTTCTAATAGCTAAAGGAGAGACAGAGACAGAGACAGAGAGTGACAGAGAGAGAGACACAGAGACACAGAGACAGAGAAAGTTTGTTGTTAGGGAGAGGAGCAAGTATAATAAAAAGTAATTCTGGATTATGGGACAGTTTGGGGGATGGTATACCTGAGTAAGACTTTGCAGTGTTGAACATGTAGAGGAGCATTGAGTATTTTTAAGAATTAGGAGTAATCAGAAAGGAAAGCCATCCCAGAAATTCAAAATTTTGCCTTGACCTTTGTGAAAGAGAATTCTTTACTCTATTGTCTATCCTGAGTTAACACTAACTTAAGTACATCTATTTGACACCTCACTAGACTGAAGACAGGATTAACTCCCACTTGTCTACTTTTGAATTGAATCAACAAAAGATTAAGCACCCTACTTAGTACTAGGTGAGAAGCTAGTAAAATACTTAGAGAATTCACACCCTTAGAAATTCAATCAAATCAGGCACCTGTGAATCTTTTTGATGAGAACTTAACCTTCAGAAGGGGAGAAGTTACTCCCTACAGACACTGCCACTGGGCAGTGCTAGACAATTTGGAAACTGTGATTGGTCCCTGTGAAGAGGGGAAGGGACAAGAAGTCACCATAAAAAGCAAGCCCCAAACTCCTTCAAAGCAGATTGTCTTTGAGAAGATAGTCTGAAGAGATTGTCTTCTGGAGATAGTCTTAGTTATTCTTTGAGGGAACTTTGCTAGAGACTGTGATTTGGACTGTAGGCTTGGAGCTCTGCTTCTACTTGGACTACTCTTGGATTACTTTGTTGAGTGAGTAAAAGGCTGACCCCTTTCCTAACTTCTGGAGAGACTAGCTTCTATCTTGGAGAAGGCCACATGGTTACTCACTAGCAGCCTTCTTAGTTGAGAGCTAATTAATCTCTGCCTGTATTAAGCATGTAGTAAACATTTAAATTGATAGGATAGATAACTTTTCTATCCCCTTCACATTTCTCTTCCTTATTGCTCCTCTCTATTTGTAAGTATTTGTAGATAAATTTCTGACTCAAGATATAATAAATACTGTTGATCACATAATTTCATATAATCATCGTCTAACCATTAATTTTAACCTTTACAGATTAGAGCCTCAGCTGAAAGGGTGAGTAATTTTGAGGATGCTTTCACTCCTTGCCCAGGGTATTGCCTTTCCTGCCTGCCCTACTACTAGTTTTGTCTCCTCTCTCCCTTACCATCTCTGTAGCAACAGATTTCTTTCCCTTGTGAGCTTCACTTAACAGCAGGGTAGAAACCTCCAGATGCCCCAGGAAGCACTTCCTCCCCAAAGAAGTACAAATTTCCACTCTCAGCTTTATTCCAAGGGATCCTCCTTGGGAACCTCCAGAAAACTCTTCTTTTTCCAATGCTATCAGAGATTAAAATCTAAATACTATGAAATCTTTTTAAAATAATCTTTGGGTATCCATCTCATCCTTTCTATTTCCATTGCCACCACCCTAGTTCAGGTTTATAATTCCATACCTGGATTATCATAATTCTCTAACTGATCTCTCTGCCTTCTTACCCCAATCCCCTTACATACCACCCCTGGATTAATCTGTTTAAGACTCTATTCTTGATAACTAATGTCTTTTTTCTGTTAAAAAATCTTTATTGGTTCTCTGAGAGTCAAATCTAAGGTCCTTTATTTGGAATTTAAGGGTTTCCTTAACCTGTTTTCTCCACTTTCAAAATGTATTCTGTAATTGTGTCACCTCTGTAAAAATGTTCTTTTTTGTGTTCTTGGCCCTGTCCATTTTATAAAGTGCTATTGCTTTATAATGACTACCTCTCCTTCAGCAAGACATTTTGAAATTGGGTTTACATTCCAAATAAATGTATAATCCCTGAGTTGCATTATCTCTTTCCATAGCAAAGAAATTTTTTTCTTAGAAATGTGGTTTCCAGGTTCTTTTGACCTCTTTGCTTTGGTGATTGTTTTATATCTATAAAATTCCCATAAACAAAGTTAACAATACCTATTAAATTCTTTTCCTTTTCCCCCATTTTTCATTTCTTCCCATTTTTAATCATAATCAATAATTTATTTGAAGAAATTAGGTTGGAACTTCTATAACTAAATACATATATATTTTTTCATCTTTATCCTTTCCATTTTGGTATTGATTTAAACTATTGTTCTAAATGGTCTAGCTGCATGGAGACAGCTTCAATGATTTCCACATTGGTACTTAGCCATTTCTTCTCTATTGAGATATAGCTAAGGTCATTTATTACACTGGTCATTGCCTGCTATCCACAGAGCTTTCCAACTCTTCTTTAAGAAGGCATTAATTCCATCATACTGCATGGAGTTGTAAGAAAAGGGTTGGATTTGTAATAAAAATATGTGGAACTGTGCAGTGGAAAATAAAAATATTGTATCTAGAGCCTAAAGGATCTGGGTTCAAATTCCAACTCTTCTATTTCTTACCTGGCCTTCAGTAAATCACTGTATTATTCTCACTCTCTGTTTTCTTATCTGTCAAATGAAGAGATTGGACTAGATGATCTCAGAGATTTAAATCTATGATATGATTTAGCACAGATAAAAATAGTCATATGACTATTGACTATGTCTATGACTTAGGTTCAGATCTGGTCCTTGATATTAACTAAATGTGTGACTATTTTCTTTCCATCAAATTTAAAAAAAAGTTCTGCACACAAATCCAGTTATATACTGTATGAGGGTGATTCAAGCACCAGTTTAGGTAGATTTGGAAACTTTCATCACACAGTTGGCTGCAGAATGTCTAATTTTTCCTATAGAAATTCCTGAAGCCAACCTACCAAATCATAAAGGGGTTGTGAAATGTGAAAGGGGAAGTGGATCATTGAAATCGTGAAGTATTGTGTATTACAACTATAGGAATGGTGTCTTATCTCCTCCTAGAAACCTGTAAGCTCTTTGAGAGCAGGAATGATATTTTAGCTATCCTCTGTCTCTTGAACTTAGCACCTAGGATAATTATATGCATCTATTAGGCACTTAATACTCGTTAGCTGCATTGATAAATTGAATAATTAAATAGAAAACGTTCTCATTTTTCATTATGATGATGCTTCTTAAGTATATGTGCTTATATGAGCATGTGTACATGTTCAAACACACACACACACACACACACACACACAACTCCAAAACTTTTATCTACTTTTCATTTAAGATTTCATAAAATCATGACTTGAAGGAATCTATTTCCAGTCAGTCATGCAGTTAAGTCATCTCAGAAAAGTCCTCAAGTACTCAGCTGTGGTGAAGTCTTGCACAACTCCTACATAACAATTTTGGATGTTTTTAGTATGCTTTAAAGCTCAACAGAATCTACAACAAAGAAATGAATGACTAGCAAGTTGGAATATGTACATTATTACCTTTTTTTCAGGCCTCTTGCAATTAGCCTAGTCCTAAAATTATTCATCTTAGGTACAGTTAAACCTTATAATGAGGCATATTATCATAGTTAGGGATAGTGTGGCTCAACTTTGGAAGAAGCAAAGTGTGGGAGTGTTCTGGGTTATATTTGGCCAAAGGATGCTATAACCTCTAAAAGCTTTGTCTACTGTTTTTCCTGACAGTTTTCTCTTTGTTCCATCTGGCACACATGTCTCCTTCCCATTTGGGATGCATTAGGATGTTAGGTTATATTTGTAGGTGATCCTAAGTAGAGCTTTAGGATAAACACTAAACTATGAGACATTCTCTTATAGTACTCATGGCAGGTGGCTGCCAGGTAGTCTAAGTTCTTAGTTGGCTTGTATTCCAAAGAGTAGATAGGCAAAGTACATGAATTGAATAAGTATAGAGAACGTCTGCCAAGTCCAATTTTTTATTCTTTCTCTTTCCATTTACCCAATCTCTGACCCCTTTAAGACAACTTTTATAAACACATACACATATACATGTGTGTACATAATATATATTTATAATATCTGAATTGAATTTGAATTAAGACTTCAGAGAAGAAAATCAGAATAAACTAAAATAATATTTTATAATTAGTTGATATTTCTGTAATAGTTTCAAAACAAAAGGTAAAATGTGAGTGGGAAGGAAACTTTGGAAAAATAGGAAAAAGGGCCCTGAATGTAGAGACTTTTAAAAAAAATCCCAAATTCAAGAGGTTTATCAAACAAGTCAGAAAGAAAACAATATATTTGTTATATTCCCTGGTCCCAAAGCTAGGCAATGACCAAAAAAGTCATCCATCCTAACATTTTGTTAAGAAATAAACCAAATGGTGGGCATGGAGATGGGGGCAATGGTATCTTTGCTATCTTCTCTGAGAGGAAATATTTCAAGAAAATGTTTTCTCTAAACCAGTACTATACCTTTTACTACAATGAGGGTATGGGAGTAGTTCGTTCCTGAAAAGTGTTCTTGCTATTCTTTAGACCAATGGCTTTCTAATTCTTCTGATCATATGCATGCCTCATTAGAAAGAAAAAAAAAAGTTAATGTGAGAATGCACTTCTGTGGACAACCAAAATGATCCCATGGCTAGGTGGTAGAGATGGGCAGGGAGCAGACACCAGAAGCATAGGTCTTCTCATTTCAGTCTAGACTTGAGGAACTTCCTGAATCCATCTTCAAGTTGAGGGCCAATGTCACTATAGTAGTTATAGGTATTGTAGATGAATATTTTGTAATTTCCTCTAGTCCTGCCAGTCAAACTCTAATCTAATCCAATCCAAAAATAATTAATTAAGTGCCTGTTGATAGTACCAAGACTTTATGCTAACCACTAGGGAAACAAAGGTTTCATGAAGAGCAGGCCCTGCCTCATGTTGCTACATTATTTAATGTAATTATTCCTTGTGGTTGATTGAGGGATCCTACTTGAATTGTTGCCGAGGGTTAATAGAATCAGGACTATGATTAACTGGGCTTTTGTATTCTTCCATGTGGTAGCCCTAGGGAAAGAAGTGATAAGCTGGTTTCAGCAGTTTGGCAGAGCTGATGAAGAACTACCTGAAAAAGAGTCACCATTTCCCACTTGACTCCATGAAGGTCAAGGAGCATACAAGATCTACCTGTAAAATTGAAAATCAATTACCCTAAAAAAAAAGAACTACATTTCTCAGGAGCCCACTGACTTCCTGTCCTTATATACTTCCTGTAGACAGGGGATATTAGGCAAGCATGTGAAGGGTCCCACCTTTTTACTTCCAGTCCAAGCTTGGTGGTGGTAAGGTGGGTGTTTGAACTGGCTGATCAGCCATGGGCACGTGGTCTTTATTTTGTATCTTCTTTATTCCTTGATTTCTAATGATCATTAATAAATCTCTTAAAATATAATATTTTTATTATTGAGATTTAATTTTAACTTTTACACTACCTAAGGAGTTTCATGTCCTTTTGGTTATGAAGAGTGACTCTAATGATGATTGATATTCTTATGAAGAGTGACTCTAATGATGATTGATATTCTTCAGAGGCCAATACATGCTTCTGATTTTTCCTGGATTCTTAAATCTAGGATCTTGAATTCAAGGAATTTAATATAATTTTTTTATTTCACTAATGAGAGTACAAAGGATCATAAAAGTTAACAGAATTTACAGGTTCCCCAAGTGATTTCCTGACCATTGACTTATGAAGGAGGATCATAAGATTTAGACCTAGAAGAGATCTTAAAGCTCATCTATTATAAGTCCCACATTTACAAGTAAGGTATCTGAGGGTCACAGAGATGAAGTGACTTGATATATTTAGATTGTGATCATAGTTTAGAATTAAAGCACATGATGACTGTAACAAAAATAACATAAGTGTTCCTAGAAACATAGTTCAGGTTCTATGGAAAGTGCTATTTTTCGAGGCTCTTGAGATTAATTTTTTTCTGCCTGGCTAGTCATTCACAGTACCTAGCTCATAATGGATGCTTAATAAATGCATATGAATTTAATAGATTTGGTGAATTAGGGTTCCCTTTCACCTTCCCTTGATTCCCTTGGCTACTAACTTAGTTTTAATCCTCAACATCTCTTTCCTGGACTATTGAGAACTTATAAAGCTAATTATATCTTTGAGCTTATTTCTTGCTAAAAGTTCCTGTGTTTATCAATCTCTTAGCTCATTCTATTGTATCTTTTGCAATTCACAGTCTGCTTTCAAAAAAGATTCCTGTTTCCACAAATTCCTTTTTTTTACACTCTTACTCTCTGTACAAGTCAATACTGGGTATTTTTGTCTTAGAGTCAATACTGGTTATCAGTTCCAAGGTAGAATAGTGGTAAGGGCTAGGCAATTGGGGTTAAGTGACCTTCATAGGCTCATAATTGGTAATCCTCCTCAACTTCAGATTCCTCATTTGAGAAATGAGGATGTAAGAACTCTTCCAGTTTTCCATTTTTAATCCTTTGATCTTTGCATTTCTTACACACAGCACAGTTCATTTTATATGTAGCTAGGTGCTCTAAAGAGTATTAAACCTGGAGTCAGGAAGACAAGTTCAAATGCAACCTCAAATACTTAATAGCTGTATGACCTTAAAAAGTCACGAAACCTCTTCCTGCCTCAGTTTCCTTATCTATAAAATGGAGATAATAGCACCCCCTCCCAAGATTGTTGTGAGGGTCCAAAGAGACAATATTTGTAAACTGCTTAGGACAGGCCTTATGTAAATACTATTTTTTTTTATTACTGTTGTTGTTATCATACACCAAATGTGCAATAACATCTTTTTTAAACTGAAAAGAGCCAGGGTATCTTTGGAGAGAATAATAATACAGTCACATCTTGCTCCTTTGAATTTAGATAGTATTTCACACTTTTCAATGCACTGTCAGGCTGAGTCAGGAAAACTTGAATTCAAATCTAGTCTCAAACACTAACTATGTGACTCTGGACAAGTCATTTAATCTCTGCCTCAGTTTCCTCATCTATAAAATGACCTGGAAAAGGATATTACAAACTACTTCAGTGTTTTTGTCAAGAAAATCCCAATGGGGTCACAAAGAGTCAAACACAGCTGAAAAACTATTGAACAACATATAAATGTTAGCTATGATTACTGTTATCATTTTAAGGAAATCTCTAGCAAAGTTTTGATCATCCCTATTTTATAGAGGAGGAAACTGAGGTAGAGAGGCTAAGTGATTTATGTAGGTGATTCAGTAAGGTATAGAGAAAACCAAAACACAGATGCCCTTGACTCCCACTCCACTCATCTTTTTGCTAGAATACAAATCTCAAAGGTGCTGGAGATGAGGGGAAGGAAAAGAAGAAAGATAAAAATAAATGCCATTTATGAGGTGTTCAAAAGTTTCTAAGGGGCTTTGCATATGTGATCTCACTTGAGGAAAAGACCAAAAAGCACTCTTATTTTGAGTGGTTTGAAGGTTTTTCTACTCTCCAGTGGAAAGCCCCAGAGACAGACTTTTCACAGAAGTCGGTCCCAACAGGACTTATGAAAGAGAACTGTGATTTTTGGCCCAATAGCTCCCCTTTGTCACAGGACTCTACGCAGAATGTGTCACCTCACATTTACTCTCCTGGCAGCCTGAGGTCTGCTAGGAGGGTATTTGCTCTATAAATTGATCTGCATAACCCAAGACAAAAGGCAGCAAACCCAAAGGAAGAGCCAGCACCAGCCTTTTCTGAATGCCTTAAAGCAAGGGCATGTCTGAATCCCAGTCTTTCCTGAGCTGCTCAGTGCACTTGTCTGATTTAAATAAACCTCTTGGCCTTTTCTGTTTGCTGGGCACATACTACAAATTTGTTCTCTGAGTCAGATGGAAAACTGAATATTCCCTCTGAGGGCCCTTTCCTTCTTTACCTCGGACATGTGCATGGCTCTGTTTCAGATGTAACTGATGGCCATCGTGTATACATTCACAATATGGTCACATTATCTCCCTCCCTGCCTTTTGGCTCCTTGGAGAGAAAGCCACGTGACCAACTGATTTTATGCTTATCCGCAATGCAGACAAACATATCATTTTCATTTTTTTTTCTGAGCAAGCAAAATGACCTTCCTGAGAAACATTCAAGGATTCTTTTGGAGGATACACTTAAGCTGTTCCTGCAGCATTTCTATTCCAAGGTGCTGGGAGACACAGCTTACAGAAAAATGCCATTTTCTGGATGACTGAATTAGTAAACTAAAGATAAAAGAGAGAAAAAAAAGCTTTTCATTTTAAATGCTTTTCATAATGATAGTTATTCAGAATGATACATTATGTGTGCATATGAACTCATTGGTAAATCTAAAGGATACTGAGGGAAATTACAAAGTTTAATTACCTTGACTTCAAGCAAATTATAAAATAAATGGTCCCTTTCCTCTTTTTTTTCCTGTAACCTCTTCTGAATGGCTAATGAAAGGCATTTGAGTGGATGGTCTGAGTTCAGCATGATTCTTTTGTTAACATTTGCTTTTCATTCCAGTTAAAGTGACCACATTCATTTGGGGCTTCCTTTGACTGATAGTTTATTTCTCCAAATTTCTCCAAAATTTAATTAGGAAAAAAAAAAAGAAAAAACAAGTGGGGATGGGAGTGGGGAACATTTACTTACAATGTCATGCAAGTTCAATTAAGATTTTTTTAAACCAATATAAATCCTAAATTCTATAATACTCTGTAACAAGGGAAGCAATATACTTCTGTCTTGGAATCAATACTGTGTATTGGTCCAAAGGCAGGCGACTGGTAAGGGCTAGGCAATGGGGGTTAAGTGACTTGCCCAGGGTCACACAGCTCAGAAATGTCTGAGGTCAGATTTGAATCCAGGACCTCCTGTCTCTAGGTCTGGCTCTCAACACACTGAGTCACCCAGCTGCCCCCACAGTGACTTGTTTTCTTTCTAATCAATTCTTGGTAACATAGTCTGATGAGGATGTGCAGAAGAGGCAGGTGGTCACTAGCCTGCATGTAAAGGATGAATCTGATTTGGAAGAAAATATAGGTAAGACAAATGGCCATTGAGTCCCATAGGCCAATTTTCTGCTTCTGGAGTTTGATTTCGTTCTAGCCAAAGGTGGGAGCGGTATCTGATTTTGTTCAAGGACTTTTTTGGTTCATTTATGGTTTCAAAATCTTTGGGGCCATCTAATCATTTTTGCACTAATCCCAGGGGCTCAGGTGAATGTTGAGTAGTACTGAAAAGGCCATTGGAACTCTTTTGTATGTGACTAGACATTGTAAAGGAAATATAAGATTCCTAAAATGAAAAATGAGAACTTTTAAAGCTAATTATATCTTTGAGTTTACTTCTCACTAAAAAATTCCTGTGTTCATCCATCTCTTCACTCATTCCATTGTACCTTTTGTCTTAGGGTCAGTTCTGGGTATCATTCCAAGGTGGAAAGACTGGTAAGGGCTGGACAATTGGGGTTAAGTGACTTTCGCACTGACATAGCTAGGAATTGTTTGAGGTCAGATGTGAACCCAGGACTACCCATCTCCAGGGCTAGCTCTCTATCCACTGAGGCACCTTTTTTTTAAACCCATACTTTCCATCTTAGTAATAATTCTAACACAGCAGAGTGGTAAGGGCTAGACAATTAGGATTAAGTGATTTTCTCAGGGTCATACAGCTAGAAAGGGTCTGAGGTCAGAGTTGTACCCAAGTCCTCCCAACTCTAGGCTTGGCTCTCTCTCCACCATCCTACCAATTTGCCTCCATCTACAAATTTTCAACCATCATTCATAATATAACATAAAATAACATAATATAATATAATACAATACAATATAATATAGTATAATGTAGTATAGTATAATATAATTTAGTATAATGTATAATATAATGATATATATGATATAATAATGAAATATGGCTCCACCTCTGAAGATAATGCATCTATTGCTTTGTTTTCCATTAGAGGCCACAATGCTGACTGTCTCCAATTCACCAGCCTAGTAGGAAGGGTTGGCATATTTCTTATTCTAATTGCCTCTTCAAGACCATTTATTATACCATTATCTCTTCTCATAATACCTTCCCTATTATAAAACTCAATTTAAAAATAAAATGCTTTCTCAAGGACTACTGATGACTTACTAATCAGCAAAACTAAAGCCTTTTTTTTCATTCCTCATCTTTGAGTCTTCCCTTGTACTTCCCTATCAATGACCAAATCCTCTGATTTCTATCTGGGCAAAAGCTCTTCTCTCTTCTCCCTCCCTTCACCTTACTACAGGACCTCAATTATCACTTGCCTAGATAATTATCATCAGCTATTCCTTCCTCCTCTCCTAAGTTCTAGCTCCCTTCTTAACATTGACAAAATTATGCACTGATGTGACCATATCACTCTTCTTCCCATGATGAATTTCTATGTATTCAATGAAGTTCAATTCAAATGTTACCTTCACCCAAGATCCTTCCCAGTTTTCCTAGTTGATAACAACCATCTTTCCTTTAACCTCATATGGAACATTGTTTCATATCTCTCTATTGCACTTATCGGCTAATATTATTTGTATAGTTATAGGCAAGGGTGTGCTGGAGCCAGATCAAACTGGTTCACAAGAACTGATTGTTAAATTTTCAGTATGAATATTTACATTTCAAAAATTGGGGAATGATACAAATCAAAGCTTGATTTGTTGTTTTATTGATTGTCTGCACTTAAAGTGATAGAGAAAATGTTAATAATACAAATTAAACTTTTAAAAATGTGTGCTATGTACCTTTCCTTCATCTCCCTCCCCACTCCCCTACCCTCTCAATCCCCATCAGAGAGCAGGTTGATAAAACGTTTAACTGAACACCATATGTTGTATTCTTCTGCTAGATTCTAAACTCCATGAGTCCAAAAAGTAAGTGTATTTCTCATGCTTAGCACAATGATCTCTGTATCTAGCAAATGCTTATTAAATATTTGTTGAATAAATGAATGAATCGAACTTGCTATCCAAAGAAGTTATTTAGTAGATGACAGAATAGATAAGAGGGCTTGGATGTAAAGTCATGAAGAGATGACTCAATTTAAATCCTATCTCGGGCATATAAATTGACTCTGGGCAAGTCAACTGAACTCTTTTGGCCTCAGTTTACTCATCTGTAAAATAAGGATAATACTTTCTACTTTATAGAGTTGTATAGATTAAATGTGTTTAGTACTTTACCAACCTTAAAGAGCTATATAAATGCTAATTATTATCAAATACCATTTGTTTCTGAATTAACATTAATTAAAAAGAAATATTGGGTAATAAATGTGTCCCTCATCTCATTTCCAAGAGAAAAAAGTAGCTGACTAGGTCCAATTAGTAACTCAATTATTAGTTAATTAGGTTCATAGTTTATTAGGTCCAATTGCCAAGATTCACTGTTACTATAGTCAAAAAGTTTCTGTATTCACTAGATTTATTCTGGAGAAGAACATGGGGAATCATCTTAAAACAACATTTTTTTAAAATTTATTAATTGTGTGGACAGGGATATAATAACTTCCCATGTTTATACCATATTCTGATTTATGTGACTCTGGACCAAACTTGAGGCTTTCTGAATAATATATTCTCTCTCTCTCTCTGTCTCATACCCCCTAGCCCAGGATTTCCCCTGGATACATCCCATTTTGGATGTATGTAGGTCTCTAGAGAAAAATGGAAAATAACCCTTGGCTTCTTCCATTCAGGAACTTAGACTAAGAAAACTACTATAGGACAAACTTTATTTAACTGGTCAAAAATGCAAAGAATAGCTAATAATTTCTTGACTCTCTTTACTGATAATTTCATCTTTCAAAAGGTACAGAAATCAACAATAGGAAAGTTTATGCTAGATCTGATTCTCATCATCAAAGAAGAATTGATTGCTGGGGTAGAAACAATGAGAAACTTGGGCAAAAGTGATCACTTCAACCTAGAACTTGTGTTAAAGGAGAAGAAAGAATCTGGGAGGAGTCTGTCATACAGCTTATTTCAAAGGGGCTAAGGAAAAACTAACACATAGATCAAAATTGTATAAGGGAAGTGAGGCCAGGAGAGGAAGAAAGCTCAGGGATAAAATTCAGACCATACTTTTTAGACAGAAAAGCAGGTATTCTTTATAGAGACCTATGTATATACACAGGGATCTCAAGTATCAACTTCTATTTTAAAATAACAAATGCCGACAATGGCAGTAAGGACAGGTAACAGAAAATGAATTCAAAAGCATGGCACAGTACTATCATAAATGTGAAAAGACTGCTAAAGTGGCGAAGAAAATCTTAAGACATCAAAAAAGATTTTTTAAAAATTTGTAATGGAGAAAGGCAGCATGTTATATTTAGGGGATGGAATTGACTCATCATCGGGGAGCTGTGGATTCAGTACCAGTCTCTGATAAATATTAGTTGTGAAACCTTGGGTAAGTCGATCAACCTCTAGTGCCCTAGGGAACTTCAAAAGACTATAACTGGCAGAAGTTGCCCAATTGGATTAGTAGGAGTGTCTTCAAACTATGTTTCCTTACAGATTTGAGGCATCAAATGGATCATCATATTGGACTCGGACTAGACATTTTTTGTTGTTGTTGTTGGTTATTGTTCAGATTAGTGGGAAATTGTCAGGGTAGGGGAGAGAGACTTTTTGTGGAATTTTGTGTGGTCTTCTACTAGAGGACCATTGGATTTGTAGTATATTGTTCATTTCAGATTTGTTGGTCAACACTAACTACCAGATGAGTGGCTAGTTGGAGGCAACCAGGTGGGTCAGTGAATAGAATGCTGGGTCTGAAGTCTGGACAACTTGAGTTCAAATCCAGCCTCAGATACTTACTAGCTGTGTGATCCTGGGCAAGTCACTTAATCTCTGTCTTGTTTCAGTCCATTGGAGGAGGAAATGGCTAACCACTCTAATATATTTGCCAGGAAAACTTCATCTATCGTACTGGCATTCTCTGTGGTCTATAGTGTCACAAAGAGTTGGATGCAACTGAACAAATAAATAACAATTAGTTGCTAAATGGTTCCTAGTGACCTTCCTGAATTTCTGAGAAATCCTGTATCGCATTAGGGTTCAATACAGGGTTTTGAACATGAAGTGATATAATTCAGGGACCTATCAAAGTAGTATTTGAAGTGAGTGAAACTTTTATAATATACTTTCTTTAGAAGCTGCTCCAAGGCTTTCATTCCAGTCTGGAAAACCAGAGAACCAGACATAGCTAGATGGTACAATGAATGGGATGCTGAAGTTATAGTCAGGATGACTTAAATCCAAATCTTGTCTCAGATAATTATTCACCGTGTGACTCTGAGCAATCTTATATCCTGTTGTGTGTTTACTATAGATGTCTTGATAACCCCCTCAGGTGTCAGGTAAATTGAGCTTTAAGGAAGGAAGGGACTTGAACAAAATAATGGGAGTTGGGGGGATCAGGGAGAGAGGGAGAGGAGTGTGAAGATGGAGAAAGTTCATTTAAGGCCTGGATGAGGGGAGAACAGAAATATAGAAGAGGACAAGTTGGGATAAAGACTTGAAAGTAGGAAGGAACATTGTCTCATGTGAATCACAGGTATTTGTATGCATGTCTTTCCCATCGTTAGATTTGTTAAGAGTAGGATTTGTGTCCTATATCTGTTTTTTATCTCTAGCTTTTCATAAACTGCTTTACATTAAGCAAGTACCTAGCACATGTTTGTTAAATTAAAGTAGAATGAGTAGAAACTCTTTCTTGAATATGATCTAAAATTCCTGTTTGTTTGCTTTTCCTTAAGCATAGTATAGTGGAAAGAGTACTGAATTTGATATTAGAAGACTTGTTTTGAATCAGGGTTCTGCCCCTAGTGTTTTTGGGTAGGAAATTAATCTTGGGGAATCATTTGCATTATCTACAAACTGAGTTGGGAGAGGAGTATGTGTGGGCAAAATGACTTCTATAATCCCTTTGAATTCGAAATCTATGATTAAGTAATTAATGTAATTAAAAATAAGCACCTACTATGTGCAAGGCATTGTAGAATCAAGCCAAGGAAGAAAAAAATAATCATTGTCCTCAAGAAGGTTTTATTAAACCTGTGGAACAATGAAAAGTAAGGAAGGGAGAGAAAAGTAATTAAAGTGCCAAGCTCTCAAATGCTAAAGACTCATGCATTATTATTTTAATTTTCCTAAGGTAAGTATAGCAAATGCCTAATTTCAATGATTTTATGTCAATTACATTGAAGGTTTGAGAAATTGAGCTTTTTCCCAAAGCTCATATTTTGGTAAATCTCCAGTGCATGTCATAAAACATTCCTTACGATTGACATAAGTGAATGTCCTAAATAAGCAGATGACTAATAATTTTATTACTTACTCTTCAGTTAGCTAGCCCCAAACTCAAAAATGTTTTCAATGACCAAAGTGAAATAGTTCATTATGTCATAGAATATTTTCAAATAAGTAGTTTAAATAGGAAGCAAACATGCATTTAAAAATATAGGATATTCAAATGCTTTATGATATTTTTGACTTTCAAAACATGTCCCAGGAAATGAGAAAATTGTGCCAGTATGAGTTATAAATCCATCAATACCCAGACCAGAAACTTAAAAAAAATCCCCAATAGCTGACCTAGTTGCATAAATTCATTTATAGAGAGAAAATCAGAATTAATTTTTATGAAGGTGGAACGACTTGCATTATAATGTAATCTCCATCCCTGGAAAATTTCCTGTGTCATGTAAGTGCTCTGTGGAAATGGCATCCTTCCAAGTAATTTCCTGAAAAAAAAAGTTCAGAAAATGTTCCTTTCTGGGCCATGACTACCGTAATTCACTTTGTCAGGCATCAAATAAGGTAATGGATATGGAAGCATTCTGAAAAGCATAAAGGGCTATATCTCTGTGAGGCTTATGTTTTATTATTATTGCTGTTGTGGTTGTTAATGAACGACTTTTTTTATTTCAAATGACAGAGGAGCAAGTATCAGCCAAGGAGAGTAATGGAATCAAAATAGGCTGAACTTGCTCATAGCAAATTGGGGTTTAAACTAAGTAACTGGAGAGTGAATTGGGTAAATGAGAGGTGTCTTAATTGCAGGGACTAGAAAGTGACTGAGAGTGCTGAAGATAAAACTAATGTACTATAAACCCAGCCTGAGATGCTGTAAATCAGTTAAACTATTTTTAGATGTTTCCTCTGGATCTTTGAGACCTTCCAGGGCTTAGAGAGGCTTCTGGGGATAGCTATAATTTATAATATTTCTCTGGGATGATCTCAGGAGCTCTGATAGCTTCATTAAGGTCTAAAAAGGGTGTATATGATACCTACCAAGTAGCCAAAATATGACTGACAGGAAAAATAAAAAGCAGAACAGGAGTCTGGCAGCTACACAGAAGAAAATTGGGAATTTCTGATTTGGAAGCCTTGAATTCTGCCCTTAACCTGAGGTGGATAGGAAACCTGGGCTATTATCATTTTAAAGATGTTTTTTATAATAATGTCCATAGGTAGCTTCCTATGCTCTCAATTAGTCAATATGCATTTATTAAGTGCTTACTACATACCAGTCTTTCCTAAATATGTACCACTGTGTTAAGTGCTGGAGATACAAAAAAATAAAAGGCAAGAATAGTTCCTGCCCTCAAGGAGTTCCCAGTCTAAAAGGGGACATAATAAGAAAATAACTCCATGAATACAAGATGCAGAGAGGGTAAATGAGAAGTTATCTCAGAAGGAAGACTTTAACATTGAGGGGGATCAGGAAGGGGAAATGATGTAATTTTTAACTAGGACCTGAAGAATTCAGGGAACCAGGAGAGAGAGATGAGGACAATGAGTGCCCTGGATATGGAGGATGGCCAGTGGAAATGCAGCTCACTTTGTGTGTCAATTATTTGTGAAGGCACTAATATTTTGGAAGATGGGAATAACAATAATTAACATTTGAATAATACTTTTAGGTAGTGTACATATGTTATCTCACTGGTTCTTTACATCCCCTGGGACTAGGTGCTATAATGACACCTATTTAACAAATGAGGAAATTGAGGATGAGAGAGATTAAGACTTGCTCAGGAGCTAGTAAATATCTGAGTTTGTATTTGAATTAAAGTATTCCTGATGCCAAGCTTAAGGCTCTAGCCATGGTACAACCAAACTATGTTTCCACTCAGTTTAATAGGCTTTTGGAGAAGTGGACATGTCTAATGTCTCTGAAGTAGGTGATCTTTAAAGTCTCTTTCAATTCTAAATTCTCTCCTTGGCAAGCACACACACACAGAGGCTTCTGCCTAGTCCTTTGCTAATCCTTTGTATGGCAGTACATGAAGAAACCAGGAGAATATTTCCAATCATCTTCAATAGTCAAATAAAATACAATTAATTCAGTTTGCCAAGATGATAGAAAACCCCAGTTTCTAAAATCAACTAGAAACCATATTGCATGCAATGGTAATGAGCAAAAATGAATGAGATTGCTCATGTGAGCTACAGCATTAAAAACCTTTTGATTGAGAATCATACATTTTCTGAAACCATTGCTCTGATCTTCATGCTAGCATAGGATCAGATGCTGATTACCATGACATTCTGCCTGGAACAAGCCTCAAACATTAAAGAACTGAAGGAGATCAAATCTAATATAGCAGGTTCTACTGGTAGGATTTTGTAAATCAACTTTATGAACATCCTGTCCAAAGGAGACAGGATTTAATTATCCTTCTCAGGCATGGGAAAATTTTCTGTGGTCTTTCTGTGTTTAGGGGCCACAACTCAACTTCTGTCACATATGTTTTGCTGGAATACTAAAATCCTTGGAAGACCATGGAATTCATCATCATCTTATCTCCTTCTATGCCAACCATTAATTGTTAGTTAATTTTTGTCTATTTTGCTTGGGTGTATGAAGAGAATGGAAGAGATTATGGTGATAATCTCTATACTTACCATAAGATATCAATCTCTCTTTAAAGGATATATCCTCCCATGGAAGAATTCATCAGTTGTTCCCCCTCCCACCAGTGAAACAAGTCTTCCCTATTTCTTTTTCCCTCTTTCAATCTCTTTTCCTCCTCCTCTTTATTCTATAGACATTCTTTTTTTTTCTGAGAAATTGTTATTTTCCCTTCATTATTAGTTGTTGATTTTATTAAGGTACATCACATATTTCCCTGTTTTTTTCTTCCTCTCCTTCCCTTTTTTATATATCCTCTTGTTCAGTTTAGTTTCATAAAAACCCACTGATTCACCAGCAAGGGGGTAAGGAAGAGGTATAAGATTTAGTCTGTGATGTTTCAGTTCTGTTTCTCCATCACCACTTCTTTCCAGCTTCTGATTTCATTCTTGTCTCCTAGGTTACATTTAGAAAGAAATCTCTTAATTGTTTCTGTTGTTTTGTGGCTATTGTCCTTGATTGCTGTATTGGTTCACCTTTCCTGTACATTTATTGTATCGGGTGTTTGGGAAGTAAATAATCTCTTTGGGTTCAGTTTTCTTTCTTGGAATGTTTCCAGTGCCTTTTTATTGAATGCCCATCTTTTTTCATTAATGGTTAGGCTCAGATTTGCAGGGTAGGTCACCTTCGGTTGTGTCCTGACTGCCTTTGGGAACACATTATTCTGTTCCCTCCTGCAGTTTCTCATTTGGGTATTTGGTGTCCTTGATCAGGGAGACAGCTGAAGTTGCTTTATCATTTGCACATAATTACTATCTTGAAGAGGTTTGACAGGTCATAAGGATCTGAGAAAATGTCTGTCCTCCATTTTGTTGGTCACAAGACTAGGAATGTTAATTTAAGTTTACAAAAACTATATTCTATAATAACATATGTTTTAAAGTTTGCAAAGCATTTCCCTTACAAGTCTACCAAAAAAAAAAGTAGTGACGTAACGAAGCTATTCTTAACCCCATTTTACAGATTAGGAAACTGAAAGATCTAGGAAATTGTGTGACTAATCCATAGGTGTCCAATTAGAAAGTAACAAGGTCAGGATTAGAACCAGGGTCTTTGATTCCAAGTCTTGTGCTCTTTTCATTCTTTTATTTGGTGGGAAAACAGATAACAAATATTAATTAATTGGAATGGATCATTAGGTTTTTGTGTCATTTATGTATCATTCGTTAATGCTTAAAGAAGAAAAATGTAAGAGTATTACTTTTCCTCTTTATCATTTTAAAATTTCTTATTGTATTTCTTTGGGGATAGGGAACTCTTAGAACACCATGTACACTAAAAAATATCAGGTGACAAAATTTTTTTCCCATTTTTCTCATTCCAAAAGACTTCTGAAATTATTTTAAATGTTCTAGTCCTGATTTAGAAGTACATATATCAAGTAGAATTTCCCACATGCAGAGAATCCAATCTTTTACTTATCTTTCATTAACAACTTCTCCTCCCAGTCTTTCCCCATAGATAGATTTTGCAAATCATAGAACTTGAGCTTTAATGCCATCTGGAACACCAAAAGCTTACTAAGCTAGACTAGCAGTTTAAGATTCAGTTGTCATTGAAGCCATTTTTCACAAAAGCAAAGAGGGTGTCAAATTTGACCATCTATTTTCTTTCCTTCATCAGTTTCCAATAAATTACTTTAAAATCTCAAATCTCATTTACAGGTGTTTCAAATCAAAATTACTCAAACCATTAAGACACTGGAATAAATTCGGGAGAAGCAATGATTTACAAAGTGAAAGTGTCCCCATCATGCTTCCTTTGTATAGTGCTTAAATTGGTCTTTAGTTGAATATACTCCCTAATTTACTTATTCAGCCTCTTTTTAGAACCCAAATTGAATATGCTAATTTTATTCATCTGAACAATGGAACAGTGCATAAAGCCTGGAAAAACAGCACAGGGTCATGAGGCTAATCACTTCCACTCATTTTTCTTTTCTTCATTCTCTCTGCCTATTTTCTCTACTCTTATTGTTGAAAAGAGAACACAGAGAATTAGCAGGCCTCAAATCTGACCTAGCTTTTTCCTTTCTTTTTTGAGTGGCAAATTCTTTTGGAAGCCATTTTCTAGTGTTCTTAAAAAAAAAAAAAGACCAATAATGTGGAGTTTAATTAAAAACTTTATAATAAGTTGTGAGTTGATGCTCTGTGGTTTTGGATGTAGATATTGTTTATTAGAAAATATGTGCAATATATTAGATGTATATATACATGCCTACAGTTATGTCCTCTCTTAAACAAACAAGTTTTGATCATCTTGAAGACCACTTCCATCTTTATCTCCCTGTCGCCCTGCCCACATCCCCAGTTTGAAAATGTATAAATATTATACATGTATATACCAGTTAGGAAATATATTATCATCAGATTCCACATTCCCCAAAAGGAATATTAAAAATGCCTAGGCAGTCCTTCCCATAATCAGTTTACAAGCAATTTAAAATAATTCCAAAAAATGCTAAACATATTTCAGGCAATAACTTGAGTTGTGCTACAATAAGTAGTTAAAAGTTGAGTCAATCCAATGAAATATTTTTTTAAAAATCCCCCCAAAAATAAATAATAAAAATGCCTAGGCACAATGGACTTGAAGACTATTACAGGATCAGAAATGCAGTTTCAAAAATGGGGACAAAATATAAATGGCATGCATATCTAATTAGCACATGTCCCAAAGCTGGGAGCGAGAGCTAACACATTGGATAAGATAATTAGGGTAGGAAAGATCTCAGCAGATAGGAATGATGGGCCGTGTTAATAAGATGAAATAAGGTCCTTTAAAATTTTTAGGGGGAAATCCATTATTTCATCACCAGTACAGAAAGAAACTTCCTCATTAGCACAGAGCAAATGGCTTGAGTGGAGAGACTCCACTGGGGACAGATCATTGGAGAGCATTGATCAAACACTCAAAGATTTAAAAGTTCAAGGGACCCCAGAGGCCATCTGGTCTAGCCCTTCATTTTACAAGTAAGGCTCTGTGAGGTAGTGAGCTCCCCAAAATGACAGGGACAACTGCCATTTGTACTGTAGAATGCTTTACTTGTCCTACCACAGCTTAGTCTTAACATACTCCCGTGAGGCAGATGCTATTGTTATACTCTTCTTTCTAGATTAGGGAATGGGGACCCAGAAAGATTTAGTGAATTGTCCAAGGTCACACAGCTAATGTCTGGGATGGGATTTGAATCTAGGTCTTCTAGACTCCGAGCTATGTACTGTAATAGACCCAGTTTTTCCAGTGTTCTTTCCACTAAATTATGAAATAAGCCTCCAGTTCTACTTATAACTAGGTTGCAGAAGGGAAAGTAGGTTATGGATAGGCTAAAGAATAACAATGACAATCTTTTATAAAAATAAATAAACAATAGTTTTATTGATGTCTTTTGTTTTTATATTTACTAATTTCAGTCTGATACAAGAGTCACAGGAAGATTTATCCAACTGTAGGAGAAAATAGTAATAGCAATTGAGAAGTGATTCATGTGTGGTAATGAAGATAGATGGAATAAACATTTATTAAGTACCTACTGTGTAAAAGGTATTGTTTTAAGCACTTTACAAATATCTCATTTAATCCTCACACTGTGAGGTAGATGCTATTCACAATGTCCTTTTACAATCCAGGAAACTAAGGCAAACAGAAGTTAAGTGACTTACCCAGGGTCACTAAACTAGTCTGAGGCCAGATTTGGACTTAGGTCTTGCTGACCCCTGAGCGCAGCACTTTATCCACTTGGCTGCTTCACGGTGCATATAATTCAGGAAAGAAGTTAAGGAAAGGGTTTTACTTTAGGATTTGGCTATTTTTAGGCAAAAGAGAAGGAAACAATTAAGAAATGATTGAAAACACAAGGAAAGGCAGTTGATAGGGTGATATTTTGGAGGTGGTAAGAAATAGCAACAAGAATAAAGATGAAAGGATCAGTCTCAGCAAAGAGGAGTCCCAGAGATGGCAAGGGTCATTCTAATCTATGAACCTCTTGGAGACAGTCCAAACAATAATTTCTGGGCCACTGATATGTAGTAGTTCCATCTTATGAAAAGTTAGTCTCCTCCTCGGGGAGAGGGTCATTAGATTTGGACTAAATATTTAATAGCAAATTTTGTGGCTGTTTATTTGTATCTGATTCTTTGTGATCCCATCTGGAGTTTTCTTGACAGACACTGGAGTAGTTTCCTTTCCAGCTCATTTTGTTAGATGAGGAAACTGAGGCAAAGGGCTAAGTGACTTGGCTAGAGTCACATAGCTATTAAGTGTCTGAGGCTAGCTTTGAACTGAAGAAGAGAAGTCATCTTAAGTCTAGGCCTGGCACTCAATCCACTGTGCCACCTACCTGCCCTAATAGCAAATGAAATGTAGACATTTCAAACATCACTGTCAGTTCCAGTAGTTTAAAGCCTTGAGAGTGAGAGAGCAGGTATAATATTTTCTAAAAAAGATTCCACCCAAAACTGCTGGTCTCTTCCCACCAGATCTCTATCACCTTGGGGTAGGTGGGTGCAGTTAGAAGAGATCTGGGCCAGTAGAACTGTGCGTACACTCAGTCAACAGGCTTTGCTCTTTCTGTGACTTCCTCTTGGTTTCTGACTGTAGGCTGTATTTGTGGATTAAAAAAACAATTTTTTATATGGCCTAGGGACTGTTACATTAAAAACCCATTGGACTGGTTTTTGGATTAAGCCATTCAGGCCTTTGTGCCAAAAATGGCATCTTGACTGATTAATCCTTATACCCTTTATGCCTATCCTAGCCAGAAAATTAGAAAGAAGCACAAAATGGCCCGCTGTCCTTGACTGACTGCTGACTATCCAGTTTATCCAGCTTCTCTTTGACTTTGCCTGGGACCCTGAAGTTCCCAAACCCTCTGCTTTTATGCAACTCAGCTTTGTTTGGTAATTATTTACCTTCCATCTCTTGCACTACCTTCCAGAGGCACATCTAAGAGTGTTCCTGTCTACCCTTGAGATTGGTGCCTTATTCTTCTCCCATACTAACTTGCAACCTTCTCATTGAGAGCCAGAGCATCAATATCTTCTGGGATACTCTACTGCTAGCCCAGTCCAGATGTTGCTAGTCTCTTCTGTCCACTAGTAATCAAGATGGCCAGAAATCCCTGGCCCATGTTTAGATCATTAACTCTTGGTTTCCTGCCTTAAAGCCTGACTGTTGCTCACTATTCTAGGCCTTGGGGAAATTTTCAGTCATTTCTTCATTTTAGGGTAAGGACTTGTCCATCAAGGAATAATGCATAACTATGTTATACTCTTCCCCTACCACTATATATAGTTGGAAATTAATGAACCCCTAAAAACTACATTACCCAAAATTCCCTTCTGTATTACCTAGAATCGTTTCCCCTTTTCCTGTGTCCTCACATTTAGTGGTGATTGTATTTGTTTGCTATGTCTACTTCCTCTTGCTCTTCTGCTGGTTTAGCACCTTTTTAGCTAGTTCTTTTTTTACTTTTGTCATTATTAATAAAACTTTTAAAATATAATACTTAGTTATTGAATATTAATTTTAAAATCCACAACTATCACTCAGTGACCTCTCTGCTCCTTTGAGAAGCCATGTGGGCATGTCTACATGTATATGTGTATATATCTATTATATATATATAGTTATCCTACATATGTTTTTCTCCTCCCACTATCAGGAACTTTTTCTCC
This sequence comes from Monodelphis domestica, assembly GCF_027887165.1. Taxonomy (NCBI): domain Eukaryota; kingdom Metazoa; phylum Chordata; class Mammalia; order Didelphimorphia; family Didelphidae; genus Monodelphis; species Monodelphis domestica. The sequence continues at coordinate 306,312,979 of NC_077230.1, forward strand.
TTTAAGTATATATTATACCCTTCTAAATCCACTTCAAAATCTTGGTAACTAACGATCTAAAGGTCTAAAGATCTACAGGATAATCCCCTTCTTTCCTCAATGAATTCAGTATCCAGCTCAAATCTACTCTTGCCCTCAATCCTAGGGAACTTCGACATACATATCAATACTCCCTTCAAACACTCTAACCTCTGAATTCCTCACCTACTCATCCCTATTCCACCTCAGCCACACACAAAAATATCTTCAGTTGCTACAAATGTACCACCTCTAGGCTCATGAACTCTAAAAATTCCCTTATCTGATCACAACCTTTTGGGTTGCCATCTCTCCCTCTGCCTTCTAATATCATCATCTCTTCTTTTCCACCGTGATTGCTTAACCCTTCCGTTCTCTCCCAAACTATCAGCCCTGCATTAGCCAAACTCTTCTCCTTCCCCCATCTTGATCCCTTGTTAAACCAGGTCAGCTATGCATTGTCTTCTTTCCTTTTGTCCCTTGCCCCTTAACATATTGCTGAATGTGCCCTGCCAAGCCTCAGCTTTGAATTACTCCTGTCATCTGATTCTTTTGCTTCTACATGTGTGCTACTAAATGAAGGTGGAGAAAATCATGCAACTGTGCTGACTGTCCAATATAAATTTGCCATATAACATTCAATAGGTCCTCATTGCTGCCAGACAATCCTTCTATACATTCCCAATGAACACTATCCAATTCCCAATAGCAGCACTTCCATACTTTTTCATTCCTCAAACATGAAACCTTCCATGGCTTCCCCTGTCTTTCCCTTCTGAGCTGAGAACCTTGACACATAGTTTACTAAAAAAATGAAGCCATTTGCCAAGAGGTTCCTCCTTTCTTCATATCATTCAGATACCTTTTGCCACTATCTCACACAAAGAGATGGCCCTTCTCCTTGCTGAGGCAAGCCACTCTCCTAGCATTCCATCCCATTAGCTCTATCTGATTGCCTCTCCTATCACAATTATATTCAAACTATTGCCTACAAACATACATGTGTCTCTCTTAAAAAAAAAACCTTATTTGATCCATCCATCCCCATTAACTCTCATCCCATATCTCTTCTCCCTTTTATGGCTAAACTCCTTGAACATCTATAAAATGTTTCTCCATTTCTTCTTTTGTCACTCTCTTCTTAACACCTTACAATTTAGCTTCTGACTTCATCTAATCTTTAAACTATGCTTTTCCAAGTTACCAATGATCTCTTAATTGCAAAATCCAATGACTTTTTCTCAATCCTTTGCTTTATGAATCTCCTTGTGATTTCTGACACTGTGGATCATCCTCTTCTTGTTACTTTCTTCTCTCTAGGTTTTCAGGACTTGACTGTCTTAGTGCTCTTCCTATCAGATGGCTCCTTCTCATTCTTTTTTACCCACAGGCATCTATCCTGGGCCCTCTTCTCTTTCTATACTATTTCACTTGATGGTCTCACCAGCTCTTATGGATTAAGTTATCATCTCTACATTGATAATTCTCAAATCCACTTATTTAGTCCTGACCTATTGCTGATCTCTAGTCTCACATTTCCTCCACTGGCCTATTGGACACCTTGAACTGGATGTCCTGTAGACATCTTAAATTCAACATGTCCAAAAATGGATCTTTCTTCCACAAATCTCCCCATTTCCAAATTTCCCCAATGGGTACCAACCACCATCTTCTCAACCTCTCAGGTTCACAACCTAGGTGTCATCCTTCTGTCTTCACTGTCACTCATCTCTTGTATCCAGTCTGTGGCCAATAACTTGACTTTGCCTTCATAATGTTCCCTACATTCATTCCCTTCTCTCCTCTGATACTTCCTCTATCATGGGGCATGTCCTTATCTCATCACACATGGACTATTGCACTAACATACTGGTTGTTCTGAAGTCTCTTCCTACTCTAGTCTATCCTCCAATTGGCTACCAAAGCGATTTTCTTAAAGCACAGATTTGATAATTTTACCATCTTTACCATCTCCTCCTCTCCCCAATAAACTCCAGTGGTTCCTATCACCTCCATGATCAAATATAACCCCCCATTTGACATTCAAAACATTTTATAATCTTTCCCTTCCCCACATCCTCTTCAACCTTTCTAGTTTTAAACCCAACATGTACTCTAACACTGACCTCCTTGCTCTTGTGCAAACAAGACATTCTACATGTTGGCTCTGAGCATTATCTTTGGCTGCCCCCATGCCTGGAGTGTTTTCTCTTCTCATCACTGACTTCTGGCTTCCTTGACATCCTTCAAGTTGAAGCCAAAGTCCCACCTTCTTCAGGAAACCTTTCTAATCCCTTCTTAATTCTGGTTCTTTTCTTCTGTTGATTATTTCACATTTATTCTTTTATGTAACTCATTTATACATAGTTATTGCAAGTTGTCTCCCCTAGAGACTATGAGCTTCTTCAGAGCATGGATTCTCTTTTGCTTTTCTCTGTAGTTCAAGCACTTCCCACAATGCTTGGCATATAGAAGGCACTTAATAAAAGCTTACTGACTGCCAGCTTTCTCAGAGCTACTCTTGCCAACTCTTCCTTGGCTTCACACACTTTGTGAATGGGAAGGTAGAACACAAGAGTGGTGGCGCCACAAGGAAAGTATGAAGAGAGACTTCACTGAAGGTCTTCAAGCAAAGGCTGGATGACCTCTTAGCAGACATGCTGTTGTCAAGAGGGTCCGTTTGGGGGTTTGGGTTGGCTTAGGTGGACCTTGGAGACTCCTTTTATCTCTGAAATTCTATGACCCCATTGTTTAGGTAGCACATGTGCTAAACAGAGAGCTAACATACACACAGACTCCCAAGAGGCCGCTCTGGCAATGCTTCTTCTACTACAGTACAGAAAGGAGTAATTAGCTCAAACCGCTAGAACACATCAGGAAACATACTTACAAACACACACCAAAAAGGTCAGGACTCTACTGGGGTTCCCACGCCAAATCTTCCAAAATCAACAGTATGGCTTGGCTGAATGTTATCAAAAATGAGTATCTGCACATTCCGCTGCCATGATTCAATGACTATTTCCTGCCCACACTTCCCTTGGCTCTCTGACCCCACACCGGCTTTGGCTTTCACTAGTAGTGATGTCAGACATTTCAGTTCAGCCTTGTATGGATCATAAATAGAGGTCAGGATGCATGGAGGACTATGACTAAAACTTCATACCATTTCATAACTCCATTCACCCTTTTAAAATTGTATTAATAGCTTTTATTTTTATATCACCTTCAAATCTGAATATTGTCCCTCACCCTCCCCTGCCCAGAAAGCCATCCCTTGGAACAAAGATGTAATATGAAAGAGAAAAGGAGTTTAGCAAAACTAGTCAACACATAACTGAAGCTGATAGTAAATGTCGTCTCTGCATAGAAGGATGACAGATTAATTTTCTCAACTTTTCCCTACTATTCCAATCTCTCTTTAAATGATGCCAATGACGAAGAATATCAAGAGTTTTATTCTTGCAAGTTTTATCTAATATCTATTCCATTAGTGTTACATTTTGTTAAAGTTCTTTCAATCTCAAGTTACCTGATATTATGTGGAATGTCCACTAAAGAATAGTGATGAAAGACTCAACTAATTTTTTTTAGTTGTGAAATATCATAGGTGAAAGCTGTATAATAAATGTTACTAAACAATTCAAGAGGTACTCCATACTTACCTTGCCTTGGATGCTATACCTACATTACCAGTCCAGAAAAAAAGATAGAAAAGTGAAGTTTCAACTGAAGTATGGAAGTGCTTAGTGATGGAAATGAACCACAACAGAGAGGAATAGGTCAAGAGGAGAAGAGCTCTTAAGAGGTGATGCCATTGAATTTTTCAAGATAATAGAGAAGAAAACTATTGGGGTTTGTGGAAACCTAGGGAGGAAACCTTGATAGGAGAGGGTCATTCTTTTCTAGGGCTTCATGGCCCAGAATCTCAAGAGGTCTAAAGCAATGGAAACCTTTAGAGGGGATTTAGAAAACATCTCTCATCCTTTTAGAGAAGAGTCTGACATCTAGGGAAGAAATAGTTGGATAACCAGACATATAAGAAGTCCTCCTGTCAGAGGGTCCTATACTTAGAACTGATCATAGAAAGGTTAAGATACCTATCAACCTTTTCAGACTGGATCTATCTCTTCTAAATACCTTGGAGTATGATATTTCCTCCAAGTCACACAGGGTCAGGCTGGAGGAGTCTGGAGACTTCAAGAACTGGGACTATTTCAATTATGCAGGAGGAGAGGTTAGAATAGGATCAAATGATAATAGAAATTAAAGTTACAAGGGACTTTGTGATCATTAGCCTAATAGCTCCCCATTCCTAAGTAAGAAAATTGGAGCCCAAAGAGATGAGGTTTTCTAGGTTCATAGAATTTATAACTGGAAAAATTTATTAGAGAATACCTAGCACAACCCATTAACTTTCTAGAAGAAACTGAGCCTCATTGAGAAAAAGGGAATGAAGTATTATGTAGTGAGAGGTAGTAAACAAGTCAAAGGGTCTCAGGTCAAACTCTATCTCTACCTGTGTGACTTGAGAACTATCATTGTGCAGTAGCAACACTGGCTCTGGAGCTCAAGGTTGTAGGTTCAAGTCCCTACCTCCCCTCCTTTCTACCTATATCTTCTCTGGTGCTCTCTTTCTTCATCTGGACTAGAAATATGGGGCTAAATAAGATCCTTCACCTCTCCAGGACTCATTTGTCTCATCTGTAACATGAATTTGTTGGATTTGATCTCAAAGGGCCCTTTTCAAGCTCTCTAAAGCCTAGGAAATGATTTGCCCAAGTCATAACTATTATGGTTCACTTAACTTGTCTTTTATTGTTAGGGGCCCCAGAAAACTGTAACCTATGTTACAAATTGTACATATGTATCAAATCCCACTGGCAGCCTCTTAATTAAGAATGGTTTCTATATTTTTGTATTTAAAGATGTAAAAAGCATTTTTAGCTCACCTGCCTTACAAAAATGGACAGTAGACCTGGTTTGGCTCATGGACTATATGGTTTGTCAGTCTTTTTTTAAGGTGAATTTGTGATTACTCTTTAAAATACTGACATGTACCCCTAAAGAAAATGGGTGTGGGGAACTTCCGGTTAAGATGGCGGCTTAGAGAAAGCTGAAGTTCAGATCTCCGGAAAACCCTTCCCGACCAATCTCAAACTAGAAGCTCCTAAGGCGCCGAAATTCAAAACGATCAACAGCACAGACCCTGGGAACCCTCCTCCTGGACCTGGACCCGGTTCAAAAGGTACGGCTCCCCTTAAAAGCCAGAACCCGAGATCCCTCGGACCTCAGGGGTAGGAGCGCAGAGTCCAAGGCTCCCGGAAGCGGCAGCCGCGCCGGGCTCAGAGAGCAGGGTCTGAGGAACAACAACCCTCAGGGTCTTCTACCCAAGTCCCAGTCCGGGTGAAAGTTACTGCCTGGGGCTTCCGCTGCAGAGAGCCTGTCGGTCCGGGTGAAAGTTACTGCCTGGGGCCTCCGCTGCAAAGAGCTGGTCGGTCCGGGTGAAAGTTACTGCCTGGGGCCTCCGCTGCAGAGAGCTGGTCAAAACAACAGCAACCCTCAGGGCGGGCAAGACAGCCTCACGGGCTGGATCCTGCTATCCAAGTCTCAGTGAAAGTCTGTGCTCTCGGAGCTTGGGGAAGCGGCAGCCCATCCCCCCGCAGGCCGACGAAACAGCCTCATGGCCAGGGATTCTGAAGGCAACTTCTGGAAATCGAGCCAGGGGGAGAGTGTGGCCTCGTGGTCCGACCCTTCCATTCCAGTTCCAGTGAGGCATATTCAGTTTAACCCAGGGAACGCTCATAGAACCAACATCTGCCCAGGACTAAAGCCTCTGATCACCAGACAAAGACAAGAAAAGCCAATCCTCCACATTCAGAGATGACAAACTCCACAGAAGCACAGAAGCCCCAAAATACCAAGAAAAATAAGAAGAAAGGGGCGACTCTGGACACATTCTATGGAGCCAAAATACAAAATACAGAGCAGATAGAAGAAGATATACAAGAAAATTCTCCAAAATCTTCCAAAGAAAATAGAAACTCTCCACAAACCCATGAAGAATTTGAATCAGAAAGGACCAAAAAGATGGAAGCCCTCTGGGAGGAAAAGTGGGAAATGATGCAAAAGAAATTCACGCATCTACAAAACCAGTTTGACCAAACTGTAAAAGAAAACCAGGCTTTAAAGCAAGAACTAATAAAGCAAAGCCAAAACACCAAGAAATTAGAAGAGAACATAAAATATCTCACCGACAAGGTGATAGATCTGGAAAACAGGGGGAGAAGAGAAAATTTAAGAATAATTGGACTCCCAGAAAAGCCAGAAATAAACACCAAACTGGACATGGTGATACAAGATATAATCAAAGAAAATTGCCCAGAGATTCTAGAACAAGGGGGCAATACATCCACTGACAGAGCTCACAGAACACCTTCTACACTAAACCCCCAAAAGACAACTCCCAGGAATGTAATTGCCAAATTCCAAAGCTATCAAACAAAAGAAAAAATCCTACAGGAAGCCAGAAAAAGACAATTTAGATATAAAGGAATGCCAATCAGGGTCACACAAGACCTTGCAAGTTCTACGCTGAATGATCGTAAGGCATGGAACATGATCTTCAGAAAGGCAAGAGAGCTGGGTCTCCAACCAAGAATCAGCTACCCAGCAAAACTGACTATATACTTCCAAGGGAAAGTATGGGCATTCAACAAAATAGAAGACTTCCAACTTTTTGCAAAGAAAAGACCAGAGCTCTGTGGAAAGTTTGATACCGAAAATCAAAGAGCAAGGAATACCTGAAAAGGTAAATATTAAGGAAAGGGGGAAAATGTTATCTTCTTTTACTCAAAGTCTCTTCTATAAGGACTACATTTATATCAACCTATGTATACTAATATGTGGGGAAAATGTAATGTATAAATAGGGGGTAAAGAAAGACCAAATAGAATAATGGTTCTCACACAAAGATTCACAGGGGAAGGGGAGGGGAAGAAAACTCCTATAAGAAGGAGAGGAAGAGAGGGGGGGGGTTTACTTAAACCTCAATCTCAGGGAAATCAACTCTGAGAGGGAAAAACATCCAGATCCATTGGGATCTTGAATTCTATCTTACCCAACAAGGGTAAGGAGAAGGGAAAACCAAGGGGGGGAGGGGGAGAGGGAGAACAAAAAGGGAGGGAAAGAGAGGGGGGAGGGGGAGGGAACAAAAAGGGAGGGACTAAAAAGGGAAACATCAAGGGAGGGGACAAGGGGGACTGATTCAAAGTAAATCACTGGACTAAAAGGTAGAGCCGAAGAAGAAAAGGTTAGAATTAGGGAAGGCAATCAAAATGCCAGGGAGTCCACAAATGACAATCATAACTTTGAACGTGAATGGGATGAACTCACCCATAAAACGTAGACGAATAGCAGAATGGATTAGAATCCAAAACCCTACCATATGTTGTCTTCAAGAAACACACATGAGGCGGGTTGACACCCACAAGGTCAGAATTAAAGGATGGAGTAAGACCTTCTGGGCCTCAACTGATAGAAAGAAGGCAGGAGTGGTAATCATGATATCTGATAAAGCCAATGCAAAAATAGACCTGATCAAAAGGGATAGGGAAGGTAATTATATTTTGTTAAAAGGGACTCTAGACAATGAGGAAATATCATTAATCAACATGTATGCACCAAATAATATAGCACCCAAATTTCTAATGGAGAAACTAGGAGAATTGAAGGAAGAAATAGACAATAAAACCATACTAGTGGGAGACTTAAACCAACCATTATCAAATTTAGATAAATCAAATCAAAAAATAAATAAGAAAGAGGTAAAAGAAGTGAATGAAATCTTAGAAAAATTAGAATTAATAGACATATGGAGAAAAATAAATAGGGATAAAAAGGAATACACCTTCTTCTCAGCACCACATGGCACATTCACAAAAATTGACCATACATTAGGTCACAGAAACATAGCACACAAATGCAAAAAAGCAGAAATAATGAATGCAGCCTTCTCAGATCACAAGGCAATAAAAATAATGATTAGTAATGGTACATGGAAAACCAAATCTAAAACCAATTGGAAATTAAACAATATGATACTCCAAAACCGTTTAGCTAAAGAAGAAATCATAGAAACAATTAATAATTTCATCAAGGAAAATGACAATGGCGAAACATCCTTTCAAACCTTTTGGGATGCAGCCAAAGCGGTAATCAGAGGCAAATTCATATCCCTGAAAGCTCATATTAACAAACAAGGGAGAGCAGAGATCAATCAATTGGAAATGCAATTGAAAAAACTCGAAAGCGATCAAATTAAAAACCCCCAGCAGAAAACCAAATTAGAAATCCTAAAAATTAAGGGAGAAATTAATAAAATCGAAAGTGATAGAACTATTGATTTAATAAATAAGACAAGAAGCTGGTACTTTGAAAAAACAAACAAAATAGACAAAGTACTGGTCAATCTAATTAAAAAAAGGAAGGAAGAAAAGCAAATTCACAGCATTAAAGATGAAAAGGGGGACAGCACCTCCAATGAGGAGGAAATTAAGGCAATCATTAGAAATTACTTTGCCCAATTATATGGCAATAAATACACCAATTTAGGAGAAATGGATGAATATATACAAAAATACAAACTGCCTAGACTAACAGAAGAGGAAATAGAATTCTTAAATAATCCCATATCAGAAATTGAAATCCATCAAGCCATCAAAGAACTTCCTAAGAAAAAATCCCCAGGGCCTGATGGATTCACCTGTGAATTCTATCAAACATTCAGAGAACAGTTAACCCCAATACTATACAAACTATTTGACATAATAAACAAAGAGGGAGTTCTACCAAACTCCTTTTACGACACAAACATGGTACTGATTCCAAAACCAGGCAGGTCAAAAACAGAGAAAGAAAACTATAGACCAATCTCCCTAATGAATATAGATGCAAAAATTTTAAATAGGATACTAGCAAAAAGACTCCAGCAAGTGATCAGAAGGATCATTCACCATGATCAAGTAGGATTCATACCAGGGATGCAGGGCTGGTTCAACATTAGGAAAACCATCCACATAATTGACCACATCAACAAGCAAACTAGCAAGAACCACATGATTATCTCAATAGATGCAGAAAAAGCCTTTGATAAAATACAACACCCATTCCTATTAAAAACACTAGAAAGCATAGGAATAGAAGGGTCATTCCTAAAAATAATACACAGTATATATCTAAAACCATCAGCTAATATCATCTGCAATGGGGATAAACTAGATGCATTCCCAATAAGATCAGGAGTGAAACAAGGATGCCCATTATCACCTCTACTATTTGACATTGTACTAGAAACACTAGCAGTAGCAATTAGAGAAGATAAAGAAATTGAAGGCATCAGAATAGGCAAGGAGGAGACCAAGTTATCACTCTTTGCGGATGACATGATGGTCTACTTAAAGAATCCTAGAGATTCAACCAAAAAGCTAATTGAAATAATCAACAACTTTAGCAAAGTTGCAGGATACAAAATAAACCCACATAAATCATCAGCTTTTCTATATATCTCCAACACAGCTCAGCAGCAAGAACTAGAAAGAGAAATCCCATTCAAAATCACCTTAGACAAAATAAAATACCTAGGAATCTATCTCCCAAGACAAACACAGGAACTATATGAACACAACTACAAAACACTCGCCACACAACTAAAACTAGACTTGAACAATTGGAAAAACATTAACTGCTCATGGATAGGACGAGCCAATATAATAAAAATGACCATCCTACCCAAACTTATTTATCTATTTAGTGCCATACCCATTGAACTACCAAAATACTTCTTCACTGATTTAGAAAAAACCATAACAAAGTTCATTTGGAAGAACAAAAGATCAAGGATATCCAGGGAAATAATGAAAAAAAACACATATGATGGGGGCCTTGCAGTCCCAGATCTCAAATTATATTACAAAGCAGCAGTCATCAAAACAATTTGGTACTGGCTAAGAAACAGAAAGGAAGATCAGTGGAATAGACTGGGGGAAAACGACCTCAGCAAGACAGTATACGATAAACCCAAAGATCCCAGCTTTTGGGACAAAAATCCACTATTCGATAAAAACTGCTGGGAAAATTGGAAGACAGTGTGGGAGAGACTAGGAATAGATCAACACCTCACACCCTACACCAAGATAAATTCAAAATGGGTGAGTGACTTAAACATAAAGAAGGAAACCATAAGTAAATTGGGTAAACACAGAATAGTATACATGTCAGACCTTTGGGAGGGGAAAGGCTTTAAAACCAAGCAAGATATAGAAAGAATCACAAAATGTAAAATAAATAATTTTGACTACATCAAACTAAAAAGCTTTTGTACAAACAAAACCAATATAACTAAAATCAGAAGGGAAACAACAAATTGGGAAAAAATCTTCATAGAAACCTCTGACAAAGGTTTAATTACTCATATTTATAATGAGCTAAATCAATTGTACAAAAAATCAAGCCATTCTCCAATTGATAAATGGGCAAGGGAAATGGACAGGCAGTTCTCAGATAAAGAAATCAAAACTATTAACAAGCACATGAAGAAGTGTTCTACATCTCTTATAATCAGAGAGATGCAAATCAAAACAACTCTGAGGTATCACCTCACACCTAGCAGATTGGCTAACATAACAGCAAAGGAAAGTAATGAATGCTGGAGGGGATGTGGCAAAGTAGGGACATTAATTCATTGCTGGTGGAGTTGTGAACTGATCCAACCATTCTGGAGGGCAATTTGGAACTATGCCCAAAGGGCGACAAAAGAATATCTACCCTTTGACCCAGCCATAGCACTGCTGGGTCTGTACCCCAAAAAGATAATGGACACAAAGACTTGTACAAAAATATTCATAGCTGCGCTCTTTGTGGTGGCCCAAAACTGGAAAACGAGGGGATGCCCATCAATTGGGGAATGGCTGAACAAACTGTGGTATATGTTGGTGATGGAATACTATTGTGCTCAAAGGAATAATAAAGTGGAGAAGTTCCATGGAGACTGGAACAACCTCCAGGAAGTGATGCAGAGCGAGAGGAGCAGAACCAGGAGAACATTGTACACAGAGACTAATACACTGTGGTATCATCGAACGTAATGGACTTCTCCATTAGTGGCGGTGTAATGTCCCTGAACAACTTTCAGGGATCCAGGAGAAAAAAAACACCATTCATAAGCAAAGGATAAACTATGGGAGTGGAAACACCGAGAAAAAGCAACTGCCTGAATACAGAGGTTGAGGGGACATGACAGAGGATAGACTTTAAATGAACACTCTAATGCAAATACTATCAACAAAGCAATGGGTTCAAATCAAGAAAACATCTAATGCCCAGTGGACTTACGCGTCGGCTATGGGGGGTGGGGGGGAGGAAAAGAAAATGATCTATGTCTTTAAGGAATAATGCTTGGAAATGATCAAATAAAATATATTAAAAAAAAAAAGAAAATGGGTGTGGTGATTTCAAGAAAGAGGATAGGCAAGGAGAGAAAAAATTCCTATACCTCTTCTCTAGGCAAAGCTATCTGGTCATGGGGAGAGATGTAAGACACCAGTAAAGGGAGCCAGTGAGCCAAGCCCTGGGTTTGCTGGTAGATGTGGGTGGCTTAGGATGCAATAGGTTTATGGCACTAAAGGCTGATTTGGAGAGAGGGCAAGGTAAATATGGAGAACCTCTTGAAATGCTTAGTAACATTTATTCTGCAGCTTTCACCTATGATATTTCACAACTAAAAAAATGTTCTAGGCTCCTCCTCTAATATAGAAATGCTTCAGATTGGCTAGATTCTCAGGTGGTAGAAACCAACTTTCTTCAGTTAAGTTTGAGTGAGAGACAGATATTCCAGAGAAGGATCAGCATTGCTTGCCACTAAGAGAAAAAATAATTGGAGTGTAGTAATAACTGTCATACTTAATTCCATGCTTTGCACTTTTTCTAAAAATAATTTAGGACAATTAATCCCTACAACTTTTGTGGTTGCAGCCCCTTTTGGCCCTACTCTATCAAAATGTACAAATCCCATGAGCATCTTCATTCTCTTGACACATACCTCCTAGTATGTTATTACCCTTCTGCTCATACCTGATGCTAAAGCTGCTTATCAATGTATTCATTCAAGGTGAAGACTAGCTTAAGATTAGTTCCTTTTTCTGAACCTCCATTATATCTGCCCACATCAGTGTTGTATTAACATTGATATTTTAAAAATGAACAATTCTGAAAGACTTAAGAATTCTGATCAAAGATATGATCAATCATGAGTCCAGAGAACAAATGAAGAACTCTGCACACCTTATGAAATAGGAGATAATGGGCTAATATGCAAAATGACAAGCATTTTAAAATGTGGTCAATGTAGAAATTTGTGTTTCTTGATCATGCTTATAAAATTGTTCCTTCTTTCCTCCATCTCTCCTTTCCTTTCATCCCTCCTTTTCAGTGGGTTTATGGGGATATAAGGAAGAAAAAATGCTTATAATTAAAAAATAGATAGATAGATATGCACATATATCTATATCTATATCTATGTATGAGAATGAAAACATTAAAAAAAGATATTGATTTCTCAGCAGCATGATCCAAGCATGGTCGTTCACTTTGTGCCACACTCATACAGTGACATCCACAAAGAATGACAGTGATGATGAAGGTGCTCTAGCCATCTCAACATTGTCCCCATTGTTAAATTAAAAAAAAAATAAATAAAGGCTGGTTTTATATCTCAAAGGCAAATGGGTTAAATTCTCTGTTCCCATCCTTTATTAATAATGATGGTTATAATAAATGACACTTAAGCAGAGCACTTTCTAATCTCCCTTGAAGCTCACAACAAACCTGTGAGTTAGGTACCACAGATATTACTTTCATTTTCCAGATGAGGAAACCAAGGCTTGAAGAGATTGTCATGCTCACACAGCCACTGAACAGTCAGTGCTGGGATTCCGAGTCCAACACTCTCTACAACACCATTTTGCCTCTCATAAGCAGCAATCACAATATGTTCTGATTCTAGGATAGCTTTTGCTTATGGGACAGCACACTCTTTGGGAGGATTTTATTCTCTATTTTGTTGCTGTTTTCCCACAGGCATCAATTTTCTTTACCAAACCCCAAATATATAAGAAACAGATGTCTTCTAAGAGAAACCTGGTCTGGTCTGTTTTTACACCAGACTTACTTAATATGTGGTTCTTCTTTTAAGGGAAGAAAAACAGATCTAAGTTTATATTTACAAATTTAAAGACTATAAACCACATCCCTCCATTAGATAGGCTGGTCTCAAGTGAGTTCTAGCATAACCCAACACTTCCCTCTTTCCTAAGACATTAATGGAGTGGCTGGGCTCCCCAAGGTGGACCTGTCACCTGTCACTCATTTTCAACACCTAGGTTGCTGGTGTGATCTACTAGACACACAGATGGGACCAAAGATACCCAGGCACCGTCTGCTTTCATCCCTCGCAGAAGAGATGTGCAGTAACAGAGAACTTTGAGTAACAAATGACAGCTGTCTTGAGAGCTGCCAGGCTTCAAGACTCATTATGATCCCTTGCCCTACCTTTCTGGCTCCCTGTTACTATGACAGGTTTGCCAGCACAAGAAGGAAGTTTCTGAGGGGTTACATTGAATTGTAGTCATGTAAAAAATGTACTCCTTCATATTCCAATATCTGGTGTAAGCCGAGGTGTTATTCATCTGCATTCTCACTTAGAGGTTGGCTGGTGTCATTATTTTAAGACCTGGTCATGAAATTGAGGCACAGGGCAATGTCGAGATTACAAATGGTGAGAACACGAGGCAGTGGCTAAGAATGCTAGATTTGGAGGCAGAGGATGTGGGACTGCCATATATTATCTGTATCAACCTTTCTAGGCTTCAAGTTCCTTCTTTGTAAAATGACTTATCACAAGTTTGCACAGTGGAAAGTACAGAAAATTTGTACAGTGGCATGTGGAGTTCATGATCCTTCCATTTAAATTCCAGCTCTGCTACTTACTATGTGTGTTACTTTGGGTAAGTCAGTTCTTTAGGTCTCAGTTTCCTCCTCTGAAATATGATGACCTAGGATGTCCTTCCTAATTTGAAATCAATGATCCTGCTGCATCAGCAAACCCTTTCAGCTCTGCATCTATGATTCAATGAATCAGATGCATTAATAAATAGAAAGCACTTTGCAAACTGAAAGCACTATATACATGTTAGCTATTATTACTGGGGTTTTTTACTGTTATTGTTACTATGTTATGTTACCTAATTCTTATTTAACTCACTGGGCCTCTCTGTCTTTCTATTGATCTTTGGTCAGTATGCATTGTCTTCCTCATCCAAAGATACTGTGATATGGATGTGGCCATCAGTATTTTCTTCCTGGATTATTTATTTCATGGATGATCTCCAACATAGGCCATGTGATTCAAGCCTTTCCTGTCAATGGACAAGTTAGTTGTATGCTGTCTATTTGGGAGGAGGCTAGGATTGAAAAGAGATGGGGGTAAAAGTATCAGTTTTTCTGAATGTGTATCTGACTGTGGAGCTCCCTATTCCAAAGCAAAATTTCAATGATTTGGGCATGAATGAAGAGGGATATGATTGGTTTTGACTTCCCCTCATTGATATAATTCTGTTGTTAATGCTGAAATAGGTCTATTCACAGTGTGTATACAGATTTTACTGTTTTAATATAATAACGTGCTTTAAAAATTGGTCAGTAAAAGACAACTATGACTCCTACTTATTTCAGGGAGAGCCATTAGAATAATCCAGCTAATGTCAACATCGAAAGTCAAGTTTTTAAAGCATCCAGTTCCTTGCAAACAGTAAAAAATAGACATTTTCTCTCACGCCTTAAGGCAATATAAAATATTTACGAGTAACTGGTGATTCTCAGTTGCTTTAGGAATTTCAAATTCTGCTGATAAATTTGAACTCTTTTAGGTATATCTCAATATTTCTGTCAAGGGTTATAATGGAAATGATTCTGGTGAGAGCAAATGCATAAAATTCAAATGCCCTTAATCATTTTGCTTTCAGTTTTCCAACCATCTTTTTTCCCCCAGTCTCAACCCTTCTGAAAAATGCAACATTTTGAAAAATTAACTTTCTCTGCATATTACCCCAACGAGACAATTACAATGTCCTTGGTCAATAAGACCTACAGCATTTTCAGAAAGAAATCCTAGATCAATATGAGCTATGAAAATAACCTTGTAGAACAAATTGAAATCTTTTTGTTGAATGCTTCAAAATGATATTACTTAGGACCATCTCATCTTTTGTGCAACACCCTGTCAAAGGCAAGAATAGACAGTCACTTTCATTTTATAAATATGAAATATATAAACTTTAGGATTCTGAAAAGTTTTAGACTGCATAAGCAAAGAATCAAGGGTTGAGAGAGCAGGGAATCAAGATGGTAAAGTAGAACATGAGATCCTAGAACAATCCCTGGCATGTAGAAATTGCTAAATAAATGCTTAAATAAATGAATGAACAAATAGGTTTTCCTTTAATAAACATTTTATACTAAATGTATCACTATGCAAGTATATATTTTTAAATAGCAATAAATAGAAGAAATTAATCAAAACAAACTTGGAAAATGGAGCCAAAAAATTCCTTTCCTTTTTCTTCAGGTTCATATAGCTGTTCTTATTTAATATCTTAAACATTTATCATGTACAGCTTCTAATTTTTGTGTCTTTTTTTAAAAAAATCACAAACATTAACAGCATCATTATATATTGAAAATTGGGTCACTGAAGAGATTCCTATTGTGTGCTTCTCTGAACATTATTTCTTTAGATCTAATCAGTAACTGCTTACATAATTCTGCTTTACACCACAGTGACTTGGCCTTTCAAGATTGATCAATGACTGCCAAATTTTCACTAAGTGGAGCTGATCAGAGCAGTTATTCTATACCTTGCCAAGATAAGAGTAGGATAGTGATTCCAGAGGGCAGGCTAATTCCAGAGGGCTCTGGTTCCTAAGCCTGTGGGACTTTGGGAAGTAGATTTCCTCTGTTCCTTCATTGTATAGTGAATATAGCAGTGTCTTCTGAAGGACAATCAAAGTGACATATCAAGCAGAGTTTTAACTCTACCAGACAAGATGGTCAACCCACTATTAGAGATGAGAACTATTCTAACTAAAAAATGGGGAAAAAAAGAAAAGAGAAAAAAAATAATAAAAAAACAAAATTCTCAAACTTTTTTATTCCATGAAAATTTTTTTGGCCTTCACACCTCTTTCTACTCTAATAATCACTTCTATATTCATAGATAAAATGGAAAGAACACTAATTATAGAAAAAGAAGGAGGAACAGATCCTTCCTCTGATTCTTACTGCCTATGGGATATTTGGCAAGTCATTTAATTTCCATGGGCCTCATGTTCCTTGTCAGTAAAATAAGGATGCTGGACTAAATGGTCTCTGAAGACCCTTCCAGCTCTTGATGGATGTGCCTATGAGACCAGTTCCAATTCTGGGCATTGTACATCTTAATAATAATGCTTGACATTTACATCATACTTAAAGGTTTATAAACTGCTTTATTTACATTGCTTTATTCAATGCAGGAAGTAGGGTACTAGAGGTATTATTATACTTTACAGATAAGGAAAGTGAGTCTCAGTCAAAATGAATTGCCCATAATAGAAAACTAGAATCAGGAATAGCATTTAAACCCATGTCTCTCCTGGATGCAAGTCCAGTACTATTTTCTGCTACTATATTGCCTTTCATTTGACAGTATTTAACAGGCATTATTTTATGAGGAATTTCAGTAATAATGCTCCTCATTTCACTGCCAGCTTAATTTACTCTTCAGCCTGTTCCACTTCTCCACCAGCTACTTTGGCCACCTCAGGACATCTCTGCCTTGAACCTGCTCTCCCGAGTAGTAACTCAGTGGCCCTGATATTCCTTTTTTGAGGGACCACAGCCATGCACTTTATCAGCTCAACTCACTTTCTGAACTTGCTTTGACCTTCCTCTACCATTTTCCTTTCCATCTCCTTTGTTTTGCTTTCCCCTATTAGAGAATAGAAATTTCCCTCTAAGAGTTGGTTTAGAGTAGTTTTGCTTCCTTATATTTGTAACTACAGCTCTTAGCATAATGCCTGACACATAGAAACACTTAATCTCTCTTTCTCTGTGTCTCTGCCTCTGTTCCTCTCTCTCTTTCTCTCTCTCTCTCTCTAATCTATCCATCCATCCACCCATCCATCCATCTATCTATCCATTCATCTATCCATCTCTCTCTCTCTCTCTCTCTCCCTCCTTGCCTGTCTTTCTCTCTCTCTATCATATGGCATGATCTTGAGGCTTTCACACTCTTAGCTATCCTCTCTTTGACTTGCTCCAGTTAATAATAATAATAGTGATTATAGCTGGTATTTACATATGGTTTGCAAAGCACTTTTCAGATATTATCTTACTTTATCCTCAAGTGCTATATTACTTACACATGAGGAAACTGAGGCAGGAGGAAGTGAAGTGACTTGCCTAGGGTCACATAGTAAGTCTTTTAGGTGGCACTTGAACTCGAGTCCTTTTGGCTCCAGGTCCAGGACTCTACCTTGCTGTATCTTGATGCCTAGCAACTTATCAGTATCTTTCCTTAGATTTGTAGCACTCAGAATTGAACAAAGTATTCCAGATACAGTTTAACTAGGATCAGATGACTACTCCACTTCAATGGTTCTAACTCCAAGCTCAAATTCTGGTTAGATAGCATCCCACAAAGTCTTTGTTGTTATTCATCCTTTGGTTTTGAATTGGACCAATGATATCACCGGGTGATAACTTGCTAGTGAAATTGATTTAAATGAGGGAGAGGAGCACAAAGTCATCAGTTTCACTCATTCCCAAAGTCATCAAAATCTAGTGGCAAGACAAAAGTAAGGACAACTGGTGAAGGTCTGAAATGACCTTGGCTTCTGAGATGTGTGACCAAGTTCTAAGCAACTGGTCTAATCCACTCATCCTTCCAGGGGAAGTCTTCATATATTTGGAATAGACATCCCCTAACTCACTACTGGTCTGGCCATTCCCCTCAACCGGGTTTAACCCATCTTCCAAGATGGTTTTCCTGGGGTTTGGCTACAACTTTTTGGAGCCATTGGAGAGAGCTGGGTAAAAGATAGACACCAAAGACTGATGAACATCCTTGAAAAGCCCTTGCACCATTGGCAAGGTTTAAGGGAATAGGCACAGCAAAATGGTGATTTATGTCTGTTTCTTTTGTAAAGAACAAATATCACAAACTAAGACAATTCATAAGGGTGTGGTTGAATATACTGGAAGCAGAAATGTAGATTTTGTAAATGTACATAGTAAAATGGACTTAAGAGTCAGAAGTTGAGTGCAAATATTGGCTCTCCTACTTACTACTTTGTGACATTAGGGAAAATACTTCACTACTCTGTGCTTCAATTTTTTCATCTGTAAAAATATTCATTTCTCAGGATCTAAGTCTCTCTCTTCCAGCTATGAGTGCATAAACCTACAGAAGGGTCTTGGCAAAGAAGGTATCAGTGTTTTCTTGCCTTCCACGAATGACTGTGAATGACCCCGGGGCTTGCCACTGTGTGTAGCTTCTTTCTTCTCTTCATTTCTTATTCTAGTAGTTGATGGAACCATGGGGCTTCAGGCACATATGCCATGGAAACCCACAGAGAAAGTAATAAATGGTATATGAAGTGGACTCTACATCCAGCTGACCATATTCATTGCTCTCTAACTACAATGATTAATGAGAGCAATATATTGAGCTGTGCATAGTATTTCTAATTACAAAAATGAGCTTATGTTAGAAGCAGCAAGGGACATGTTTTATATGCCATCTCAGCATGCTTGAATACTTATTTACATCTGCCACACAGCTGTTGATAGAACCACAGAATGCTAGAACTGGAAGGAACCTCTGAGATCATCTAAGGTTAAGGACACAGCTTCCACTGCTGATGATTTGTTCCCATATCATTTGTAAAGAAGTAAAAATACAAATTGAACCAATTCATGAAGGCATTGTTGGATATTCTTACAGGCAGAAATAGAGGTTTTATAAATTCATGCCTTATCTTTTGAGGCAAATTTAAGTCTTCCCTGAAGAGTTCCTTTGTCACCTAAAGAAATTATTTGATATTTTGCAAAGGTATTAAAAATAATGAATATGTCCATTTTTATAATTATTTAAGCAAAAAAGAATTAAAAATGAGAAAAGAAAACAATTTTCTTAACGTTTTTGGCAAGCAAACATACTCAAGATCAATATTTTTAAGCTAATCATTTATCCTGAAAAAAACTGATATTTACTCATCCTGAAAAAATTGATTTTTTCCTGCATATGGATAAAAATAAAGAATCATATTTCTCAAAACCTAGCCCATCACATACTGTCTTAATGACAAAATGGCAGATTAAAAATCATGACAAAAGCCAAAATACTATATATGCTACAAAAGCTCTTGTTCCTCTTTTTCTAGCGGTACTAGGCATTAGGCATAAAGAAGACAATGAGGGAAAACCCTGACCAGGTAGCATTTACAGTACCTCAATTTATTCTCACTTGTTTCAGAAACAGATGAAATATGTTTATCTATTATTTATTTAAATAACATTGATAGGTGTGCTCTTGGGCAGCTAGGTAGCACATAGATAGAGCACCAGACTTAGAGTCAGGAAGACTCACCTTCATGAGTTCAAATCTTGCCTTAGACACTAACTGTGTGACCCTGGGCAAGTCACTTAACTCTGCCCCAATTCCTCAATTGTAAAATGAACTGGAGAAGGAAATGGCAAACCACTCTGGTATCTTGGCCAAGAAAACCCCAAATGGGATCATGAAGAGTCAGATATGACTAAAAAATGATTGAATAATAAAAAATGCCCACACCAACCATCTCTTCAGGAATGTATAAATCTGAATGGGAGGAAACCTTAAAAATCATCTAGCCATTCCTATTATTTTACAGAGGAAGTTGGATATTAATACAATCTTCTGCAAAGAATAATAATTTATAATTTTACTTAAGACTTCACAAAAAAGAGACTGAGGTAGCAGCAAGAAATAGGAAAAGATCAGAAAAGAATTCCTTGAGAAAAAAGATGGAGTGATTTTGTCATAATGACTAATAGCTGTAATTTTGTAGTCTTCTCCAACCCCTCTAATCTTCTTCCTCCTCTTCCAAATATACACATATGGTACTTGAATCCAAGTTCTAGTGTTTTGGTATCTGAATTTTTTTAACCTATTTAGTGTCATAAATCTATGCTATAAGGGACCTTTGAGATTATTTACTCCAATCTATTATTTTACATTTGAGGAAACTAAAGCCTATGGTGGGTGGGGAGAATAGACAACATTTGGGAAGGTGGATAGAAGGAAAAAACCAGGGGGAATTACAGCTGGCTCATGCCACAGAAGAAGAAGGGGTTGGGGGTTGGAGAGTAAGGTGGGAATGAGGAGTAAAGCCTTTTGGTCAGTAGAAACTGGGGACCATAAAAACTTGACTTTAATGTTTCTCAAATTACATGAGAGACTGTGAATATTGTTGTCAGTGGTGTGAGTCCCCTACTGGGAAATCTTAACTTTAAATTGCCTGCCAATCTCTATTTGGTGTGTCCAAGAAGAATCATTTATCACTTTTATGAAGCCAAAGAAAGCAAAAGGAGAGAAAACAACTAATTATCAAGAAAGGGAATTGCCCTCATGTTAAATATATAATGGGAGTGCAACAGATTGAAAGCCTGACATTCAAACATACAGATTCTAATGAAACAAACCTGACAAGTCCAGAACAGAATATTTTTGTTGGTCCTCATTTGCCAGGGGGAGGGTTTCTTTCCTATAGATCAGCCCCCCACTCCCAGATACTGGCTTTTTGCCTTCAGTTCTCTAGAGGTAGCTCTCTCCCATCAAGGGCATTTTCAGGGCAGCCATTCCTAGTCAGCTTAGAGTAAAAACAAATAAACAAACAAACAAAATCTATTCCAGTTGGGGGAGATCTCTGGGTACTATCATATGCAGGTAGGTAATTGTATTTCTATTCAGATAATGACTTGCCTGCTTTGTGTTTTGTAAAATTAAAGCATTATATAAATGTGGTGGTATTAACGTAGCTTCTTCGTCTAAAAGATGAGTAGCCCTCCTCGTTGTTTTGAAAGTCAAATATCATAACATCAATAATAACTAATACTGACAGTGTTTTAAAGCTTACAAAGCATTTCACAAATGTTAGCAACATCTTCTGACCTCGTCAATGTCCAGTGACCAGTTTGTTTGGTTTTTTTTCCCAGAGTGTACCCTAGTCACAAGAATCTCCCTGAACTATCATCTGAATTACTTCTTTTCTCATTCTCTCTGCTTTCACTTTTTTTGGAGTCAGAATCTTTGTTACTCTCATCATTAACTATTACTTTCTAGCATTACTTGTCTTGGTCTGCTAATCTTACATGCTGGATCCCTCCTCTGGAAGGCATTTCTGACAGGTTTATTATCACTTATTTAAAAAACATGATTATGAAATTTCACAGCTCTAAAATAAACTGCATTTTAATACTCTTGTTTCCATAAGATCAGAGTCTCTTACTCCATTTATGTTTGGGGGTAAGTTACTTTTGTTTTTTGTTTTTTTTCTTGATACACAGATATCAAACAAACATGCCCTGGTGCTATCTATTAGGAACGACCAATTTGCTTTTCTTACTGCTACAAGAATGTCTTTTAACTAAAGAAAAAGAACAACTCAGTCTGACAGAATAGTCACAGGCATACTGTTTTTTCTCAGAGAAAACAGTTGACTTTGTGGGAAACTGCATCCAATAGGAGATGGTACTAGATGGAGAGAAACAAATGAGGTCCTAATATTCCAGAGAGTGCATTTCAGGTCCCACAAGAGAATCTAAGGTTAATAAAAGAGATAGTAAAAATCAGTTGTGTTTTTCTTGAAAGAAGTTCATAGGAAGTGTCAATTTAACCCAAGGGAGTAACGGCTCTGATTATTTTCCAGAGGCTTGACAGAGACTAACATCTAAGCATATTTTCAGAAGTGTGGTTTATCTTCCAAGTCACTTAACCTCCCGAGGGCTCATTTGCAAAAAAATGTGTGTGCAGAAGTGGGAATAATCTCAAAGGTGTCTTCTACCTCAAATATTCTATGATTTATTTTTACACCTTTGATATGTTATGGACAAATCATTTGACACTCTATGTATTTAATGAGTCCCATGACTTACAAATAAAACTTTGAAACATAACCAGTTCTTCAGTTGAAGATTCTTGAATGTAAAAATCAAGGACTGAAAGAATAAAAGATATTAAGAGATTTTTTTTTGGCCTTCAATACAAAGTTGAAAGTATCAACTAAATTGTCATCAGTCTTTGGTCATGGAATGGTTAAGGAATGGGGATGTAGAAATGGAGTGAGGATGTAGCAGTTGTTAAATTCTCCCTTCTTTTCTTCTTGTCTCTCCCCCAATAATTCTAGAGCAAAAATTCCTGGAGTTATTGACGTTATGATATTGACCCAGTTATTGATGTTATGATACTGACCCTAGAGATTTTCAACACACCAGTAAGGATCTCTGTGGTCTGACACTTGGTCTGGATGACCAAGAGGATATATTTCAATATAATAAAGTTACAGAATGAGCCTTTGTTTTGGTTCAGAAGATATCTTCCTCTGGAAAGTATAGATAATACCACCTCTGGGACTTTGATTATGTTACCTTGATGGGGTGTTGAATCTTGCCCTGGGTGCTTGTCTTTCACCACATAAGGGATGATTGATTGCCATTTTGGCATTTGGGGATGATTATTTGAATTCTGGTTTATGTAAATTTGAAAGATAACTTTGGACTTGGTCTTTAAAAGCAGCACAGAGAGGGCAGAGAGAGCTGAGAATGTACAAAGACCAGGGAAAAGGAAGGTTGAGAAATAAAAGAAGTATTATAGTGTCTCCTAGGGGAAGACATAGGAGAGAAACATAAGCAGATAACAGATTGGGGGAATAGAGGAGAGATAAAAAGAAGGCACTATTTATCTACATAGCTTTCCTCAGACAAAATGAAAACTAGGAATTCTGGAACCTGGGGCAAAGTTGGGAATAAGGTAGGGAGGGAGTATAAAGGACAATACAACTTTTTCTTTGGAGGCCCTATAACTAAATATAATTTTATTGCACTGGTTCACAAAATGCTTAATATTTCTGTTTTTCTACATTTGGTTGTGAGGTTTGTATACCCTAATACATGATTGTTACAGAGATGAGAAATATATACATAGAGAGATAGCTAGATATAGATTTATCTATATCCATCTCTCTCTACTCTCTATTTCTATTCAGTAATCATCGAAGATCTAATAAAATTCTATTTGGGTCCTTAACTTCTTTTTTTCTTGTCTTTTTAAAAAATGCTTGCCTTACAATTTATAATCAATTTTGTGTAGTGTTTCCAAGGCAGAAGAGCAGTATGCACTAGGCAATGGAGGTTAAGTGACTTGCTCAGGGTCACATAGCTGGGAAGTGTCTGAAGCCAAATTTGAACCAAGGACCTCCTATCTCTAGGTTTGACTCTCAATTCACTGAGCCACCTAGCTCCTTCTAGGTCCTTAACTTCTTTGTTGTTGTTTTGGTTAGATTTGTCTAAGAATTGGTTACATTGAGGTTCCCACCTATTGCAATTTTAATGTATTTTTCTCCCTGTAACTCATTTAATTTTTCCTATAAGTTTTTAGATACGTTGCCATTCAGTGGGTATGTTTAGAATTGATAATACTAATTTCTAATTATGATATAGCTTCCATGCTTCTCTCTTTTGATCAAGTCTATTTTTTGCTATTACTGTAAGTACATGATGATACTCGTGGTTTCTATACTTTTGAATCTTCATATTTCAAATGCACTTGTTGGATTCTGCTTTACAATCAATTCTGCTATCCTTTTCCATTTATGGAGGCCTTTACCTGATTCCCAATTATGATTGTTAATTCTATATTTTTTTCCATTCTATTCTTGGACTTTTAAATTATATTTCTTTCCCACTTTCTTTTTACTAAGAAAACGTGCTCAGCACCAGTTCTCTAGGTTTAATGCAATTTGCTTTTTGCCTCTCTCCCTTCTCTTCTTCAGTTTTTCTTGCCCAGAGCCCAATCATATGTTATTTTTTTTATCTTTTGTTGCCCTTTCCTTCTAAACCCCTTTCTCCAATCTATTCTCCATGGTTAGAGTTTGTTTTGATTATGACTAATCCTTCTTTGAATCTTCCTTCCCTCTAATTCTTCCAATTCCCTTCTGTTTCCCTGTTGAATGAAAAATATTGCTGTACCCACTGTGTATATGTTTCTTCTTTCTTCCTTAAGCCAGAATAGATTAAAGCATGAGGTTCAAGTGTCCTCCACTTGTCCCATCATTTCTCACTCTTTATTTAATAGATGACCAAGCTGAGGCTCAAAGAGCTTAGGTTTTCCAGGACCCCAGAGCTAGTAGGTAGGTGTCTGAGGCAGAATTTCAAGCCAAGGAAGGATTCCTGATTCCGAGTCCAGATATTATGATCTAGCCACAGCACCATACTGTATCTTACGATACAGGAAAGTAAACAAGTTTTCTGACTCCAAATACAGTGCTCATCACTGAAATCTGAGTCAATAGTAAGTCCTCTTACCTCTAGGAAATACTTCTTTCAAAAAGACAAAGAAATATTTTGGACTCTTGCAAGAAGAATGCACTAGTAACATTCTAAGCAACCCTTCTACATAACAGACAATACTTATTATAGAGTTATATGGCCAGGATGCTCAAGAAATAACCATACGCCATTTGTTATCTACCATTTGTTCAAATAGCTTTGAAAAGCAACGCAAAATGACCGTCCTGCTTTACATGTAAACTAGTTTTTTCTTGACATCATATCCCCCTAAATATTGAATCATTTTTAGTTGCCATCTGGTGCATAACTCTGGCCCCAGCATCTGTGCCTCCCAGGTCTTCAGGATTAGGGAATTTGTTGTAGCAGCTGATGCCAGCCAGCCAGCCACTGGAGAGAGAGAAGAGAGACAGAGGGAGCTAGTGTAACAAGGAGTGGCTGCATAACAAACCAAGAAAAAAATGGAAACTTTAGGTTTTAGAGCTATGCCCAGGTCAAAAATAGTTTTAGTGATTCAGAGAAATATGCTTGATCAGTAGCTGGAGTGACCTCATGTATCAGACAGATCTAGCTGGCAAGCCAAGGAATGCAGTTGCTGGCTTGCTGCCGGTTGATGCCTTTTTGCCCCCATTCAAACATTAGGGCCATGATGCTAAGCCAGATGCTCTTAAATATACTTCTGGTTCTGCATGAATATGTTTTGTCAAAGTCTCCCTCTCTCCCTGTTGAGGGACAAAGTTGGATTTGTGTGCCAAGTATTCAGAACTCTTGATCAAAATGTACATTTTGAGGAGTTATTATTGTGTAAATATGTGTTGACTATGCTCTTTTTTATCATTCTCCACCTCTACACTCACCCCTATTATTTAAGGTCTTGTGCAACATATATGTCATGGTTCTGTCTTTAGGACCTTGTATTTTTTTAAACTCTTACCTTCCATCTTGAAATCAGTACTGTGTATTGGTTCCAAGGCAGAAGAGAGGTAAGGGCTAGGCAATGGGAGTCAAGTGACTTGCCCAGGGTCACATGGCTAGGAAGTGTCTGAGGCCAGATTTGAACCCAGGACCTCTCATCTCTAGGCCTGGCTCTCAATCCACTGAGCTACCCAGCTGCCCCCAGAACCCTGTATTTTTATGTAGTTAGTTTTATAATATTTTATATTGCCTTCCCTACAAGATTATGTTTTTGTGTTCGAATTCCCTCTTTTTATGGATGAGAAAATTGCTGCTCCAAGAGGTTAATTGATTTGGGTCCAAATCCCATAGGTAGAAAGTAACAGAGCTAGGATTTAAACTTTATTCCAGGTCTAGAGCTCTTTTCATTGTACCTAACATGTTTCTGTTGCGGAAAATGATTAATGAAGACTTGATCTTTTGTTCTTTTAAGTAACAATTCCAAAGAACAACAAATGAGATGCCACCTGGCGGTGCTAAGCCTCTTTTATAATAGAGAAGCTAGAATGCTATAAAACAGGTATGTTTAATATGGGACACCAGGACACCCAGAGTTTCTTTGTCTATGATTACTTTATTTCGTGGGGTTTGAAACTAGTTGAAAGGTAATGACATAAAATATTAATAAGTAATTGTATTTCTGACTTTGGGTCAAACAGAGGATTGATACTTACAGGGAAAATACTTTTTAAAAATGGAGTCATGATTGTGTGGTATGTGATAGAAACTATACAATTTTCTTTTGGTCTGATCTGGACCTGACCTGTGATTTCATAACATTCCAAGTATTGAAATTCCTTAGGCCTATGTTGATTCACAATTTACCTGTAACTTGTTTTAGTGAGTTGCCTGGGGCACCAAAAGATTAAAATTAGAGTTCTAACCTAACCTTCTGTGCAGTTACTCTTGGTCATAGAGCTTTTATGAGTAGGACTCAAAATAGTTCTTTAGTCATCTACCAACTACATTGCGTTTCCTCTCAAAAGCTCATCTTATTTGACAGCATTACTAGTAAATGACACATGCTAAAAAACAAAAATATTTAGAATAATTATCAGTCAATAAGCATTTATTAAGTTCCTAATATGTTCCAGGAATGGTGCTAAGCTGTTGATAGATAAGGAAAACAAAACACAGTTTCTATCCTTGAAGAACTCATAATCTAATAAAGGAGACAGAATGCAAATGACTATGTACAAACAAGCTAAAAACAGGATAAATAGAAAATAATTAACAGAGGAGAGGTATTAGAATTTTATTTTGGGGTCTCTTACAGCAGGTGTATTTTCTCAAATTCTCTTTTTCCTTCTTGTTCACAAACACAGGGCAGTCTCCCCTCATATTTCTTGAAATATGGTGTCAAGGCTCTTTTTTAATTGTGGCTTTCAGGTATTGTGAAGATTAAATTTAACTCTTTCCTGATTATAACAATGAAATTAATTAACTCTCCCCTGATTGTTAAGATTAAATTGTAACCCCTGACTATTTTTAGAACACCCTACTTAAAGTTGAGTATGGAGATCTGCCCATTTTTAGATCTAATCTCCAAAAGTATAAACATCTCACTTAATCATTGAGTGGGAGGTCTGTGACCTATGTGTGAGATAGTGGGTGATGAATCAGAATCTATTGACTGCCTTATGAGCAGTCCTAGAGTAGAGTGTCAACTGTTATTGGTAGATGTAAAATTAGGGGAAGACACAGGAAGATATCAGGAAGTGACGCAAGAGAAAATGACTTTAAAAGGGAGTGACAATAACCTGAAGGAATTCAATTCTTCATGCTTTCAAATTGAGGTTGGTAAAGAGGGGCAGAATGATTTGTCGACTGGACCTGAGACCCTGTTCCTTAGACTGACACATGGTGAGTGAAAAACTGACTCTTTTTTTTTTAAACCCTTACCTTCTGTCTTGGAATCAATACTGTGCATTGGTTCCAAGGCAGAAGAGTGGTAAGGGCTAGGTAATGGGGGTTAAGTGACTTGTCCAGGGTCACACCACTGGGAAGTGTCTGAGGCCAGATTTGAACCTAGGACCTCTTGTCTCTAAGCCTGGCTCTCAATCCACTGAGCTACCCAGCTGCCCCCTAAAGCTGACTCTTAACTGCTGGATCTTTCTAAAGAGAATTCCCCAGGTCCTGGGCTACAAGGGCCAAGGCCTATCAGGTTGAGGACTAAACTTCCCTGCCTGGGTTGAGCCAGGGGGCCAGGGATAAATTACTTGGTGTTTAGGCTATATATCTTACCTTATTCTCTCTCTGATTTCTTACTTCACTCTTTCTACAATTTGTAAATAAATGATAAATAAATCTCTTTGGAATTAATTAAATTCCTGACCACCACATGCTTAACAAATCCAATCCAACCCTTTTAAAAATAACCCCTTTCCCCCTTCATAGTATTCTGATATTTCTTAGATTATTTCTCTGGGATCTATTTTTCTAAGTCAGTTATTTTTCCAGTGAAATAGTTTTTATTTTCTTCTCTTTTTTTCTTCTTTTGGTTTTGTTTTTATTATTTCCTGATGTCTTATGGATTCATTAACTTCTACGTGCCCAATTCCAATTTTTAGGAAACTATTTTCTTCTCTGAGTCTCTATTTCCTTTTCCATTTGTCTAATCCTACTCTTTGAAGAACTGTTTTCTTTACTGTTTATTGAGGATGCCTTCAAGAATGTATGTTTGAGCATAATCTCAGTCTTTTTTTTTCTTTTTGTCTGTATCCTTGTTCTTAGACTCTTGTTGATGGTGTCTAATGAGAGAAAAATGCTTTAACATGACAGACCTTGGAACTTCCCCACCAGGGCCACCATGTGGGCCTAAAATATGAACCTGTGCCCTTAGCTGCACTCAGCATTTGTTTTTCTCTAGTTTATGTGAATAGATATGGAGACTCAGATTCCAGTGGCAAGGTTTGGTAGAAACATCATCATCAATTACCAAAGAGCAACTACAACTTTCAGGAATTATATTTGGGGTTCATCCCAGCAGTATCCAAGGCCTCGTTTGGTGGTCATGCTACATATGGACATGGATTTTGGGGGAATCACTGAGATATAGAGATTGAATTAAATTAAATTAATTACTTAGGCTAATTAATTAATTAAATTTAATTTAAGTTCATTCCTCCCAAAAACCAAGGTGGGATGCTAAAGAGAAAGGTATGCATGTTTGTTCTTGTTGTATCTTCAAAATAAGTATTTCTTTTTTGGTAAAAGTTCAAATGATGTTAAGTGGTTAAATGGACTTGGAATCCTACTGGCTCCTGGAAGGTAGGGAAGCTGGGAGAGGGGAAGATAAAGGCAGTGGGAACTTAAGCCAATAGCATTAGCTGAACAATAACCCCCAAACCTCCAGAAGCCAATCCATTTGCTCTTCCACTAATGTTTTCCAAAGGGGTTTATCTAGTCTCCATCCGAACTTGCCAAGAATGGTCCAATTCTCTAGCCTAAAACAATATAATCCTAATCAACTCCGCTCAACAACCATTTCTCTTAATCTCAATGTGAATACAAATGTACCTTTATCTTTAGAACCCTGAGACCCATAAAACCCTAATGGAAAGATGTAGGAACCAACCTGACTCTGGAGGCCACTGATCACTTTTGAACAATTATGGGACATGATCATGTAAAAGGGTGACCATTTGTCAATAGTGTAAAGGATAAACTGAAGGAGGAAAAGACTAGAAATAGAGATAAGTTAATATTTGTTAGTACTTCATACATAATTAGGGTTCTGAATGAGGGTAACAGCCTAAGGGGACTTGATGACTAGATGAGACAAGGAGAAATATCAAAGATGATTCCAGAGTCATAGGCATGGATGACATATAGAAGCCTGAGTCATTAATACATAAAAGGAATCCATGAAGAGAAGAAAAAAAAAATTTACCAGGACATGATGACTTCTGTTTCAAACATCTTTAGTTTCAAGTCTTGGAAGAATGTCCAAATAGAGATGTCCAGTAGGCAGTTGGAAAGTAGAGTCTAGAGTTTGAGATGCCTCCATACCATCTTGAGACAAAAGTAGCTAGAAGAAGCCCTCACTCTGAAGCCTGGTGGAAATAGCTATAAATCCCACTCTCTCATCTGGTCCCTTCCCAGTTTAGCCTTAAACCCCACCAGGCTGTGAAAGGATATAGGGACGGAGCTACAAGATTAGGTTCTTGGCAATCTTCTGTTGTAGAGTTGAGGAGATCAGAAAGAATTATCAGTGTAATTTGAAAGCTGGTCAAGGAAGTTCCTGTTCCTAGAGAACCTACACACAGCATCTTGGTGAAAACACACAAGGGCAAAAGCATAAGTAAAGACAAGTCAAAGACTGACTCTTGTGGTTGTATTTTAATAGTTTCTTAGCAGGATAAGTTTTTTTTTTGACAAATTTGACAAATAACCTATACAGAACAGTCAAGCAATCAATAAACATCTATTAAATGCCTACTATATGCCAAGCACACATCCTGGAAATCTATGTGTGTGTCTGTATGGCTATGACAGACACAGCAAAGGGACAATAAAATGGGCTTAGAATTGAAAGGGATGGAGGAGAAAGGAGAAGGGTCAGCTGCCTTCAGGAAGTTTCAGCGTTCTTTTAAGGACCTTACAATTTTCTCTAAAACAGAAGCTCATGTTTGTATACTAACAAGTCTCCTCCTGTTGTTTGTGGGGCTTAAGTAGAGAATCCTACCACCTCTCAAGAAATGAAAATGAGTTATCACCTATAGCATAATTGAGAGAATCTGTGGTGGCAATGAGTAGGCTATAACACATTAAAAACTATTAAATATAATAATAAAATAATTGTTATTGTAATAATAAAATATTAAAATAAAATAATAATAATAAATGTTATAATCCCTTCTGGGAGACTTGATTGCATCAGAATTCTCCTACAAGTAAGGGATTTTTCTGTGAATTTCTGGGCATTTGTCTTGGGTCAATGACTTGAGGAAGTACCTTGCATTTTCTCTATAACCCGTTGGGAGCATCTGTCTTGGGTCCATGACTTGAGACAGTGCCCCTTCCCCCCCTCTCTGTAAAGTATTATATTTTAAATGATTGATTTCCCTGGTCATATATATATTTTAATAAGCAGTAAAAGAGGGTGAACTTTGAAATTTCCAAGGCCCCCTCAATTTTCACTCCACAGAGAAGGATCTCACCAATATCTTTTTGGGTTAACTTAGCCTGTTTTTGTCATTGATCAACCCCTCTCAGAACTGGTTGAAGAAGACTTGCTTGGCCTAAGGAAGGTCCTAGACAGGTCCCTGAAAAAATGAACATTTTGCTACTTTTTACTACTCTGCCCTCTAGCTGGCATTTCTGCTCCTGGATGCCATCAAAGTATTGCTAGAATTCCTGAATGAATTCTTCCCAGAAGATTAGTAGGGAATTACTCTTAGTAAATTGACTCAATGCTCAGTAAATCCAAGTAATGTATGGGTAATATGGCAATGGCTACCTAGGTTCAGTCTGTCTGGAACGCCTTCAATTTTAGGTCCATAAATAAAAAAAAATATCTGGTTTACCCCAGAAATCTGAGTGGAAAACCTAACTCATTTAATTAATTGAAGTTAATTGGATGATTTCTACCTCTTCCCAACATTTCTTCTTTTCTTGAGGAGGTAATCATCTCCCAAAGCATAATACTTTTTTTTTCATTACTTTGGTACCTTTATTTGTGAATTAGTTCAACTGGTACCATTCTGAGGCCACCAAGGAACCATCTCATGTTTTGGCAAAATGGGTTTTATTTCTATAGGCTATATCCATATTGAGATTAGGGAGGATAGCTGTTGGGGGAAAAAAAGTTACATTGTACTATCTTATGCTAGAGAGTTGGGCCTGTCTTGGCAAATCCACTCAGCATCTACCTAAGCATTTGGGGATAAGGAGTTAGTGGGAAACACTGATATTTTAGTTGGAGGGAATAATTGAGTACTGCTTGAATATAGGCCAGGAAAGTTTCTACCCTTGAAGATTAGTAAATCTTCAAGATTATAGATTGGTAAAAGGAACTCAGGGACAAAACTACATATTCATGCTGGGATATGGAACAAATAAAATTCTGGAAAAGTCTGCAGAAGTAAGGAGAAGGATTAAATAAAATGGGTCCAGGAAATTTCTTGAATGAATGATTGTTTGGTCAACTATGGTGTTCATTGTATCAGCTATTCATTTCTGTCCCTAATTCTATTTTGCCCTTACTACTCTCAACCTCTTTGCCCCAGTTCTCTTATTACTTAAAGGAAGGACATTATATTGGTAGCTGATGCTGTCAGGAGAAAGTTAAAAGCTACTTATGTAGACTTGGGAACTGTTTGCTTAGAGAAGATCATCAAAACCATTGGAGTGGAGGACAGGGCAATGGAGTAGAAGCATAGGATAGTATTTTCATACTATTCCATAGATGTCTTTGGTTTGAAATCAGAGAATCTGGGTTTGAATTCTATTTCTGATCCTTAGTATGGTATGATCTGGACAAGTTAGTTAAATTATCTGGGGTCATTTCCTTTATCTGTAGAATAAGGGAGTTATATTGAATGATCTCTAAGACCACTTGCTTTCTAATCTAAATCTTTGATCCAATAATCTTTTTATTATTATTATTTTAATATTTGTGATTCTATAATCTTATGAAATGATATAAGAGATGTGAGCCAAGGACAGAGCCTGAGGGCATGCCTATGTTAAGGAGTAAAGAGTGGGAAGAGGAGTCAGAGAAAGAGACAGAGAAGGTTCAGTTAGGAAATGACCAAGAAGAGTGAAATGTCATAGAAGCCAAAGGAGATGAAAGTATCAACAAAGAAAGGTTATCAGCCATGGCAGATGATTCAGATAGGTCAAAGAGGCCACAGACTGAAAAAAAAATCAGCTATAAGCTTTGAAAGAGAAGCCTCAGTTGAATTGCTACTATTAAACAGTCTTTTAGAATAGGGGCCTCATCAAATTGTGAGCAAGCAATATGTTCTCAGGAAATACTTGTTGAATTGAATAAAACAAGAAAATTATGGTATAATTCCTTTATTTTTAGCAGCTGCTTTCAAGTCTCATTTAGGAGATATTCCCTTTTAGATGTCCATACATATGGAACTGAAAATCAGAATGTTTCAATCTACCAAGAAAATCTAGAAGCACTACCATTTTCTGACTTGTGAAGTAGAGACTAGAATGGAAAATAAACTTGAATGGGAGGAGTTGAAGGCCACTTGTGATAAGCAGCAAATGCAACAAATAAATAAATAAACAAAACCAATCTCATTTGTGACTTCAGAGGCTACATTGATGATACCCATTCAGAGGAGCTGGCCAGTGAGAGCCATGTTCTTTATCCTTCTCTCATAATGCATATAAAGCACAAGAATAAGTTCTGAGGCCCTTAAATTAGATTGTCCACTTGTCTGCAACTCCAGAGAGACAAATAAAATGTTCTGCTTGTTTGACTTGTTATATTCCAGTCCAATAATGGCTTGATTTCTTTTTTTTTTGGGGGGGGGGGGTTCTTTCTGTTAGACTAGTTTTTAGCAGAAGTGCAGCTTGACAGCTAGCACCCCCCCCCCAGCATATGCTGGTGGTGACAGAGTCCCTTAAAGGGCTGTGTGCATTGTAGTATGAACATCTCAAGTCAAAAAGTCCTTGTCTATCCCTTTTTCCCTCCACCAGTTCCTTAGATTACACTTTTGCTCCGAATGAATTGTGATGTCCAATATGCCCAAACTGCCTTTTACCAAATAAACCTACTTCAGAATGGGCTAATCTGTAAATTAGATTATGTGCTCTAGGATAATTAAGAGCTCTCTACAAAATAAAGTAATAAGAATTTAGAACATCATTAGAATAGCAGCTAAAATAAAATGCTTCTTCATTAAATTGTTATCCTTTAAGATGCAATGAGCAACGGGGCTAGGATATCAAAGGTAAAGATAATGGCTTTTCCTCTTTTAAACTTTTATTGTTCATCTTTAAAAAAAGTCAATAGAAATAACTCCCCTCCCTCTCCTCCCCACCCTGTCTTCCCCTTAAACTTGGGCTATACTCTAAGAGTCTGTACTGAGAGTTTGCTATTATGCACCAGTCATCCCTCACCTTTCTAGAGCTAAAATGTCAGTTTCTATTAGATGTCACAGGAAAGGCAATGTGGTATAATGGTCAGAGATCTGGCCTTGAAGCTAGGAAGATGGGAGTTCAAGTCCTGCCTCTGACACATACTGATGGTCACTTGAACTCAGTGCTTTAGACAACTCTCTAAAACTGTGTGGCAGAAAATTATGTTGCAGGAAAGATGCTTATAAGCATTGATGGAGGGAGTTTCTTCATCTGGGAATTTTTATACCAGCCAAATCAAAGGTCCAACCTCTATCCTACTATTTCTCTAAACTCTCCCAATACATATACTATTTTTTTCTTTAGTAGAAAACAATGAAAGACCCTGTCTGTCTGTTTTTAGAACCCAAGTCATATTTACTTAAGATGTTTGCCCTTGAGGCTTAATCTCAAAATTCTTTCAGTAAAAATGAGACTCAATGAGGCCAAGATGTCATAAAACCTAACTAAATTTGTAACATTTTCGTTATGAACATGAACAATCTGTCTTGTTACTGCTCATTAGCTACACAGACAGTCTTTATAAGAATAGTGTAAGACTATAAGAAAGCTGAGCTCTGGCCACTTTTCCTTTTTTTAAATTGTGGAATTTGAAAAGTGAGTGGTTTGGAAGCTCTAGACCCTTAAACCATCTGATTTTTTTTTAGTGGGATGAGTTCCAAAAGAGACTCAAGCAAGTTTCTAACAAAACTTCATATTGTGGGATTATTCTGAAACATAATAAGCAGGTAAGAAATTCTTTGAAAATGAGGTTGTACAGGCTAAAATGGCCTAGTGAATGGTGGAGTGGATGTGATAAAGAAGGAAAAAATGAACTTAACATTTTGATCTTGTTATTTTTAAGTAGTTTTGACATCTGGAGGAGCAGAGAGGAAACTTCTAATGCTTTCTTGTATGTGATATGCTTTTCCATAAGTATTTTTAGTCTAGGAATATCCTGACCAAATATATGGTATTTGACAGAAGTGAACACCTTATGCTCAACTTGACATAACTGTAAATGGCATCAATAAGCCAAAGAAGTGCTTATCTTTATGGCAATGGGTTTTTGCCAAATATGAGTGACACTTTTTTGTTTGCCAAGTTCCTTGACTTGTAGTTCTTGTTGGTATCTCTCAAAGAGTACTTGTGTAAGTCCAAAGATGAACAAATTATTTTTTTAAATGGACTGTCCAGTCTTTTTGTAGCAACAAAGAATTGGAAACTAAGGGGATGCCTATCAGTTGGGGAATGGCTGAGCAAATTGTGGTATATATTGGTAATGGAATACTATTATGCTATAAGAAATAATGAGCAGGAAGATTTCAGAGAAACCTCAAAAGACCTATATGACCTGGTGCAGAGTGAAGTGAGCAGGACCAGCATATTATATACAGCAAAGAATGGCAATAAGATCTGATGAACAACTATGAATGACAGATATTTTCAGCTGTACGATGATCCAAGACAGTACCAAAGGGCTTTTAATGAAAAATGCTATCCACCTTCAGAAAAAGGACTAATAGGTCTGAATACAGATTGATGCTGATCATCTTTCACTTTATTTTCTTCATGTTATTTTTTAAATTGTGTTTTCTTTCACAACATGAATATGGCAATATATTTTGTATGATAGCACATGTATAGCCAATTATAAATTATCTATTGCCCCAGGGATGGATCAGGGGAGGAAGGGAGTGGGGAAGAGAATGTGGAACTTAAAATAGTAGAAAACAAAAGGCAAAAATTGCGCTTTTATGTAAGTGAGAAAAAATAAAATATTAACAAAAAGAAAAGAAAAGAAAAAAATGATTGGATCATATCATTGGATCATAGGAGTATCGGTTTATATGGAGCTCTTGAATTAGAATGGCCCTCAAAAGCCAACCAATTTAGCTCTCTCATTTTCCAGGTAAGGGAATTGAAGCCCAGAGAATTAATAACTTGTCTTGAAGTCGGGCGTGGAGTCAAACTAATTTCAATACAATTTATGATATAAAGATTCTTTAGATGAAACAAAGAGACAAAGGTAATAATTAAGTAGTGTCAGCAGAAGACAAAAGTTTCGGGCTGTGGAAAAGGAGTGAGAAAATGTACCTCCCTCCTTCTGCTGGGGACGTGGGGTCCAAACATTTCAGAAATGGTAGATTCGTCAGTTGCTTTTGCTTAACTATTCTTTGTTATAAGAGAAGGAACATTGAGGGATGAATAGGAAGGAGTCTGTTCTAAAATAAGCATTTTATTTAAACAAATGGCATCAATAAAACTTTTTAAAAGATAAGACATAAAAGAAATCAGATATATAGAAAGAAAAGTATCTTGAGGATAAGTAAAAAACAAACAAAACTTTCAATAAGGTTCCTCCCACAAATCAGATTTTCTAATGGAAGTAAAAAGATGGCCTTTAAGTCTAAATAATATAACATTGCATTAGCTAAACTTGTTAATATCTCATTCAACCAATAAGCACTTCTTATTGTGTTCTAGATAACAAGTACAATGCTAAGCAAAAAGTCCCTGTCCTCAAAGAACTTATGTTCTATCAGAACATCTAAGAATACAGGAACTAAGTTTCATTGAATTTGCTTGTCAAAAACAGACGAAAAGGAAAAGGATGATGAAAAAATCCAGGGAAGAAATTCAGTC
The DNA here is from genome assembly GCF_027887165.1 of Monodelphis domestica. Taxonomy (NCBI): domain Eukaryota; kingdom Metazoa; phylum Chordata; class Mammalia; order Didelphimorphia; family Didelphidae; genus Monodelphis; species Monodelphis domestica. The sequence goes on from NC_077230.1 coordinate 306,349,375, forward strand.
TTTAAAAATTAGAATCCAACACCTAGAAGCAAATGATTTAACAAGGAAGTAAGAGTCTATAAAACAAAATCAAAATAATGAAAAAAAAATGAGGAAAATATGAAACACCTCATTGATAAAACAATAGATCTAGAAAATAAGATCCAGGAGAGACAATATAAGAATTATTGAAATACGAGAAAATCATGACCAAAGAAAAAGACTGGATATCTTTCTATGGGAAATTATTCAAGAAATTTGTCCCAACTTTCTTGAATAAGAGGGTAAAGTAGAGATTGAAATAATTCACAGATCACATTATAAAATTTAAAATCTGTTACCCTAAAAAAGAACTACCTTCCCCAAGAGCCCATTGACTTCTTGTCATTACATACTTCCTGTAGATAGGGGATATTAGGCAGAGATATGGAAGGTCTCACCTCTTTACTTCCTGTCCTGAGTTTGGTGGTGTTAAGGTGAGTGTTTGAACTGGCTGATCAGCCATGGGCATGTAGTCTTTATTTTGTATCCTCTTTATTCCTTGATTTCTAATGATCATTTAATAAACCTCTAAAATATAGTATTTTTATTAATGAGATTTAATTTTAACTTTTACATTGATGGCAACTACTAGTTGGAGAAGAACCTATCAATTTTTTTAAGATAGCCTAGATAAAGTTATTTTTAAGCCGAGTTTCTCCTGCCAAGGCTTTTCACCCACCCCACCCATCCTCACAAACTTTGAGCTCTCTTTGGCACTCCTGCCTTTTTCTTCAATGACTACTTTTTGCCTGGTTGTACTACCTATGGACCTAGCTGTTTTAAGTTTGAGGATCTTTCCCATCTTTTTAAGCCCGTGTTCATGTTCCTAGTTCCTTGTTGCTGACTCTAGCATTGCTGATACTGCTTCCTCCTGACCTTCTCAATCCAGATTGCTCACCCAGCCCCAGCCCCAGCCCCAGGTCCCAGGCTGCTGGTTGCTGCCTCTGAGTCTTCAGAATCATAAACCACCTGGTAAAAACTGGGGTATTCTATCCTTCAGTCTCCATGTGGCATGGGACCTCAGGGTGGGGAAGGAAAGAAGGAAGTTAGTCTTCCATACAGGAAGTTGATTATAAGCATGGTGTATTCTTTGAAAGAGCAGTGCATTATGTATTTCAAACAGCTTGCAGCTTTAGGATGTTTTTTCGAGTGCACTGATCCTTTCACTTATCTTGCCTGAGATTCAGGGGAGAAATTCATCTCCCTGAAACTCTTTGCCATTTGGACCTGCCCGGTTTGAGATTCCTAAAATCTATGTTCTCCCTCACTATGGGAAATACCACAGTACTGACAAAAGGAATATGAATGGATAGAGAAAGGAACATTAAGAGATTGGAGGTGAAGATTTTAAGCCTTTTCAGACTCCATTGTTTTTATGAAAGTCTCTGTATTTTATTGTATTTTGCTGATTGTTTTGTTTAAGATTTAATTTTGTTGTTTTTAAGTTCATATATTAATGTATTCAATGCTGTTCTGTTATACTGAATCATTTTAATCTATTGTGCTTTAACTATTAGATATATTCTGTTACCTTTCCCCTATGGCTACTGAACAAAGAATTATAAAATATTGTAAAAGTCCATAAACAGTTTTTTTTTTAATTTTTCATTTGCTAATTGTCACATAGATGATGCAAGGACTCAACCTGGCTAACAACCTTTAGAGAATTTAATAAGCTAAGAATTTAATGGTGATTCTAAGGGGGCTTCAGAAATCATTTTAATTAACTAGTGCTTTCTGAATGGATGAGTTTTTAAAATATTTATATTATAAAGGATGTTGTATTAAAGGTAGAGAAACAAAGAAATATTGCTACCAAGACATTTCTATGAAGCAGGAAGCCAAAAAGAGCTCCTGCAAAACTCTTCAGTTTAATTTACTTCCACCAGAACAATATAGATTTCTTGGTGATGTTCTAGACCCAAATAAGTTTTACTTTGTTTAAAAATATATTTGCCAACGTTGAAAGATTTGCTACGTCTGTAAAAATTGTGACAAATATCCATCAGTTCATAGGGTTTTTTTTTGTCACACATCAACTTATATGATATATGATATTGGTTTTGTTTGCTATTATAATTAACTGGGCTATTGTGAATTTTGGGGACTTTGGTACTTTTTTGAATGTGCATTATCTACTGAATTATTGTCTTATTCTGAAAATTGGTTGTACTCACACAGTGGTTAGGTTAAAAAGGAAATGGATCTCATTTATTTGGTGAGAAACCTTTGTATTCTACTTCTCCTTGGCTGAAACAGTGTGCCACTATTGTAAGCTATATATTTTTTGATTCTTAAAACTCTTTTTTATTATGGTTTTTATGTGTATGTGCAATATATTATCTGAGTTTTATTTTTTCTCTCCTTTTTGTATTTGAAGCACATGTCACCAGTATCAAGAAGATTTTCTATAACTTTTTTGATTTTTCAGTAATATAATTTTAAAATAGATTTCCTGTAATGTCAAAGCCAAAAAGCTTTAGACTATAAAAATGATGCCATTGATTGTTTAAAAAATTATGGGACTTTACTTAATAATTCTGTCTGATCCCTGGACAAGAGAATACAAAAAGGGCCATCACACAGTGCCAAAGAATCACAAAGCTAAACTGCCATAGAGCCAGTTGAGCACAAGGTCAAAGAGACCACCAATCCTAATGGGATTTCTGAAATTTTGAGCCAAGAGAAGAGGACTTGAACTGTTTGGGGTTCGAGGTTGAGGCTGTTTTGACACATATTAAAGGCACATCTTCCTTGTCCCAAGTATTCTACCAAGTATCTCAAATTTGGCTACTACCTGGCTCCTATCATCCTAGTCCCTATTCTGTCTTTCATTGAGTGACAAAACTTTCTGTAGTTCTGGCTGTTGATTGGGAAAGTGCAAAATTACATAAATCACTTTAATTGGGCCCTAATTCAAAGACCTATTATGGGTTTATTTTTCCTTTACTTAGAATTTTTATACTTAAGACTTTGATAGTCTATATTTCATCCAGAAATTATCTTTTTTTTAATCTGGATTTTTTGATGTTTTTTATTTCTCTTGTCAATTGATTCATACACCTTGTAACTCAGCCATGCATTCCTAAGTGATCCCTGTGTTTTTCAACATCCTCTTCAGGAGGGAATGTATAATTATTCAAAATTGTAAACTTTAAATTCTTTTTGAGAGTGATTTTAAATTATTCATTGAAATTAATTCAGAAGGAAGAACAATCAGATCTATTGGGGCAGAGAATTGTATCATACCTTATAGACTTATAGAGAAGTAGAAGGGTAATAGACAGGCTGGTGGGAAGGGGAGTAACATTAGGGAGGGGAAAAGGGGGAGAATGACAAAAAGCAAAAAGTTCGAGGGGAGGGTAAGAGGGATAAGAAAAAAGGCAGAATCAAAGGAGAAAGTAAAAAAGGAGGGGAATTGACAGACAATAATCATAACTGTGAATGTGAATGGGATCAACTCACCAATAAAAAGGAAGCAGATAGCAGAATGGATTAAAAACCAGAATCATGCCATGTATTGTCTACAAGAAACACACTTGAGGCATACATACACAGGGTAAAGGTAAAAGGTTGGAGCAGAGTTTACTGGGCTGCACCTGAGACAAAGAAGGCAGGAGTAGCAATTATGATCTCAGACAAAGCTAAAGCAATAATAGACCTCATTAAAGAGATAAAGAAGTAATTACATCTTAATGAAAGGCAGAATAAATAATGAAGAAATATCAGTACTCAACATGCATGCACTAAACACAGCATTCAGATTTCTAAAAGAGAAACTAAAGGAACTTACAGAGGAAATTGATAGTAAAACCATACTAGTAGGGAACCTCAACCTTACTCTATCAGAACTAGATAAATAGAACCAAAAAATAAATAAGAAAAAAGTAAAGTAAGTAATGAAATGTTAGAAAAATTAGAGCTAATAGATATCTGGAGAAAAATAAATAAGGATAAAAAGGAATATACCTTCTTTTCAGCAGCACATGGCACATATACAAAGATTGACCATAAATTGACCATATATTAGGCCATAAAAACATTCCAAACAAATGTAGGAAAGCAAAAATAATAAACGCAATTTTTCAGACTATAATGCAATAAAAATCATAATCAATAAGGACTTGTGGAAGGCAGATTTAAAATTAATTGAAAACTAAATAATTTAATTCTTCAAAACTGGTAGATCAAAGAACAAATCAATGAACAATTACTGATTTCATTGAAGAGAATGACAACGAGGAAACAACTTATCAAAATCTATAGGATACAGCCAAAGCAGTATTTGAGGGAAAATTTATATCCCTGAGTGAATATATTAACAAATCAGAGAGGGAAGAGGTTAATGATTTGGTCATGAAACTTAAAAAATTAGAAAGAGAACAAATTAAAATCCCCCATATAAAAACTAAATTGAAAATTATAAAAATCAAATTGAAAATAAAAGAACTATTGAATTAATAAATAAGACTAGAAGCTAGTACTTCAAAAAAAAAACAAATAAAATAAATAAAGTACTGGTTAATCTAATAAAAAAGAAAGAAGAAAATAAAATTAATAGTATCAAAGATGAAAAGAGCAACTTCACCTCTAAAGAAGAAGAAATTAAGGCAATTATTAGGAACTCTTTTGCCCAATTATATGGCAATAAACATGACAATCTAGGTGAAATGAGTGTATATTTAAAAAATATACATTGCCTTGATTAACAAAAGAGGAAATAGAATACTTAAACAATCCCATCTCAGAAAAAGAAATTGCCATCAAAGAACTCCCAAATAAAAAAATCCCCAGGGCCAGATGGATTCACAAGTGAATTCTATCAAACATTCAAAGAACAACTAATCCCAATAATATACAAAGTATTTGACAAAATAAGCAAAAAGGGAGTTTTATTAAATTATTTTTATGACACAAATATGGTATTGATTCAAAGCCAGGCATACCCAAAACAGAGAAAGGAAACTACAGACCAATCTCCTTAGTGAACATAGATGCACAAATTTTAATTAGAATTCTAGTCAAAATAGTCTAACAAGTGATCACAAGGATTATTCATTATGATCAGGTGGGATTTATACCAGGAATGCTCAGGTGGAATTTATACCAAGAATGCTAGGATGGTTTAATATTAGGAAAACTATCCACATAATTTACCATATCAATAATCAAATTAACAGAAATCACATGATTGCTTTAATAGGTGCAGAAAAATCCTTTGACAAAATACATTAATTCCTATTGAAAACACTAGAAAGTATAGGAATAAATGGTCCTTTCCTAAAAATTATAAACAGTTTATATTTAAAACCATCAGCAAGGATCATCTGCAATGAGGATAAGTTAGAAGCCTTCCCAGTAAGATCAGGAGTGAAGTAAGGATGCCCATTATCACCTCTATTATTTAACACTGTATTAGAAACATTAGTGGTAGCAATTAGAGAAGAAAAAGAAATTGAAGGGATTAAAGTAGGCAATGAGATGACTAAATTATCACTCTGTATATGATATGATGGTCTACTTAAAGAATCCTAGAGAATCAGCTAAAAAGCTAGTGGAAATAATTAAGAACTTTAGTGAACTTGCAGGTTACAATATATACCCACATAAATCAACAGCATTTCTATATATTTCCAACACAGCTTATCATCAAAAGTTAGAAAGAGAAATTCCATTTAAAATCACTCTACAATATAAAATATTCAGGAATCTATTTGCCAAGATAAACACAGGGATTATATGAACACAACTACAAAACACTTTCCACACAATTAAAACTAGACCTAAATAATTGGAAAAACATTAATTGTTTATGGGTAGGATAAACTAATAAAATAAAAATGAAAATCCTATCCAAATTAATTTACTTATCCAGTGCTATACCTATCAAACTACCTAGAAACTTTTTTATTGAATTAGAAATAATTATAACAAATTTCATTTGGAAGAACAAAAGATCAAGAATATCAAGGGAACTAATGAAAAAAAAAGTGAAGGATGAGGGCATAGCAGCACCAGATCTTAAACTATAAAGCAGTGATCATCAAAACAATATGTTACTGGCTAAGAGACAGAGGAAGATTAATGGAATAGACTAGGGGTAAATGACCTCAGCAAGCTAGTATTTGATAAACCCAAAGATCTCAGCTTTTGGAACAATAACCCACTATTTGATAAAAATTGTTAGGAAAATTGGAAAACAGCATGGGAGAGATTAGGTTTAGATTAACATCTCACACCTTAAACCAAGATAAATTCAGAATGGGTAAATGACTTAAATATAGAGAAGGAAATTAACAAGTAAATTAGGAGAACATAGAATAGTATGCTTGTCCTATCTGTGGGAAAGGAAAAAATTCAAGACCAAACAATATATAGAGAATATTACAAAATATAAAATGAATAATTTTGGTTATACTACATTAAAAAGATTTTGTACAATCAAAACCAATACAGCCAATATCAGAAGGGAAACAACAAATTGGGGGAAAAAATCTTTATAACAAAAAACTCTGACAATGGTCTAATTTCTCAGATCTATAAGGAACTAAATCAGTTGTACAAAAAGAATCAAGCCATTCTCCAATTGATAAATGGGCAAGGGACATGAATAGATGGTTTTCAGATAAAGAAATAAAAACTCTCAATAAGCACATGAAAAAAAATGTTCTTAATCTCTCAGAATTAGAGAAATGCAAATCAAACCAACTCTGAAGTACCACCTCACACATAGCAGATTGGCCAGTATGACAGCAAAGGAGAGTGATAAATGTTGGAGGGAATGTGGCAAATTTTGAACACAAATGCATTGCTAGTGGAGTTGTGAATTGATCCAACCATTCTGAAAAGCAATTTGGAACTATGCCTAAGGAGTTTTCATTGGCTGCCTGCCCTTTGATCCTGTTATAACACTGATGGGTTTGTACCCCTAGGAGATAATAGGGAAAATACTTGTAGAAAAATATTCATAGCTTTGCTCTTTGTGGTGGCCAAAAACTCAAAAAATCAGGGGGGTGTTTATCAATTGGGGAATGGCTTAACAAATTGTGGTATCTCATGGTGATGGGATACTCTTTTGCTAAAAGGAATAATGAACTGGAGGGATTGCATGCGAACTGGAATGACGGTCAGGAATTGATGCAGAGCAAAAGGAACAAAACCAGGAGAACACTGTACACAGAGACTGATATACTGTGGCACAATCGAATGTAATGGACTTTTCTACTAGCAGCAATGCAATGACCCAGGACAATTCAGAGGAACTTATGAGAAAGAGCTCTATTCACATCCAGAGAAAGAACTATGGGAGTAGAAACCCAGAAGGAAAATATATGATTGCTCACATAGTTCAATGGACATATAATTGGGGATGGTGATTGCAAATGTTAACAATATGGAAATAGATTTTTGAACAATGAAACATGTAAAACCCAGTGGAATTGCTAGTAGACTCTGGGAGGGTGGAGGGTAGAGCAGAGGGAAAGAATATGAATCATGTAATCATGGAATAATATTCTACATTAATTAATTAAATAAAAAGTTTTAAGCTATATATTAATTTTTAAAGCCAACATTTTATTGAAAATTATTAATAAAAATGCCTCAGAAGACTCTAAAAGTGGTTCCATTAAGTCATTATCTTACAAAGGAAGCTTCTCTCTTTATCTCAAACTCTTTCAAACATACCTAAGTCTATTTACTGAAGGGCTCTGTAATTAACAAGGGATGTGAGGCATTTAGACTGGATTTAGAGATTTCATTTATCACTGAAATGACTAAAAATATCAAAAATTAGGTGAACAAGAATGGTCCCTGTCCAGTGCTCTATCATATAAATATCTATATATATGATATAACTATCATATAAATAAAATAAAAGAATGGGATTGATTTTATTTGGAAAAAAGAAGGCACAGGGTTATGGAAATATATAAAATTTCTCTGCAGCAGATGGTGGCTGGTGGATCTGGTTTCTCCTCTGCCAGATGTCTCTTTCCTGGGACTTTGGACAATGAGGATTGTGCCATTCAACTGTGGAACAATTCTTAGAGGGGCAGCTGTGGGAGTCTGAGACACTGGGTGTACTCTGGGAATAATTGCAGTCAAGAGATAACTAGTTACATACAACAGCTGATGTTTCTCTTCCTTTATTATAATGGACTAGCCACTGATGAACAAGATAACAATCACTTACTGTACTTTTCTGCCTTCTCTCTGTCTTAAGAATTTTTTACACATATGCATGTCATGATGAAAAACATTGTCAGGGTTTGTGCTGTAGTTAATTGAAAGCAACACTAATGAAGCATACCCAAACAGTTATTTCTCCCTCATGATAAATAACATTGCTTTGGTGGTGCTCAGTATATGAGACAGGATATTCTGTAATACAGCCACTTACTTTCATCTTTGGTCGTGCTCCAGTTGGCATTGGCTTTGGCATGAAATCTAAATCCTGGATATTTTCCTCTTTATTTCTATAAATTCCCTTGCTCTGATGGTCTCTATTAAAGACATTTTCCAGTTTTTTTGAATTCTGTTCAGGGAGAGAGAAAAAAAGGAGAAACATTAAAAGTATTTTGGTTCAAATATCTTCCATTACAGTCCTACTCCTGTGGCCAGGAGGCAATCCTGCCTTGTTGCAAGGGGATCTTACAAAGCTAGACCTTTGAGTGTGGGTATACAATGGAGGGTGAATGTTATACTGGGGTCAGTGTAGCCAAGGTTAGAGTTTCATGGTTTCAGAAGGATGAATTTTTCAGTCAAGAAACATTAAGAGATCACCTACTAAGTCAGTGAAGGGTTGCAATTTGCAGTCTAAGAATACAGGAATTAAGTTTCATTTCACGAAAAAATTATTGAATTTGCTTGTCAAAAACAAGATAAAACTCATTAGAAAAAAATGTTAGGGGCTTTTTCACTAATACTGAGAAAGGCTGGAAATAATATAATAATTATAAAGTACTTATCATGAGCCTGGCATATAACAAGAACTATGTAAATGTTAGTTCTTATATGTAATATATATGATAATATATGCATGTGCAAGGTAAATTGAAATAATTTCTGGTAGTAATTCTAGTAATTATGATTGGCATTTATATAACACTTTAAGGTTTTTCTTTTCTCTTTTTTCTTTAGAGTATTTTTCTATAATTACATGATTCATAATTCCCCCCCACACACACACACACACTTCCCTCCCCCATCCCAGAACTGACAAGCAGTTCTACTGGGTTATACATATATCTTTGTTCAAAACCTATTTCCATGTTATTCATATTTGCAGTAGAGTGTGATCTTTTAACATCAATACCCTAATCATATCCCCTTCAATTATATGTTTTTCTTCTGTGTTTCTGCTCCCACAGTTCTTTCTCTGGGTGTAGATAGTGTTCTTTCTCATAAGTCCCTCAGAATTGTTCTGAGTCATTGCATTACCACTCATAGAGAAGTCCATTATGTTCAATTGTGCCACAGTGTATCAGTCTTTGTGTATAATGTTCTGGTTCTGCTTATTTTGTCCTGCATTGATTCCTGGAGGCAATTTAAGGTTTTCAAAGCATTTTACATATGTTATTGCATCTGATCCTCACAATAACCCTGTGAGGTAGAGGATATTATTATCTCTACTTTATAGATGAGAAAACTGAGACACAGAGAAGATAATGATCTGGTCAGGGTCACATAGTTAGTAAGTATATAAAATAGAATTTTAGTCCAGGTCTTCTTGACTCCAAGTCCAACACTCTGGCCTCATGTAGAAAATGGCACTTGAGACTCAAAGAAAGTTAAGTATTCATTTATGCAGATATGAGGAAAGGGTTACCAGTTATGGCAAAGCATGGAGACAAGAGGTGTGATGTGTAGTTTTTATGCTTTAGTACATGTTCAATTGTTGTGTATGTACCATATGCTGCTGAAAAGAAGGTTTATTCCTTTTTATCTCTATTCAATTTTCTCCAGAAAATCTATGCAATCTAACTTTTAAAAAATTTCATTCACTTCTTTTACTTCTTTCTTGTTTATTTTTTGGTTATATTTATCTAGTTCTGATAGGGGAAGGTTGGGGTCTCCCACTAGTATAGTTTTAATTTTACTCTTTTTTTATTTTTATCAATTTTAATTTTTACTAAATTTAATATTTACTATCTATTTTCTCCTTAAGATCCATTAGTTTCTCCTTTAAAAATCTGAAGGCTATACCATATGATGCCTGTATTTTAAGTATTGATATTGCTTCATTGTCTATACCACCTTTTATCCAGATTTCCTGATATCTTTTAATCAGATCTATTTTTGCTTTAGCTTTGTCTGAGATCTGTTTACTACTTCTGCTTTTTTTTAGGGAGATGAAATGTGTAGACGGAGTTGCTGATGGATCATTTTGACTGAGATGTACAGCACATGCATGGAGTGCTATAAATTTGAATGTAGATATTTCCTCTGACAAGGAAGATTATGGCATATAAACTTCATAAGAAATTATGCTTGAATTGCTCTGATTGAGAACTGGTAGGTAGCCTTTGGAGGAGACTGTCTCCTCGGGACTTAGTCATACTGCTCATCACATGACAAATACATGCTCCAGTAAGCCATTTACTGACGTTCTCTAGCTGTGTAATCTTGGGATTCCTGACATTCAGTGTCTTCACTTGAGAACGAGAGAGAAGTGGGCAGTGGGGAAGAGAATAAGCATTTCTACAGTGCCTCCTAGGTGCCAGGCACTGGGCTAAGTGCTTTACAAATACTTCATTTATCCAGCACTACAGTTCCCCCTCTTTAAATCAAATGACCAACTCTTGTTGGTATCTCCAAGAGTTTATGCTGAACCTAAAAACCCAGGTCCAATACATATTTTATTATAAGGCTCTTGTAGAAAATATTTCTGAAAGGTCAAAAATAAAAGTCACTTTTACTTAACTTAATTAGACAAATATTTATTTGTGAAATGGTGTGTTTATTAAAGATTCCTATACTATTTAGGGACCTTGTTAAGTGATAGGGACATAATGTTTAAAAATGACATTGAACAAATCTTCAAAATTATTACAAATGAATTAGGCTAAATAATATGTATACAAATAAGAATGATTCATTACAAAAATAATAATAATTATAGCTATCATTTAAAAGACATTTTAAGATTTGAAAAGTACTTTAAATAGGTTGTGTCAAGAGCAAAGGAAGAAAACCTGATTTGTATAATACGCAATTAATGAAGGGTGAAATTATTTTTGTGTAGAAAAACCAAGGAAGTCTTCCTGAAGGAGGTGGCACTATAGAGTATATCAAAACTCAAAAGCAACTAGTTGCAATTAATTTACTTTGAATTAGGGAGACCAATGTTTTACTAGATATTGTAATAGGACCTCATTTTACTTGAATCCAACACACACAAATTCAAGTATACACAACTGGAAATTTTTAAAAAAGACAGAAAAATATGTAGAGTAAATTTTTACCATTTTCCCAAGTTGTGTAAAGTCTCACAGCAATTCACCAAGTCATGTTCATTCTTGCTCTGAGAAATGTTAGTGTTAGTTATTGTATTGTTTTATGACAAAATTTAGCTCCCAAATCAATCTTTGTCCACAGTTCTTGCTTATAAAAAGTTGTGCCCACATCAGAGCAGTACTTCTCTTTGTTTCATTAATACTATTTAGTTATTAATAATGGCCCTGAAATATGACAGGAGTGATGCTGGTAGCTTGAGAAGCCTAAGAAAAGTCATAAATGTATTTTTACAAATGAAATACTTATAAAATAATGGGGTTCATTATGTGCAATTTCAATTTATATGAAGGGTCTTGGAACATATTGATCACTGGAAAAATGAGGTCCTACTTTCATAGCATAAACACTCAGAATAGAAGCAAAGGGCAGTATTGACTCTTAGCTTTTATTTTGCTTTAAAGTTTATTTTAAACCTAGTGGGATTATCTCTAGGAAAGGCTGAATAGCTAGGTCCTCAAATATAAAAAATGAGAAGCTACTGACAAAAAAAGAGATGTAAACCAAAGGCATGATCAGATTCTATAGTGTGTATTTTTATCTCAAGTAATATATTAAAATCTCATTCAAAACTCTTTAAATTGTCAATAGAAGTTACAGTATAGGTAAGGCTTTCAACTTTAAAAAATCCAAACTAATGATATATTAAGAATCAGACCCTAAAGATAATAATAGTTTGGCTTTAAGAGTAACATATATCTCTTCCTAAGTCAAGAGAAGACTTATACTAGTGGGGAACATAATTGCACAATCATGATGTTGTCTATGTAAGTATATATATATATATATATATATATATACATATATATATATATATATGAATATATTTCTATTTAAGTCCATAGAAGAAGCCAAGTGATAACAAAATATAGAGCACAAAGAGAATCCCCCACATTTTTTTTTAGGTTCAGCAAAAGATTTATTATCTAGTCACTGTGTCTGGTATTGTTATTTCATCCAACAATATTTAACCACCAAGTGGTGATGTGAGCCACTACCCTGATCATATTCAATGGGAAAACTTCAAATTTTCGTATTCCTTATTCTGGGGGTTATGGACAAGCTCTCTGCTAAGCAGAAATGCTGAACTTTCTATAGTTCTCAGGGCATCAACAATTCCTATATGCTTTAGTTCTATCTCCCTGGGGAGGGAGGATGCCAACTTCTTTTCTAGAGGTATAGATTACAACAGATTTATTCAATCAGAAGACAGCTAACAATCCCCCTTCCTTGAACCTGGCAATGTTCCCTGAGTCCTGGTCAAATGAGAAGTCTGAAATTCAAAGGTTAAGTGATTTGCTTATGGATACATAGCTAGATTCAGAGACAAAATTCAAACCTAGGACTTTCTAACTCTGAGTCCAGCCTTATCAGTCAAAGTCATTTATTAACTGCCTACAATGTGTGTGTGTGTGTGTGTGTGTGTGTGTGTGTGCAATAAGGTGGCTCAGTGGATTGAGTCAAGCCTAGAGATGGGAGGTCCTGGATTCAAGTCTGGCCTCAGACACTTCCTACTTGTGTTACCCTAAGCAAGACACAACTCCCGTTGCCTAGCCCTTAGTGCTCCTCTCACTTGGAACTAATACACAGTATTGATTCTATGATGAAACGTAAAGTTTTTATTTAAAATGTCCACAATATACCAGGCAATTTGCTGAGTCCCATCCACTTTATTATTGACTGTCTCTTTTTCTTATCTTTCTTATCCATTACATGGAGCAAATATGCATGGAATTGAAATAGATTATAATTTTCAGCTGGCTTGTCCTCTATTTTGGGAAGTCTAGGTCTTCCTGTGTACCCAGCTGCTTGGCAGTTCAGGAGCCCTAGCTTTGGTGCTCCATCTAGACCTGCTCTTAGTAGAACTTTTAGGATGCCTGGCATATTGAAGAAGTAGATTTTGTTTATCAAGAATTCAATTAGCTAAAAGTTAATTCATAATTTCCCAGGGAGTCTCCTCAAGCCTTTTATAAAGAATAATATGTACTATATTTGCATATGGAATAAAATGGCACAAAAACTGTAGTAGTATTGATCCCAAAAACACATAGAAAGACCCCATTTCCTCAAACTCACCTCCATTAACATATACCTTCTCACATGACCAATTCAGGATCACTGGAGAGGAGGATGGGGTGTGTGAAGTCAAGTTAAGGGACATTTATTAAGTATTTACCATATATATCAGACATTGTCCTAAGTGCTGAGAATATAAATAGAAGCAGTAAGAAAGACAATCCCTGCCCTCAAGAAGCTTACACTCCAGTGGAGGAAGACGGAACATAAAAGGAAGTTGAAAAGGCAGAGGGTGGCTGGGAGAAGTGAGCATGGTAGAAAAAGTCCAGAAAGTTGACTAGGGAGCCTAGAGAGGAATGAATATATGATGAACCAGAGCTTTTTTCTTAAAATTGGAGGTTCTTGATGGAACCAGTCATTGTGAGCTTGAGGGTAGGGATTGTCTTTTGCTTATTTTTAATGTTCCCACTGCTTAACACAGTGCCCAGTCCATAACAGGAGCTTAAAAAAATGTCTATTGATTAAGTCAAAGGAAGGAATCACAGGGGCAGGGTGGTGATGATTTCTTTAAACAATTTATTGTCTTATTACTTCTACTTGTGAATATATCCCTCCTCTCTCTAGTGAGCCAATGCTGTTAATAAAGAATTAAAAAAGAAAGAGAGAAAAAAGAAGTTTGGCAAAAACCAACCAGCATATCAAGTAAGTCTGACACAAGGACCCCTTATTCCTCCACCATTGCAAAGAAGAATGAGAGGTTCATTTTCTCATCCTTTCTCAAGGTCAGTCTTCATGATTATTATAATTAGTTATATTTTATATAATTATATTTCATTTTGTGTTCATTCAATTTATATTGGTGTAGTTATACATATTATTTTCTTGGTGTAGTGTCATACTGCATACATTCATATAAGTTTTCCCATCATTCTCAATATTTTCTAATGATGTCCTAATATTCCATTTCATTCCACTGCCACCATTTCTTTAGCCACTCCCAAGGGATAGGAATCTACTTTGTTTTAGGTTTTTGCTGCTAAAAAAAAAGGATGTTTTGAATATTTTGGTCTTTCTTTCTCGCTTGGAACTCCTTTAGCCTTATGCCTAGTAGTGAGATCTCTATGAAAAGGGTATGAACATTTTAATCTTGTTTTTTAAAAAGCATAATTCCAAATTGCTTTTTAGAATTATGCAACCAACTGACATCTCTTCCAATAGTGTGTCAATATAGCTATCATTCTGAAGACTCTCCTACAATTGTTATTTTCACTTTTTCTTATATTTCGAAACTGGTTGGGTATAAGGTAAGTGCTAAGAATTATTTTGACTTGTATTCTTTTCCCTGTTAGTGATTTGGAGTAAATTTTCATAAGGCTGTTAATAGTTTACAATTTTTATTTTGAGAACCCTTTGATGATATCCTCTAATATTATCTATTGTTAAATGACATTGTCATATTTTATGATTTCATTCAGCAGTTTCAATATAAAAAGCCTATAAACAAATTAGCATTATTGCATAAAATAATATGCTAAAGTAAAATAATTATAATTTAAAGGGAACTTTTGGGTTGTAATTACTTTAAGCTAAAGATGTGACCATAATGGTAATGATTTTTGACATTGAAAAACCCTCCACGGAGTGAGCAGAAAGGGAAGTCTGTTGGCATTAAGAGTTGCCATTTGTCTGGCTTTCACATAGGGCTTATGCATCTATTCTGTTATAACTTAGGTCAACTAAGGTACATGTTGCACTAAATTAAAATCCCCAAAATATATTTCTAGATTCAAGTAGTAACTTTGTATATAAGATTCAATTTCTTCTTATGCTTAATCCTATCCCTATAGAAGAAAAGATTGTTTTCAGAATTATTTGTGTAAGAAGATCATCCTTAAGGGCTACAAAATATGTCTGGAGCATTACAGAAAGATCATTAAGTTAGCTGAGAAATTTTTTAAAAGAGTCCTATGTGAAAATGGCCCAATTTAATAAAGGGGACATTGCAGAGCTGATGTTATGAAAAAAGTAATGTTCTTTTAGAATTTTTTCTTTTATCAAATTTCATAACCTATAGAGATATACATTTCCTATTGCTTTTCCTGACAGTGTACTTAGTAAAATGCATTTTCTTATTTTTCTTGACCTTCTGTAGTAGATAACAAGCATTTATTAATTACCTTCTGTGCACAAGACATGATATTAGAAATTAAGTCTTCTTATATTAGTTTAGAGATAAGAAGTAGAAAAGTTGGCTTGGGACAGAATTGGAGTTTGAAGCAAATCTAAGACAGAGTGTCAGTTTCAGTTGGTCTCTGAGAGTTACTTTCTTTCAGAGTGCTGGAAGCAGGTGACATCTTTTATCTCTCTCCTCACTGTCTGAGGTAGGAGTAAAGGAGGGAAAAACCTAAAGGAACTAAGTGATTTTCCTTTTCCAAGTTGGGAAAGACTAATGACTGTCTATTGCTGTTAAATAAATTGTTTTTATATCTGAGAAGACCAAAGAAAGACCTGGTCTTTGGTTTGGAGACTCAGAGTCCTAATTTGGTTCTTACTGAGGCTCAGCTAGCTAGCCTTTATTATTTTCATAACTTGGAGACAAAGTTAAGAATTATATACTTCTTATAAGGATACTAGTGTTTAGTTTATTGTAGAATACTGAAAATTTGGTTTAGTCAGATCAGGAAGGATTAGTGTAGCCTGTGGAGACAGGAGAAGTGAAGGAAGCAGGGAGTTTTATTTGGGTGGCATTAGAATCCCTTAGAGTTAGAAATCCTTTTTTAAACCTTATATTCTCAATAAATAGTTTATTTTTATAATAACAATAGTCTCCTTAGTGTCCTTGTGTCTGGCCCTGAAGAGAAATTTCACTTATGAGCTTCACTTCACTGATATAAACTGTGGATACTTTGTAGGACAACAAGCAGAGTATCTCATCAGTTTATAATCAATAATCAATTTATTGGCATATTATTTTTACACTAAGCACAAAAAATACGAAAACAAAAATAAAAGAATCCCTGCTCTCAAGGGACTCATATTCTAATAGAGGAAACAAAATGTAAATAACTAGAAATATATGAAATGCATATAGAGTAAATGAAAGGGAACCACAAAGAGGAAGGTACTAATCTTTGGAGATACAAGAAAAGGACTCATGGAGAAGGTGGAATTTACTCTCTCTTGAAGGGAAACCAAGGCATCTAAAAGGGAGAGGTGAAGAGGAAGGGCATTCTAAGAATGGAGAATAGCCACACCAGAGGTATGGTGACAGAATGAGAAATGTGTGAAGAACAGGAAGTTGATCAGTATGGCTGTATGGCAGGGTATGCAGATGGAAATAAAGTGTTGTGGAAAAGGAACTTGTTCTAGTTTCAAAAAGTCAAAAAGGAAAATTGGGAAAGGAAATGGGGGAAATGAAAAGGAAGGAGACTGCATGCAAATAGAATTTGGGGGTCCAAAAGCACAAAATAAAACTAAAGAACAGATAGAAGAAGAAATCCAATTTGATAATGATGTAACAGAGATTAAAGAGAAAATTTTTGGAACAGTAGAACAAGCTACAAAGAAAGAGGAAGGAACAGAACTGGCAACAGTCTGTAATACACAAACCTTAAACTTATTAGGACATTATAACATTAAAAGCAAAGAACATGAAAGATTGGATCCACGCAACTGTGATGTACAACATTTCTCAGCACAAGACAAAAGTAACTTAGCAGAAAGGAAAGAATATACTTTAGAAACAGGAAACCAAAAACAGAACCATATGAGACACAAATAGTAGAGGGTTATAAAGATTCTAAACAAACTGCAAATGAATTAATTGAAGCACATGAGCAAACAACAGAAGGGTCCAATGGGGAGGAAAAGCAATAACAGAGAATATTCAAATTAGCAGACCTCCTGGAGAAAATGACATTGAAAGCAGGGATGATATTACAAAAGAAATCATACCTAGATTTGGGATTCCCACAAAATTGGACTCAGACAGTGGAAGTCATTTTACTCAATCAATATTAAATGAAATTTATAAAAATCTAGGAATACAAGCAACATACCACACATCGTATCACCCCCCAAAGTTCAGGGCAAGTGGAGAGATTAAATAAAGACATCAAAACATTGATAGGAAAATTTTGTGCAGAAACACACCAAAAATGGACAGACACTCTGCCATTAGTTCTATTCCATCTTACAACATGACCCAGTGGAGATTTGCACATCTCTCCATTTGAGATGCTATATGGACACGCAATTTGGCAAGGAAGGACTTGTAAACTAGCTTACATTGCAATGATAGGCAGATACTGTCAATTAACAAAATATATACAAGTTTTATGGACAAGAATAGCAGAGTTGCATGAAATGGGCTTGATACAACAAACAGTACCCCTGGATTACAATTTGCACATCAAACCAGGAGACAAAGTATACTTAAAAAATTTCAATAGAAAATTGGCTACAGACATAAAATGGACTGGACCACATTAAATATTGCTTACTACCCCAACAGCTATAAAAATTGCAGGGAAAGACTCATGGCTCCACTGTTCCCAAGTAAAACCAGAAAAATTCAACATCACTGTAACAGATATAGAAGATAATTAGACAAAAGATAGTGCTGAGAAATGAAAACAAAAACTAAATAACATCAAAAAGTACACCACAAAGAAATAATAATGACACATAATGTTCTAGACAAGATCCCAGTAGTCAAGCATGCCACAGTGAGAAGACAACTTTCCAGCCCAGAGGAAATGCATCAAGAAAAGCTTCTAGAGAGAAGAAAAAAAGAAAAAATGCTGAAATGGACAGCTAAGACTTTGAACTTTGTAAATTTGTTTATATAAGAAGAGGACATATGGAAAACAAGACATATGTAAGACTGAGTATGTTGAAATAATAAAACAAAAATAATTTCACATATTACAGAAATAGCATGCATTACTACATAACTTGGAAGAAAGAAGAGATCCATCAATCAACATGAGAAGTGGAAATCTGAAGAAACTTGATAAGTATTAATTCAGCATAATACTATTAGATACAAAACACAAAATCACAAACTGACATATCAGGAGATTTTGTTTAAATAAACAAGTGTCTGAAATTATATTTATTCAAAATGTAAATATGTATATAGTTAGTTCCATATTAGGCAAATAGAAAGATCAATAGATACTTCTATTTGACTGATGTCAGGATGTGGAACAATGTATATTATTGTATTGTATGTAAATAATCTCTATAAATAATGTATATACTATAATTAGGTTAGTAACATAGTGATAGAGTCTGTAAATGTATAGAATAGCATGTATATATGTTGTACACAAGATTAAGTTATAGATTAGATTAGAGACCTAGATAATAGTTATAACAAGTAGGGAATAGATTACGAGTAAGTTAAATTAAACATAGCATAGACAATTAGTTATACAGAGGAATAGACTTAGGCTGCATTTGCAGATAATTAGTAAACTTTTAATTGTTTATTGTAAAGCTGATGTTGAAATTGTGTTTAATGGAAATATATATAGATAAGATAGTCTAAAATAATAGTTATATTTATATAAAATAGGAAAACTTTGTTTTAGTTAATTTAGTAAGAATAAGTAGTACTAAGATTCAAATTTCTTGTAATGGTTTTGTTCAAACATTTATTGTACTGAATTTATGATAAAACCCTAAAACTACCCTTACCCAAACTTTCCTGCATAGAATTCCTTAGAATAGATTTAGTAATTGGTAACTGTAATAAAATAAGTGACCTTGGGAAGGTCACAACAAAAAAAGAGGACGATTGTGGAAAGGAAACTAGAACAAGTTCTGGACTTTCTGCCACTGTGTTGGAACAGGCAACAATGGGAATATAAGAGAGAGAAGAAATTGACAAGACTGAAAGTTGGTGGGGGAAGGGGCAACTGGGAGTGGCAGTTGGTCTTGTGACTAGAGCACTTCTTTCCTGGCATTGGAAGTGGGTGGAGTGTTTCTTCTCAGAATGGATAGAGGTGCCTTTACGTTCTTCAGCCCAAGGAGACAGGCCCAACAAGCTCTGAAAGTCAGAACTTTTCTTGTTGCTTGCTGTCTACTGCTAAGATTTTGAAATTAAAAAAACTAGCACAGTTATAGCATAGACAGGAATAAGAGAAACCCTTCACCAGCCTGTAAGGCCTGGCCTCAGCTCCAAAGCTGAGAAAGACTCCAACCTTATTTAGGGTCATCCCTCTTCCCTTTTCCCTGATACCTCTCTAATCCGAACTGGTTACTAAAATTTATCTTATTTGAATATCACAGTCAGATAAGTGGACTATCTTTTCTGGGGCATAGAGGGAGCTGAACCTCAGTTCAGTCATCCAACTATAAACGGTCTTTATTGGACCCCTGCTGGGCAACCAAATTCTGGGGAAAGGGTTGTCCCCAGGAGCAGGTGTTTACCTGCTCTGGGGCAACTTCAGCAGCAGTCCAGCGAGAAAACATTCCTGCAGTCTATCATAAGTGGCTCATTTCTTGGACACCCCATTTTGTTCAAAAAATAGCCTCTCAGCAGGGGGCATATCTCTCCTTTGCCTCACCGGTAGCCATATTCCCTCTCTCCTTCAACTCCTCCATTCCCTGCTACAAACCTTCAGTATCCTCTGTTCTTCACCCACATTTTTCCCTATATATATTACAGTGTAAAGTAATTGTAAAGGCAGGAAAAGATCAGATTATAAAGAGCTTTAAATGCAAAATGGAGGGCATTTCATTTGAGCCTGGAGGTAACTGGAAACCATTACATTTTACTAAGTGCAGAGAATGAATGAGGATGGAGGTGGAAATGACATGGTCAGACATATGTTTAAGAAAAATCATTGTGGTAATATAGAGGAGGAAGGCCTGGGGAGATGGGTAAGAGACTTAAGGACTGGAAAATTAGTGTTACAGTTTAGGCAAGAAGAGATGAAAGCTTTGTGAGTGGAGAGAAAGGGAAATGAAATGTTGTGAAGATATAAATGACAAAATAATGGGTGGATGGGGTGTATGAAATAGTGAGTTTTGCTTTTGATATGTTAAATTTGAGATGCCTGTGAGATATTACTTTTGAGATTCCTAAAGATAGTTGGTAGTATAGAACTATCACTACAGAGTGAGACAGGCTGGTAATATAGATGTAGGAATCATTCACATAGAAATGATAATTGAACCCATCAAAGTTGATGAGATTGTCATGAGAGAGAATAGAAATTAATGAGAGGAGGATTTAAGATGGAGCCTTAGAGAACACCCCCATTTATTGAGTGTGATATGGATGAAGATCCAGGAAACTGATATTGAGGAATATACAGACAGGTAGGAAGAAAGAGGTAAGAATATATAGGTGATTCACAGGGTCAAAAGTTGCAGAAAGGTTAAGAAAAATCATGATTGAGAAAAGGCCATTAATTTGGCACTTGCCAGATTGCAGATGATTTAAAAGAGTGAGAAGAGAAGAAATAGAGGTGCTATTCTTTTAAAAAATCTCAAAAAACATTTTTTGAATTCAATTTCATTTCTTTTCAGTGATCAAAATATATTTTATTTCCCTCCAAACTTCCCCCCAACCACTGAAAAATAAAGAAAAATACCCTTTTGTAACAAATGTGAATAGATAAGCAAAGCAAGTTTCTGCATTGGCCATGTCTCAAAAATATATCTCTCAATTTGTACCTTGAGGCCAACACTTCTCTGTCAGGAGATGAGTAGCACATTTCATGTAGACAGTTTTCTCAAAGGGTTTAGCCAAAAGGATAAGACAGTTATAGAATGACAGCTAGTGTGAATGGTAGTAGGATAAAGTGAAGGATTTTTAAGAATGGGGAAATAATAGGCATATTTGTAGGGAAGAAGTCAGAAGATAGGAAGAGATTAAAGAAAAGAAGGTGGAAATGATAGTAGAAACAATTTGTTGGAGGATATAGGAGAGCTTAGGATCAAAGGTGCACGTATAAAGATTGACTTCAGGTAGGAAAAGAGCCAGTTCTTTATCTAAGACAGGAGTAAAGAAGGAGATGGTGAAGGGAGATGTCTGAATGAGGTGAAATGAGAAATGGAGAAGGGGAAGCTCTAGATTAATGTCTTCAACTTCTTTCCCAAACAGTGTGAGGCAAGGTCCTCAGGTGAGAGGCTATGAGGCTTGAGGAGAGCTAAAGAGGTGTCAAACAAATGATGGGAAGGATGGGATGGGATAGTTTGGGGAGGAATGGAATGATTGCTTTGCTGCAGTGAAGGCCCATTTAATATTGGTTAGCATAAATTTGCCAAAGACCCAGTCAACATGCTTTTGTTTTTTTTTTCCTCTAGATTTTTCAGCATCAGGTGAATAGGACTAAAGGAGAAGGATAGTGAGAATAATCTATGATTATTTGTCAATGAATGATTCATGATATGACAAGGGTACAAGGAATTTAAAAGTAGGAGACACTATAGAATTGAATTGGTATTAAGATGTAGAAGGAAGAAAAATATAGCCAGCATAGGAGTGAAGACCTGGAAAAAAACTGAAAGATATAAGTAATGATGTCACAGTGAAGATGAAGAACAAGGCTAAGTATCCTAAAGTTAAAGAAAAAACAAATTGTAAAGGATAATGGTGAGATAGAGGGATTGTGAAGATCATGAATATGGAAGTAATGGATGGTAAAATCAAGGGTATGACCATTTTTGTGTAAATATCTGAGATAAAGGGGAAGAACAAGTCATGGTAATTGAGTAGACTGAGGACCTACGTATTTAGGGCATCTGAGGGGACATCAATATATATGTTGAAGTCCCCTAGAATGAGGGTAGGAACTAAGAATGAGAGAGACTGAGCCAGACACAGCCCATTGAGGAAGGAAGGAGGATGCCTTGGAAGATACAATTAAACAATTATTAGGAGATATAAAAAAATCAGCAATTTGAGGGGATAAGAGGAAACGAGAGAAAAAAAATGATTGGCAGACTCAATGACAAAAAGCCAATTGGGGGCACTCCCCTTTGGATAGGAGTTTATATTCAGAACAAATGATAGGTTCAACCCCCTTCAGTTCAGTTTATTATATCTCAAAGTTCACTTTCGATCTTTGATGTAGTGTGGTTTCTGTAGGCATCTTTATGGCATCTTCTCCAGAAGATCCACTTTCTTGATTAGGGGTGTTGGGGTTTTCTTTTCCTAAAATTGCTTTAAAAGATCTTAAACCTTGGATTTTAGAATAATTATACAATCCCCTCTTAAGGAGCTGAAGCACAATACCACTGGGTTTTACTTGTGTCATTGATCAAGACCTATTTACATATTATTGATATTTGCATTGGGTGATCATTTAGAGTCTACATCCACAATCATATCCCCATCAACCCATGTAATCAAGCAATTGTTTTTCTTCTGTGTTTCTGCTCCCACAGTTCTTTCTCTGGATGTGGACAGCATTCTTTCTCATAAGTCCCTTAGAATTATCCTGGGTCATTGCATTGCTGCTAGTAGAGCAGTCTATTACATTTGATTGCACCACAGTTTTATCAGTCTCTGAGTATAATATTCTCCTGGTTCTGCTCCTTTCACTCTGCATCAATTCCTGGTGGTCATTCCAGTTCACATGGCATTCCTCCAGTTCATTATTCCTTTCAGCACAAGAGTATTCTTTCATCATGTACCACAATTTATTCAGCCATTCCCCAATTGAAGGCCATCCCCTCATTTTCCAATTTTTTTTTTTTTGCCACCACAAAGAGTGCAGCTATAAATATTTTTGTACAAGTCTCTCCCCTTATGATCTCTTTATGATCGGTTCACTTTGGGTGTGAGCTTTTTCTCCTTTTTATAGTGTGGAAATGTTCAAACTCCACATACCTTAAGTGATGTGCCCTACTATAGAGTCCCTCCGTTCTTTTAAAGATGGTTTTTATGTTCTTTTGAGGTAGTCTATTTCGTTGGGTGCTGGAGAGAGGAAGCGACTTGCATCTAGATTGCCGCCATGCTTACCTGGAAGTCCCCCTTTATCTCATTCTTAATGGAAGTTTTTGCACTAGTGAGGTTGTCCCTGGCATCCTTCAGTCCCCAGTAAAAATATCCATTGAGGAAACTTTTCACCTTCTCAAGACTTTCCCTCTCTGCAGTGAAAATGGTATAAAGGAAGATCTTGGCCCTCAACTCAACTGAACCAGAAGCAGATATAGCAACATAACTTCTAACATGTATTCTTACCCTGTATATGACAATTCTAGCCTTAAAACTCTGCAAACTTCCTTTATTTAAACTGTCATTTACATTACCTCAATACTTGAGGTTAGGGTATTTCCCAGTGGTTGCCCATTATAACACATACTTGTGAAGTTGAATTATTTTTAAGTATGGGATTTTATGTTTATCTCTATTATATTTCATCTTTGTTAATTCTGCCTGTTAAAATGTTTTGGATCCTGACTCTGTCATACATGATAGCTATATCTCTCATGTTTAGGTCATCTACAAATTTAATAAAGATAATATTTATATCTTCATCTAAGTCATTGTTTAAAAAATTATTTTTCATCTTCACTGTTATACATTCTTCAAAATTAGAGGCAATGATAAAATTAATAATGGCCTCAGATAACATAGAAAATGTAAAATTCTAGGTAATAAGAGATTTTAATGAGAGGAAATAATGGGAAGGATGTGATTTATGACTTGAACATAATATCTATGGAAGAGCATACCTTATTTAAAAAGAGCATATTAAAGGGGTGGCAGAATAACATTGCATAACAAAAACATACATGTATAAGGAACAAGTGCAGAACACTGGGAAAGTGTAGAGAAGAGTATTTGGATAAGAACAAATGGAGTGAGAGAGGCCATATTGTGCTTTGAGTCTACTATCGATAGTCTAGTCAGAAGGAGCAAAGATATGATGAGTCTGAAAAAGATTATAATGAAACATAGGGGCAGAAGTAAGTAG
The DNA here is from genome assembly GCF_027887165.1 of Monodelphis domestica. Lineage (NCBI taxonomy): Eukaryota > Metazoa > Chordata > Mammalia > Didelphimorphia > Didelphidae > Monodelphis > Monodelphis domestica. The sequence goes on from NC_077230.1 coordinate 306,373,866, forward strand.
TAATGGAGGAACTAAAATCTACAGACACTCAGAGGAGCTTTCTTTAAATCTAAAAAAGAAAAAAAAACTTCTAATAAATTCTTGTGTTCTTAATGATAAATTCATTTTTCAAAAAGTAGGAAAAATGATAGCATGAACTTTTCTTTTGAATCTGATTATAATTCAATAGAAGGGAGTGGCTGCTAAAAAAGAAAAAAAATGAGAACCTTGGGAGAAATTTAGAAGCAGGGATAGTTCAAAACCACCATGAGAATCCTCTCCAATCAATCTTAAAATCATACCACAAAACACTGGAGTGAAAGAACCAACATGAAGGCAGAGTGAAGCAACTTCCATGAAGAGAAACAACTTGGCAGAGAGCAACTGGGTCACTGGGGTGGGAGGGGAGTATAGCCTGCAGGAGGCTACAACAAGGGTACATGCCAACAGGAATCCCCACCACCCCATATCTGCTGTTCTAGGTTATGAGCCTGGGGCCAAGCCAACATCCAGACCCTGAGGTCCTGCCTAAGCCAATGGCAGTGCAACTCAACACATCCTCCATAAATTTCTAAGCAATCCTGCAATAAGGTCCAGACTAGCATGCAAGTCTGTGATGCACGCCTGATCTGTGTAAGCCCAAACAAAGCCAGAATACCCAGTCAAGCTCGTAGTGAGGGCCTGAATCTCGGTCTGAGTCAGTCTGCATGGCACTCCTAGTTGGTGTAAACCTAGAGCTAGATCCTGGATCTCCAGTAAAGATCATTCTCCAGGGTACTGGCCTGTGGGAGTCCTGATCTAGCTAGCCCTTACCAAAACTCAAGGCAGAGCCCCAGGGCAAGGCAGTCCACAGTGTGCCTGACCTGATCAAGCCCAGTGTGAGACCAAAAGTCCCTGCCCAAGCCTGAGGCTAGACTTTGAGGCCCAGCATAGGGTAGCTTACAGTGCCCTGAGCTCTCTAAGCCATCAACAGTCTCAGGGAGTGATTAAAATAGCAATGGGAGGAGGTTTTCCAGAGCTCCCAGCCCAGAGGCTGTCATATCACCTTAGAAGTATTGAAACTTGCAGAAACCCCCAAATAAGGCTGAGTAGCAATAAGGAAGAACTAAAGTTTAAGAGAGTGTCCTATTCTCCCTTAGAAAAGAGTCTACCTTTAAAATAAAAGTGAAAGCATAGAAAAAGGCTAGGAAAGTGATCAAACATTAAAAAAAAATAAACTAGAAAAATTTAATGGAGACAAATATACAAAAGGAGTCAGTGAAAGCAAAGCCAACATATGGAAGGCTTCAAAGAAAAATATGAATTGGTCTTAGATTCTGGAAGAACTCAAAAAATGATTTTAAAAAATCAATTAAGAGATGAGATACAGAGGGAAAATGGGAAAGAGAAATGAAAGCCATGCCAGAAGAAATGGGCCAAATGAAAAAGAAAACTCAAAAGCTCATGGAAGAAAATAATTTCTTAAAAATTAGAATTGGGCAACTGGAAGCTAATGACTTCATGAGACATCTAAAACAATACAATAAAATCAAAAGAATGAAGAAACAGAAGAAAATGTGAAATATCTCATTTCATTCATTTTGGAAAATGGGTCCAGGAGAGACAATATAAGAAGTATCTAAAAGCCATAAAAAAAATGAAAACAAAAAAGGCCTAGACATAATATAAAAACTATCAAAGAGAATTGCCCTGGTATTGTTGAATAAGACAGTAAAATAGAAATTGAAAGAATCCACAGATCACCTTCAGAAAGAAATCCCCAAATCTCACCTAAAGAGGTGTGAAAAGCTATTACAGTGGAGGATAGGAGGAGGGTGGCGATGGACAATACTAACACTTTACTCTTATCATAACTAGCTCAGAGAGGGAACAACAACCACACTCATTGGGGTATAGAATCCTATCTTACTCTTTAGAGAAGTAGGAGGGGTAAAAGAAAAGGGTGGGGTGGTAGTAGAAAGAAGGGGGAAATAAGGAGATGATGTAAAGCAAAACACCAATGAGGAGGGACAAAGGGAAAAGGAATAGGACCAAAAGATGAAAATAAGAAAGAGGGGAAAACACAGTTGGTAATTATAACTATGAATATGAATGCAATGAACTTATCCATAAAATGGAAACAGCAGAATATATTAAAGACCAGAATCCTACCATCTGTTGTTAAAAGAAACATATTTGAGGCAGGGAGACACACAGAGGAAAGGTAAAAGGCTGGAACAGAATTTATTGTGCACCATGTGAAGTAAAAAAAAAAAGCAGGAGTAGTGATCATGATCTCAGACAAAGCTAAAACAAAAATAGATCTGAATAAAAGAGATTAGGAAGGAAATTACATCTTGCTAAAAAGTACCAATAACAATGAAGTAATATCAATACTAAACATATCTGTACCAAATGGAATAGCCTCTAAATTTTTAAAGGAGAAATTAAATGGATTTCAGGAAGAAATAGAAAGTAAAATGATACTAGTGGGGGATGTCAACTCCTCCCCTTTCATATCTAGATAAATCAAACCAAAAAATAAATAAATAAGAAGTAAAGGACATGAATTAAATCTTAGAAAAGTTAGAGCTAATAGATTTCTGCAACAAATTAAATGAGAATACAAAGGAGTATGCCTTTTTTTTCAACAGTACATGACTCCTACACAAAAATGTCACAACCAAATACAGAAAAGTAGAAATAGTAAATACATCCTTTTCAGATCATAATACAATAAAAATTATAACCAATAAAGCTCCATGGAAATAAAAATTAAAAAATAAATGCAGGGCTGGTTTAATATTAGGAAAACTATCAGCATAATTGACCATATCAATAACCAAACTAACAGAAATCACATGATTATCTCAATAGATGCAGGAAAAACCTTTGACAAAATTCAACACTCATTACTATTAAAACCACTAGAAAGCATAATAATAAATGGGTCATTCCTTAAAACTATAAGTAGTATCTACCTAAAACCTTTAGCAAGCATTATCTGCAATAGGGATAAGTTAGAAGCCTTCCCAATAAGGTCAGGAGTGAAGCAAGGATGCCCATTATCACCACTATTATTTAATATAGATTTAGCAATAAGTAAAGAAAAAGAAAGTGAAGGAATTAAAGTAGACAATGAGAAAACTAAACAATTGCTTTTTGCATTATATATAATATGATGGTATACTTGGAGAATTGCTGTGGGGTGGGCCAAGCTCCCACAGGAGATGGGGTCTTGGAGGTGGGATGATGTTGGCAGAATGATGAATGAAACACAACTTTCTATTCAACTAGCAGCACAGGTTTCACAGGATAAACTGCTCCCTTTGGACTTTATTTCATACCCCCTGATCACACATTTATTTGGTACACAATTTCATTCTCAACATACATGTTTCCATAGAACCTAACAACAGAAAGGTGAAGCCTAAGGAAATAGTCAACAAAACATTGTTGTTGAGTGCAGGGTCAGAGGGTAGAATCAACATTGCCCAGCTATAAATATAGATTGGGGAATTCAGAGCATAGATTTGCCAGCAGTTTTTATGCCTAGAAAAAAAGGGTCCTATCTAAGTGAGCATACAAGAATCCTTAGTTTTAATTTTGTAAGTGGGATCTCCTGGTAATATTCTGGGGGTACAGAGTGGGACATCTGTATTAACTCTTCAGACAGGTGGCTCTCATCTATTTTTTTCCTGGGGCTAAGTAAAAATAATAATCATAGCAATTCCAATAATAAGGGGATGTTAATAAGGAAAGGGTGAAGATTGGATTTAGCGATCACCTGATTGTAACAATGAAGGTACTTAGCTCTTCCTTTATAGTGAAGTTAGAATTGTAATCCACAATCTGTTTTTAGATTTTAATCTACAAAAAGGTGATAACTCAGTATTTTAAGTACATCTATCAATTTTAACCACAAAAAGGTGTTAAGTAACTACAAAAGGTGAACTTACCAAAAAAGGTGTTAAGTAACCCAAAAAGATATAATCTAACCAAAGAAGGTGAGGACTACAGAGTGGACAGTCCTGGAGAAAAGCATTTGTTGTGATTGGTAGACATGAAATTTAGGGGAGGTGACAGAAGAGAAAAAGATTCTTTAAAAAGAGGACTAAAGGCCAGAAGAGGAGATATATTCAATTTGAGCTTCACGTTGGAGGAGGCTCTGACTCAGAAGAGAGACTGGAAGACAGACCCTTGAAGAGTGACCAGATGACAGACACACAGACTTCTTTCCATTTAGACTGTCACCATTGGTGAGTGAAAGGCTGATTTAGTGACCCTGCTTTTATCTTCCCCTGGCTGGGCCTTAGAAATTCTAGCTGATATCAGAAGAAGCCAGAGTTTTCTCTCTCTCTCATTCCTTAATATCTTCCTTCTATTTTAAGTATTGTAAATTTTTACATTTTACATTTACATTTACAAAAGTTTTACCATAAATTCCATTTACTTTAGTAATCATTTTGGGATTTAGAAATTAAATTGCTGGTGACCACATAATAAATTTAAATTGTGGTTGAGACAGAAATATATTAAACACAAGGGGGGTTTCAGAGGATCTTTCCATCCTTCCTGGGGTCTGCTTTGCAGTCCCCGGTTTTCATGTGTGACCCTGTCAAATAGTGTGGTTTTGATGGCTCCTGGCAGAAAATCCTAGAGGATCAACTAAAAACTAGTAGAAATAATTAATAACTTTAGTAAAGTTGCAGAATTAACAATAAATCTACCTAAATCATCAGCATTTCAATATAATACCAAAAAAAGTCTGGCATAATGAGTTAGAGAAATTCCATTTAAAATAACTCTAAACCATATAAAATAACTGGGAATTGTGATAAAGATATGAGAGAGAGAAGATTTTGCAGGACTTATGAACCAAGATGCATCTAGCTCTAAAATGCAAAACCCAGGATTCCTATGGAATGTCACCAGGGTTGTTGGCAGTTGGAGTTGGGGGAGGCGTTTTGGTGTCTCTGTTTCTGGGACTGGAAGTCATTTTCCCTAAAGGCTTTTAGCTGGCCATACTAAGAAGAGAAACTGAGCTTTTGAACTTAGTCTCTGGCTCTCTGGCTCTGAGCAGTTGGAGTTGACCAGAGGGGCTTTTTGGTCTCTGGCTCTTTGACATTTGCTCTTTGTAGTTTGAAGTTGGCTGAGAGACTTTTGTGAAGCTGACTTGGTTTTTTGATTCTTGTGGGACTGATTTGGTTACTTGAAGTTCTCTGACTTTGAACAGTTGATATTGACAAGAAGGAGAAACCTAGCTAAAGAAGAAGAAAGAAGATCTTGAAAAACCATTGTTCTCCATCTCTCTGTCTCAGAGTCACAGTTTGTGACTGGACTATTTTCTCAATTTTACCTCAGTTAGACTAGACTTCCTCTTTCCCCTTTTCTCAGTTTCCCATCCTGTTATCCCAATAAACCCCTTACCTGAGAAGGAAACTTAGAGTATTTTATAATTCACTCAGGGGGGAGGGAAAATTGGGAGGAGAAGGGTGACAGTTGGAGAAGGGAGGAGGGAGTAAGGGAGGAAGGAGGTTAGGAAATAGATCAGCCATTGTTAGGGATCAATAGGCAGATTCCCCAGAGTGTCCCCTGTGTACCAGTATCCCTGTGGGTGTAGTGGCTTCCCCCAGCAGCATTTCTCTGTCCTCCATTACCAATAAGCAGCCTCAGATTCCCTCAGCAGTTTCAGTTCCCTGCAGTCCTCTCTCTAGTCACAACCAGTCAGAAAACAGTAGCCATTGTGAAGAAACAGATTCCCCATCAATTCACCTTCTCCATCTCAATCAGTAATAGTTTCAGTCAGTTACATTTCTTTATTACAGAATCTACTTGACAAGACAAATACAAGAATTACATGAATCCAATTATAAAACACCTTTCACACAAATAAAGTCAGGTCTAAACAACTGGAAAAATATTAATTGCTTATGGGTAGGCTGAGCTAATACAATAAAAAAGACAATTCTAACTAAATTATTTATTCACTGCCATACCAAACTACCAAATAGTTATTTCCCTGAAATAACTATTTATATATTATATAACAGGGAAGGCTATCCACCTCCAGTAAAAGAACTGTTGGATTTGTCTGTCACATCAATATGTTTATGGTTTTATTTTGGGGGTTTTGGTTATCTATGAGTGTGGTCTTACAACAATGACCAATATGGAAGGTTGTTTTGCATAATAATAAAAATAAAATTTAAAAACCATATGCAAAAATTAAGTACATCAGCATTAATTAGAGAAGTGAAAATTAAAGCAATTTTGAAATGTTATCTCATACTCGTTAGGCAGTCACAGATGACAAATGAGAAAAATTACAAATGTTGGTGGGGCTATGGGACAATAGATACACTAGTGCCCTAATTATAGTTGTGAATTGGCCTACCTATTTTAGAAACTAATTTGGAACTATGCTTCAAAGTTACTAAATTGTGTTACTAGTTGATCTCAGCATATCATTATCAGGTTAATACTCCAGAAAGATGACAGGAAGAAGGAAAGTACCTACATGTGCAGAAAAAGTGTAGCAAAGTAGCCAAAAATTGGAAACTAAGGAAATGTCCACCTATTGGAGAAGAGATAACCAAATTGTGGTATATCATTATAATAGAATACTGTTGTGTTCTAAGAAATGGTGAAATGGCTAATTTCAGATGAAACTGGGAAGGGTTTTATGAAACTATGCAGAGTGAGCTGCATAAAACTAGGATAATAAGTTATACAATGACAAAAACATTATTGAGAGAAAAACGATGAAAGATTTGATGATTGAAATAATAAACCACAAATTCAGACTAGTAAAGATGAAACACCCTACCTAGTCAGTCAAAGATGAGATGAACTTAAAATGGAATGAGATACATACATTTTCTGGTGTGGCCAATGTGGAAATTTGTATGATATTATTTTTCCCTCCAAAAATTGTTGTTCAATTGGAGTTGAAGGTAGTTGTAAGGGACAGATTATAAATGTGTGAAAAAATGTAAAGGACCTAATTTACATTTTTAGAAAAATGAATGTATGTAGAAACAAGCAGAAGGGGTATAAATATAGAATGTTACATATGCTGTTCAATATTGTCATATATCCATCAGTTTTCCTTAACCATTTCCTTTTATCATAAGAGAAAGGTCCACAGAGGAAGGTATAAAATACAGAATATCAGGAAAGTACTAAGTTTTTAAATAACAAAAGGTTTAAATAAAATTTGATTAATAAATTTGTCATAATTATTTAAATTTAAACTAATGGATTTTAACACATAAAGTATCATAATAGTTCCTCATTTATTTTATCAGTCTCTATCATGTTTCTTTGTATATTCATTCATTTCCATTCAATTTTCTTTTTATATAGTAGACAGTATGTACTCTATTCTTATTTTATTTGTAGTTTTATTCCCTTTTGAATCATTCTAAAAAGAACTTTTCACATTTCTTACTCTTTTACACTTGTCAATCTTAATTACATTCCATTTTATTCCATTTGTATTGTATCTCATGACATTAATTTAACAAAATTTTTCATCAATCATATCAACAATTATTCTTAACTTCTAATTATGATTTTCTTAGTACACATCATTTCTCCTTCTGAAGGTAATTAATCAAAAATGTATTAAGTGCCTATTATGTGCCAGGCACTGTGTAAAGTACTAAGCTTTTTTCTAAGGCTTTTGACCTTTGACTATCCTCTCATCCTAAATACATTCTCTCCCTAATTAGCTCCCAAGATCATGTTCTTTCCTGTTTCTTCCTTTACAACTACTCCTTTCCAACCATATAGATGGATATAGAAGTGCTGGTGGTATGAACAAAGACAAAGTTATCATGTTTATTAATCATTCATCTCTCACTTATTAGGCATGGTAGTATTGGTCTTTCTTGGGTCCTCTTCTTTGTTTATACTCTTTATTAATGATTTCATCTGCTTCCATAGGTTAAATGATTACTTCTTTGCCAATGAGTCTGAAATCTCTGTTTTTAGCTTTAATTTATTTCCTGAACTAGAGTCTGAACTTTCTACTTTCCTGGTAGATACTTACATTTATTTTTAAATTGAAAAATTTTAATTAATTAATTAATTAAGAATATTATTCCATGATTACATGATTCATATTCTTTCTCTCCCCTCCTCCCCCATAGCCAACACACAATTCCACTACATTTTACTTGTAGACACTTACATTTAGATGTCCCACAAGCATCTCAAACTTGACATGTTCCAAACAAAGTTAATCATCTTCTTCCTTCAATCTTTCTCTCCTCTTAACTTCCTCATTTCAGTTGAGATTAACATCATGCTCCAAGTAAGAAAAATGTGTAACCTGAGCCATATTTGCCTCTTCCCTCCTTATTCCACCATCTTCACCATATCTAGCTACTTGCTATGGTTGCTTTACAAAATGCTATAATTTGGATTAAGTCATAGATGACATATTCATCAAATTTGCAGATGGCACAAAGTTGAGAAAGATAACCAAGCAACTAAATGACAATCAGAATCCAAAATGATTTTTGACGGGCTAGAACACTGGACTGGCTCTAATAAGATAAAATTAAATAGAGATAAATGTGAGGTATAGTTATATTCAAATATTAATTTCAAAGTACAAAATGCTTTTGTTTGCTAGAAAGAATCTTGTCTGAAAAGGATCAGGAGATTTCAGTGTACTTCACTACTAGGTGATTCGACAATATGATGTGCCAGCTCCCCAAAACTAATGTGATCCTTAATTATATTAAAAGAAGCCTAGTGTTAAAAATGTGGGTGATGATACTCTAGTCAGACCACATCTGGAACGTTACATTTAGGATTGGGTTTAGCTAGAAAATGTTTAGAAGAGGGCAATGAGGATAGTGAAAGAGGATCTTGAGGTCATAAAATATGAAGATCAGTGGAAGGAATTGAAGATAAAAAGACATAGGAACCAGACAGCTATTTTCAAATATTTGAATGACTGTCATAAGGAAGAAGGAAGGGATAGACTTGTTCTACTTGAACTCTTAGTTTAGAAACAGAAATAATGCGTTGAAGTTGCTGAAGAAAATGCTGATTTAATACTAGTGAAAAAAATTCAAAATTAATTAATCAAAAGTAGAATGGGCTCCCTTGGGAGGCAGTGGTTTCCCTTACTGGAGGTTTTGAAGAAAAAGTTAGATGACGGCTTGACAGGTATGTTGTAGAAGACATTTTCATTTAGTCTCTATTGAATTAGATGACATTGACAATCCATTCCAGTTTTGAGATTCTGTGATTTATGCCTTGTGGGGTCTTCTTCTAAATCATCTTTTTCATCAGTCCCTTTATCTCTGCTAACTAGGCTGCTACTCTCATTCAGTACTCTTTACTATCATCTTGACTACTGCAATAATCCCTTAATTAGTGTTCTTGCCATTAATCTTTCCCCTATCAAATCTATCCTCCACATAGCTGCTAAAACAATCTCCCTCAAAGACAGATTTGACCTATTTGGATTGGTAATGGATTTGGAAGTTAGGAATAGTTGGGTTCAAATGGTGCCCTTAGAGACTTACTAGCTGCATCTTCCTAGAGATTCATATTCTTCATCTGTAAAATGAAACGTATGGACTTGATGGCCTCAAAAGTCCCTTGAGATTGTAAATCTACAATCCTATGAATATGCCAGTCCCTTGACCAAAAATCTTCAGTGACTCCCCATTATTTCTAGGATAAGATAGAAACTCTCCAGTCTGTCATTCATAGGCTGGCTCTAATTTGTATTTCAAGTCTTATTTTAACTTTCTCTGCTTTCAATTAAAGGGAGGGAAGGACTCCAGGGTCAGGGGTACTGAGGACAAGTGAGTTTCAGAGTTGATTTCACCAAGCTGTATAACCATGGGGCAAGTCACTTGGCTTCTCAGTGACCCAACAACTATCTGAGCTTTGAAGTTACAGATATGCAGCTAATCTGCATTAGTTGAAGGAATTTCCATACTAGGAGCCCTTACACAGATTAAATCACAGTTGTGAACCAAAATATTTACATACATATGTATATAAACATATATATACCTATGTACATACACATCTATATGCATTAGAGTAGTATATACAGTAGAGTAGAGGATGGATGGGTGGATGGATATAGTAGATATTTGAATGATATTTCTTTATTTTTTAATGTTAATCTTCATCTGGATTTAAAACATATTTAAATTTCCTGCCCAAGTATAGGTGCGACATCTGTACTATTATTTTGCCAACTTTGTTCTAAGAACAAATGAACAACTAGAAGGTGGGGGTGAGAGTGTGATTGAGTTCTAGAGGAGATTCAGAAATATTATCCAAACTTAAGATGCAAAGCATCTAGCTATTTCAAGAAGATATCTAAAGTCTAATTCAAATTGTTAATTGCCCCCATCTCCATGTCATAATGAAGCACTGAATAGGAATTCTTAATCGTTTTTGTGTCATATACTCCTTTGGCAATCTAGAGAAATCTATGCACCTCTCCCCTTTAGAATTATGTTGTTAAATATATGTTAAAAATATAGGCTTAAGATCAATTTTCTGAAATATAGTTATCTAAAAAAATTTCAAACAGGTTCACAAGTCTCAGGTTCAGAATCTAGAACAAGATCTCTGACTCCCTAGAACAGGGCAAATTTATATATTAATATCAAAACATCATCATTCTTATTAACACTTTATTCTTATCTAGTATTCTGTTTTGCTAAAGCCATCAATATGATTTTTCCTGAATTTTTCTCTCTGGATGAATAAAGTATATAAAGTAAGGCTGCCTGAGTTAGCCATGAAATCTTTCTTCTTCCTTGCAGTTAAGGCCATGGCCATAAGGGATGGGCCAGGGGCAGCCCCTTTCTTGGTAGCTGGGACTCACAGTGGATATGCTGGAGCACTGAGATCTCTGCTAGCAGGTGTCTAAAAAGGAGTTCATTCCCCTGCTTCAAAACCCTAAGTTCTGCATTCAGACACTATTAACTGATGTTCAGGAACTGGGTTTCGAATGAATTGTTCTCATAATATTGGCAAGCTCCATAGGCATTCTCCTTAGTTCTGATGAATGCTGAAATGTATTTCCTGATTGCATACCCCATATCTCCCCACATTGCAGCCTGAAAACAGTCCTGTTTTGTTGCTTTTTATGTGGCAGGGCTACTTATTATATAGTTTAGAGTCAGGTGCATATGAAGAAGAGGTAGAATTGATATTTAATTATTCTTTTTCAGTAATGTGAAATGGACATTTTATAGTTTTTTTCTATTTTTAAACTTGGCCTGATAATATGCTTTCCCTTGTCTTGTTAATCAGAGAGCATAGATCTCGAACCTAATTACATGCAGCTAAATTGTTCCAAGATGTTTACTTATTCATGCTTTTATTGGATGTATCCATTTCCAATAGCTTTCAGTGTCATTATAAATGCAATAATCCTATGGTGTTAGTAAAATTGCTGCTTTATGCTTCGGCTAATACTGCTTCTGGCTATCCCCTAAACTAATGCACAATGATTTTGGCCACATCAACTAATCTCATTACACTGAGATATTAAAGCATTGTCCATTTTAGAAGTTTCTTTTAAAAAATATACATTTTTTAGTCTAAATGCTTTGTTTACTATTAGATGACATCATTTGGCTCATAGCATAAGAACTCAGACTGTCCATGTTTTAATCACTTAACTGATGACCAACCAGTAGTCTGATGCTTTCCTGCAAGAGTCAGGGAGTGGCAACATATTTAAAATAACTTTTATCGGCATTTCTGAGTCTCTTGTCTGGAGTTCCATTGGGAAAGTGAATTTTACTTGGCTTTACCTGTCCTCCCACTTCTTGTTCTTCCAAGCCTGGCTCTAAACCTTATCATTCAATTAAAATTCCTCTCTCCAAAGTTACTTTTCATATAACTGCCAAATCTAATGGCCTCCTATCCGTCCTCATTCTTCTTGACCTCTCTGCAGGCTTTGACAATATAGATCGCCTTCTTCTCCTTCATATTCTCTTGTCTCTTGGTTTTTAGGACACTCTCCTCTCCTGGTTCTCCTCCTACTTATCTATTCTTTCTCAGTTCTCATTTGCTTAGTCTTTATCCAGATCACACCTGGGAAATAAGGGTCCCAAAAGGTTCTGTCTTGGGCCTTCTTCTTTTCTCCTTCTAAACCTATGGTTCTCGACCTTTCTAATGCCGTGACCCCGCAATACAGTCCCTCATGTTTCAGTGACCCCAAACCAAAAAATTATTTTGGTGGCTACTTCAAAACTGTAATTTTGCTATAGTTATGATTAGGAATGTAAATACCTGATATGCATTATGGATTCTCATTGCTACAAATTGAGAGTGTGAGAACCGCTGTAACGATTTCATTTAGTGATCATATCAACTCCAGTGGATTCATAACTGATCTATTTCTAACTTCTCTGATGATCTCCATTCTCACATTTTCAATCGCCTATTAGACATCTCGAACTGGATGTCCTCTAGACCTTAAACCTAATAAGTACAAAATATAGTCCCAAATTCTTAACTTTCTTATCACTGTTGAGGTCACCATCATCCTCCCACTCTCCCATGCTCAGAATTTAGGTGTCATTGTTAACTCTTCACATTCTTGGAATCTCCATATAAAACTTGTAGACTTTACCCTCACTCCCTCTCCTATCTATGCCCCCTTTTCTCCTCTGCTATTCCCACTTCCCTGGTATAGGCCTTCATCTCCTCATGTCTATGCTATTACAATAGCCTACTAGTTTGTCTGCTTGCCACAAGTTCTATATAGGGACACCAGCCTTGAGAAATGCTTAAGAATGAAATTCTAAAGACATAAAGGGAAATAATTCCAAAGGGGAGGAAAAATGGGAGTTTTTTTTTTCTGAAGACATGTAAATACTTCCCAATCAACTTAGATTTTTTTTTAAAAAAAGAAGCTAGAAGATAGAAAAGGGTAAATATTAAGATTATAATATGGTTATATAAAATAGTATCAGGAATACTAAAGTTCAGAATGAGCTAAGATTGGCAAGTGAAACTAAAGTTTTTTAAGTTACATTGGGAGGAAAAAGAGAGAAAAGCTGAGTTAGTTAAAATATTGAACAACTAGAGTCAGGATTCAAAAAGATATTAAAAGGATAGAGCCGTAGACTGAATCTATTAAGATGGAATTCAGTAGAGATAAATGAAGTCTTACACTTGAGTAATTAAAAGAGAATCAACCTCACAAGATAAATGAGAAAGGCATGATTAGACAATGGTTATTCTGAAAAATATCTGGGGGTCTTAATGGAATGTAAACTTATTAGTCAGCAGTGTGATTTGGCAGCCAGAAAAACTGATGCATTCTTGAGCTGCATTAAAATAAATGTAACTTCTAGGAATAGAGAAATAACATATTTCCAATATATTGTTTCCAATAGTTCCAATATACTCTGTCTTCCTTAGGCCTTATGTGTAGTAGCATTTTCATTCATAGTTTAAGAAGGACATTGATTATATAGAGAGTGTTCAAAAAACAGCAAAAAGGATGCCAGTATCCTTGAGGACTTTGTGTCTGGGCCATATAAAGAGTGACTGAAGGAACTGTAAATGTTTAAATGGAGAAGGAGAGACTCGGGGGTCAAATGGGAGCAGTGTACAAGTATTTATTTATTTGTGTTCAAGGATTTTAGGAGAATGTCAGATGGAAGAAAGCTTAACTTATTCTCTATGGCCCTAGTAAGTGTGTGAGGCTGGACTTGAACTCAGGTCTTCCTAATTCAAGGCCTGGCACTCTATCCACTGTGCCACTTCTATAAGAAACATTTCCTAACAATGAGCAGCGCCCAAGAGTATGATAGATTTTCTCAAGAGTTGATGGGCTTCTCATATGTAGAGCTCTTCAAGCAGAAGCTATATTACACTTGTCATATATGTCATTGTGGGCTGCTGAGGTGCTTTCCAACTCTCAAATTCTATCACTGAGTACCTTTCTGCCATATGAAATTATGTCAAATTATGATTATGATGAACATTTAAATAGTATTTTAAAGTTTATAAAGCTTTGTCCTACCTGTGTGGCAGGAAATGCAAGTACAGAGGGTGGGAATGAGGCTTAGACTAATTTACTTCCTCAGTCACACAGAGTCAGGATATGAACCCAGCTTTCTTGACTCCAAGTCCATCATACTTTCCTCTACACTATCTCTACAAACAGATTACTCATCTTATTTTATTCTTGTCTTTTATCTCTCTTTTCTCTATATATTCTCCCTTGGTAATTTCCTTCAATCCAAGAACTTCAATGACCATTTCCAAACAGATGATTCCCAAATATGTGTTTCCAAGGTTGATTTCCTTTTTGAGCTTTATATACATATTTTCCATTGCTCTATAGGAACTAAATATCCAAATCCAAAGATCCACGCTAAATGTCATTGCCCATTACTTTTCTCTGTATAGCTCTCCTAACTTTTTAGTTCGCTATTTTTGTCCATGTTGTCATCTTCCATTTTTGTAATTTTGAGATTATTGCACCATGCTTTGTATGTAGTAAGTGCTCAGCAAATTCAAATGAACAAGCATTTGTAACACACCTACTATATGCCAGATACCCTGTTAAGCTCTGAAGATACAAGAAAATTGGGTGGGGAGGAGATAATCCTTGCTCTCAAGGAGTTCACAGTCTAATGGAGTAGAAAACATAATATGTATATAAAAGGTTTATGCAGGATAAATTGAAGATCACCAACAAAGGGAAGACAGGAAGATTAAGGAGGATCAGGAAAATCCTCTTCTTTTTTCTTTTTAAACCCTTACTTTCCAACTTAGAATCAATACTATATGTTGGTTCCAAGGCAAAAGAGTGGTAAGGGCTAGGCAATGGGGGTCAAGTGACTTGCCCAGGGTCACACAGCTGGGAAGTGTCTGAGTCCAGATTTGAACCTAGGACCTCCCATGTCTAGGCCTGGCTCTCAATCCACTGAGCTACCCAGCTGACCCCTCAGGAAAAGCTTCTTGCAGAAGGTGGGATTTTAGCGGAAACTTGGAGAAAGTCAGAGAAGCTAGAAGGTAGAGAAGAGAATGGAGAGCATTCTAGACATGAGGGCCAGTCAGAGAAAATGGTTGAAGTTGGAAGGAATGTTGACTCCTCTTGCTATTTATTGAATCTCCATGAGATCTCTCAAATCCATCTCCTCCTTTCTAGTTTCACTTTTGAAACTATACTTGAACAAGCTCTCTGGGTTTGTTATACCTCTCTTAGGCTGACTGAAGCTATCTCAAGAGGACAGGGACTATCTCTGATCTAACCTTTGATTGCATCTAGACTCTCTCCATATTTGGTATGACATTCTGCACACAGTAGGTACTTAACAAATGTTTGCTTTTGTTATAAAATCTTCATCTAGTGACCTTTTGGATTGCTATTTACAAAGCCTTTTTATGCCCTGTTGACTTTTTACAACTCTAGACATAATTACATACTGCTGGGTTTGTCCATAGGTTTGATGAATGAAGTTAAAAAATTGTTCTGGTTTTAAGACCTGGAGTTTCACTTGCCTTAATACCTTCTTTGTAAAATAAAATACACTGGGGGCAGTTGGGTAGCTCAGAGTACTGAGAGTCAGGCCTAGAAAAAGGAGGTCCTAGGGTCAAATCTGGCCTCAGACACTTCCCAGCTGTGTGACCCTGGACAAGTCACTTAACCCCATTGCTTAGCCCTTACCACTCTTCTGCCTTGGAACCAATACACAGTATTGATTCCAAGATGGAAGGTAAGGGTTTAAAATAAAAATAAAATAAAATGTGCGCATTTCAATGAAAAAAAAGTTGGATGGTGAGATTTAAAAACATGATGCAAATATTTTTAAGGTTAATTCATTCAACTTTGAACAAAACCTTTCTGGATCCTACTTCTTCAAAGTACTTAAAATATTTTACCTAAATTGTTATGTTTCCCAAAGAAAGACATTACTTTCCTTATCACTTGGTCTTTCTGAGAAATTCTAAGAAGTTTTCTCACTCACTTCATCTCCTATGAAATATAAGTATGCATTTCCCGACTTCTTTTTTCACCCAAGAAGTTCAAAATATCTGAGATCAATCAAAGTTGACTCTTTGGGGGTGATCTACATTTATTATATAATAGCTATTTGAATATATGCTTCTTGAGGACATATATTGTTTTCATAGTTGTATTTCCAACACCCTTTGAAGTAATGCCTTATGCATAGTATATATTCAACTTATCTTTGTTGAATTGAACAGATCATATGTAATAAAATCAAAGGAATCTTACCTGATCTTTTCGCCTCTTGAAGGATGGAGTATGAGATGGGGAAGAGCCAGCACTGAGAGCTTCTTCAATATCTAAATTTAGTTGCTCTAACTTCTTCATGACACAGGCCATAGAGTCTGACCACGCTGAGCCCTTGGGTTGTATCTAGAAGCAAGGAAAACCAGAGGGAATACATGAAATCAGAAATTATTAGCTCTACTGTGAAGTTTGCTTCAAATGCATTTCTGGAGGAGAAAGAGAACACGACTGAATCAAAACCCAAAGATCCTCATTGCACTATGCAACACTTTTTTGTTTGTTTGTTTTAAGCTAAGAAATTGCTTGATTATTTTGGGTCAAAATACAGAACTATGATTTATTCGTAGCACTGGAAGACCTGTAGATGCATTATTATCATAACAATATTGATTTTCCACAAAAAGCAATTGCTAAGATGAATATTGTATGAGACTTGGTTTCAAAATTATCCCTCTTCTCTGGCTATATTTGCTGAAAGCCATCTTCTCATCCTAATAGAGCATACAATTTGGCTTCACCGTATGCCTTCTTACTTTATGAGCATGTAACCCTTATGAAAGTCAGCAAAAATTCTGCCAAAGCAAGAAATACAAGATCAGGTCCCACATCTTATGACACTATTTATATTATCGTCTCTTCTTTAAAAATATGTATAAGTTCTAGTCAGCTGAATTCTCTTCACTAAACATATGTTATGCACTCCAGAGCATTCCAAAGCTTCATGTGAGAGTTATTTCCGTGAATGGTTTTGGTTGTGTCTTGCAACTTCAAAATCATGACATCTGAGAAAGCTAAATATATCATTTTACATAATGAATAGTTGACATTTCAAAGTGCCCATGACTTCTGCATGCACAACTTTAATTTGCATTTGCAAAGTGGGCAAGTATGCATTCAGTTGTCAGATGTGTGTACACACAAATAGGCTTCAGCTATACCAATTCTGGTAGCCCAGAAAATGACCTTAAATATTTTAATATAAATCACCACATCAAATAAAATGAATAAAAGAAAGATAAAGTGAGAAAAGCAAGGATGTTCTCTTCCAACTCTCTAAGGAAGTGAGTGTATGTTAGGTATTTTTTTGAAAGCATCTCTTCACATTTATTTCAGGTTGTATTTTACATAGTTTTTTTAATTCTGGGTAACAAATGGTACACACTGTACATATGTTTAGGGGTAGTTTTTTAGAAATTAAATATTACCAGTGAAAAATGAGCATGTGATGGGTTGGGAGGGAGAGGGGTTAATTAATTTTACACTATTTACTGACTGCTTATTATGCATCTGGCAATAATTAATGCACTGTATAGGACTCAAAGATAAAATGTCTGCCTTCAGTATTTTCCAGATTGTCTGTAGGAAGAGAACCTTCAAAGGTGATAAATACTATGGAGAAAGGGGCATGGTCAAGGTGCACCCCCACTTTTTCCAAAGTCCCTCTTCTTTCAGGATTCTCTCTCTGAGGAGAATTTAGAACCACATATGTCTTCTCCCTTGAAGTTGGAAGCCAAAAATATCAAGATCTCTTCTCATTCAACTCTGCTCCTCAAGCAGACTTACCCTATTGAGTGACTGAACTCTACCAATAAGGAAAGTCTTCTATAGATTGGCTTTGAACATCTGGTTATGTCACCTCCACCACTACTGTAACTATAATAATAATAATACTTTTACACACTAAGATTTTCAAAGTACTTTACACACATTCTTTCATTTGAACCTCATGAAAGTTCTGGGAGTTTACTACCAGGGCTATCATTATCTCCATTTTTACAGATGAGAAAACTGAGGCTTTTTCAGAGAAATGAAGTGCTTTTCCTATGGTCACACAAAAAGTAAGAAGTCCCAGGGATGGATTTTGAATCCATATTTTCCTGATTATAAATCCACAACCATATCCATTAGATCCCATTATCTACCAAGACACTTACAATCTCTCTAGGGGAGATAAATTTAGTGAAACATTAAGATCATAATCAAGTACTAAATTGTGAGAAAATTATTATGTCATTAAGAGATAGGTTCAAAGACACTCAAGGTGCACTAAAATAGTGAGTGTTTCATGGAGGAAGTAGGACTCCATTTGTGCTTTTAAGAATGATTATTATATGAATGAGCAAAAAGGAAAGGACTGGGAAAAGGGAAACAATTTCAAGTGAGGCAAACACATGAACAAAAGCACGGGAGTGACAATGTCTGGAGAACTCAGTGGGAAATATGATACAACATCACAAGTCATGAAAGGTAGATAAATTTATCCAAGGGATGGAGATGAACAAAATCTCATTGCTCTAGAACTCATCTGATTTGAACCACATTAAAAATCTATAAGCTAAATTCATCAAAGTTAGTCTTGGGAAAATGGACTATTCATCAAAGAAATGTTTAAAATGCCATGAGATATAGTTTCATCATGAATTAAAGAGTAGGTGTGTCAACATTAAATCATGTAAGAAAGTGATTCCAGCCAAAGGACATATCAGGTATTGAAAGGTTTTATTTTTTAATGTAAAAATGTATAAGGTTTATTGTATGCATCGATACATTTCAATCATCTCATTAAATATTTCTACTTTGTGGAACTATCCAATGTAAAGGACTTTGCTTCTAGTAGCAATGCAACAAGCAACAACAATGCAACAAATCCTGAAGGATTTATGGGAAAGAATGCTAACCACATTGAGAGAAAGAACTATGGGAGTAGAAATGCAAAAGCAAAACATAGGACATTATTCATCACATGTATAGATGGGTATGTGATTTGGGGTTTGGGCTTTAAAAGATTGCTCTATAGCAAAAATAAATAATATGGAAATAGGTATCAAGTGACAACATTTGTACAACCCAATATACTTGTTTGTCAGCTCTGGGAGGGGGAGGGAAGAGGGAGGGAAAGAAAATGAATCATGTATGCAGGGAAAAATATTTAAAAATAAAAAATAAATACTTCTTCTTTGAACTAATTTTGTCCTCTGGCTTACTATTAAAGGTAAACACATCAGTGGGTGTTTATGAACAATAGTTTTAATGAATGTGGACACAAAGAATACTATAAACTTGGGATAACTTAATTTTGTGGACCCATGCTGTGAGTTTGGATGATTGCTCTCATACTAAGGAATTCTATTACTTTCCTTATAAGTTATTTTGAGGATCAAATGAGATAATGTAATAAAGGTTTTATACACCATTAAGTGCCACATATTTGTGAATTATTATTGATAGAATATACCTCCTCACTTTGTTCTAATTCTTCCCTATAACAAGAACAGGGGAGGGGAGAAGAAATAGAAAAAGAGACCTAGCTTGCTGTCCCTTGCCTCAGGTCAACCAAAAAGTTGCATCAAGCTTTTTGGCAATTATGAAAAATGATGGAAAGAGCCAAAGAGTAAAGGGAATTTGAATTGATGGCAAATGGCAGTTGGGGTAAAGTGATGCAGGATGTAAACCCAACTAGGGAAATTTTCATTTAACTATTGTAATACTGAAAGAAAACTATCTCTTTGATCTCACAAACATTTTTATTCAAAGAAAAAAACCAAAGTTCCACCTGAAATTGACTACCCCCACCCCGGGAATTAGTCCTTATACAGACCAATCCCATGCCTGGAAGGAGGGGGCATGGTCCCTCCCTAGTGTGGGATCGGTCCACTCATAGACCAATCCCATGCCAGGACGCAGGGAGGAGGGACCTCTGGGGCATGCCAGGGGATCCCAGACACAATATTTTTAAAACCCACACTATGTAGCCCAGTCAATTAGTGGGCAAAATTTAGATAGTTAGGGGGAGAGGAGAAGGGGTTATGATAGAATTTGAGTGACTGCCAATTTTAGAGCAGCAAATGAAGAAAAGCAACAGGGAAATGTCTCAGGGTAAGATCCAGCTTTGGACCACACAAGTGTCTTTCTTTCTGTAGTGAGGAGTAAGAGTGTAGGAGTGGGATGCTTTTATTGAGGAAATAACCTGAAATGGCTTCTTTGAACTATGTTTTTTAGTTTGCCCATAGAAAAAAATAGGAGGTCTGAATCTAAACTCCTAGACTGAACTTGGGTCTTGGGTTTGGCTTACCTAGAGACAAAGGATTTGGGGCTGTGTGATATTGGAAGAGCTACCCATATCATAGTCATTAATAAGATGACAAAGTCACACAGTTAGAGCTGGAAGTCACTTTAGAGGTATTCCAATCCAATCTCCTCATATTTAGAAGAGGAAACTAAGGCTCAGAGAGGGGAAATTTGCTGCCCAGAGTCACGTAGTAAGTGGTAGAGTTGAAATTTGAAACCAGATTTCTCCGACTCTAAACCTAAGGTTCTCTTAACTATACCACGTACTGAGCTGCATTCCTTTTTCTTTTACCATGATTAAAGAACCATATATGTGCAATTAAGTTCTATTGAAATGAAGCAAGAGAAAGGGATGGAGTTTTCCAACAGATGAGTGCTGAGCCAAAATCTTAATGAATAAATCTACACGTACTTAAACACTTCGGAAAGCAAAATCAGCATTCTCAAACACAAAAAGGGTAAGCAAGCAGAAAGATGTAGTCAGCTTCCTGAGAGGCACAGAGAGCTGTGTTGGCCAGAGTGTCCTCTGGTGCTGAGTGAAGCACACAATCACTGGAATGAACATGGGCTTGCTATTTTTGAAAGAAAGGTGTTTCACACCTTCAACCTCAATTAAGGTAACTAATAAGATTCTCTAAGACCTGATAACTTTATTAGGTAAGATCAATTAAATGTTTAAATTGGGTATGAACAACTAGACACTTCTAGTGAATCAATTAAAAACAATAAAAGGTGTAACTTGGAATGAGGAGTGTAGTGTTTTGGACTATTGGATCAAATCAGATGAAGAAACTGTATTTTAGGAAGGACCTCAAGCTATGTTCTTTCACTTTCACCTGTGGTCTCTCTCTCCTCTTTGGCTGACTTATTGGTCCTCACCTCCCCAATGAGTATTTTTCTCCTCACTAATTTTCAGTAACCCTATCTGTATTATTTTCTTCCTTTAGAATATAAACGTTTTGATAGGAGAGAATGTCCTATTTGCTTGTATTTATATTCCTAACAGTTATCATAGTCCGTCATACAGAGAAAATATATAGTCTCTCTCTGTCTCCCTCTCTCTCTTTCTTTCTCTCTCCCCTCCTCTCCTCCATTTGACACACTTTTTAGTGCAGATGGATAAATATGTACTAGGCAGACAGAGAAATAGAGAAAAAGATAGAGATCTATCTAAGTTCATACATATATACATATATATGTGTATGTGTGTGTTTGACAGATATTTCAGTCAATCCTCTAGATCACTTTGAGAAATCAGAGTTCCTCCTATAGCAGAGAACAGGAAAGGAGAGTTTAGAGAAGCCTAGCAAGAGGGTCAGTCAGTCATATCTCCCTATCTCATTGACCAGCAAGTTCCTCCAGACCCATTAGACTGTGAACTCCTGAGAGCAAGAACTACTTTTGCTTTTCTTTGTATCTCCAGTGCTTAAGAACTCCTTAAAGTGCTTGGGTACCCTGTTAGAGCTTACTAATTTCTGTACTATGAGTATCCAGTGGTGGGAGAAAGGGCTCTCACCAGTGGCCTACAGATTGATACAAAACCATGGTCTAGAAGTCCTTGGTTAACTTCAATTGAAGTCACTTTTGGAAGGTTCTTGCAGATTCATAGAATCAGGTTTTTGGCTCATGTTCCCATTCATCATTTCCCCCAGAAAAACCAGAATTGGCTTGTGTATTATTAGTCTCTACAAAAACAAACAAACAAAAAAACTATAAAGGTGCCTCAGCTCTTATACAAGCACTTGAGCTAATAAGAAATTGAATATAGATTTTATTTAACCTCAAAAAAAGAGAAAAAAATTGCCTGGGCCTATAAACAATAAAGACAGCTCTTTTCCCTTCTTGGTGAACTTCTTGACTTTCTCTATGACCTATATAGCCCTTCAAATGAGAATATTATACCAGGATTAGAACTGTTCTCCTCTATAAAAAGGAAATTTATTCTTGTTTACCCCTACCCTCCTGGACTTTCACAATTCATAATATAATTCATAATATCAATGAAGGGCAAAGTCCAGATAAATTCCCCCACATCTCTTCTCTATGTTCTTTAACATTCTCTCCTGATTTGTCCAGAAACTCTTCCACTAGTTTATTGTAGACACTCCACTGCTACTAGTTTACATCCTCGCAGCACCTGGCTAGGCCCAAGAAATTCTCTCAGCTCATCTTTCTGTCTTCCTACTACCATGTTTTGGGCTCCATATTTTCTTTCTTTCTTGAAGGTCACATGGATCCATGTGCACCCAGTTCCTTGGTGCTTATAGTTCTCTGGAGGACCATGTGGTACTCTGTAGGAGCTGAATGGATCTGCAACCTTTCCTTAACAAAACTGAGCTCCAAATTTATACATAGCTTCCCTCTTTTCCTTGCCCATTTTATCTCTGTCTATATCTGTTTGTGCATACTCCTTTTTATTGACTAAGTTCAAGATTATAGCTCACATGTTTGAAATGAATCAATGTTTGTCCTTAATGTGATGGTAAAGGGGCAAGAGAATAATGATGATAATAAATAACACTTAAATGGTGTTTCATGGTTCTCAAAATTATATAGCTAATATATATATATATATATATAATCTCATTTGATCTTCTCTGCAATTCTGAGGTAGGTACTTTCTATTAAAGATGAAGAAATAGGGGCTGAGAGAGATTGATTGTTACTTACTAGGGATCATATAGCTAATAAGTATGAGGTAGACGAGAACAACACTGCTATTGAAGACCTATTGAGCAAAAAGAACAAAGCCTTTATGGAGTGGCAAAATAACCCAAACTCTGCTCCTAAAAAGGACAGATTCAAGTCTCTCCAAGCCATGGCGCAGCGTGAGATCAGGAAGATGCAAGACCGATGGTGGGGAAAAAAGGCAGAAGAAATCCAGTGTTTTGCTGATACAAAAAACTACAAACAATTTTTCAGTGCCCTCAAGACTGTCTATGGGCCATTAAAACCCACCACCACTCCTTTGCTATCCTCTGACGGTGACACTCTCATAAAAGATAAAAAAGGCATCAGCAACAGGTGGAAAGAACACTTCAGTCAGCTTCTCAACTGACCCTCTTCAATCGACCAAAGCGCCCTTGACCAGATCCCCCCAAACCACACCATTGAACAACTTGATGTCCCTCCTTCAATAGAGGAAGTCCAAAAAGCCATTAAACAAATGAGTGCAGGCAAGGCACCAGGTAAAGACGGGATCCCAACCGAGGTGTACAAGGCCTTAAATGGAAAGGCGCTCCAGGCATTCCACATAGTGCTGACCAGCATATGGGAAGAGGAAGAAATGCCCCCAGAACTCAGAGATGCCTCCATCGTAGCCCTATACAAGAACAAAGGCTCACGAGCAGCCTGTGACAACTACAGAGGCATCTCATTACTCTCCACTGCTGGAAAGATCCTCACCCATGTTATACTCAATAGACTCCTGCCATCTGTTTCAGAGCAGAACCTGCCTGAATCACAATGTGGCTTCCGACCAGATCACAGCACCATTGACATGGTCTTCATGGTGAGGCAAATGCAGGAAAAATGCCTTGAGCAGAACCTGAATCTCTACATTGTCTTCATAGACCTGACAAAGGCATTCGATACAGTGAACAGGGACGCATTGTGGGTGATCCTCAGCAAGCTCAGTTGCCCATCAAAATTCGTCAAACTGATCCAGCTCTTTCATGTCGACATGACAGGGGAAGTCCTATCTGGTGGAGAGACTTCCAATCGCTTCAACATCTCCAATGGCATGAAACAAGGCTGTGTCCTCGCTCCAGTACTATTCAACCTATCCTTCACCCAAGTATTACGACATGCTGTGATGGATCTAGACCTGGGTGTCTACATCAAATACTAACTGGATGGCTCACTATTCAACCTTCGCCGCCTGACTGCAAAACCAAAGACAACAGAGAGACTCATTCTGGAAGCTCTCTTTGCAGATGACTGTGCTCTCATGGCCCACCAAGAAAATCATCTCCAAACCATTGTGGACAGGTTCTCCACCGCAACAAAACTGTTTGGCCTGACTATCAGCCTCAGCAAAACAGAGGTGCTGTTCCAACCTGCACCAGGGAGGCCAACGAACCAGCTGTGCGTTGCAATCGACCGCACACAGCTTTCCAACGTCAATACTTTCAAGTACCTGGGCAGCACCATCGCCAACGACGGGTCCCTAGACCACGAGATTAATGCCAGGATCCAAAAGGCCAGCCAGGCACTCGGGCGGCTGCGCTCCAAAGTCCTCCAACATAGCGGTGTAAGCACTGCGACGAAGCTCAAAGTGTATAGCGCAGTGGTCCTCAGCTCGCTCCTGTACGGTTGGGAGACATGGACACTGTACCGGAAGCACATGAAACAGCTGGAGCAATTCCACCAACACTCCCTCCGGTCAATCATGAGGATCCGATGGCAGGACCGAATCACCAACCAGGAAGTCCTCGACAGAGCCAACTCCACCAGCATCGAAGTCCTGGTCCTCAAGACCCAGCTACGATGGTCTGGTCACGTCATCCGCATGGACCCACAGCGAATACCAAGACAGGTATTCTATGGTGAACTGTCAGCTGGACTCAGGAAACAAGGCCGACCAAAGAAAAGATTCAAGGATCAGCTAAAGTCCAACTTGAAGTGGGCTGGCATGACACCAAAGCAACTAGAACTCGCTGCCTCTGACAGAAGCAGCTGGCGAACCCACATTAACCATGGCGCCACCACCTTTGAAGATGAGCGAGGTCAACGTCTTGCTGCTGCGCGTGAACGCTGACACCAGGCCACAACCGCACCTCCCGTAACAACTGGCGTCCCAGGCCCCATGTGCCACAAACTGTGCGCCTCAGGCTTTGGACTTCAAAGCCACATGAGGGTACATCAATAGATGATAATGCACAAAGACAATAGTCATTCTCGGTCACCGAGAGACTACCACTACTACTTCCAAGTCCAGAATTGTATTCCCTCCATCCACTGAGACACCTAGCTGTTGAAGAAATACCCAGAGCCAGGCTAATTCACAATTTACCAAGGGAATTTTATCAGCATATTAAGGAAACTCAGAGAAATTTAAGAGGGCCTTATCAGGCTTCTCTTGTGTAAATATCCTGCAAATATAAGAAATATTATTTTATATGTCTTTAAGTTGAATATGTGAGGCACTATAAAACAATTTTATAAATACTTAATTTTCTACTATTATATGAAAAGTTTATCAATAAAAGGCCAATAACTGGCACTTTATCAGAGGTATTATTATATTATTATAGTCCCCAGACTATAAAAAGGAAAAAGAGAGGAATAGAGATATTACATGACTCATTCATGGTACTCAACTAGTGCTTGTCAGAAGTGGTGTTCAAACTCAGGCTCCCTAACCTAAGTCTAGCACCCTACCCACCATCAAGAAACTGCACAATTATCCTCAATCCTATGGTTTGTTGGAAATTTTATATGCAATTTATACTCAATGCTATAAGAAGGTAAAATTTTAAAATATCTCTAATTTTTTTTATCATTTGATAAACTTTTCTACTGTAGTGTTTCTGAAACTGCATTCAGTATTGATGAAAAATGAGCTTTCATTATCTTAAAATATAGTTTAATAAATCAATTTAGTAAACCAACCTTAACTAATTGCAAATTTGGCCCTAAATCCTCATTTGACACTGCCTATAGACTTTTGGAAGAATTATATTAAATTATTGTTAAACTGTAAAGTCTTTTATAATAACACTCACCAAAAGGAGATTTTGTGCATTGAGATTTGTTCAAGAGAAATAAAAAGAATTTTAAACATTAACTGTAAAAAAATAAATTATTAAGTTTAAAATCACAGAAAGCTTTAAGTGTTCACCACTATTTTAAGAAATAAAACTTCAGGAAACAAAAGACTAGTTGAAGAAATATGTCAATTGATTGGAACAACTAAAAAATTCAAACCAGCTTTTGTATATCAAATGTGCAACATCAATGGCACATCCAATGAGAAAAACTCTTTAAAAAGTCTGTAGTTGGTTGTTGGTTTTTTCCATGTGTATGCAAACTTCATCTTTGGACATTAAACACTGTAGCTTGTTTGAATTGAACTAATTTAAATATGTGAAATATACATGTAGTTGTTTTTTATCTGATAAAGCCGAAGTAAATACATTCCAGGCCTTCAATATGATTATTTGTGCCTTGGGGATAAAAGGAATTTTGCACACTGGTTTACAGCTTCTTATTTTTCAACAATAATCGTATTCAGTACAGTCAAAGGCACATTTGTTTCAATGATGTGCCTGGGAGTGCACTGCAGTAGGGGAGATGGCTGCCAGACATCTATACTTAAATTTGTTGGAATGCTGCAGAAAGCAGTAAGTGCTTAGAGAACACCCAGAGGTCAGAGTTACCACTGCAGCTACATCACACCAAGCTCTGCAATTAGAAAGCTTGGTGATTTTTTGAGTCATAAATACATCGGGGTTATGGGAAAGCTACCCTTGGTTTGACATCCCATTTTTTTGTGCTCAAAAATGAATTCAATACATGCTATTGTTCTCAAAGAGGAATAATGATATGCCCCATTTATCTAATTGTACAAAAAAAACCTGAATATTTTACCCAGTGTCAATGGCTTGCCTAACAGTAGGCACATAATTAATGTCTGAAATGCATTGGTTTACTCTTGAAATGCCAGCCCCATCAAGATTTGATGTGGGATGTGCAAATCCAAATATGGAAAACAAAAATGAAAGATTTCATTTTTAACTTTTAAAAATTGCCTACATTTTGGAATTACTTGCCATATTTCTTTAGAAGTTCTGGTTTTAAGTTATAATGCTTTTTTAAGGTCTATGCCATGAGATTATCTTATAAGAGAGAAAAAAAAAACAAAGCAAAACTTCTGTATGATAAGGTTTTTTGGGCATCTTATTAGTCCAATGTTCTAATAGTGGTTATTTTCAAGAAGTATCTGACATATGCCAAATGTGTCAGTTTGATGAATTGACTACTTATTTAATTTCCAAAACAATTTGCTTCCTTCTAGATAGAACTCCAATTTATAATTAATAAGTAGATTCAGATTCAGAAATTAGGTTTATATTAATACTTTACATCATATACTCAGATAAACTCCAATTAGATATATGAATTAGATATAAAGTCATATTATAAACTATTAAAAGAGCAAGGAAGGACTGACATTTTGGATCTATGGTTAGAGGAAGAATTTATGACTAAATTTAATGCCTGTCATATAATAATTGGTTACTGACTTGACTAAATAGGTGATAGAATGGATCATGCAAGATGAAATGGACAATATTGATAACCAAACACTTTTTTGCAAACATGTTTGCAATATTGATATAGAGCACATTTTTGCAACGTAAATACAAGATAGCAAAAATTAGAAGGGAAACCTACTTGGGGGGAAGGTCTTTCAACAGATGAACTTTATAAAAGTCTCATTTCCAGGACATTTAAGGGACTGATTCAAATTAATGTTAAGAGCCATTCCCCAATAGATTAAATGGTCAAAGGATATAAACAGGAAGTTTTCAAAGGACAAAACTTGAACTATCAACAATTATATGAAAAAATGCCCCAAATCACTAATACTTAGAGGAATAAAAATTAAAGCAACAGATATTCTACTCAAACCTATCAGATTCGCAGATGATAAAAGTGAAAAATGGCAAGTTGGAAGAGTTGTGGCAAAACAAGTATATTAATATATTGCTGATAGAGCTGTGAATTGGTTCAGGTATTCTGGAAATCATTGCAACTATGCCCAGAAAGTTACTAAACTGTCCATACCCGATCACCTATACTACTACGTCTAGGCCAAAGAAAAAGGGAAAGGATCCATATGTAAAAATAGCAGGTCTTTTAATAGAAGACAAAAATTGGAAAATAAAGGAGTCCTACTAGAGAATGGCTACACACATTGTAATATATAAATGTACTGAATATTATTGTGCCATAAGAAATTATGAAAGGGAAAATTTCAGAGGAAGCTGGACAACTTTATTAGCAGAGCAAAGTGAGTGGAACTAAAACATTTTGATAAAAACATTATGGAGAAAAACAACTCTGAAAGACTTTAGACCATTTTTTCAACACAGTGATAAACTAACTCAAAAAAAAACTAGAAGACAAAACATACCACATACCTCCTGGCAGAGAAGAGATTAAATCAAAATATAGAAAAAGTCATACATTCTTAGTTATAGCTAATGTGAGATTATATTTTGTCAGACTGTATAGTTACTGAGGGATTTTTAAATTATTAAATTATTAATAAGGGAGAGTTTTAGTGGAAAGGATATATTAATAAAAATGGTATACTTTTTAAAAACCTGAGCCAGATTAACCATCATTAGTTAGTTTTACAATGTCTACATATATAGAAGGAGTGTTAAATTGTTTCACAGCCATCCTGATCAACCATTTTATTCAAGTTAATAAATATTTATTAGTGCTACTACCACTATGTTTGACAGGCACTATATGAAGTATTGGATATATGAAGAAAGTTTAAAAAATAATCTCTGTTCCTGAGAAGCTCACTGTTTAATGAGGAAGATAATATGAAAACCATTATATACAAGTAAGGTATGCCCAGGATAAATTGAGATTGACTGAGAGAAGGCACTAGAATTAAAGGGGATTGGGAAATTTTAGCTGGGACTTGAAGGAAGCCAAGAAAGTCAGGAGGTAAAGCTGGGGAGGGAGGGCATGCCAGGCATGGAGCACAAGTGCTGAAAATGCCCAATTAGGAGACAAAGTATCTTTGGAGGAAGTGCAAAAATGTCATGGCATTGAATGGCAGAGTATGCAGAGAAGAATAACACTAGAAAATTATGAAGGGACAGGTTATAAAGGGCTTTAATTGATCCCAGAAACAATAGGGTGCCAATAGGAGTTTACTGAATAGGGGGAGGAAGGATGACATACATCGTCAGACCTATGCCTTAGGAAGATCAATTTGAGAGCTGAGTAAAACTTTTTCAGGCAAATTCATTGGGGGTATACCTGTATTGCAGGGCAGCTAGGTAACACAGTGGATAGAGTGCTGGGCCTAGAGTTAGGAAGACTCAACTTCCCAAGTTCAAATCTAGCCTTAAATACTTACTAGCTGTATGACCCTGAGCGAGCCTCTGTTTCTTCATCTATAAAATGAGCTGGAGAAAGAAACGGCAAACCACTCTAGAATCTCTGCCAAAAAAACCCCAATGGGGTCACAAAGAGTTGGACACAACTGAATAAGAACATCTATATGTCTGGGTGATTAAATGAAACCCAGAGGCATTTGATGACTGAGAGTCTGCCTACTACATGGGCAGTTTGTGGCAGACTGATTTTCCCTAAAATTATAGTTCTCAAATGACTTTACTACTTTGTGTACAAAATAAAACCTTAGTGTAAATAAGTATAGTGGGCTCACCTGGAAGTGACATTTTGTATAAAAGAGATCAAAACAGAATAGAGATTATTCATTCACTGGAAATCATTATAGGGAGTAAAACCTATTTTCTAGCAAGAGAAGACTTATTTCTTGACTGACACACTTGACCGATAAAAAGATGCAATCCCTTCTTGCCTGAATGGAAACTATGTTCCCTGTGACTGACATTCCACCAATACACCCAAACCAAAGAGCTTATATAAGAGATTATAATGGGCCTTTTGAGACTGATTCTTCGGGTAAAAATCAGAAATGATGGTGTGGAATAATCTTGTAGGTAAGCTTTTATGACTAAGATATTTATGTTCCCCAAATACTCCCAAATAAGCATCTTTTAAAATGTTATAAATCTTTAAAATTCTCTGTAATCTTTAACTCTTTAGACATTTTTATAAACAAAAGAAGCTTGCATATCTCTGCTAAATCATGGCGTTTATGTTTTGCATCCAAAGTGATCACAATAGATCACTTTACTGGCTAAGTTTATTGAAGCCTTTATAGTAACCCTCTTCCAAGTTATGTCCATGGCTATGATGGAAGGTGGCCATTAGATATCTTTAGTCTATTGAGCTTTATTTCTGAAATTTCCAAACAGATTATTTTTTGCATTAAGTCAAAACCCTTTCTACTCTTTTCTCTTCTCTTCTCTTCTCTCTCTCTCTCTCTCTCTCTCTCTCTCTCTCTCTCTCTCTCTCTCTCTCTCTCCCCTTAATTCCTTCATTTGTATTAATTAAAATCTCCATAAAACCCAGCTGACTTGGGTATTTTCATATTTGGGAATTTTCCCATGGCGACCACTTATTTTTAATATAAATCAAGACACTAAAAATTATCTTTACAGTTTGACCAAAACCTTTACAGTTTTGGCAATTCACAGACTTGGCAAACCATATTTTTCACAGTTACAGTTTGGGAGATTCACACATTCAGACATTTGGAGATTTGGAGATACGGACAATTCAATGGTGGAACTCAGCCTGGAGGAGCTCACTCAGACAGCTTCCTTGAGACAGCCTTATGGTGAGTGATAAGGCTGACTTTTCTTTTCCCTTGGGCTCAGGGAGGCCACTTTGGCCAAGACCTTTAACTCCTGCCTGGCTCAACCTGAGTTTAAATTAACTCTTTCCTCTCTCTCTTCTCCTTAATTCCTTCTCTCTATATTAATCAAAATCACCATAATTTCCAGCTGACTTGGGTATTTTATTATTTAGGATTTTCCCTGGTGACCAAATTAATTTAGATTTAAGTCACAATGCTAAAATTATCCTTACACTGGGCTTGCCATGGATAGCTACAGGAGTATTCCCTTGGACTCCTGTCACTGGAGCTCTGACCTCCAGCAAAGCACTGACTCCTCTGATGTTTTGAAGTTCACAAGATTGTTCCATCTGCAGTACTCTTTATCTAAGGATGGGAAAGAGGATATGCAATAGATATAGTGAGGGATGTCCACTCCTACCCAGAGGCATGCAGCACTTCTTTGTCTTTGACTGCTAGGGTGAGAGAGAGGGAATTTGGCCAAGCAGTGCTTCTCCTATGAACACCTCATTCCTGATCAGTGGCCACTGAGAGGCTTCTCTTTACTTGCATTAAGAGAACAGGGAATACTCACAGTATACTTATGCATGCTTTAAAAGCAGAGGTCTGGGCTTTTTTATTCCATGACATCCCATACTTGTGGAAGCCATCTCATCAAACATCCATGGGATTCTCCCATACTAACTCTCAGGAATAGGCCCTTATTGGCTAGTCCTGTTATATACATAATTTCCTATTTCTGTAACACATGCTTGTAGACACATATTTGCATACATATATGAAAGTTTCTTTTTTTAAGGATTGGTGTATACTACTTAAAATTATACCAAGAAATTCCTGATGTGGTTTCTCTCTGTGTGTATTTATACATATCTAATATTTCATAATGTAGGGATTAAAATTTATGGAGGAAAGTTAATCCTATCTTCACTATACACACATACACACAGAGGAACACAAATACAAAGATATATATCTAGATACACACATTTATTTTATATCTGTATCTATCTATCTACCTATCTATATCTATTTATTCAATTAATCTACATGGATGTTTGTGTGTATGAAATTATACCACAAGTTTCTTGGAGTAATTTTAAATATTTCCTAAATTTCCTCAAGTTCCAGGACACTTACTACCACTCTACTTCAGCTGCTCATAGGCTTGGCCATATCTTAAATCAGCCATTATTCCACATTGTTATATCTCCAAGATCTCACACTGTAGCTGTTTTTCTTTGACAAGACTTCCTTTGATTCAATATCTCTTGCAACTGGTATTTCTGAAAGTGTAATTGCTGCACCTGTCAGGATAGCAGGGGTCCTTAGATTGGCCATGGAGTGCACAGAGTATATTCAAAGTTTTGGTTCTCTAGCTTCAGGGCAGGTAGTAGGGTAAACAGAGTTCAAGTTATTTCACAGGAGCAGACAACAATCCTAGACTGCAGACAATAGGCAGGATGCAAGAAAGTTAGTATACAAGGGCAAGAACCCTGGCAACAAGATCCAAATTGAGGAATTCAGAATGAACCCAGGCAGAGGCAGACACCCTCTTACACTCTTCCTCTTCTTCTCAACCCTGAGGTTCTGACAAAAGATTTGCCCTCATGTCCTTATATAAACGTTTAACCTTGAAATTGAAAGATTACCTAAGACTTTCTATCTTTCAATTCTATGAATTTAAAGGACCAAATCTCATTTTTCCAGACATTGTTCCTCTTAGGGAAAAGGATCAATTAAATTTTCTTAGGAACCTTTGTTTTGACTGAAACAGAAAAAAGGACTTTCTGCTGGAATTAGTGTGGTAGTAAACATTAAAATGTGTATTAAAATATAGGATCATAGACACTATGGCACAATGAATAGAATGCTGGACTTGGAATCAGGAAGATCTAAAATTCAAATTTTGCCTTAGACCCTTACTTTGTGACCCTGGTGAAGTCATTTAACCTCAGCCTTAGTTTCTTCATTTGTAAAATGGGCAGATTAGGTGGTCCTGGAGTCAGGAAATCTCATCTTCCTGAATTCAAATCTGGCCTCAAACACTTACTAGCTCTGTGACCTTGGGCAAGTCATTTAACTCTTACTTTCCTCAATTTTCTCATCTATAAAATGAGCTGTAGAAGGAACTGGCAAACCAATTAAGAAAATCCCAAATGGAGTCATGAAGCGTCAGATCAAAATGACTGAACAACAAAATTATTTAACTATAAATGTAAAGTAAGGTATATTATTATCATTTAACTTTGTGTTAAATAAGCTTTAATAGATTGGGCTGGGAAATTAAGTACCTTTATATATTGTTTCTGTAAAATTCTATATTTTTCTAATGAGAATAGGGGAAAAAAAGCTTCTCTCTTCTTTTCTCCTTTATGGTAATGGAGATAATGATCACAGAAACCACATTAAGAATTTAACTGTGCAACTCAATAAGCATGTTTTTATTTATCTTCATCCAATCCTTCTCTTGTCATATCCTGAGAGGCTATTGGCCATTCACTGTAAAGGGTTATAAATAAAAATTAACCTAAAGGCTTATTACTATCTTTGTAAGCCTTTATAAGTAAAGAAAGAGAGAGACAGAAGAGAGTTTTCAGACTTTGTAACTTTAGAGAAAGATCTATCCCACCACTAAAGCTTCCTTGTTGCTTGCTATAGATCAAGACATAAGGTAAAGCTCAGAGAAAAACCACCAGCGCAGACAGGTATGGAAGTCAAGAGACAAATGACTTTTCAAAACCTCTCACTCCTCCCTTTCCTTGGCTAATGGCTATCAAACGCCATGTCATCTGCCCTACCATGGTGACGTTAGACCAGGTCATTGGATCAGCAGACACCGCATGTGACTCTGTAACTCCTGTGTCCCACCACTGGGTGTAGAGGGATGGAGATATTTTACTTCACACAATTGGAATATAATGGCTCTTGGAGTCACTCTCTGGGATCCCAAGGAGTTTCTTCCTAAATTATTTAATATCAGGTTGAAATTGGGGAGACTACACTCCTTATCTTTCTTCTTCCCAAGGAAGCATGCTAGCAGCAAGAATATTGCAATAGGAAAGTCAATGTGCACATGAGATATGGGCTCAGTTTGGGGTGGTTTTTGCCATTTCTTAGAAATGTAAAAGCAAAACTTGACCTATAGTTATACTTGACAATTCTTTTGGAGATTTTATATGAAAATGACAAATTTATAATCTTGTGAAAGTGGCAAAAGCCACTTTCATTTGTAGTGGTATATCTGGCATAAAATAATTTTGGTTTTGTAAGCACCAATTTAACAAAAATTCTGGGACATGATTTATGCACAAGACTTACCAAATTATGTCAAATTTAATGAATACATAACTAATAGAAAATTCAGCTAAAGATAAGATAAGGATTAACTAGCAAGGAGCTAATAGTATTTGGAAGATATTCCATGTGCTGAAAATTGGCATTCAAAACCTTTATTCCATTTAAACCCTTAACTTCTGCCTTAGACTCAATACTGTGTATTGGTCCCAAGGTAGAAGACTGGTTAGGGCTAGGCAATGGGGGTTAAGTGACTTGTCCAAGATCACTCAGTTAGGAAGTATCTGAGGCCAGATTTGAACCTATGACCTCCTGTCTCTAGGTCTGGCTTTCAATCTATTTAGCTACCTAGCTGCTCCTCAAAACTTTTTTTAATAGTTAACAATGCCAGGTCATTTGGCTAAGAAGTATAACAATTTTCCTCTGAAGCAGGTTAAAGTCTTTGTAAATTAGAGATGGAAGACTCTTTGATTCAATTAATATTATTTGTAGAGGGTCTTTATTTTTTGACTTGCAATTTCATTGCTTACAGAGTGGCCTGGGGTACTAAAAAATTAAGCGGTTTAATCATAATACAAGCCAGGGGTCAAATTTGAGTCCAAGTCTTCTGTACTCCAAAGTTTTCTCTGCATCAACTCAGATTGCATCTAATTTATAGATTATTAACTATGCAAGATAAAGAAAGAGTCTGAGAGAGTAGTTGGTCCTTTTCCATAAGGACTGTTCAATCTAGTAAAGGTAGTAGGATATTTACACATCAAATGGGAACTGGCACATGTGCAGACTATCTCTGATGATGTTTCTGTCAAAAAGGCTAGAGAACCTGCTGCCTGGAGAAATTGGGATGATGTGCAATGGCAGCATCTTGGAGAGACTATAGAGAGTGTGCTGATCTTTTGTTAATGAATTTTAGACTGCTAACCACAGTTGGGAGAATCCTTTTCAGTTGGCTTCATAGCCAGAAGTGAGGAAGCCTTTAAAAGACACTAGCCAACCAGACCTTAGCCATGCTCCTTGGCTAATCTCTCTTGGTTTGACTCTTTCCACTGATGGTGTCCAATATGAGACAATGATTGTGAAAGAAGTAGGCCTTCTTCCCTCTGAGGAGGTTCAACATCTGGGTCCTTTAAAATGGTCCTTGGTTCCTGATTGCCTCAGCGTTTTTATTCTTTAGGTGAAGGAAATTAACCTATAAGCTCTGTCCTTGTAAAGTTCAAAAGTGTAGGGAAGTGAGCTTCCAGGTTTCTGGGAATCCAGGAATCAATGGTTTGAGATTCCAAGAGTTTGAATTCAGGTCAGGTTTGCAGCTAGCCCAGAACAATTAGAGACCTTTGGGATCTTGCCCACTCCACTGGTAGATAAGACAAGAACTCATTCAGTGTCATTGTCAAATTTGGACATTAACTTGTGATACCAATGCTATATTGGAAATGAGCTAAATATGAGCGCATTCTCCCCAGAGGCTGAGGTGGCATATACATCCCTGAGGTGTTAGAGGCAACTGTTTATTCTTATCAAAGTTTCAAAGTAAATATACCTTTCCAAAAATTAACTGATGTTAGTTACATCAAATGGGGGTGCTAGTCTGGAGTCATGGAGGCTGCCTGGTAGGGGCTCAAACCAATGACATTAGTAAAGGACATCCCCCATTGACTGGGGAATGGCTGAAGAAACTGTGGTATTTGTTGGTGATGGAATACTATTGTGCTGAAAGAAATAACAAACTGGAGGAATTCCATGTGAAATAATAAGCTGAAATGATAGTATATAAAACTAAAATAATAATTTCTAGAAAGATACCTGATGGTAATGGGATTTTAGTGGATCCAAGAATGATTGTTTAGGATCAATATCAGAAGGGCACAGGATTTGGGAAGTCCAACAGGATAAAGCTTATAAGATACCAAATATTATTAAACAGGGTTTATTTAAGATGAGGAAAGGAAGGGAAGGAAATTGGGATAATCTATCTAAAGAAATAAATAAACCTCCCATCAAATCTAGTTGGTAGCTTTAGAGAGATGGCATCTGCATTGTCACTTACCTGTCTACCTAAAAGTCCCAGTTCCTATAACACAATACACTTCACTAACCCAAATCACCCCGTGGATGGTGATAGAGGTAGTAAGGTTGGAAGGTAAGCAGGAACAGTGCTCAAAGGGAAGGTCTCACTGACAGATAGCTTTAGGTATCTCAAGCAGCTCTGTAGGACTATCAGTCAACAGGATACATAGGTACAGGTAGTTGGTAAGATGGATAACAAGGAAAGTCGCAGGAGAGAGAATAACTAGTTCACCAGGTCCACCATAGGAGACTAGACAAAACTCAACCTCCTTCAACAGCTTTACTGTCTGATAGATGAAGCAACAGTCCTGTCACTTCTCCAGAATTCTGGAACTTTCCTGTTTTTGCCTTTTCAGCAGCTCCTGCTCCTGCTCATTTCCTTATAACACATGTGAATTAGAATGACCTCCAGGAACTGATGCAGAGTGAAAGGAGCAGAACCAGTAGAACATTGTACACAGAGACGGATACACTGTGATACAATCGAATGTTATGGACTTCTCTACTAGCAGTAATGCAATGACCCAAGACAATTCTGAGGGGCTTATGAGAAAGAACACTATCCACATCCAGAGAAAGAACTGTGAAAATGGAAATGCATTAGAAAAATATGTGATTGATTATGTAATGTGATAGGGATATGATTGGAGTTCCGATATTAAAGATTCCAGCTACTGCGGATATGAATAACACAGAAATAAGTTTTGAACAATGATACATGTATAACCCAGTGGAACTGCATGTTGGATTTGGGAAGGGGAAGGAATCATGAATCATGAATCATGTAACAATGGAAAAATATTCTAAATAAAAAAGGGGGGGAAATAACCTGAAGAACTTAAGTTAAAAAAAATAGAAAAGGACATCCCCCAACCAGAGTACCTTTAGAACCTTGAAAGGGGGATATAGATAGCCTTTTTTGGGGGGAGAGTGAAGTCAGGACACACAAGAAACTAAAATATGTAGCTGACTATAACGTATAAGGGAGGTAGAGTGTTCTTGTAGTTCAAGTACAAAAGAAATTACTCCAAGCTCCACAGAAGAAATGGTATTTTAACTGACTTTTGAAGACTGTGTAAGATGTAGAAAGACAGTGCATCCATTCCAGACCTATTATGGCAACATAAGCAAAATTATAAAGACCAGAAATGGTGAGATAAGTTCAAAAAATAACAAGTAATTCAGGTTGGTTGGTACTTGTCACCTATATGCAAAAAACAAAGGTCTAAAATGGCAGCAATATATTTGCAAAAAAAGTGTAATTTTAAAATAAAGATATGTTTTGAAAAATAATAGGCTCATACAATTTCATAGAGTTGGAAGGGACTTCAATAGTTATCTAGTCCAATTACATATCTATTGAATGCTCATCTCTAGAAGATAGTGGACAACTGATCAGGCATAATATAGTGGAAAAATAACTGCCTCTTGAGTCAATGGACCTTGGTTCAAATCCTGCCTCTGTCATTTAATATCTCTGTAACTTTGACTACATCAAATTAAAAAGCTTTTGTACAAACAAAACCAATATAACTAAAATCAAAAGGGAAACAACAAATTGGGGAAAAAATCTTCATAGAAACCTCTGACAAAGGTCTAATTACTCAAATTTATAAAGAGCTAAATCAATTGTACAAAAAACCAAGCCATTCTCCAATTGATAAATGGGCAAGGGACATGAATAGGCAATTTTCAGTTAAAGAAATCAAAACTATTAATAAGCACATGAAAAAGTGTTCTAAATCTCTTATAATCAGAGAGAGATGCAAATCAAAACAACTCTGAGGTATCACCTCACACCTAGCAGATTGGCTAACATGACAGCTATGGAAAGTAATGAATGATGGAGGGTATGTGGCAAAGTCAGGACATTAATGCATTACTGGTGGAGTTGTGAATTGACCCAACCATTCTGGAAGGCAATTTGGAATTATACCCAAAGGGCACTAAAAGACTGTCTGCCCTTTGATCCAGCCATAGCACTGCTGGGTTTGTACCCCAAAGAGATAATAAGGAAAAGGACTTGTACAAGAATATTCATAGTTGTGCTCTTTGTGGTGGCAAAAACTTGGAAAATTATGGGATGCCCTTCAATTGGAGAATGGCTAAACAAATTGTGGTATATGTTGGTGATGGAATACTATTGTGCCCAAAGGAATAATGAACTGAAGGAATTC
Organism: Monodelphis domestica; assembly: GCF_027887165.1. Taxonomy (NCBI): domain Eukaryota; kingdom Metazoa; phylum Chordata; class Mammalia; order Didelphimorphia; family Didelphidae; genus Monodelphis; species Monodelphis domestica. The sequence continues at coordinate 306,412,192 of NC_077230.1, forward strand.
CATGGGAACAGGAATGACCTCCAGGAATTGATGCAGAGTGAGAGAAGCAGAACCAGGAGAACATTGTACACAGAGACCGATACACTGTGGTACAATCAAATGTAATGGACTTCTCTATTAATGGCAATGCAGTGATCCTGATCAACTTGGAGGGATCTCCAAGAAAAAACACTATTCACATTTAAAGGAAAAACTGTGGGAGTAGAAACACAGAAGAAAACAACTGCTTGATTACATGGGTCAAGGGGATATGATTGGGGATGTAGACTCTAAATGAACATCCTAATGCAAACACCAACAACATGGAAATGGGTTTTGATCAAGGACACATGTAAAACCCAGTGAAATTGTGCATCAACTATGGGAATGATGGGGGAAGGGAAGGGAGGGAAAGAATATGATTCTTGTAACCAAGGAATAATGTTCTAAATTGACTAAATAAATAAATAAATAAATAAATTTAGAAAAAAATATCTTGTTTTGCCCCAGTCCCAAAAGGATTCATTTTCCTTTTTGTCAATTTAGTCAATCTGATAGGTGTGTGTGTGTATGTGTGTAGGGGTGGTACCTCAGAGTCATTTTAAATTGCATTTATCTAATTATTAGTGATTTTTTAAAATGGTTATTGATAGCTTTAAATCTATGGTTCCATGACCTTCAATGGAAGGAAGCTTATAATCTTATAAGGCAGCACATTACAAGTTTTGGACAGCTTTGTTAGGACATGCTTATATTACATTGCGCAGAAATTTGTCTCCCTATAACTTTTAACGAGTAGTTATATTTCAGAAATAAAAATGTATCTCATGGTTAATCTATTATCTTTCTTTCCTTTCAGAAATTGTTCATTCTTAATATGTACAACTTCATCACCACCTTTTTTTGATCATGCATGTTTTCATCCATATTCTTTACATTACTTCCCATATAGAAGTCATTACTGGGAACATGTTTAAGCTTATTTGCTCTTACTATGTTCTTTTCCATTATACTTTGTAATTTTGATTTTTCCAAGATGATGGTTTTCCATGATTTACTGCTATGCATCATTCACAAGAGAATAATGATGTTTTTATATCAGCAAGCTATACAACCTAATATACTTCTTAGTTCTGAAACAAACTTTCTGTCCACCTGCAATTTCTTTCTAAAAAAAATACATGTATATATATATATATTGATTTGCTATCACAACAGACTGATTATCAAACTGCATGCCATAGATTGTGCAATATATGAAGACTTCATTTTGTTTTTCTAGTGTGTGTGGTTGTGCCAATTTTTTTGCATTCCTTCCACATAGCAACCCTTCAAATATCTGCAAACTACTATTTCATCCCTAATTGAAATGTTCTATATACAGTAGTACTAAAATGTGGATTGAAGTCTTCTCCAAGTTAAATATACCCAGTTCTTTGTATGATATTGTTTCAAAATCTTCTCAGCATCCTGGTAATATTCTGTATGCTTGCCAGTGTTCTTCTTAAAATATGATATTTACTCTATCTTTGTGACCTTGTGAATTTCAAAACTACTCAACCCTGTTCAAACCATTCTTTAGAGGATGGGATTTGGCTATTTCCTGATCCTGATCAATAACAATAGAGATACTTGGAATGACAGAATCAGGTCTTGGAAACTACAATCTCCACCCTACTAAAGGTAACAGAATTTAGAAAGGGCTGCAGCAAAGCTCAAGATTTAATTATTTGAGAATATGGCCTTCAATAGACATGTGCAAAGGGGACAGACCTCTGGGCAGTTCTGGGTTAAGCTAGAGCCACCATTGGCACAGGGGAGACACAGGAAGTGAGGTAGAGGAGAGCTCAGGAGTGCTGGGATCTTCCTGGGTGGAGAAGAGTGTGGTTGTTGGAGCCTGGAGCTTGGAGTGGAGGGGTGCTCAGACTGTTCTTCATTTTGGTCACGTGAGTGATTGGGACTGATCTCTTTTCTTTGCCTCAGCTATCCAGGGCCTTGGGCCTTTAGCTCAGCTTAAGCAGAGTGAGTATTTAAGCCCTATTTCCTTCTCTCCCTTCTCTTTCTCTCTCTCTCTCTCTCTCTCTCTCTCTCTCTCTAATACTTTTCTTTCTCCTGTTTGTAATTAAAACACCATAAAAAGGTTGACAGCTGACTTGAGTTTTCATTTAGGAATTACATAGTTGAATTCCTTGGCGACCTTAAATTAATATATATCAGTCTTTTAAATGATTTCCATATCAAAAACTCAGGCAAGTCATTTATTATCCTCAATTTCCTCATCGATAAAATGAATGGTTTGGACTAGAAGATCCATGATTCTATGATTCTATAACTAATATAATCTCATCAACATAGATAGTAGTGTGGTACAATAAAATGTAATCAATTTCTCTATTGGCAGCAATTTAAAGATCCAGAACAAACCAGAGGAACTTATGAGAAAGAACACTATCCATATCCAGAGAAAGAACTGTGGGAGCAGAAACACAGAAGAAAAACACTCCACTTTTGGACACTTTTTTTGTCATTCACTCATTTTTCATAAACCTCTTTGTAATCCCCTTTGAGGTTTTCTTGGCAAAGATACTACGGTGGTTTGCCATTTCCTTCTCCAGCTCATTTAAAGATGAGGAAACTGAGGTATAAAGGGTTAAGTGATTTGCCCAAACACACAGTTAATGAGTGTCCAAATCAGATTTGAAATTAGGAAGAAGAGAGTCTTCCTAAATCCAGGCCCAGTACATTGTACCACCTGGCTGCCCAAGTGCCCTAGTGTCCTTTTGGAAACTATATATCTATTAATTCAGCCTAACACATGCAAGATTCTTTGGTTTTCAAATACTGCTGCTACATTGAACTTCTACTCAATTAAAATCTTGTCTTTTTCTTATGATGTGCCATCATGTCATCATCATTCAGAATGCATGAAGTTGATTATTAACCTTTTCACGTAATATCTTTCCTATTAATTTTCATCTTGACAAATTCAATCCATTATTTATACTTTTTAGATTTTTTTCTCTAATTTCTGTTTTCCAATAAATTAGCTGAATCTACCAGTTTCTTTCATCCAAGTAAAATAGAAACTGAGGATATTTTTTCTCTTCCTCTGCTGTTGGAGTCTGTGGTTTTCTACTACACTACTCCAAGGGCCAAAAACTCAGATCCTATGGAAAGCATCCTTGGACCTAGAACAGGGATTTTTAACCCTGGAACCACTGGTAGTCTGGTGAAGCCTATGGAAGCCATCTCTGAATATTGTTTTCCTATGTATAACATAAAACACATAGGTTCACAAGGGAAACTAAGTATTCAGAAATACAGTTTTTATATCTATATAAAGTTATATGGGGTATATGCTTTGGATATATGTATTATGTAGTATAAACCCACATCTCACATTAAGAATCATTGTAGATATAGAGGGAATCTGAAAGCTCTTTGGAATCTATATCAATGACAGCACTAACATGGGTGGGAAGGACACTGTCCAGTTGCTGGGAGGAGAGCATAGAATTATGGAGATATCCTGACTCATCATGGCAACAGGGATGGAAATTCACTCAAAAATTTATAGCTGTCTACCTGAAATGCAGTATTATATACTCTAGAGTCTGAGATCTTAAAATGTATAACCAAATTGTCCTAAGGACTTGGGGAAATTTTTTTCAAACAATCTGTTTTGTATCCATATACCATGTTAACTCAATTTTTCACAAAATTAAGAAGCGCCTTAAAGATTTCACTGGTAATAATGTAAAATAAATCCATTTTACTAAACCAGAAACATTAGTTCTTTGTTTTATAGTGAATAACTTTATTAACTATGACAAATCAAAGTTCTATTTGGGGATCTTAATTTTAACGGTCTTTGTTAAATCCTGTAGGATATTGATTATAAATCATGGGACTTTGAATTTCAACAAGACAGTGCCCCCAAAGGAGTAGATTATTCCCAAACTGTTAGATTATGAACTATTTGCCAACAAAGAACTGAAGCTCTTTACGCCTCATTTAGGCCAATTAAAGAGCCATGTAGCTTGTTTGTATTGTGTAACTCTTTTGCTGGTGATTACAACCACATTTATATATATTTATAATTTGGTTTGGGTTTGATTTGTCCAGTGAATTCCAAAGATCAAATTTCTTCTACTAATGTATATTTAGTGAAAATATGATGAGTATAAATTCAGTTATGAACTTAAGGGTTCCATAGTAAATCTTAGTTGGATAGATAATTTATTAAACACTTATTATGTGCCAGGTACTATGCAAAGCACTGAAAATAAAAATAAAAGCAAAATAGCAATTATCTTCAGAAAGCATACCTCTCAATGAGGGAAAACACATATAAAGGTGTTGAAAAGGAGGATAGAAAATTATCAGTGGCAGGTGAGGAACAGATGCTTTTCCAGAAAAGGTCAATTTAAGAATGAGGTGAAGTCCTTCCTAAATGGTGGTCCCTGGGAAAGAGTCACTAATGACGAGTGGGAGGCCCTAGGAAGGAAGTTTCCCTGTGTGACAATGAGGAAGAAAGGAGAAAGAAAATAAAGAAAAAAAAGCATTACCTTCTATCTAATAATCAATACTGTGCATTGCTTCTAAGGCAGAAGAGTGGTAAGTGCTAGGCAATGGAGGTTAACTGACTTGCCCAGGGTCACATTGTCAGGAAGTGTCTGAGACAAGATTTGAATTCAGGACTCCTGTCTTTAGGCCTGGCTCTCAATCCAATGAGCCATCCAGCTGCCCCAAGAAAGTAAACTTTTAAGAGAATCCACAAATCTAGGTTTGTTTTTTCATTTGTTCAGAGACCTGGCAAGGCTATAGACTAAATTTGAGATCATTAACTAAAGTGGTGTGCCTTGAAAGCCAAATGCATCTCCATATTCGTATGGGGAAATTATTTAAGAAACATTTGAGAGATTATGTAATGTTTACTATATATTTACTATAAGTGTTACAGGATATTTAGAATAATTATCTCAATACCTTCCTTGTTCCTCTGCAGAGATGGAAGTCTATAGGTGCATATAACATCAATATTTTTGTCATGTTGATCAGTTTTGCTGAAATTTTTTCTAATTCCTCTTTTTAAAAAATTCTTTGTTATATGGATGGCACTCAGAGAAGAAAGAAGGCAGGAAAAGCTAGGCAATATAAAAATAAAAATAACAATCAACAATATTTTAAAAATATTTTGAAAAAACAATTATCTATCTCTTCTTAGGGTAATAAAATATATGCACATAAAATGAATGACAATAAAGTGCCACATCTGATCAACTTGCAACAGGGATTTGTAGAAGGAAAAAAATAAATCTGGTTCAAAGTTCTCAGAAAAGGCTTCATGGAGAAGGTGCGACAAGCTGGGTTTTCAAAGATGTGTTTGATTTTGATAGCTGTGTACAGAAAGGAGGTCATTTCAGGTAGGGAGAACAAAAGGAACATAAGGGCAGCACAGTAAAAAGAGGAAAGAACATCATAAGAAAAATAAAGTTGTACTACATTGTTTATAAGGCCTCTTTAAACTAGGAAATTCTGTGATTCTAGGAGTCAAGAGACATCAGAGTCTCTTATCCCACTTTTACTGTTAACTAGCTGAGTCATTTTTCAAATTGAGATGTTAAATGTTGCTTGCTGATGGGCTATACAAGCCTTTTATTAGAAGAAAAAATGTTTCTGGTAGAGTACAATAGACTTATTTTGCATTGATGTCAATGGACACCTTTTGGATATTCCTTAGTTTTGTGAATAATAAAGTTAACATGATGTACCAATATAAAAAATAGCTGTTTGAATTATGTTCTAAAGTCATTTAACATAAAAAGCCATAAAGCTGTGAATTTCTAGACCTAGTTTGAGGTATAAATTAATGTTCCACTGACTGAGCAAAGAAGAGGTATATATTACCTACCAGCAAGCAATATTTTGAAATAAACATAAGAGAATCCTTAGTTATTTGTGGTAGTGGAAGAACATAGATAATTGTTTCAAATACCCAGAAAAAGTATTAATTGAATCTTAAGCCAGAAGGGGTCTTTAGAGGTCACCCAATCCAACCTTATTTTATAGATGAGGAAACTAATAAGTGAATCAAAAGTGATTCAACTCATTAGTGGTAGAAGACACCATGACTCCCAGAATAACAGAATTTTCAAACTGAACGAGATAACCTCATCATCATCTATTACTACTACTACTACTACTATTACTAAAACTACACTATTACTACTACTACTTTTACACCACACACATACATCCACACACAAACATGCACACATGGATACCAATAAAAAGTTCTTCTATGCCTTTCTGTCCATTTGTAACAGAGTATGCACGGAGTTAATCTACTTACTTTTTGGCAGACCATGTGTGTAGGGTCAGCACCTGGGCACTTTAGAAATAACAAGATTTCTCAGTGCTTTAACTGGCCAGGTGTACCAGGGTGCTGAAGGACTCAGAAGCTTTAGGGATGACAAAGTGTAACACCTTAGTAGGCAAATGAGCAGGAAGACCTGATAACTCAGTCATTTAAAAAGGAGGGTAGATCAATCTCAGGAGAGGGAGGTAATTAGCAAGAGGCAATAAGGCAAATGGAGCAATTAAAACATAAAGCAAAGCAATAAATGGATTGGTGGGTGGGGCAAATGATGAAACCAAAAGTTGGTAGCTATTAGAGAGGGAGGTTGGTGGGATTGTTGTTGATGAAAAGAAATGGAAGTTGAGTAATTTGTCCTTATTAAAACAATCATTTGCTATAAAAATGTTAATCTTTGAGCTGAGGTATAAATAACTCTTTGTAATCCTAAAATATAAGGCTGAAAAATCTTAGTCAGTAGGAAGATTTTGTCATATTCTGGTGCCTGTTAGTTGTGTTGTAAGTGTAAATTCTAACAGGAGGTGAAAGAATTTAAAGAATACTTCTACAGGCACCAGAAAGAATAAAGTGTTCTTAAAGGAAATGGCAGCCAAAAAGCATTTATTAAGAAATTACTAGATATTAGGCACTACTCTAAATGTGAAGAATAAAAATGCAAGTAAAAAGGTCAGCCCCTTGCCCCCAAGGGACTTACATTCTAATGGAGGAAGACAAAGAAGAAAAAGATAACAAAAAGGGTAGGGGTGGATAAAGGAGAAAGTGCAGGTGAGGGGGTTTGGAAGACAAAGTCTGGAGAGTCAAGAACAGAGCCAAGAGTAGAAAGAACACAAACATGACCTGAGTGTTCTTTAAAAAGGAGGTTCTGAGACAAACCAGCCAATGAGAGGAAGACATTCCAAGGTCAGACTGGGGGAGGGGGGAGAGCAGGGGCAGGGGGGGATGTGAAGTAAAGGATGGGAAATATCACCCTTGTTCTAATTTTGGAGAGTGGAAAAATGTTATACAAAGAAAGGAAATGAAAGAGTAGCTACATAATTAGAGCTTTAGAAACAAATTTGACGTTCTTCCTGAAGAGGGAGCTTGATGCTCTGAAGATGCTGCTTGTAATCCAAAGAATGATATACTAGAGGTATTAGAACTCTCAGGTGAAAGAAATCATGAATTATTAAGAATGGAATTTCAAGAGACAATGGGAAATAATTTCAATGAACATAAAAACAATTTGTCTGAACTGATCAATTCACTTGGACTTCACTTACCATATAATATAATATAATATAATATAGTATAATATAATATGATATAATGTAATGTAATGTAACATAATATAATGTAATATAATGTAATATAATATAAGTATATTGTATAATTGAAAATCTGTTACCCTAAAAAAGCATTGACTTCTTCTCATTACGTACTTCCTGTAGACAGGGGATAAATATTGAGTGGGTGGTCTTGCCTGGCCTCTTTGGCTTGCAGAGAGTATGGTGGTGGTGGTAAGCTAAGCTTGGGGATTTTAAATGGGCTAATCAACCATGGGTGCATGGTCTTTATTTTATATCCCTTTATTTCTAATGATCATTAATAAATCTCTTAAAATATAATATTTTTATTATTGAGATTTAATTTTAACTTTTACATTGATGGTGACCAGAAGAGAAAAGAAAATCTCTTAATTTTTTTTCAAGATAGCCTAGATACATTTTTAAAGCCACATTTCTCCTACCATGGCTTTTCACCACCCACCCTCACAAACTCTGAGAGAAATCTGAACTCTCTTTGGAGCTGCTGCCTTACTTCTTCAGGCCCTACTTTTTCCCTGGTCACTCTCCCTCCTGGCCCGGCTGTTTTAGTTTAAGGGACTTAGTCAGGGACTCTTTGTGGAGAAGAGATAAGCCTCCTCTTTCACCCATCTGCTTCAGCCTGAGTTCCTCTTTCCTTGCAGCTGCTTTTGGTTGCTGCTGCCTATCCTGCTTGTTCCTTGTCCTGCTCCAGCTTTGGCCCCAGCCCCAACTTCAATACTGCTGGTAGCTGCTTCTGTATCTTTGGAACTCAAACTTGAATCCACTCTCTGGGCAACTGGTGAAAAACCAGGGTGCATTTTCCTTAGGCAACAATTAGCCCCCTAACTGGTGGCAGAGGAAACAAACTGCTCCCTAGCATTTTACCTCAGGGGGAAAGGGGAAGTAAGTAAAAATGTCAAGCATGGTGTACTCTATGAAAGAACAGTACCTTGCCTATCTCAAACAGCTTCCAGTTTTAGGATTTTTTTTCTTTCTATCATGCATGGGTGCACTGATCCTTTCAATATCTTGCCTGAGATTCAGAGGAGAAATTCATATACCTACAACCCTTTACCATTTAGATCTGCCAAATCTCTAAGATTCATCCAATTTAAGATTCCCCAAACCCATATTCTCCCTTGCTATGGGAAGACCCAGAGCTCTGACAAAAAGAATCTGAATGGATAGAGAAAGGAACTTTAAAGGGAGTGGAGGTGAAGACTCCATTATTTTATGAAAGTCTCTGTATTTTATTGTATTTTGCTGATTGTTTTGTTAAAGATTTAATTTTGTTGTTTTAAGTTCATATAGTAATCTGATTAATACTCTTCTGTTACACTGAATCATTTTAATATACTGTGTTTTAACTATTGTTATATTTTGTTTCCTTTCCCTATAACTATACTGAACAAATATTATTGAATAAGCCCATTTAAAAATTAAAAAAAAGCTTTTCTTTCATTTTGGCTTTGTTAAGTATTACATAGATGATGGATAGACTCAACCTGGCTAACAAGCTTTGAAGAATTTAATGAGCTAAATATCTCAGATTGATTTTAAAGAGTCTTCAGACATGATTTTTAGATTTTTTTTCCTTGCAAGAACTCTGACTGACCATTTTGCCTGAGTTATTTGTAACAAGAGGTAAAGAGTCCATTTAAGTAGATGAAGTGAAGCACTATTATAATTCCCACCTCTGAATTTGTAAAAATGTGAATGGATAGGACAAAACAGTGTTATCCCAAAGGAGCAGGGAAGTTGGTCCCAGGGCATGGTACCCCTGGATGGCTCCCAAGAGGGAGCATCTCTCATTTGTGACTTTTCAGCTTACTCTACCCTTCCACCTGTATCTAGGGAAGTTCATCCCCTCCCCCTCCTGAGGAGCTGAACTGGTCTGTCAACATTTTTCAAATGCCAGCACAGCATCTGTGAATGTCAATAAAAGAAAAGAGGCAGGAACTGACTGGGGCTTTTTTTTGACAGATTTGGGAAGGGAGAGATAGGTAAAGGGAGAGAAGAAGATGCCTAGAAAATAGAACACATAGTCTGAGAACTTACAGTAAAGCAAAAACTTTAACTCTGTGCTTATCTGCCTTTTCTATTAATAAACTTTATGAACAATAATATCTTATAGATATTTAATAATTTATCATTATAAGACACCAGAATGATCTAGATTCTTAGTGACATTTTTAGATCCAACATCAACAATACAGAGGTTTGGTCTTTTCTAGACTCCTCTACCACCACGTTTTAGTTATGATGGCAGTAATAGATTTAAATATATATATATGCCAAGGTTGAAACATTGCCACACCTGAAAAACTTGTGACAAGTATCCATTAGTTTTAAATGTCATACAGTAGACTGATGTGAATCCTAATGATTGTGGGTTTGTTTTCTTTTGTTATTCAATGGGCTATTACAACTTTGGGGATTTTGATACTTCTTGAATGTGCATTACCTATTGTACTATTGTTCTTTATAAAAAACAAACAAACTGTTACTTTGTGAAAAATCATTTGTACTCACAATGGATCATGGTCAGGTTTGAAGGAGAACATGGATCTCAATTTTTGGGTGAGTAACCTTTGTATTCTACCTTTCCACATGTGACACACTATATCAATGATTATAAGATATATATTTTGATTTTTAAAACTCTTTTATTATTGTTTTTGCTTGCATGTACAATATACTATTTCAGTTTTATTTTTTCTCTACTTTTTGTATTTGAAGCACATATCACCAGTATTGAGATTTTTCTTTATTTTTTTTTATTTTGCAGTAATACAAATTAAAATATATATTTACTATACTATTAATACATACCCCAAATCTTTAGACTATGGAAACCTGCCATTTATTGATAAATGTTATAGAACTGTGATTAATGATTGATTCTAGGAGAAGGGAACAAAAGAGCCATTATACATTATATATTATACAAAGACAAGGAGAACAACCAATCCCCATGGGGTTGATGGAAATCTGCACAGTGCCAAGGAGCACAAGGTCAAAAAGGACCAAACCAAACCAGGTATGACTGATGAACTTCTAAGCCAATATGAAAGGACTTGGACCTAGTGTGAGACTTGATGTTGAGGTACTTGACATATGTTAAGATGCAGGATGCCTTATATCCACATTCTTTGTGAAATACTCAGACAAGTACTGAAGTTTGGCTATCATCCTGGCTCCCCCTATCCCTGGGAGTGAAGGTAAGATCAGACCAGGGAGTGACACTTCCCTATTGCACAAAAATCTAGTCCTTTTTTCTCTCTTATAGTATGGCAACTTCTTGTAGTCTTGGCTGCAAATGGGTAAGAGAAATATTACTGCATTTGTCCTATAGACTTGTGGGTTAGAAATTTATATACATGCATACATACATACATACATATATATATATATATATATATATATATATATGGAGAGAGAGAGAGAGAGAGAGAGAGAGAGAGAGAGAGAGAGAGAGAGAGAGAGAGAGAGAGAGAGAAGTCAAAAGGCCAAAGTAGCAAAGAATGTACATAAGAGCATGGCACAGCCTTATTAAAACAATGACAAGTGCCAACTGGACATACCAAAAAGAACCAATGGATTTAGGATGTTTTTAGCTTTATTAGGAGAAAAAAAATCAAAGAAAGGATGGGATTTTTGCTTAAGATGAATGAGATGAAGATAACTGACTCAAGAGAAAGGAAAGCTAACTAATTCATATTTTGCTTCTATTTTCTCTGCCAAAGAGAATGATCTGTATTGGAAGTGACATGACAAAAATGATTAAGAGGGAACAGATATTGGAGATAAGTAAGGAGAGAATACAAGAGCACCTAAATGCCCAGAAGGCAACAAGGTAGCTCAGGAAGTAGGTCTTGGAGTCAGGAAAATCTGAGTTCAAATCCCACTTGGCATTCCCTAGCTATGTGACCCTATGTAAATCATTTGACCATTCTGTGCCTCAATTCTTCATATGTAAAATAGGGATAACTGTGAATCTTGAAGTACTATATTTAGCTATTTGTTACTATTAGTAGTAGTACTAATGAATTCAAATTGATTAACTCAGATGAACTTGGGTCCTGAAAGAAATGGGAGATGTGACTGCTAAATCACTATCAGGAACATTTGAAAGAACATGGTGAATAGAAGAGAAGCATGGGAAATGTCCTGATTTTCCAAAAAGAGAATAGAATCTGCAAACTATAGACCAAGAGCTTGACTTCTGTTTCTGGGAAAATTCTAAAATGGATCATTAAGAAATGTCTGGGATATGGAAAAAAAGGGGACACTAATACACTCTTAGTGAAACTGTGAACTGATCCAACCATTTTAGAGAACAATTTGGAATTATGCCCAGAGAGTTATAAAACTGTATAAACCCTTAAACCCAGCAGTACCACTGTCGCAACTCTTTCCCAAGGAGATCAGGGGAAAAGGAAAATAATCTATATATTCCAAAATATTTATTTATAGCAGCTCTCTTTCTTGTGGCAAAGAAATAGAGGGGATGCCAATCAGTTTGGGAATGGTTGAACAAATTGTAATGGAATACTAACTGTACCACAAGAAATGATAAGCAGCCAAAAAACTTGGAAAGATCTACATTAAATTATGAAGACTTGAGAATCAAGATAATAATATAAACAGCTACAAAATTAATATTTGAAGGATAATTTGTGAATGTCCACCTCCAGAGAATAGATAAACACGAACACAAAAAACAATGTATATATACAATTTTTTTGTTGGGTGATTTCCTCTATGATTCAGGAAGAGGAAGGTAGGTAACACATCTCAGAATTTTAATATAATCAACAACATAAATTTAAAAAAAAATTTTTAAATGTAAAAAAGACTGTAAAAAATGTAAAAAAAGGGGAACATTTAGAAAGAAAGCAATTATACAGAGCTGAACTTGACTTCATAAACTGCAAATTATTTCTAACTAATCTCATTTCCGTTTTTGACAGGATTATTAAACTTATAGATGAGTAGTAGAATTATTCACCAAGAAGCTTGTCATCACAAATTGCATCAGCTTTGGTATTCACACTCTTTCAGTTGTGTCTGTCTCTCTGATTGGAGGGCTGGAATGGTTCAAGACTTCCATTCTAAGCCCCCATTTGAAGGAGACCCATAAGCCCAGACAACTCTTTATTTCTCAACAGCTGTTGTTTGGATTTGACAACTCCATCATCATACTGGGTACTTTCCCCCCCTTCCCCCATTCCCTTTTCTACTTCCTTTTGTGTAGTCTCCACCCCCACCCCCACCCCCCTTTAGATTTTAAAGTCTTTCAGGGCCAGGGCTTTCTTTTTCTTATTTGTATGTTTCAGCCAATGCCCATTATCCAGTAAACACTTAATATGTGTTTATTGTATTGCATGGTTTACCTAGATTTTAACAAGGCTTTTGAGAAGATATCTTCTACTTTTTTAATGTAGAAGATGGAGATGTGGAGTAGATGATACATGGATTCAGAACTGGTTAGATGGCAGCACTCAAAGAGTGGTTCAATATCAGAGGCAATTCAGTGGCAAGTGGTTTCCAATGGAATATCTAGGGATCTCATGTTTGACTTTATACTGTTTAAAATTCTTTCAGTAACTTGGATAAAGGAATAGATTGTAAACTAATCAAATTTGCAAATGACACAAAGCTGGAAAGGATGATTAATATACAACATTTATCAGGATTCCAGAAGATCTTGACAAGCTAGAGTATTTAGCTGAATTTAATACAAAATTCAAAACCTTACATTTGAAGGCAATCACTATTAGTGGTAAGGATGATATGGTAGCCAAAAATGCTGATGTGATCTTGAGCTGTACTAAGTAAGACAGACATTGCTTCCAGGAATCAGAAAATGATAATAGCACTGTTGTTTGTCCCTTATTTTCTAAGAGAATCAAAATCACACTCAAAAAAATGTCTTGACTTGCAAATGAATCAGATTTTAAGTGAAGCAGACTTGCACAAAGTCCTCAGCCTCATTGTCTTCAGAGTCTGATATTAAAGTCCAATGGCAAGACAAAGTCAGGATGACTGGATATGGCCTGGGAGGCAGTAGGTGACCAAGGCATCTTCAATGTCTAGCTAAACTCTATAAGCACTTCACAGTGCCTGCTCCAGCTGCTTTCATGGCAACTGGAACAAATTGTCTTTATCTGTCCGTTCCATCTAGGGAAGTATTCACATGCTTGATATAAACATTCCCCTAATTCACCCATGGGTTGAGGCCTGTTGGTTACCCTCAACCTGGTCTAGCTCATCTGCTGAGATGGTTTTACCAGAGTATGGCCATTGTTCATGCTACAGCTTCTTGGAGCCTCAGGTGATAGTTGAAAGGTGGACACCAAAAATAGATGAGAATCCCTGAAAATAACTTGGCAAATCCAGAAGGGCTAGTTCTCCCTGAACACCCCATACACCACAATATTCATAATATCACTCTACCCATGTTGTATTTCCTTATGTATTGTGTTCAGTTCTTGAAGTGACATAGTTTAAGAAAGAGTTGATAAACTGAAAAGTTTATGTCATAAGAGGATTGGTTGAAGGAATTGGCAATGTTTATCTTAGAAGAGATAAATATTCAGGGTAGATATGATTGACATTTAAAAATATTTAAGGGGCTGAGAGATTAAAATTGATTTGTTTAGCTAGAGAGGGCAAAAATAAAGAGTAATGGGTACAAGCTGGAGATAAATTCAGGTTAGATGTCAGGAAAAAAAACAACAAAAAACAACTTTCTAACAATTAAATTAATACAAAAGCCTAGTGAGTCACCTACACCTAAAATCCCACTCTTCCATAAAAGTCTTCAAACAGAATCTGGATACCACTTACGTGGTATGTTATAGTGGAGACCCTTTTGTGTTTGAGTTGGACTAGAAAGCTCTTGTGGTCCTTTCCAAACATCAAATTCTGTTAACTCAACATATTCTAGGCATGGGGACAGACTGCATGAATATAGTAATAGAGAAGGGCAAGGAAAGATTAAGGAATAATTAATTCATTTTGTTCTACATGTAATGTGTGAAGGGTGTAGCACAGAATAAAGCTAAGAAAGATTGTTGAAGATAGATATGCATTTCCATAATAGGAGGCCAAGCAATGTACAATTTTTTTTTTGTTAGAAGCATATTTATAGTCCCTTACAATTCTAAATTTTATGATATTAAGGTTTTGGGGTAGGAAAGTGAAATGGATAGACCTGGAGATTAGGAAGATTCATATGGAACTTCTGTGGGTCTGAAGAATGGAAAAGATAGATACCAGTTGGAGGGCCATTGCAACTATTCAAGTGAGAATTGGGCAACTAAGTGAATAAGGGAAATGAGACAAGAAAGCAGCATGGTATAGTAGAATGAATGGTGGATTTTAATTTTCCCCTGACTTTGGACAAATCACTTAGCCTTTTGGCTCTCAGGTTTTTTTTTGTTGTTTTTTTTTAATTTACAAAACAAGGAGATTCAGATTATAAAATTTCTTAGGTCCCTTCCAACTCTAAAATTGATCCTTTACAAAATTTTGTAAACTGAGGTTTGGTGACTTGATGCCAATAACAGAAATATGGAACTTGGGAAGGTTAGATTTAGGGGAAAGATGAGTCTAATTTAGTACAAGCTGAATTTGAGGGACAAGTGAGCTGTTCAGGCAGGTGATGTCCAGAAGGGCTTTAAGAAATAGTCATTGGGGAAACATCTTTCTGGGCTTGAATTTCCCTGTCTCTAAAAGAAGGTGTTTGAACTTCTGAGGTTCTATCCAATTTTAAATTTGTATGCTTTTCTCATGCTGGCCTTTAACCCTATTCTGTTTGTACCACATGCCCAGTACTCTTAAATTTCTTCTTCATTAGAGGTGGCAAAAATGTTGAACTTTATATATATTTTCATTTGTTCCTTATAACACTCCTGTGAGGTAGGTATTTATCACTCCTATTGTTACCCACATTTTAAACTGAGGCTTACAGCAAGTAATTTTCAGTCAGTTGTCAGAGGTAGTATTTGAACTCACTTCTTTCCTGAATCATTACTATATTCCATCCTACCATGCCACCTAATCTACTAAATTTTAAACTTTTTGTACTTTGTTTAAAATAGCTATATGTGAACCTCTAATTTTATAAAGTAAATATGCCATAAAGATATACCCCCTTCAAAGTATTTAGCTGTTCTTGAAATTAAAACAAATCAAGGGCATTTTATTGCAAAGCTGCAGGTGAATGTTTTTCATGGAAACAGAGAACTCAAGATCCAGGAATATGAAATCTTACTTGTCTGATGCAATACTCTTAGAGCACACTTAACCTTTACCTCTATAGTCAAAGCCAAAAGAAAAATTAAGGACTCTGCTGGAGGCCCATTTTAAGAATAATGTCCTAAAACACATCTCCACAGTTGGAGTGTACAATAGAACAGATTTTATTCAAATTAGGGAAGCTCAAGTGTTTTAGTACATCTGCTGACAATGACCTCCTTGTAAAAATCCAAACCCGTGGAGGATCAGAATTTAGGAATGCAACTGTATGAAGGAAGAGGCCCTCTTTCAGGGAACTGTGGACTTCACAGGCGAGAACTGACGCCATGGGTTGCATCTTAAATGATTCATTTGGGCAATTTGGTCATTACGCCAAAGAACCATTGGGGGTGGAGGGTGGGGATAGCGGTTAGTCATGGGCAACAATTCTCAACAGTTTTAATTTAACCCGCTTTTTCCCCTAATAAAATCGTGGCTGGCACCGCCCCCGCCCAACAACAAAGTCCTCTCTTTCCTAGCTCCATAAGCCACCGGCGTTGTTTTTGGCCGACTGCCTCAGCCTTCCCTTTCCGCTCTTAAGGGAGGGGGCAGGAGAACGCGTCCGTCCGCCCCAAGGCCGAGGCCCATTCCGAAAAGCCTCGCCCCTGCCCACCGGCTCACGCAAGACGTGTGGGCGCCAGGATGGGGCGAACCCTAGGCTCCAGTCAGGGACGCTATTAGGATGAGGGAGAGCGGAAGGCGTCAGGGATAGCAACTGGCGTCAGCAGCACGCTCAGGGCCTAGGTAACGTGCTTGCCCCGCCCCCACCCCACTTCAGATGCGCGCGCAGTCCTTCCCCGCCACGTCCTCCCTCCCCCACCCCCACTACTCCTCGCGCCAATAGCTCTCGCGCGCAAAACCAGAGGTTGCCCCCTTGGTTCAGGTCCAGCCCCAGCCGCGTCCCCTTGTGGTAACCCACTTGAGGCTCACAGATCTGCGACCAAGAGATTTGCGCCTGCGCGCTGCAAAGGGGGCTGGGAGCGAATAGAAGATTCCGGCACCACCCTTCTCTGCTCGCCTTGCATCTTGTGTTCGGGCTACCAAGTACTGTAGCGCCATCTGGTGTTGGATGGTCCGCCGTGGCATAACGCGCGCGCGCGCGAGAGTGCCTTCCCCCTTCACTTCCTTTCCTCAGAACGTTTCAGAGAAGCCAGAGCCCATGCGCAAAATTCCTCCTTTCTATTCACCCCCGCCTAGCGGAAGGAGGTGGAGCCTACAGCCCCCCTCCAGTGTCGAATCGTCTGGACTGGTGTCGGAAAGGCTTTGTGGTTCCCGCGCATTGCGGTCCTGTTCGTTGGGTGTGGTGAAGAGGACCTAGAGGCGCTTGTCACGCTTCCTCCCGCCCCAGCCCGCTTTCCGGCAATCTCTCCATTTTCTCTTTTCCACCACTCCGCCTCTCCTATGTTCCCGCCCCGCCTCCACCCTCCTCTCTTCCGGGAAGAGCAGGTTTTTCCAGAGTTCGGCCTGCTTTTCTGTTCACCCTAGGTGGCAGTGTCACTAGCATGGCCTTTGTCCCCGCGCTGCGAGGTCCCAGCCGCGATGATTAAATCGGGGTTGGAAAGGCATCGCATAAAATGGTAGAAGGGGAATTAACATGATCTTTCCCAATGTATAACCATGGGAAAGAAAAAAGCCGAAAGGGACTCAGGTCGTTGCGATCACCACATTTGATCAATGCTCCCACTGGGGTGGGGAGGCGCTCTTCTCGACTCCTGGGCAGGATGGTGTCCCAAAAGTCCTGGAGCGCCTTTAAGCTACTAAAGCTTGAAATTGCACCAAGACTTTCGATGCACCCTGTGTACGGCGTGTTTTGGTCATATTTTGGTAAGAAAACTTAAATGGAAAGGGTTTTTTTTTTTTTGGTTTGGTTTTTCCCCAAAATAAAATTAGAGTAAAAGTAACCCCTTGAAAAGTTGAATCTTTATAACAATCAGCTCATTGATATAAGTGGGCACCAGAATCTTAGCTGTTCGATGTTGAAGAGTTAAAGAATTGTCTTAGGAGACTTAAATGCTTTGGGGGTTTTACTTATTTTAAGGAAAACTTGAAAGAATGGGATTAGTGAAAATAGGCTGCCAAATAGAATTTTGATATATATACCCAGGATCCCACTCCTAAAAAGAAAGCCCCATTCTGAACTGTGTAATGGAAACCGACCATCTTAAATGCTGACTGTCCTAGGAAAGAACAAGCTTTAGCAGATTCTATAGAACTGGAGAAGGCCCAGAAAATAATGTTGCTGACAGACTAAATGGCTTATTCAAGGACTAGGACTACTAATAATAACTAGCATTTGCAGATTGCTTTACAACATCTGTTTTATCCTCAAAACCATCTTGGGAGATAGTTGCTGTTATTACATCCCTGTTATACAGATGAGGAAACTTGAGGTTAGACAGATTAAGGGACTTGCCCAAAGTTATAGTTAATAAGTATCAGGTTGGATTTGAACTCAGGTTTTCCTGGCTAAGCCATTGCTGCATCTATTTTGAGGCCACCTAGTTACCTGTCTTTAAATATTAAGGTGCATCACCAGAAAGCTGATTAATAAATGATGAATTTAATACATGATGAATCTGTGAAGACTTGTGAAATGAAGAAATTACAAAATTGGCCTTCAATCCTATGTACAATTCCACAGAGATAATTGTTATATGCAGAACAGAAGGTGTAGGGGTAGTAGATAAGTGAGAATCACTTTATTTTAAAATTGTATTCAACCATCAGTGGAACTGTTGGTATTAATTTGTGATTTGCCCAATGACAAAAGCGTTAGCAAAGCAACTAAACCATATACTCTGAAATTTTCACAGTACATACGAAGAAATCAGGGAACATTCACTAAATGCAGACTATGTGCCAGACTCTGCTAGGTATTAAAGCTATAAATACAAGAACTTCATGAAGAAAATTTTAACTAAAACAGAGGTCAGCTTGCATCACTAGTTTTATGTTCTAGATAAATTCAAACACTAGGTAACTATTATGTGGAATCATAGGTGTTAAGGATATAGATACAAAAATGAAATACTCCCTTCCCTCAAGGAGTTTACTATTTAAAAATAGCTTCCATATTTTCTTGCCTCCATGGTTTTGTTTATGTAGTTTGCTATATACTAGGAATGTCTTTTCTGTTCTTGATAAATTCTTATCTAGCCATCTCAAATGCCACTTTCCCCATTAAGGCTTCTCTGATTGTCAATCAGAATCAGTAGATAAAGATCTTTTCACTTCTCTCCCATTTTTCCCCCATTTAAAAAAAAATTGCACTTAACAAGGTATGATTTGTACTGATATATTATGGTTACTTTTGTTTGCTTCTCATCCTACTATTAAACTGTAAGCTCTGAGGATACCTGGGCTGTTACTGGAGGTGGTTACTAAATGCTGAATTTTTCACCCAAAGATAACAACTTATAGAAGTGATGCTGAACCTTTTAAAGACCAAGTGCCCAAACTGCAACCCTTATGCAGCATGTGAGCCCCCCACCTTACCCCAGACAGGGGAGGAGGAATTATTCACATTGGGCTGCTGGGCAGAGGGGTGGATGATGAGAGAAATGTCTTCAGGAGTGCATGGAGAGAGGGAAGGGAGCAGCCCCCTCCAGCATGCATGCCATAGGTTCTCCAATATGGCCTTAAGAGTGTTCACTGTCATGTTCCATGGTGCCATAGGCCACTACTGAAACAACTCAGAAGGGAGCTCTGTAGCCCATGAATCATATCTATGCTATACTAGAGAGACACCAAATTACAAGGCCCAGAACATATATTCCAGTAGCCTTGCAGAGAAAAGAGTTGCAGAGCAAACTAATTGTCTAGGATTCCTTCCCACTTCATAAAAACTGGCTTTATTTCCACCTTGTCTTGGCATAACCATATTGATTCACTCAAGTCAGTCCCAGACTTAAGTTCACCACAAATACCTAAACACTTCTATTTTCACTATTGAATATCTAAAGAATGCTAAAGTTCTATGTACTGTAACTATTGATTCTTATCAAGACACTAATCAAGGTAGTCTCCCAAATAACCAAAAGGGTACATTTCGGTTTGGAGATTTATTTCTAAATGGTTTTAAATATTTTGCTCCTGAGAAAAGTGGCATAAAACTGCCCTCATTATAGTCATGCACAACAGCTGGGCTAGACCCCTGACCCATGCTCTACATAATAATGTGCTCACCATTAACTTTTAAGACATTCAGTTGTGGGGTGAAGGAATCCAAAAACATTTTGAAGTCACAGCTAGAAAAGCCATGAGTGAAGTAGGGAACAGGGTTGTTCTAAGAAAAGCTCATATGACTTTTAGGTGAAAACATGACCATCTGGTAGTTTCCTATATTAACTAATTAGTCTTGATAATAAAGAGCTAAACTCAGTTATTTCTAGTCTGCTGAAATTTATTTCCAAACTTTGGTGCCTCTTGTAATATAGATTATCTACCCTGAAATGAATACACCTACTTTTTTCTTTTACAGTTGATATTACAGTTCTAGTACAACAGAAGGGGCAGAAATTTTCTTGGGGCATGGCATATTTACATCTCCCTTTTCCATTTCTAGCTCCACAGTATATAGATCTTCTGACCCTCATGAAAAAAAAAGCAAACAGACCACTCTTAAAATAATTGTTACTTATGTACTAATAGCTACTGTAGAAATGGGGAAAAAAATTACATTAAGTAAAGAACTTTTTAGTACCCTCCAAACTAAGTGATGTTTTAATACTGTTACTTAGCAGCAAAAGACAAAGCTGGAGTAAACACTTATATGCAAAAAAAAAAAGTGAGAATGACAAAAGATGTTTCACAAAACAATAAATAGGTGAAGAAAAAAAATAAGCCTGCAAAGAGGCTGGAGTAAATCTTGAGAGGCCAGATCATCCTGAGGGCATTTGTAGGTGAAATCAAACAGATAACAGATGTGAAAAAGATCATAATTACTAGGGCAATTGGATTCCATATCACATTGTAAAGAAATTAGCAGAGTGACATGACCTTGATAAAATACAGAAATCTGTGCTGGAGGCAACACATTTTTAAAGGTAATTAGAGTTAGGTTTTCCACATATTTCAAAAGGAGAATATTTCCAAAGAAAAGAATAGATGATAGGTTAAATCATTACCAAAGAAAGGCAACAAAGATATCTGCAATAACCAATCCCAATGTGTATTGCCTTCCCCTGTAAGAATGTAAGCTCCTTGAAAACAGAGATGGTGTCCCTTTTTTGTTTCTATCACTTAGTACAGTCTTTGGGACATAATACATAATAAATACTTTTTTATTCACATATGCATTGAAAATAGGAAAAATTTTGCAGATAATTTCATGAGGTATATTAGTATTAGATTATATTAGATTACTAGGTTGTTTACTAATTTTTTAAAGAAGCCTTGATGTATTAAATATAGGTTTGAAGGCTATATTCAAACTGTCTAATGTCAATCTTCACTTTAATAGGTTGATGGTGTAAAAGAGAGAATATACATGCTTGCAAAGTACATCATCAGTCAGTCAAAATGAACATTCCTTTTGGAATGTTACAGGGAAAACAGTTGAAGCCAAGCCAATGGCTGAACGAGGCTGAAAGGAGGGGCTTGTGGCTTCTGGGTTTTTGGCTTCTGACAGAGGTGGAGAAGAACCTATTTGTATCTCTGAGGTGACCTGGCTGATTGATAGAAGAAGAAAGAAGATATACAGTTGTCCTCATATCTCTCTGACTGACTTTGTGTCACAATTGTAACTGATTGCCATTTCCCTCAATA
Source organism: Monodelphis domestica (assembly GCF_027887165.1). Taxonomy (NCBI): domain Eukaryota; kingdom Metazoa; phylum Chordata; class Mammalia; order Didelphimorphia; family Didelphidae; genus Monodelphis; species Monodelphis domestica. Next base: position 306,433,903 of record NC_077230.1, read on the forward strand.
TCCTCCTAAACAAGGCTCCCTGTAGCGAATAGGGAAATCCTACTCCTCTTACCTTATCCTCCATCCTTGTCATGTCTTCCCCAAATAAACCCTTACTTGAGAAAAGAAGAGAGAAGAGTATTTCCTCTGACATCTCATAGCTCACACTGTGTGATAAGGGGGAGGGGAAGCTGAAAGGCTTCTGAAGAGGGGAGGAAGGGAGATTGAAAAGTGGGGAGGAAGGGAGACATAAAGGGAGGAGGGTAGGCGACCTTTATCCATTAGTTATTTAGGATACTGTCAAGATCCACCCTCAATTACAATCTATAACAGATTGGCACCCCTAAAACTACTGAACTATACTATCCCTTAGAAAGAAACATGTTTAAGCAAATTATCTGTGGAGCTGTGGTACTGGCAGTCATTACTGGATTCTGCACAATGGGAGAAGAATGTGGGGAAATAACCTGTGCAAAGACATAGATAGGAAACATAATATTGTATGTGAAGAATTACCAAGAAAGCCATTTTGGCTAACTGGAGAGTACATGGAAGTGGAAATCTTCACAAGTTAGAAGGGATCCATTTAAAAAGAGTTTAACATGCCTAACAGAAACATCTTTATTTGATCCCAGAGGTAATAGGAATCCACTTGAATTTATTGAGTAAGGGAGTGATATGGTCAAACTTTTATTTTTGGAATATCACTTTGACAGTTTTGTGGAGATTGAAATAGAAAAGAGGGAGAGTGCCAGAAAAGAGAAAAGTTAGGAGGTGGTTATAATACTCTAGATGAGAAGGAATGAAGGTTTAAATTAGGGAGGTATCCATAAAAGTTAAGAGGAGATGGAAGAGAGAGATGTGGAGGGGGAATTGACAAAATTTGGTAATTTCTTTGATGTTGAAGTAAGGGAGAGTAAGTAGTTTCAAGAGGTCAAGAAGGATTAAGAAAAGATCATTGGATTTAGTAGAGATCACTTATATCACTTTTTCTTCCCTGGGTCAGCTGCCTTTCCTCTTCATCCCTGCCTGCAGCCCCCTTTTCTTGTTGGTCATTTTCTGCCAGAAGCTCCATTTTAAGGAATGGCCTAGACTAGCCATGCTTCACTCTCTAGACTTTACCACTGCAGTTCAGCTTCTTCTGGCAACTAAGTGGCACAGTGAATAGAGTGCTGGGGCCTGAAATTCAAAGTCAGACACTAGGTAAGTTACTTAGTGTGCTTGCCTCAATTTATTCAACTGTAAAATGAGAAGAAGAATAGTACTAATTTATCATAGTTGTGAAGATCAAATAGGATTAATTTTGCAAAGTGATTAGTACCTGGCAATACAAATAAAAAGTATTTAATAAATGACTTTTTCCTTCCTTCACACTTCCCTAAACCCTGCATTTATTACCTCCTATTGGTGTTCCTCTGATAACCTCCCATTTTGAAGAAGGACCCAATTCTCCCGATTTTGTCATCACAGCCTTCACAGAACACTTTTCATCCTAACTCTCTTTTATGTGGTGTCTTCCCACGTGAGACTGTAAGCTCTTTGAGGAGAAGAAAGTCTTTGTTCTTAACTTGCATTTGTATCTCCACTCCTTAGCACAGTGCATGGTACATAATAATTGCTTCTGATGACTTTAGAGAAAACTTTGGAAAGAGCAATTTCATTTGAGTAATGAAGTCAGAAATCAAACTGCAAAGTGTTGAGGAAAGGAGAGGAAGTGGTAGACAGATTGCCAATCTGAATGGGGGAGAAAGTTTGAAGTCATAGGTGTTACAGACAAAAGAGTGGTTGCCATAAACTGTGACTGCGAAAATATGGGTTCAAGACTTTGAATTGCCAAAACTGTAAAGATAATTTTAGTGTCTTGAATTAAATAAAAAATAAGTGGTCGCCATGGGAAAAATTCCCAAATATGAAATACCCAAGTCAGCTGGGTTTTATGGAGATTTTAATTAATATAATGAAGGGATTAAGGAAGGGAGAGAGAGAGAGAGAGAGGCAAAGGAAATAGTAGGAAAGGGCCTAGGCTTGAGCTTTAAGAGAGACTAGTCAGTCCTTAATCACCACAAGATTTTGTCGGAGGCAAAACTCTGGTGTTCAGAGAGATCCTCCAGTTCAGCTCCTGAGCTCAACTAAGTTCAGCCACCGAGATACCCCAGCTCTCAGTTCCTGACCTCCTTTTAAAGAGAATTTTCTCCTATGTCACTGCCCCAAAATTTTTCACATCTACCAATCACAGTAGACGTTTTCCAAAGGACTGACTATTCCTAATTCACATCTTGTTATCACCTTCTCTGAGTAGATTAAAACTTCTGAGTATTTCACATCTCTTTGCTAAGCTTGCCCTTTTAGTGATTAATTTGACCTTCATAGGTACTTAGCACCCTTTTGTATTAGATCTAAAACTAGACCTAACTTAAGGGCTTTTGCCTCACTATAAGTATGAGTTAAGTACTTTTTCATTGTTCAGTAAGGAGTTTTACAACTTTATCTTCCCCTTAAGGTATGCCTAAATATGGGTGGAGTAAGGTTAAGTTCTCAATACATTCCTGACCAAGTACCTTCATTGTTTAAATGGGGAATAGCTTAACCAAATCTTCTAGATTTCTAGATTTCTTCTGAGAAATTTTAAGATTCACATAGGTTGGGGCCACATCATAGATTATTATCATGTATATAATTACATACAGACATATATAATGTTGGTGAGTTGGTCTCTGAGTGCTATTCCTTGTAATATGGCCAGATATTACCTGTCAATTACCTATGACAATAGACAGATGGTGGGGTGGGGTGAAGGGAGAGGGAAAAAACTCTGGGAGCTAGGGTCTGAAGTCAAATGAAGTTGAATCTTTTTTATTGGTTGCTGAACCTTAAGGGTTGATGACTCCACAGATGCACAGAAGTAAGATACAAGGATCTTCAAGGACTTCCTTCGGTCTATGAAGCGTGTAGATTATATGGAAATAGTGAGCAGTATTGGGTGGAGGAGAAGGCACCTGTCCTGACGCCCTCTTGGCTTCTTTGAAATCATGAGCACGTGGTCACTTCTGTCTCTTAGTTTCTTCTTTCCTGTTTTTAGGTGAATATGCTATGGTGGTTGTGTTCTGGACTGGTGGTAACCCTGTAAGTTCTGAAAAATTCAAAGATCTTTTGTCTCTGGAGTGGCAGTGGCTAAATAGGAGAAAGATTCCACTGTAAAGATCAAGTTCAGCTGTTTGATAAGATAGTGCTAAGGTGAAATGTGAAATACCAAATTAGCATTGTTGCTCAATTACTTCACATTTAAGCATCTAATGAGGCTTAAAATGTTAGTCTCCTGACCACCTATAATTATAGTTCTAAGCTAAGTTTCATAATGCTGTTCTAATTCTGTAAATGTGTTCTATGATTTATTCTATGTCTAGCATTGTTCAATAAATACTGCTTTTCCTAGTTCCTCTTTTTAGAGAGACTACAGACTTGAGCCCAAATTAACATTGTCCTCAGGAATTCCTAATTGCCCTAATTAGGAAATGTTCCCTTGACACTGAACTGGTTCTATAAAGGAAAATACTGGGTACAGGATGGATAATGGTACAGAACTCCAACCTTAACTAAGTTATGACACAGTACCTCTGTTATATATCTCTCTATGCATCTTTTATATGCATATTTATGCACATATACACTTATGTGTAATATATATGTATATACATGGTTTTTTAATGGTATACCATTTACCAAAGTTTGCTTATTACCTTTTCAAATATTGTTTTAAGGGGTCAATGTATTCATATATAAGTAGATCTCCTAAAAATTTCATAGATATGGGAAAGTAAGTGACCTGACAACTCATGGTCATTACAAACATTTTAAATTGTTGTTAGCTGGCCTGATGACCTGTTTGCCATCCAGTAAGAGCATTTCCAAAATAACAATCTCTCTTTTAGATATGTTTAAATTGTTCATTCTCCTTTTATATCTTCTCTTATAGCATCCTCTTTTGTTTTAGTTTCCTTTACTTCTACTTCATACCATTTATCAGGTTGAAATATATCAATGTATTTATGAAGTTACAACTTGTACAACATTTTAAAAATTAGATCAGTCCTTTTACAATCTCACTCTTGGATGAGAACATCATATGTTTTTCAACTTTAAAAAAATATTCTGACTTCATTCTGATACAATAAATTTAGGTATTCTTAGTTTAATACATTGGAAATTTTATTAACTCCCAAACTATACTATAACATATTTTTGTGCTCATCAGTCAGGATGTAAATATTTTACTAGCCTTATTTCTCATCATACTGGGACCTGAAGAGATTCATCACATTCATTAAAACTATTAGTAATAATATAGAATATGTGCTTGAAATAGTATAATAGCCATTATCATAGAAATGAATTGAGATGGGTTATATGTTGCTACTTACTTGATTTAGTTTTTTTCTTCTTTTGCACTGAATGTGATCACTTTATTGATGGTACACAAGATAGGACTCTATGCTCCTCCCCGCCACTACAGGGGTGCTTTGGGGCAGGGATGTGAATGGGGCATGGGATCCCCAGCATAGGGGACATAGGTTATTATGAATGTGAGCTCCCAGTGGTGAAATTACTCTTTTTTGGCTGGGGATGAAGATCCACGGCTTTCCATTTTACTCCTTGGTAGCCACGTACATCATGAGGTCTACTACGCGGTGGCCATAACCGTACCCATTGTGATACCAAGAAATGAGCTTGAAAAAATGGTCGTTGAGTGCAATGCCAGCACCAGCATTGAAGATAGAAGAGTGGGTGTCACTGTTAAAGTCACAGGATACAACCTGGTCCTCTGTGTAGCCCACGATGCTCTTTAAGGATCCCTCTGCAGCTTGCTTCACCGCCTTCTTAATGTTTGGCAGCTTTCTCCAGGCAGCAAGTCAGATCCACCACAGACACATTGGGAGTAGGAACATGGAAGGCCATGCCTGTGAGCTTCCCATTCAGCTCAGGTATGACCTTGTCCACAACCTTGTCAGCACTGGTGGAAGCAGGGATGATATTTTGGGCAGCCCCACGCCCATTACACCACAGCTTGCCAGAGGGGCCATCTACTGTCTTCTGGGTAGCAGTAATGGCATGGACTGTGGTCATGAGTCCTTCCACAATGCCAAAGTTGTCATGAATGACCTTGGCCAAGGGGGCCAAGCAGTTGGTAGTACAGGAGGCATTACTGACGATCTTGAGGGAGTTATCGTATTTCTCATGGTTCACCCCTATCACGAACATTGGGGCATCAGCAGAGGGGACAGAGATAATAACCTACTTGGCTCCACCCTTCAAGTAAGCCCTAGCCTTTTCCATGGTGGTAAAGATGCCAGTGGACTCCATGATGTACTCGGCTCCAGCATCTCCCCATTTAATGTTGGCGGGATCCTGCTCCTGGAAGATGGTAATGGGTTTTCCATTGATCACCAGCTTTCCATTCTCTGCCTTTACAGTGCCCTTGAATTTGCCATGGGTGGAATCAAACTAGAACATGTAAACCATGTAGACAGGTCAATGAAGGGGGTCATTGATGGCCACAATATCTACTCCATTGGAGTTGAATGCTGCCCTAGTCACCAGGCATCCAATACGGCCAAATCCATTGACTCTGACCTTCACCATCTTGCCTAAGGGATGCGACTGCAGCAGAGGATCCTGGCAGCGAGCTTGGGAGAAGAGCTCACTTGATGTAGTTTTGCTTCAAATACATACCTCTAAAGATCAATAAAAATTAAGAAAGTAGACATTTTGTACTTTTCCAAAGTTTTAAAATTATTAAACCAATTATAATTCCCAATTTTTTGGACAAATTTGTTCAATTATAGAAGATGTGATTGGTGAGTAGACAAAATTGTGTTCATGGCATAGAAAAGTTAAGGTGTTCTTTATTTTGATTCCTTACTGGTTCAATAAAAAAAATACTGCCAATATTCTGTGCAAAATATAAAGGCTGAATGATAAAGTGTCACTTCTACTCATAGAAATGTCTTTTTTAAAATGAAAGGGTTCCTTCAAGTGGCATTTCAATAACATAAAACCAATTTCAAATTGAGTTTAATCAGCCTACACTTGTTAAAGAAAAATTACAAGGCAAAGATATGTAGATTAGCTGCTATTGAAAGAAGTGTGGGTACATTTGCCTCTGATTTAAGAGAAGAAAAAATATGAAAGAATCACTTAAATAATTTCTAGCTTTAAAGTACATAATTATAAAGCAAAAGTGCAGAAATGCCTGAGGCACATACATATGATGACTCCACCTTGGCCTTACCAGATGGAAGACAAAGAAGATTTGACAAGCAATTTTAATAGATTTTTATTTTGTATTTCCTATCCTGGTTACATATGAATTAAAAACAATAGTTTGAAACATAGTTCATGCCATTTAGCAAAAATATTTAGCCAATATTCCCCTTTTCCCCCCAAACTGGAAAGACTGAACTCTATTGCTGCCCAACTAGACATATAATCTTAAATTGACTATTTAACCTCTCAGAACTGTAGTTTTACTATTTTATAAAGTAAGAATAAAATGGCCTTCTTAGTACACAAGATTGTTTCAAGGATTAAGAGCTAAAACTAATAATTTTTGTATGAAGGGTAGGTGACATGGCATGCACTCTCAAATCAACTTCTTAAAGCTAATTCACTTGGGATTGCAGACCCTGGGACACTGCCCCTGTCCTGAAGTGACCAGACTTTAGGACTTGAATCCTTAGCATTCTGTGAGAGCTTCCTATCTTAAAGTCATGATTCATGTTAATTAGTTACAAAGCTCAATTGTTTGTATATCACTAAAGGACTTCACATGCTCCCAGGGCCTTGTAAATTTTGACAGTTTGGAACTGAGCCCTGATTCTCTCCACCCTCATTATAGGTGAATGAGATAATTCATGTTAAAAAAAATAATAAACTAACCAAGAAAATAAACATTTACAACTGTAAAGTGATACAAAAGTATATTATTATTAATAGTTATATCACCTGAAAGTAACAAAATTATATTGCATAAAAATATTCCGCAATTCAGACTTTTTACTATATGAAATGAGTGAACTATAACATAGCAAAGGAAAATTTTAAATTAGTACTTTATTTTAAGATAATCTAAAAGCAATTATTTATAAAGGGGAATATTTACTTAAGGAAACATTTTAATTACCTTAAGCAATTTAGAAATCCTATTTACATATAAACAATTGATATGCCAACTATAAATGATCATTTATTAAATTACCATGAAAATCTACTAGGCAATGTTTTATAATCTTAATTTGAGTTATATTTGTACTTGAACTAAAAATGCATTTTTAGAAAAATATTCCAGAATTCATATTTTTCACTAATTCAACCTAGTCTTTCCCCAATGACTAAATATGTATATTTGTATACATGAGATTTGTATTGCACATGGGAGGTCATTCAACCTCACTTGCTCTTAATTTCCTCATCTAAAAAGTGAAGGGATTTAATTAGCCAGTGACACATGGATGTAGGGAGGCAAACATAGTCAAATAGTACTCAGAAGGCCTATCCCATGCTCTGGTACTTCTCTGCTAGGTAATCTTGGGCAGCCCTACCTCTCTAAAAACTATTTTCCTCATCTGTACAATTGATCTAGTACAGTAAGATGTGATGACATAGCTTGCCATGTTTTATTGAGAACCCAGATTCTGAATCTATATCTCAATCATCAGAATAAGTCTTTAGAGATATTTCATACATGTATAATTTCATATTTAACATTTTAGAGGGAGAAACCCTATTAGCATTTTCATTGCTCAAACCATTTGTTTTTCTCCGTACCTAGATCCTCAGAGAGCTTATGGCATGGCCCATGAAAAAGTTTCCCCCAAAATACATATAACTGCAGGGGAGCACAAAAACAGTCAGGCAGTTACTAAGGAATTCCAGATCCCTATAGATACACCCTTCATCCATGAAGAGATCTCACCTCTCCATCTTCCTTCCTAACTCCCTTTTCTCCTTCCCTTTTGCTATAACCACCCTATAATGGAACTGCCTATAATGAATATGAACTCAAAGATTTTAACAGTCCCTGATGATTTCTGCTGTAAAATTGACAACTTCAGAGTAAACAAGAGGTTAATGTCCTTGTTAGGGATATCTCTTGTAACTTTATGCCCTACCTCCTTATCCTTAAAACTGCTTTGACTTCTGGATTATGGAAATGCATTTTTTTAATGTCTTATTTCTCCCACTCAACTTTACACTTTGTTAGGGAAGAGAATGTTTTTATTCCTATGGTGTCCCTATATGGCCTCAAAACTGCACTAGAAAACAATTAACTTTATTTGTTGATTAACTACTTGAACTTCCGGAATAAAATTGCTTACCTCAAATATAGTTCATCTTTTATCATCTTTGGAATAAATACAAAATAAAAGGATGACAATATAAGCAAAATATTTATTGAAAATATAGAGCCAGTAACTTATATGTTGATCATATATTAAATGTTATGTTATTGTGTTGAATAAATTTGACAGATGATGACACAATTCCTCAAAGAATATAACTAATATAAGACTCTTAGCAGTTATAATTGTGTGGATTAAAGAAAAAATAACTGTGTTGCATGAAAAGTTATTGTGTTTTATTTTCAAATAATGATTCATGGGGCTTGGTATGTTTATTAGATTAGGGCCGCATGATGGCAGCCTTGCTTTCAGCTGTATCTCCTATTATTACAAATTGCCTTTTAGAATCATTTATGAATTTTTCTTTCCTTTTATTTTTTCAACAACAGATATCCATAGATAAGAATATGTAATCAATGCCATCTTCTATGGTTATCACCTTAAGAATTACAAAACAAATGGATACATGCAGGTATATAAAATCTTTGCTTACAGGTGTCTTACCTATTGTAAATACTCCTTTATCAATATTAGATTTCTACTACAACTGGCAGATCTGTGATTCCTTTTTTTTTAATCTAACAATTCTTATAACATAAAATCCTTATTATCATTTGGCTAACTTGGTAGATATTAAAAACTCTGTACCTTTTGTCTAATCTGGCTAATCTTATTTAAGGAAGCCCACTATTGTACTCATACTTAAAGCCTTACTAGCCTATAAGTCCCTGCTAAAGACTGAGTTGTGTTTACATAGCCTTCAAGAACCCAGAGTCACTTCCATACCACAATGAATTATTAGAACAAGGAGGTAGTAGTAGTTAGTAAAAGAAATGGAAAAATAACTAATTTCTATTTACAAAATGCCATTTGATACTTGATAGTATGATTAAGTCTCTCTAATATCCCTAGCAATATTGTAATTGACAGGTTAGATAAATGAGGAAAATATATCTTCTTCCACTTTAGCTTTAGTTGGCTTCAGGGGTCTCATTTAATCACAGAATTGAGGGGATATTTTATTATATTCTGAGGTTAGCTGGAGTCCATCTTTGACCTCACTTACTTATTCTATCTTCTGGATGTTTAGATTAACAGGTATTTTTATGACTTCCTTGTTATACAAACATTTTGCACACAGCTGTAATAGGAGGATAATAGGGAATGTTGTGATAATAATAAATAACCAAGGACCTTTCCATGAAGGCCTTTACTTCAGAGATCAAAAGGGGAAGCAGAATAATGTAGTTAGAAGAATTGACCCACTTGATTAGAGAAATACAAATTAAAACAATTCTAAGGTACCATCTCACAACTGTCAGATTGGCTAATATGGCAGTAAAGGAAAATGGTAAACATTGGAGAGGATGTGGAAAAATTGGACACTAATGCATTGCTGATGGAGTTGTGAACTAATCCAACCATTCTGGAGGACAATTTGAAATTATGCCCAAAGGGCTATAAAACAATGACCTTTGATCTAGTAATACCATTACTAGGTCTGCATCCCCAAGAGATAAAAAGAAATGGGAAAGGACCTTCTTGTATAAAAATATTTATAGCTTCTCTTTTTGTGGTGGCAAAGAATTGGAAACTAAAGGGATGTCCCTCAATTGGGGGATGGTTGAACAAATTGTGATATATAATAGTGATATACAGTTGTGATGTAAGGAATGATGTATATAATAGGATGATTTCAGAAAAAGCTGCAAAGATCTAAATGAACTGATGCAGAGTGCTGCTGATGAAGAGAACTGATGCAGAACCAATAAAATATTATACACAGTAACAGCAATATTGTGGAAGGATCATATGTGATAGACAACTGCTATCAATAGTACAATGATCCAGACAATTTGGACCATATAACTTTGGAAAACTTATATGGAAATTTGTTATTACATGTAATTGGTAATCAGTAACTTAAAAAAAGATGAATTGAGTCTGGGGGATACAGGTCTAGTGTAAGAAATAGACTTGACCACACGGGAGTCTAAAGAATTCTCTCAATAAACTTCTGAAATTCCTTTTGAGAAGAATTTTAGGTAAAGAAGATTCTACCTCTCTGAATCCAGAACTGAACTGTTGGAGAAGCCACCATGAAGAAGCCTCCAGACCACAAGTTGCACAAAATTGAACTTTGGGTGTGGTTGATTGAACATTTATTTGTATGTATACTTTTATGCCAAAGGGGACTGCCCCCTAATGGCTTTTTGTCAATGTGTTCAGCAATTATTGGTTTTATTCTTTTTTCTCTTATCCTCACACTATTGTAATCTTTTAAGTTTATTATGTTTTTATGATCCTTTTGGGGAAAAATTAATTTTTCCAAAAATGATCACACAAGGGAATGTAAGAAATAGACTCGAATACAGGACTACAATCCCCACGAGCCTTTGCTCCACTTCCCCAGAATGCCTTGTAATCTCACCTGGGCCGAGATCGAGAAGGTATTTAAGCTGATTCAAAGGCTTTTGAGAGGCTCTCTTGGCTCTTTTTGGACTTCCGTTTTGGAGCAGGCGCGTCTCTTGCGTGATGTGAGGTTATTTTGTCTAGGTCTCTGGCCTACGCACATGTTTCTTACTTGTATATTCTTTCATTTTTAACCTTTAATAAACCTCTAAAAAATATAATACTTCTTGCAGAGAGAAACTAATTTCTACCTGCCTCAGATGCCTCAGTCCCCCGTCTCCCCTAAATTTTAACTGTTACACTAGGAATTAAGGAGACCTGAATTTGAGCCTTGGTTCTGCCAATAACTTCAATAGAAAATAATCTTGAATGTAAGAATTGTTTTGTTGTCTTTGTATATACAGATCCTAGCATATTACCTGGAATATAGTTGATGATTAAGAAACACATGTTGGTTGATTGAAGACCTGCTTCATTTCTTACTCCTCTAGATGGCTATATCCTTCTCTTCTTTCTACTCTTAACGAACTTATTGCATAGAAGCATTTTTTTCAATTAATCAGGTGCAGCACCACCTCATTCATAGAGATCAGTTTTCTGGTTCACTTAAGGATCTATACTATCTCTAAAATTGGACATGAACTAGAAAAGACTGAAAAAATAGGAAAGAGCTAAAGATCAGAATGTTAATACAAATTTCCAAGCTATCTACTGAGTGAAATAATCTCTGTTGTGGGCCCACTTAACACCTATCCCAGGAATCTAGAATTTATCAGGCTCATAAGCCAGGGAGTGTTCACAACCAAAAAGTCTATAACTTGGTAGCTTATTGTCAGTTTTAACCTTAATCCTGGTCTTATAACTGACTTTACACTCCACCTTCAGTCACTGGGTTACTACTTACTTGCTGTGATTAAGCTCTCACCTTGTATTTAAGTTCTCTAGTAACTGGCTTCCTGTTTTTGTTTCCTTGTCTAAGTCTTTGCTTTAGTTTTCATCCTGGCACCCAAATTCCTTGTAGACTTCTTCCTCAGTCCTCCCAGAACTAGAGTTATGACCCCTGAACCCAATTTTCATTAATTATATTTACAGTGTTGTTTGATGCCACCAGCCTGTCTACCTCTAGGTTCCAACTCTATTCATTGCTTGCTGATAGATTTCCTCTTACTAGGCTAGCTATCTATTGGACCTCTCTGTCGTATGTGTGTGTGTGTGTATGTGTATAAATATATATATATATATAGTATATATATATATATGTATACTTCCTAAATGCTGTTGAGACCCAATGATCCATCTCTCCCCTTGGGTGTATCTAGACTGTGGTCTCTAGTCATATTTGTCTTGGTATCAACATAAATCTGATTCTAATAATTATGCCTGATAGATTAAAGAAAAAAGATAAGGATTCTTAGAACAACAGGTCTTGTGCATATAAGTATAGCTTTTTAACATGAAAACCTGAGAAGGTGAGGAAGAGCAAGTGGAATAAGGGACAAAAAAAATAGAATGAAAGAATATATGGAAAAAGTATTTTATCAATAGTGGTGATAGAGATTATAATGATTTGTGACTTGTCAAAAATTAAATTTATTGACATAATATGCCTCATTTGTATTTTAATCTTTAAAAGAAAACTTCCTGCAGCAATCACTTATTTTACGTTTGTTATTTGTTAGTGAATTCATAAGATTTTTATACCTTTTTAATTTACCATGAAACTATAATCACATTGCATATTTTTGATGATGGCTTTTCAGTAGAGCTTAAATCAAGTGAGATTCTAGGTTACTGAAACATATTTATCTCCATCTCTGATAATTTTCTTAATCTCTCATGATTTGCAACATGATAAAAGGATATACTATAGTGGGGAAACAAACTTAGTCTGGTCAACATGGCCAGAGTCAGCCTAGTGTTGATTTTTTTTTTTTTGGCTGGACAAAGCACTACTTATGTAAACCCTCCCTTCCCTCATGATGAAAACATGGACAGAGTCCAGGAGTTCCTTGGGGGGCCAGGACATGATGGTGGGTTGTCTTGGGGTAGAGGGCAGCCTTGGGAGCACTCAGGTATCCGTCCACAGCAAGATGTTGAAGCACTTAGCAGCCAGCCCCAGGATGTTGAAAAGAGTTCTTCTTGGAGATGCCTTCCACCAGCCCCAAGTCCTCCATCACAGCAAAAGGAGCCAAGCAGCTCCTGCCAGCACACACACACACAGACACACACACAGACACACAGACACACACACACACACCCCATTGCCATTGAGAAATGCATCCATATCCAAAGTATCAGTTGTATACCGCATCTTGTATACCACTGTAGACATGGGAATTGAAGCAGCAGATAAGACAACAGGAGCGAAGATATCCAGACACCTCAACATTTCAGTCTGGAAGATGATGGTAGAAGAGAAATGGCAATCTATACCTCAATAAGCAAATATTGAAGCAGGATGGGAATCTTGGATTTCTCTGCAGATGTGTTTTGGGGAAGGGATGTAATAGCCCCCTGTGGTCTGATAACATTGGGATGTCTCACTTAAAGTATAATAGCTTATGTTTATAGTTCTTTTTGGTTACAAAATACTTTTTACATGTTGGCTGACCTCCATTAGCTCAGTACCGTGACTCACAATCTCCTCCCCAACTCCTACTCTCAAATTAGTGGATTTGACCCTAAATATTGATACGCCTTCAAACATCCTAACTTCCCAGGCCTTTAGGCTACACATTTGCCATGACCATCTCTTCCATCACACCTCAGTGACACACAAAAATAATCATATCCTTGTTCTTCCCATCACCCACAAATACACGTTCATGAACTTTAAAATTCCTTTATCCAATCACAATCTATCACCATTTTATTTTTTCCCTCTTCCTTACAACCTGAAATCCTATTCCTCATGTGCTGTATGACCTCCTATCCCTTGACCCCTCAGTCTTCTGGTAGGCCCATCACCCTTCACACCAGTCACATTCTCCTCCTTTCCCTTGGTCAACCAGTTCAAATCTACAATTTCTTCTTATTTTGCCCTCTCACAGTATAGTCAATTGTGTCCTACCTACTCAATCTTGAATCAGTGTTACCTGCTGTCTTTGCACCCATACATGTGCTTCTAAACAAAGCTGGAGAAAATCATGACACTGTGCTCAGTGGGTTCACTACAAATTTATGTTAGATGAATGAATGGACCCCTAACTGGGTCCTCACTACTGCTACAAGGCTATTCTTTTAAAACTCCATAATTAAATCACTATCCTACTCACGACAGTGACTCTTCCAAACATTTTCATCTCTCCCAATCCGAATACCTTCCTCTACTGATTATTTTAAATACATCCTGAGTAGATTTTTTTTCGGTATGTAGTTATTTGTACATTGTGTCCTCTGTTAGACAGTGAACTTCTTAGCATAAATCTTAGCATAGTGCCAGGCACATAATAGGTACTTTATAAATATTTATTGATTCACTGACTGCCTGTTTTATATAATTTTATCATCACAATAGGCTTATGGCTTAAGGTTATGCAAATATTGTCCTAATTTTATAAATCATTGCGCTCAGATTATATATGACTTATCTAAGTTAATACAGCTAGTAAATAGCTGAGGGGAGCTGAGAATTCTTTAGATTGTATATAATAATATAGCAGCATTCAATATATTCTTTAATACAGTGAAAAACTAGATCATTTAGTCCTATATACCTCTCCATCCACAGCTAAATATAAAGCACAGCCTACAAGGTAATAGTTGTAACAATGATTCTAAATTATCCAGGAAGGATTAATTTGCATTTAGTACACTCTAAATAACAGGGTAGCTAAGTAGCTCAGTGGATAGTGAGTGAAGACCTGGAATCAGGAAGATTTAGCTTCCTGAGTTCAAATCTGGCCTCAGACACTTACTAGCTATGTGAACTGGCTAAATCACTTAACCTTGTTTTCCTCAGTTTCCTCATCTGTAAAATGAACTGGAGAAGGAAATGGCAAACTACTCCATGAAAAGCCCAAATGGGGTCATGAAGAGTCAGATACAACTGAAAAATGATTCAGCAACAACAACATTCTAATTAAAAAGAGGTGGAATGGGAATGTTATATAGATATTTTGGCTTAATTAGAGCCAAAATTATATATAGGTCAATGTCTTCATGTTTTAGAAGTCTTTCATGGAAATGCATGTGAAATTTTGGTAAGTTTCCATCAAAACATTAACAATGAAAAGGGTAGGTGTATTAATCTTCATCTTAAACTATATGGAAAACTTAAACCAAAAACGGGGTTTGCAATGATTTTAAGGTTTTACTATGATCCTCTGTGCTATTGTTTCCATAAACTATTATTGAAATCTTTTAGTGCTATTTAATTTTACTTGTATCTTTGTCTTGACATCTCACATAGATGTCAAGCATCTTAAGACCAAGGGCCTCATTTTCAACATCTTTATGTTGCTCCCCAAATAACCTCATACAATGTCTTGCACTTAGTAGGTGCTTAATGTTTATTTATTGATCAGATACTGCCATGCTGTTGTAGAAGGCAATTTACTTGTCTGTTATTATTAAGGTCATCACATGCCAAACAAAGGAATTTGTATTTATCTTGAGGTCAATAGCATAAATCACTAAAACTTCATGAACAGAAGAGGGACATTGTAAAACCTGTGCTTTAGGAATAACAATTTGGCAGTTATGTATGTGGAGGATAGAAAGGAGAGAGAAGAGACTCTAGAAGCAGGAAAAATAGTTAGGAAACTTAAAATAGTCAAGGTGAGAGATGATGAAAACCTCAAGTAGACTAGGGGCTATGTGAGTGGAGTGAAAGAGCTGTATAGAAGAGATATTGTATGTGATGAATCATTAAGACTTGTCACCTGATTGTATAGGAGGCTAAATGAGTGAGAATAGTGTTATGGATGAGTGCTGTATGGTATATTATATAATCAAATAGAAATAAGTAAAAATACTCTGGCTTCTTGTTAAATTTTATTTTTATTACTTTTGAAAAATTAAAGATCAAATCAATTTTGTAAACTTAGTTTGTTTTGAAGAGCTGCCATTTCCTTCTGAACTTATTTGTTCAGAGATGGGATTCAGAGTCATTGCCCCTGAAAATGAATTTTTTTCTTTGCATTTAGATGCCAAACTTTTTATTTAGATCAAAGCAAATAGAAAGAATCTGATGGAATAGTTAAGTGCATTTTTTGGGGGGGAAGGAAGGAGCAAAATAAACACAGTTCATGCTGTGTAAATAAGATCTCTTAAGGTAGACAATGACTGAAATGGAATATTGGTTGAGGAAAATCTTGTTCATATAATCAATATTTATTGAATAATTTCTCTGAGTATAGCAGTATGGTAAGCATTATGGGGATAGAAGAAAGAATAATACCGGGTTTTTGCTGCTATTTTGTGTCATTAACTCTGGCAATCTGGTAAAGTCTCTGGACCCCTTCTTAAATTAATAAAATGTTTTAAAATGCACAAAATAAAATATGTAGGATTACAAAGGAAATCAACTATTGAAATATCATTAACAAAATATTTTTATTTTGTTATGGACCTTATGTCCATAAAATCATAAATTTTTAGAGCTAGAAAGGAGCTCAGTGATCATCTAGCTCCTCTTTCATTTTTATAGATAACTGAGGTATATAGAGTATTAAACAACTCCCACAAGTGCTCATGGATAACTGATTTCTTGATTCCTAGATCATGTTGCTTCTTTTAATAATTTAATAGCAAAGTTTACCCTTCAAAAATATCTATTGAATGTTTACTACATGACCTGAACTTTTCATGTTAGATTAAAAAATCCCACTGTTCTATCCTTGTGTATTGTGGAGAAATGTCAAAGATAGAACCGTGAACAATGGGACTTTAATAATAGTTTTCGTACTTTTCAAGTGGCATAGCAACAACAGGCAAAAGTAGGGTTAGCTAAAGTTTAGCACTACTTTGTTTTCAGATGGGGCCCCTTTATTTTTGCAGATTCATGATCCTGAAGACTGTTTTTTTAATGGACTTTATCTGTCTTTTTATTGTGAAATTTATATTTTAATAATTAAAAAGATACATCACTCCATCAATATGGGTTTTCTCTACTCGTTCAGTCTACCTCTCTCTGTGCCTTATATAAAATTGCTTCATAAGCTGCTGTGGCCAAAAAAATTTAATTGATTGGAGGCCAACCTCATGGTGATGAGTTTCTCTCTATTTTCTGGGAGGCTGGTCCTACTTGGCAGTCAATTGCTAGGCTTGATCTCAGTGCCTGTTAGGTTTGATAAGATCTGCTTTTGGTGGTGTTTTGCTGGTCTAGCCTTTGGGAGCCGCAAGTGCTGTGACAAACAATTAGAACAAGACTTTATTGGAGGAGAAAAATGACATGCTGAAAAATGCAAATTACAAAATGAAAGATGATGTCTAGCACCATTATAGAAATTGAATAGCAATATGGTAGAAGCAGGCTTCTGATTTACAAGCGATTTTAATTGCCTAGCACTTTTAGTTCTCATAATCCTAAACTCATACTAGTAGCTAATTTCAGAGCTCTAAAAACATCACTCTAAACACTTTACATTTGTGGGAACATGCCAGATTCTTCTTGCCTAAGTCCCTTTCTGGTAGCAAATTAAGGGCTTAGGGATGAATTGCTTTTTTTTTTTCAGATTACTTGAAGCTTCTTCTCAGACATTTGGCAATTTGAGAAGAGGGCCACAAGTGTGAAAAGAACAGTAGTAATCTCATATATGAAATATATAGATAATAACAAATCAGTATGTATCTAAATAAGGTCAGTGGTGGCTAAATAAGGTCATTTTGCACACAAAATGTAAAATGTCTTAAAGGAGAAGTAGATCAACATAGGCTCAAAAATTTAAAGCTGGACAAGATCTTAAAGGCCAAAGTGCAATTCCATCATTTTATAGATGAGGAACTGAGGCTAAGAGAAGGTAAATGAGAGGCCCCAAGTGATACAAGTAGCTTGTAGCAGATCTGGGATTTGAACCAGAATCCTCTGACTCCAAATCCAGTACAATTTCCACTCATCCTCCTTTAAGCAATTGTATGCAGAAGAGTATCAAAGCAAAAATTTTTTTCTAAATAAGAACATTTACAGCTGCTTTTTACAAGATTAATAGCTACAAACTTTAAAAAGGAATTCTAACTTGTCCCATAATTAATACTGAATCATATATGCTAAATGATCATATTTAGAGAAGCACTGACTTCAAAGTGACAAAATAACCTTGTCTAGGATTAGAGAAAATCTTAACTTTGGGATATTTTGCAAATGCATGGAAAATCTTTGCACAGATATGAACTAGGGTACCAATACTCTGTTAGTGCCAGCTAGCAGAAAACCTGGGGATGGGCAAGTATAGTGGTGAACCTGATATCTATCATACTTCATTGTGTGTTATGACTCCAGGTTCACAACATTGGAGTCACCCTCAACCCCTCATTCTCCTTCATCCCATATGTGTAATTAATTGCCAAATATTTTCAATTCTGCCTATGGTATTTTTCACATTGGTTCCTTTCTCTCCTCTCACATTATTGTGCTATTATATTTGCCCCTTAATTGGTCTCCTTGCCTTAAATTTCTCCCCACTCTAATTCTATTGTCTGCACAATTATCAGAGTGATAGTCCTAAAGCACAAGTTTGTGAATGGCATTCCCCCCAGTTGATATACTCGAGTGATTTGTTATTACCTCTAAATATTTTCAGTTTTTGTTAGTTGCATATAAAATTCTAGTCTTCTAGAATCAAACCTTTTTTGGCATTTGAAGTTCTTCACAACTTGGCTTCAACCAAATTGTAACTTCATGAATGCTAGAATCTAGCTAAACTGACTTTCTTGTTCTTCCCCCATTTCTGCCTTTTAGAATGCCTAGTTTCCTTCAGCATTTAGCTCAAACACCATTTCCTACATTTGGCCAATTCTGATCCTCCCAGTTTCTGATGCCTTTGCCCCTCCTCACCCTCAATGATCATATATATAGATATAGATATAGATATAGATATATGTTTTGTATGTTGCACACTCTTAGGGGCATTCATGATGAAAGGGTCCTTTCAACAATAAGAAGGAAATGTATGTCGCCTCTGACCATGTGGGAATGGGATAGAACTATTGCTGGCTACCAACTCTCCAAACATTTAATTTCTTTTATTTTTTTAATTATTTTTCTTTTTTTTTTAAATCCCTTACCTTCCATCTTGGAATTAATATTGTGTATTGGTTCTAAGGCAGAAGAGTGGTAAGGGATAGGCAGTGGGGGTTAAGTGACTTGCCCAGGGTCACACAGCTAGTGTGAGGGAGGAATTAATCCAAAGCACAGGACAGTTGCAAAGGAGAGAAAAAAAAGCAGAACCTCAGGATTCCAATCAAAGAGCAGAGGGGGGATGGGTGAGCTACAACTGTCATTTGGGCACTTCTTCAGCTGAGAGCCAGAGGAAGGAGGCAAACTTCTCAAGCTGGGAAGAAGCTGGATCTCTCAGGGGACCAACAACTTTCCCTGTGAACCCCTGGACACTTCTTCCTCATTCTCCTCAATAGCACAGTCATCTGTGAATACTGTAGAGAGGGACTTTGAAAGGAAGCCGTCTACAGAGAAATTTGTGTCAAAGATCTCCTACATTTCTCTCTGACCTGTTCCTGGACTCCTGAATTAAAAGCTAGTTAGCTGAGGAATAGGGATCAATCAGTAGTTGGCCAAAAGAGGGTTCAAGGCACTCAGCCCTGAACCCCAAGAACTTGGGGGCCAGTCTTCCAGAGGGGACAAGTGTTAGAGTTTCCTGCTTCCCTACTTTCCTTGCCTGACACCCCTATCTCTCCTTCCCTGTGTGAACCCAAATAAATTGTTTACTACTTTAGAATTAGGTCTAGCTGGTTTCTGACACTAGGAAAGGGGGCAGAAGATTTGGGGAGAATTATATCTCTTCCCCAAAGGGGAAGGTTAGCTCAGGATCCCAGTGATCTGAACTGCCTAACCCAAGGCACAACATATCTCCTTGATAATGGGGTGATCACAGGTTTCTAAAGGGAAGTGACAGTGGGTGTCCCTAAGGAGACCAGAGGCAGAAGAATCCATCCTGCCTCTCAACAATAGCTGGGACCAAAGGGGAAGCAGTGGGTCATCTAACTAAAGCTAATCTCTCCAGTTCTTGTCTTTCATCTCCCAGAACTATTCTCTGAGGAGATATATTCCCTCTGTCAGGGGTACAAGACTTGGTTACCTCTCTCCCAGAAAAGAGAAGGGAAGAAGAATCTCTTCACTCTCTCTCCCCATTTGCCTCTCTCCTTCCATTCCCCCTGTTCCCCTCCTGATCTTTCTATTACACTAGGAAGTATCTGAGGTCTAATTTGAACCCAGGACCTCCCGTCTCTAGGCCTGGCTCTCAGTCCACTGAACTATCCAGCTGCCCCCCATTTAATATCTTTTAAAAGACAATAGTAAAGCAGATTCAGGTGATATTTCTTCTACAGGACTTACTTGATTTAAAAACATTATTTAATTTAGCCCATTGTTTGCATTTTCTATTACTTTTTTTTTTCAAATTGGAAATGTAGTTGGTTCATGTGGGTAAAAAAAAAAGGATTAAGTTTTTCCAAGGAAGATTAAAAACTTTGACCTTGTTATTTAGTCAATGGCATGCTGATTGTATACCCTCCTATTTCCTCTATTAAAGCACTCTCTTTTGCCCTGCAACAATGTCTGATAATAAATGCAATAAAGGGTGAGTACCATTTAATGGTTCAGGATTTTTGCTATTATGCCCACTAAGGTGATGGATTATGACTCTTTGTTCTGC
This sequence comes from Monodelphis domestica, assembly GCF_027887165.1. Taxonomy (NCBI): domain Eukaryota; kingdom Metazoa; phylum Chordata; class Mammalia; order Didelphimorphia; family Didelphidae; genus Monodelphis; species Monodelphis domestica. The sequence continues at coordinate 306,454,520 of NC_077230.1, forward strand.
ACTAATTCAAAACTACCAGTGCTGCCCAATACAGGATCTGTTCTTTGTAAAGGATTTGCCTGTACATCTTAGCTGATAGAAATCTTCACCTTCACTTCAGCCATTCCTTTAAACATAAAAATTATATTGATCCCTTGGGTTGGCCACCTGGAAATTGGTCCATTTACCAAGGTCTGAAGAAGTTATAAAATGCTATGATAATCACTCTACTTCCATTTAATGTACATTTCAATTTAATGACCATTTATTAAGCACCTATTATCTATCTGGCACCACCTAGACTGGGGGTCCCCAAACTTTTTATACAGGGGGCCAGTTCACTGTCCCTCAGACCATTGGAGGGATGGACTATAAAAAAAACAAACTATGAACAAATCTGTATACCTCTGTCTGGGATAGCAGAGACTGCAGTGCTGACTGTGATCGGCCTGTCACATCTTGTGTATACTGCTGCCCAGAATAGTGGTGGCAGTATACACAGTGTGGAATCCCCTCCCCCAGATTGCCACATACCATGCTGATATCTTCCATTGTACAGCATAATCCTTTGTGTGGCATCTTGTTCTCATTCAGTTACTCTCAGAACAAGGCACCACACAAAGGATTATGTCACCGGAAGTAGTACTGTACGTGAGCGGCACCTCACTTTGTGGTCCCACCACATATAGTGCTCCTTTCACTGACCATCAATGAAAGACGTGCCCCTTCCAGAAGTGTGGTGTGGGTCAGATACATGGCCTCAGAGGGTCACATGTGGCCCATGGGCCATAGTTTGGGGACCCCTGATCTAGACCCTGGGAATATCATCCCCAAATGGAAAACAGTCCTTGTACTCAAGAAACTTCTATTTCTGTCATATGTACATTCTCTCAAGGCACCTACATATAATGCCTATATTGGCAGATAAAGATCCATAAGATCTACCCTTTAAATTCCTATCTTAAGGGTAGCTAAGTGGCAAAGTGGATAGAAACCTGGACCTGGAGTGAGGACGATCTGAATTCAAATCCAGATTTAGACACTTACTAGTTGTGTGACCCTGGACAAACCATTTAACCCTATTTGCCTGTAAAATGAGCTAGAGAAGAAAATGGCAAACCACGTGTATTTGGCAAATGAAAGACCTTTGTGAACTGATACAGAGTGAAATAAGCAGAACCAGTAGAACATTATATATAGTAACTGCAATATTGTGGGACAATCAAATGTGATAGACTTTGCTGCTAACAGCAATACGATAATCCAGGACAATTCTGCGAGGCTTATGAAAAGGAATGCTATCCACCTCCAGGGAAAGAAGTGCTAGAGGAGAAATATAGATGAAAATATATGATTTATTACTTGTTTATTTGGATATATGATTTGGGGCTTGGGATTTATAAGACTACTCATTTATAAAAATGAATAATGTGGAAATATGTCTTGAGTTATAATATATGTACAACCCAGACTGAATTGCTTGTCAGCTCTAGGAGGGGATGAGAAGAAGGGAGGGAGACAACATGAATCATATACCTTTGAAAAACTAACTTTCTTATTAAAGTAAAATAATAAAATAAAAGAAACCCAAGTGGCATTATGAAAAATCAAACATGCCTGAAAACAACTAAACAGCAATTATAGATGCCAAGTTGTAATGAAGAATGTTGCCTTTACTCATACCTTTTGTGTACCTATAGAATTGAAAAGTAGGCTTGCGAAACATTTTTGTAGACTAATGAACAATTTTCAGAAATTTCATCAGATGGGTACATGGGGGACTGGAAAGAAAGGAGATCAAGTCATGTGGTGAGAATAATGAATGCCTCAACTGAGGCTCTGAATGTCAAGAGAGAGAATATAGAGGCAGGATTTCAGCTGAGTAGACTTGCTATAGATTTCTGAGAAAACATTGACACAGAATGACAGGGTATAGGTAGATTGTGATTTACATCTTGCAGTGCAGGGAGTATGTACATTAATGAGGCCATAAATACATTGAAAACCCAAGTCGCTATATTAATCTCCTGTCTGAGGAGGCAAATTTTAAAACAGATCAGGTTTGTAATAATCCTGCTTTTGGAGGTAGAGTTTTTTAAAAAGCTTGTGATAATACTCCAAGTTGGAGAGCAAAAGCTAACAACTGGGGTCCCGGTTGGGTTGAACTCTGAACCCTATTCTAGGAAAAACTATCTTCTGTCGGACTCCCACAACTGTCTCACACCTCCATACTGTGAACAATGGCACATAGGAAACACAAGGCAGGGTCAAGCACAGCTGTTTATGAGAAATAACATTAGGTCAGTAAGATGTCTTTAACAGACTAAAAGGAAATGACTGGAAACTGGATATTCATCAGTCCCATCTGAAGTGTCAGGGGCTGGCATATGGAGTTGCATTGCTTTCCTTTCTTTTTTTTAAACTCTTACCTTCTGTCTTAGAATGGATAATAGTATTAGTAACAAGACAGAAGAGCAATAAGGACTAAACATTTGGGGATCAGTAACTTTCCCAGGGCCACACAGTTAGGATGTGTCTGAGGTCTCATATGAACCCAGGATCTCCCCTTTCCAAGCCTGGCTCTCTTACCACTGAGCAACCCAGCTGTCCTGCTACATTGTTTTTCAATATATCACAGAAAAACTGCCTGAAATTAAAAAAAAAAAGTAACATTTACTTCTTGTGGTCTCCCTTACAGGTTTTATTTTGAGGAAGAGAATTACTGTTACTAGCTACTGTTAGTGTTCCACATCCTGTGGAAGACCACAACTGCTGCTCCTCCTTTTCCTTGCGTTCTCTGTCTCTGTGTCAGTCTCTCTTTGTCTCTCTCTCTCTCTCTCTCTCTCTCTCTCTCTCTCTCTCTCTGTCTCTGTCTGTCTGTCTGTCTGTCTGTTTGTCTCTGTCTCTGTCTGTCTCCCCCGCCCCCTTCCCTTCTTCCCCAGAGTACTAGGCCTAGAGTCAGGAAGACCTGAGTTCAAATCCAGTCTCAGACAGTAGCTATATGATCCTGGCCAAACGACTTAACCTCTGTTTACCCCAGTTTCCTCAGTAGGATAGTAATGAACCTACTTTGCAAGGTTGTTGTAAGAATAAATTAGTTATTTGTAAATCACTGCACTTAGTTCCTAGTGCATAGACTCTCTATTAAATGAGTATTCCCTCTCCCCATACTTTCTTTCCTGTTTCTCTCCCCATTCCTACCAAAATTCCTGCATCTTTGATGGGGAGAGGGGGTGCAGAATGTCCTAATCTTGTGTTCTCTTGGCTTTCCCTTTTCCCAAGCTGGGAAGAGATAGAATTCCCAGGGTTTTTGCAGTCCACTCAAGCTTTGTCAAAGAGTTGTTAAATTATGGACTTGTAACACTGGAAGGAAGCTAAGTGATGCTCTCTAAGAGAATTCAACATTCTCATTTTATAGCTGAACGAACAAAAACCCAGAAAGATTAAGTATCTTGTCCTGGTCCCAAAGCTAAGTTGTGGCAAACTGAGGCAGGAAACTAGCCTTCCTGACTTCTGGACTAATGCTACAGTAGAGTGACTTTTGCAAGGCAACTTTTGTGTTTTATAGCTCCTCCTGTCTTATAAAGTGTTAAATATTTTATTTCAGGAAAAAAAAGTTTTACCTAGAGCACAAATCAAGAAATATAGAAGCACAACTTGATGTTGAAAGGACTTTTATACTATTAAAAAGCAGGATAAAGTCAGGAAAGATAGTGATGGCTTACAGCTTTACTACATACACACACACACACACACACACACACACATATATATATATATATAATTTATATTATATACAGACATTTAGGGGCTCTAGAAGAAGACATAATATAAGGAAACTCTGGGAAAGGTCCTGAGCAGGCAAACTTTTTACACAGGGGTCCAGTTCACTGTCCCTCAGGTGGTTGGAAGGCTGGATTATAAAAACCTAACCCTAACCCTAACAGGACAGCAGTATACACAGTGCAGAATCCCCTCCCCCAGATCGCTGCTCACCATGCTGATAGCTTCCATTGTGCAGCCACATAATCCTTTTTGTGGCACCTCATTCTAAGGTGACACGCAAAGGATTATGTCATGGGAAGTAGTACTGTACATGAGTGATGCTGCACTTTGCTGCACCACCACATACAGTGCTCCTCTCACTGACCACCAATGAAAGAGGTGCCCCTTCTGGAAGTGCGGTGGGGGCCAGGTACATGGCCTCAGGGGGCCACATGTGGTTTGGGGACTCCTGGTCCTGAGTTTAGGCAGCTGTTTGTGGTCCTGACATCTTGCATTTTAAATAAGATATTAAAAGGTAAGGAATGTCCTTACAATCTTCTAGTGAATAGTTTGGCCACTTAAATGACTTTCGAGCTTTCACTGGTTAATCCTGACTAGGGGATGCAAGCACCCTACATAGGTTTCACTAAGGGAGTAAAACAAACAAACAAACAAAAAAAAAAAAAACTAAAGCAGAAATTTAGCAAAACAAAACAATGTAACAATCCCTTTCAGGAGTGACTGAATGTTGGAGAATGAAGACCCAAGCTTCAATCCCTAGTCTGTAAGTACTGAGCCCAGGATCTAAACTCTCTGGACCAAAACTCTCCAGTTCATAGTCAGTCTCTCAATGAAAGGAGGGGCCTTGAATAGGACTAGTGACCAGGAACATGGGGAATCTAGTGAGGAGAATGACACTTCAGACACAGTTACTGATCTTCATCCTATTTCAGGAGTGAATTGCCTATGCTGTTGCCCATTAGAGTTCTCAGGCCCTCTAGTCAGAACCTTCCCATGTAGGAATCTCCTTGGGGGGAGAGTGAATCTTTGTTCCATTTTAAATATTCTGAAAAATTGCCTTCCTTTTGCTAAGACCTGGAACATAGTCATCACTTCATGGTCTGCCTTGATAGGGCAGACACGTTCTTCTCTCCTTATTGCCAGAAAATGAGCTCCTTCCTAACAAAACCATTCCTTGGTCTTCCAAACTCTCCCTTGGAAGGAATTGTTCTATGGTCATTGGTGTTACAATGGCAGCAGTATGGATAAAGGTGGGCATTTGTTAGTGGATTAGAGCAAGCATAGGGTCCTGCTAGACCCACCATTACCTTGTTTGTGCTAGAGTCTACATGGATGGGTCTGTTTCTCTGGCCACTCTGCAGCTTCTGCCCAACTACTGCCTTTGATGGGTTCAAATGCTGCTTCCTGGTGTCAGGGCTTAATTGTTATCATAGATACTACCAAAACTCCATTGTGTTGGGGAACCACCGTAGTCACTACTTAGGTCTAATGCTATCCCCCTTAAGCCAAGGCTTGAGTACTATTCTGTTGCTTAATGCTAGAGTCTGACATTACCCCGTACCCCCAAACCTCTTTATGAGTTGTAGTAGGCTTGGACACTATTATACTGCCACAGGTGGGGCTTGACACCCTCTCTCACCCCCATTATGTTTCCTTTTATGTCTGTGTCATCCCTCCCTGGTCTTGAGTACAAATGAATAGGAGGAGATCTGGTCTCTGATGCTTGTCTTGCAGAATACATTGAATAGCTGGAGGAAAGAGAACTTCACTCAGCTAAATCAATAAACAGTGCCCTTGTGCATACTCATTGAATATCCTTTCCCTGCCAGGACTAAGTAAATCTCCAGTATTAACACCCTGGGAGTGTCTGTTCTTGTTCTGATATCTGGTCTAAACTACCAGGAAACTAGTCTGAGCCAGGTCCAGTCCAGAACAAAAGGTATAGTCAGTAAAATAGTTTTAGTGGAAAAACTGGCCTTACTTTTAGGGGGCAAAGGTGGTTAGGATACTGATTTCACCATGGGAAGATTCCTCAAACTTAATCCAGATTGAGGGTAATGGCAGACCCAAGAGGAGGACCCTTTGCTTGTTCTAACCTACAACAGACTTCCTGCCCTTTTACATACTGCTGCCAGTGTAACACCTAATGACCATAGGACAATTTCTGGAAGGCTTGGAGGTCCAAGGGATGGTACTTTGGGGAAGTAGCTTGTTTCCTGGCAAGAAGGGAAAGGTGTAAGTGTCTACCCCATGAAGGCAGGACAAATCAACAAACATTTACGAAGTGATTACTATGTTCTAGGTCTCTGAAAAAGGACATTATATATGGATAGAATGTTATATATTAAATGATCTGAAAAAAGGATTTAGAAAAGTATTTTAAAGGAGAAAAAGATTGATTCATGGATCAATGAAGAAAACTCTAAATTGAACTTTCTTAACACATTCACCTCAACTAAGACAAGATATAGGAGAAATATGTCAAAGTATGAGAAAAACAATCAGTCCTGAAAACTAGTATTCACAATAAAAGAGCCTTTTAAAACATAATAAAAATGGGTGGCAAGAGGATTGAACTATTATTCTAGATTAAGAAGACTACATGCTCTTTACCAAATAATTTGTCCCAGATAATTTATCATTGCATATAGATAATAATAATGATAGCTAGCATGTATATAGAGCCTACTATGTGCCAAGCACTGAATAGTATCTCATTGGGAGGTAGTACTATTATCCTTATTTTATAGCTGAGGAAATTAAGGCAGAGAAGTTAAGTGGCTTGCCTAAAATCACAGAGCTAGTAATATTTGAGGCTGGATTTGAACTCAGGTCTTCCCAACTCCAGTCATAACTTTCTATTCACTATGCTAAAAAAAACAACAAAAAAACAACTGCCTTATTTTGTTGAAATCAAACATTTAGTCAGAAGCATCAGATAACATTTTCATTGTTATCCTCATAGAAGGGTTCTAAGTAATGGCAAAAATTCATTTAGAAATCAAGATCCCTTAACAACAACAGCAACAACAAAGACCCAGAGTCAAAATTCACATTAGCATTAATTTGAGTTCTTAGAGTTCTCCTATATTCTTTCATTTATATCCTGTCATAATTTATATACTTTTCATGGTGGCCCATTAAAAATAATTCCTTCAGAATGAGGATTATAGGCTTTAGGAAAGAATTTATCTTCCATTGATCCAACTGCTGTCAGTGTTAAACTTTTTAAAAACATCTGTAATGAGAAATGTATCTTATGGCAATAACCTCCATCATTTTTGTTATCCCTCTTTTTCACTTATTCTGGAAAAAGCTGGGATTTTCCCCAGAGGTTTGTAGCTTTGAGGAAATGTTTCCCCTCCATTTTGATTCAGGGCTTCTGTCAGACATTAGCTTAAGAGGGGAAACTGAAGCATTTAAATTATTGATTTTTATTATTTTTTTCTTAAAATGCTTAAGGGATTTTAAATTCAAATTCTTGCTGAAGACACTAAGTATAGATTCCCATCCCAACCCAAACCCCAAGTAGTCATAAAAAGCATTTCTTTCATAGTTGTACCTTGTAGAATTTGCAAATATTTACTTCAAACATTTATATTTCCTCTCAGCCGGATCATCTTATTTATTACCTAGAATTGTTGCTAAAATATTCTATTTTTTGACTGCTTTATAATTACTCAGCAATAAATGACTCTTTCTTCCCATTATGTCACTTGTCTTCCATTATATGTCTTTGTGAGGACAAGGTCTTTCAGTGAACTACATCCTTGTGACATTCACAAATTGGATTTTAGACATCTCTACCATCTCTATCTTACTGAAAGATTTCACAGCCTACTGCAGAGACCCACAGGTTAACACCAAGAACATCCATTAACCTCCAGTACCTCTTCATTTTCAATACCACCAAATTAGCTGCTTTACTGAATTACTTTCTTAATCCTTCTGCACCAGAGACAAAAAAAAATGGAGTAATGCTTTTTGTACAATGAAGGAATAATTTATGGTATCTGGTCCAACAACTTTGTGAGGTATTATTAAGCAATGGTCCCACCCTAGAATTATCCCATTCCTTAGCATAAACAGCCCCTTTTCCTTGTCATCTTCTCATTTTAATTTGAAAAGCAAGTAGGAAAGAACTCACTTTATCCTTTTTTTCTTAGTTAAAAAAATGGTCATCTTTTCAAGGTTAATAGGTTATATAATGGTTCAAAATATTCATAGAGATAATTAATTTCTCAGAAAAAGTTGTAGAGGCTGGGAAACCTTGAGAGACTTCTTCTGTGATTAACCTCTTACCTAATTTGAATGTTATCACCATCTGAGAAACTAGCATAATCTGTCCAGCCTAAAATATAGGCTCATCTCCTTTTATGAGTTGGAGTCAAGAGGCTGGATTACTCAGATTTAGAAAAACAAAATGAAATTCTCATTTGGGAGTTCTTTGTTGTTTTGTTTGTTTGTTCATTTGATTGTCTATGTAGGCATAACTTAAAATGGAATAAAGCATGTGATCTTGGTCAAATGACTAAAAGTTGCAAAGTACAGGATATCATACAGTTATGATTTTCAAATAAAACTGGCAATCTGGTGGTTCCTCTTGTTGGTATGGCTAGATTTCATTATATTATATTTGATATTGATTTCTTTCTGATATTGATATCTACTACAAATTCTACTTATTTCTCAAGGGCTAGAAGAGATTTATAAAAGATCAAAGAGAATTCCGTAGAAAATTTTTTCTAATTAGGTTGGAGTATTTGTGAATGTACCACCACTTGCTTAGTCCTGTACAACAATGCCCTTCTTAATGTAGCCTAAGATTCCTTTAGCTTTCTTGACTGTCATGTGACAATGTTGATTTATTCTAAAGCCATATCCACCCATATTTAACTTGTCATTGATTTTTTTAACCTGAGCTGATCTATTAATAGACATCACACCACATTTCTACTTAAACATTTCAGTTTTTCCCGTTTGCCTACAGAATAAAGTTCATTTTCCTTTGAATGACATTTCAAGGCCCTCCAAAATCTTATAGAACTCTACTTTTTCAACTTTATTTTATGCTACTCAGCACCTTCTAAATGTCTCTTTGCTCCAGATATATTAGATTACTAGTTATCCTCCTAGGCTAGATTTAATGTCAGGAAGACCTAAGTTTGAGTCCAAATGAGAACATTTGCTATTTGTGTTACCATGGACAAGTCACTTAACTTTTTTTAAGCCTCAATTTCCCCACCTATAAAATAGGGATATTAATATTTGTAATGACTTTGCCTCTCAGATTGTTATGAAGATCAAATGAGATTATATATACAAGGAACTCATAAGGACATTAACACAATACTTTAAAGATTTTAGTGCTGTATAAAGACATGTTCTATTATTTTTTCCTCAACTTCTTTTTGCCTACTTTCTTTTGAATAGATACTATTGTAAACAACCTTTGTGGAATCCATGGTAATGTAAAAGAAATCAGTCTAAACTGACCTTCCACTCTGGGAAAATATATTGTCCTGATTGTATCATGTTGGGAAAGAAACCCATTAAATAATGTTATTAAATAATTCATGGATCTTGGACAAGTATTATAGATGGACAGACAATAAGTGGGACCTGAAACTGAGTGGGAGATCCAGATAGATTGTATTTAAGAAGTTGCACAGCACTTTCAGTGATTATTGGAGCAAAATCCCATATAAAGTTCAATATCCTTACTCATTTGCTATATTTTGAGTGTCCCTTCAAAAGTTAGTGGACTTACACAAATAGATATATCTTCTTGATGCATGTAAAGGGAAGTCATACTTGGCTAATCTATTATAATTCTTGAAAGATACGAAATATAGAATCGCTGGATGTAATGTATTTAGACTTTTGTCTTTTGCCAACATTCAATTGAAGCTAGAGTGTTAAAAAAAACAAACAAACTGGGCCACCCATGGGATTCAAGAGGACTAGCTAAAAGAGAAAATGTAAATGAATAAGTTTTATATGGAGAATTGCAAACAGTATATTTTCTTTGGGTTTGATGCAATGGCCCATTGAATTTAACAGTTTTATAAATGACCTGAAAGAGGGACTTATGCATTTAAATGTGGCATCCAGATTTGAGGCCTTTCTTGTGCTTCTGGAGGGCTTGGCATTACTATAAAGGACTATGAGTAGGCTAGGCTTTGCTACCCTGAGGGACTAAGAGATTTTCTTTATAATGGGAAATGGTGGTGTCTAAAAGCAGAACAATAAAAAACACCTGTTCAAACATGTGGTATTTGTTCCTAGAATATCCCAATAATAACTTTAACCAACTAACTATATTTTTACTTACTTCCCTACTTTGAACTACTCTCTCTCAGGTAATTTTGTACTATTTTTGTTTTATTTTGTTTTATTTTATTTTTTGTCTGGACAAAGGTTCATGGAGGAGTTTCTTCATAGTATATCACTCCGTGTCTGCATTTGAATTGTTTCTTCCTTAATATCTTTCAGTGATTAAAAAAATTCTAGGCCATGCAAGAAATGCAGAGTACTGAGTTAATTCTTCAACACAATTTAAAGCACTTCTAAATTATGGGAAATTAAACTTGATGATAATAAATTGCTTGAAAACCTATGAATGAGAGGTTGTGGGATGACATTTTGGTATCTAGAATAGCCCAGATCCTTTAGAAATACCTCAGTAAAGTGCTAAAGATACATTAAAAAAAAACAATTATCTATAAACATCTCCACCCAACCTGGTGCTACAAAAAAGGTTGCCAAAACTCTACAGTAACCCAGGAATGTAGATAAGCCAGATGAAAGGGGCCACACAAAATGCCCCTGAAGCTATGGGTAAAAAGTTCCAAGAAAAATCCAGGGAGGGGGCGGTCCTAGATCTTGATACAATCCCATAGAAGCAGGGGAAAAAATCTTCAGGTACAGGACAATGCCACAACCCTGAGATGATTTGGGGATGACAGGAAGACATAATCTGTTTGGTTATGAACTTGTTAACTTATGAAGTCTATGAGACATCTAATTTGAGATAGCTAATAGGCAGTTGGAGATGTGAATCTGGCACTAAGGAGAGAGATTAGGGCTAGATATTTAGGTCTTAGAATCATTAGGAGATATATGATCAATGAATCCATGGGACCTGATGAGATCATCAAGTGAAATAGCATAGAGGAGAAAGAGAAGACGGCCCAGGACAGAGTTCTGGAGAGCACCTATGGTTAGCAGGCATGCCATGGATAAAGATCCAGCAAAGGAGACAGAAGTTTGACAAGTAGAAGGAGAACCCAGATGGAGCAGTATCAAGGAAACCTAGAGAGAATTAAGAGTATTAAGAAGAAAGGGTGATCAACCTTGTGATTGGCCACAAAGAAGTCAAGAAGGATGAGCAATTGAAAAATTATAACTATTCCCAAAATCAAGCACAGAAGGATTCTCAAGAAAACCTGTTCCATTACTAAAGGGATATAATGTCGGACAAGTAAATGGAATGTTTTTCTTTTTCTTGTTGCCAGAGGTCTTCACACTAAAAACTGGGTTATACAGAGGCTATCTCAATGCCAAAGAGCACAAATCATTTAAGAATTTTGGACTAGGAATGACCTTCCATATCCTACAAATAACTTGTATTGATTGAGGAGGAGAAAAGATTAAATTGAAATGTTACTCAAATTGCTACTCAGAAAGATCCAAATTGAATTTTACTCAGATTTTTCTAGGAAAGTTTTGTTTTTTATTTTTATTCAAATGTTTCCTTTTGCACATGATAAATAAAATGATCCCACTTAATGAGAGTTCTTTTAACCAAGTAAAATAGTTAAGTAAAATTAATAATAATTATAATTATAATACAGTGATAAAACTAATAATAACTATACAGTAACCTTATCTAAAAGTTCATGCAATATTTCACATTTGTAGCACCCCTCTACTTTTATTTATTTGTTCATTCATTCATTCATTTGCTTGTTAAAAATCCTTACCTTCCATCTTAGAATCAACATTGTACATTGGTTCCAAGGCAGAAGAGTGGTAAGGGCTAGGCAGTGGGGTTAAGTGACTTGTCTAGGGTCACATAGCTAGGAATTATCTGAGGCCAGATTTGAACCTAGGACCTAGCTCTCAATCTACTGAGCTATACAGCTTCCCCCTCCACCTTTATTTTTTAAAATTAGAAATCTAATTTTTCTCCCTCTCAATCTCCATCCCATTAAAAAAGAGAGAGAAATTAAAACCATAAACTAATATCATCTGCAGTGGGGATAAACTAGATGCATTCCCAATAAGATCAGGAGTGAAACAAGGATGCCCATTATCACCTCTATTATTTGACATTGTACTAGAAACATTAGCAGTAGCAATTAGAGAAGAAAAAGAAATTGAAGACATTAAAATAGGCAAGGAGGAGACCAAGTTATCATTCTTTGTGGATGACATGATGGTCTACTTAAAGAATCCTAGAGATTCAACCAAAAAGCTAATCAAAATAATCAACAACTTTAGCAAAGTTGCAGGATACAAAATAAACCCACATAAGTCATCAGCATTTCTATATATTTCCAACACAGCTCAGTAGCAAGAACTAGAAAGAGAAATCCCATTCAAAATTACCTTAGACAAAATAAAATACTTAGGAATCTATCTCCCCAGACAAACACAGGGACTATATGAACACAACTACAAAACACTCTCCACACAACTAAAACTAGACTTGAACAATTGGAAAAACATTAACTGCTCATGGATAGGATGAGCCAATATAATAAAAATGGCCATCCTACCCAAACTCATTTATCTGTTTAGTGCCATACCCATTGAACTTCCAAAAAAATTTTTTACTGATTTAGAAAAAACCATAACAAAGTTCATTTGGAAGAACAAAGGATCAAGGAAATCCAGGGAAACAATGAAAAAAAATACAAAGGAAGGGGGCCTTGCAGTCCCAGATCTCAGACTATATTATAAAGCAGCGGTCATCAAAACAATTTGGTACTGGCTAAGAGACAGAAAGGAGGATCACTGGAATAGACTCGGGGTAAGTGACCTCAGCAGGACAGTATACGACAAACCCAGAGAACCCAGCTTTTGGGATAAAAATACACTATTTCACAAAAACTGCTGTGAAAATTGGAGGACAGTGGGGGAAAGATTAGGTTTAGATCAACACCTCACACCCTACACCAAGATAAATTCAAAATGGGTGAATGACTTGAAACTAAAGAAGGAAAGTATAAGAAAATTAGGTGAACACAGAATAGTATACATGTCAGACCTTTGGGAAGGGAAAGATTTTAAAACCAAGCAAGACTTAGAAAGAGTCACAAAATCCAAAATAAATAATTTGGAATACATTAAATTAAAAAGTTTTTGTACAAACAAAATCAATGTAACTAAAATCAGAAGGGTAGCAACAAATCAGGAAGCAATCTTCATAAAAACCTCTGACAAAGGTTTAATTACTCAAATTTACAAAGAACTAAATCAATTGTACAAAAAATCAAGCCATTCTCCAATTGATAAATGGGAAAGAGACATGAACAGGCAGTTCTCAGCCAAAGAAATCAAAACTATTAATAAGCACATGAAAAAGTGCTCTACATCTTTTATAATCAGAGAGATGCAAATCAAAACAACTCTGAGATATCACCTCACACCTAGCAGATTGGCTAACATGACAGCTATGGAAAGTAATGAATGCTGGAGGGGATGAGGCAAAGTAGGGACACTAATTCATTGCTGGTGGAGTTGTGAATTGATCCAACCATTCTGGAGGGCAATTTGGAACTATGCCCAAAGGGCGATAAAAGACTGTCTGCCCTTTGATCCAGCCATAGCACTGCTAGGTTTGCACCCCAAAGAGATAATAAGGAAAAATACTTGTACAAGAATATTCTTAGCTGCACTCTTTGCGGTGGCCAAAAATTGGAAGATGAGGGGCTGCCCTTCAATTGGGAAATGGCTGAACAAATTGTGGTATATGTTGGTGATGGAATACTATTGTGCTAAAAGGAATAATAAAGTGGAGTAATTCCATGGAGTCTGGAACAACCTCCAGAAAGTGATGCAGAGCGAAAGGAGCAGAACCAGGAAATCATTATACACAGAGACTGATACACTGTAGTACAATTGAACGTAATGGACTGCTCCATTAGGGTCAATGCAATGTCCCTGAACAATCTGCAGGGATCTAAAAAACACTATCCACAAGCAACGGATAAACTGTGGGAGTAAAAACACTGAGGAAAAGCAACTGATTGACTACAGGGGTGGAGGGGGATATGACTGAGGAGAGACTCTAAAGGAACACTCTAATGCAAATACCAACAACACGGAAATGGGTTCAAATCAAGAACACATATTTTACCCAGTGGAATCATGCGTTGGCTATGGGAGAGGTGGGGGGGGGGGGGGGGAGGAAAAGAAAATGATCTTTGTTTCCAATGAATAATGTTTGGAAATGACCAAATAAAATAATGTTTAAAAAATAAAAAATAAAAATAAATTAAAAAAAGAGAGAGAGAAAATACAAATTTCTTATGAACAAATGTGCATACTACAATCAATGTAAATTCCCTTGAATGAGACTAACCACCCACCCACACACACACACACCTCTGAATCGATCACCTCTTAGAATGGATAGCATGTTTTACCACCAGTCCTCTGGAACTGGGAATAGTAATTATATTGAAGAAAATTCATATAGTTTTCAAAGATAATTGCTTTTACAATGTTGTATAAATTGTCCTTCTGGTTCTACTCATTTCATTCTTCATTAATTTATAACAATTCTCAAATTCATTTCTATAATATTGATGTTATAGTATTAATTGTTCTGTTTCTTCTGATTTCATACTATATTAATTCATATAAATATTTCCATTTCTTTTAAAAAATAATTTGTTACCTTATTTCTCATAGCACAAAAGTATTCCATCATATTCACATTCTACAACTTATTCAACCATTCCTTCATTATTGGATATCCTCTGAGTTTCCATTGTTTTGCCACCACACACACAAAAGCCATATAAATGGCTATAAATATTGTTGTACACAAAGTACCTTCTTCTCTTTCTTGGATTTCTTTTGTATATAGACCTAGCATGGTATATTGACTCAAAGAGTATACAATGTTTAGTAACTTTTTGTGTCTAATTCCAAATTGCTTTCTAAGATGGTTGTATCATTCACAGGTATCATTAATGAGCTTCAGTGTGCCAGTTTTCCAATTGGAATGTGTTTTAAATATTGATGGAGTTAACATTTTATTAATTTCCTACTATGTGCTAGGAACCACATAAAGCACTGGGGATACAAAGACTTTGCCCACAGGAGTCTCACATTCTCATGGGGAAGTAAAAATAAAAGCAGCTATATATGTACAAGATGCATGTAAATTGGGGATAATCTCAGAGGAAAGGCATTAGGGTTGATGTAGATGGGGAAAACTTTCTTGCAGAAGGGTATTGATTACTGGAAAAATATATGTGTGCATGTGTGTTATATACATATGTATTGTGTGTGTGTCTATTGTAAATCTTGAAATCTCTCAGACTTGTGAATGTTAAAAATTTCCCCATTGGGGAATTCTTAATTGGAACAAATTCCCTAATGAGAAACATTCCCCATTTTGATGTGAGAACTCGCCAGGATCAGAAATGGGAGGACCTCTACTCCAACCATACTTAAGACTGCTTTAGGGGAGAAAACTCCTTGCTATGGGAGGACCCCTATTCTACCCGTACTTAAGACTGCTTTAGGAGAGAAAACTCCTTGCTAAACAAAGAAAGTACTTGGATCCATGCTTATGGTGGGGCAAGGAGTTCTTTGAGCCAGGCCTGTTTTTAGAATTGATACAATGGGATTCTAGGTACCTAAAAGGGTTGGACAAGTTTTCTCTTGATGAGATTAGTTGACTCAGCTGTGTTTTCTCTCGTTCAGATTTACTGAGGAGATTGGTCGACACAGCAGCATTTTTTCTGATTCAGACTTACTGAGGAGATTGGTCAACTTAGCAGGAATTTAGATGGGCAGTCCTTTGGAAAGAGTCTACAGTGATTGGTAGATGTAGGAACTTAGGGGAGGTGACATGGGAGAAAAACCCCTATATAAGAAAAAGCAGAATCTCTTGAGGGGAGATATCCTTTTGGAGAAATCCTTTTGGAGGATCTCTGATGAGAATCGCTTGGGAAGAATCTCTTGAGAGAGGCTCTGGAGAAGGGAAGCTCTTGGAGGACAATCTCTAAGGAGGTCTCGCTGGAGCTCCTCTAAGGGGACTCTCTCCCTCTGGAGGCTCTGGAGAGAGGCCCTTTCGAACAGTCTCTGACTGGAAGGCTCTCTGGTGAAGTCTGCTGAGATGGAGCTGGCCTGGTGTCACTAGAATCCTTGTTTAGGCAGACCTTGTGGTGAGTGTTAAAAGACTGACTGACTGATTCTCTCTCTTAAGACTCAGGTCTAGGCCATATTGGCTTGAGGCCTTTCATAATTATTCCTTTCCTACTCTTTCTCTAATTCCTCATTATATTATTAATTAAAATCTCTATAAAACCCAGTTGACTTGGGTATTTGAATAATTGGGAATATTTCCCTGGCGACCACCTTATATTTGATTTAAAAACCAAGACACTGTAGTGAAACATATTTTCTGCGGTCAAATTTACTCACCCTCTCTTATATCTATCACAATTTATATCTTCCACTATTTTAATCACTACAGTTTAAGATCTCAACCATTTTAGATCTCACACTATATATCTGTGTGTTATATGCACGCACACACATTCAATTCTAGTTGAAGCTATGGAACTTCTGTCTTTTCCCCTTGTGCCTTTCCTAGAGTGCATACAAGTGGCTACACTGGTCTAGGCTTATATCTTGTTTAGTTCTAGAGTTCACGTATAATGTATTTTAGAGTTGGTACAAACAATGACAAATTTGTTTTCAGATGTAGCAAAAGTCTATCTGAATTGTACTAGCTGGAATTATTTTCATTTTCATCTATCGCCACCTGGGAACTATACACACAGTGCTATTTCCCAATTCAGTTCCTTTGCTTATGTTTTTGTACATAGGAGCCCTTCCTTGTCTCTTTGATTCCTTTGATGTATGTTTGATACTACTATTTCTAGTTCCAAGGGTGTGCACCATTTGAATCTGTAAGTTCCTTTGCTTTGCATTTGTGGAATTATTAAATAATTTTACAGAAGCAGTTAGGTGGCTTAGTGGATAAAGTGCTGGGTTTGGAGACAGGAAGAGTAGTTTAAACACAGCCCAAGACACGTTTAAGTTGTGTGACCATGGCTAAGTCATTTAACCTCTGCCTCTATTTTTTCAACTGTAAAATGAGGATAACACCAACTACCTTCCAATGAGATAATATTTCTAAAAAGTGTTTAGCACAGATTCTGGCACCTAGTAGGACCTAACATGAGTGCTTATTCCTTTCCATTTCCACTTCCCTATTAGTAATTTGGAGAATTTTTTATGTGACTATTGAGAACTTATATATATCTTCCTTTGAAAACTGCCTGTTCATATCCTATGATCATTTATCAATTGGAGAATGGCTCCAATTGTTATGAATTTGAATCAATTCTCTATCTTGGAAATGAGAACTTTTTCAGAAAAATTTGCTGCAAAGATTTTTTTCCCTCTATTTAATTGTTTTTCTTTCAATCTTAGCTATGTTTATTTGGTTTGTGGGAAAAAAAAACCTTTTTATTTTACAAAATAAGAATTTTCCATTTAATATTCTGTGATTAACAAACAAACAAACTCTTACCTTCTGCCAAAGAATTGGTTCCAAGAAAGAATAGTGGTAAGGGGTGGGCAGCTGAGGTTAAGGGACTTACCCAGGGTCACATAGCTAGGAAGTATCTGAGGCCAGAAATGAATCTAGGACCTCCTGTCTCTAGATATAACTCTCAATCCATGGAGCCACCTAGCTGTCCCGTTGGTTATCTTCTTGTGAAATTGTGGACTACTGATGTTAGGAATGGAAGTTTATGTTCTTTTCTTTGGCTTTATTGATCATTACTTCATTTGACACATTTTTTTTTCATCTTTGAGTTGTTTTTTAGGGCAGTTGGGCTTAGCAGTAATCTTTCTCAATTTCATCTTTTGATCACTAATGGACCTTTCCATACCTAAGTTTTTAGAAATTCTTTTTTTTTTAAACATAAATATGTGTTGTATTTTGTCAAAAGTCTTTTCTGCATCTGTTGATATATGATTTGTGTTATTTATATGAATAATTGTTAGTAGCTCTCCTAACATTCAACTATTCTTGTATTCCTAAAATAAATCCACTTTGGCCATATTGCATATTTTGGATGTGTAGCTATAGAGCTATAGCTTCTTTGCTAAAATTTTATTTTAATTCCCTCCTTTAATGTATATTGTTATATTGTTTCTATGTGTCTTTACATGTTCCATTTTGGTTTTGGTATAGAGCTCTTTCATGTTATTGAGAATAATTTACATAATATAGGAATCAATTGCTCTTTAACTATTTAGTGGAATTCACTTGTAAATCCACAACACCTGGACCTGCTTTTATGTTTTGTTTTTTGTTCTCCCTTCAGCAGTTCATTTAAGCTCATTCAATTTCTTTTCTGATATCAGGTGGTTTATGATCTCTATTGCTTATTTGCCTAAGCTTCTTGAGCTACCTTTTAGGAAATGGTCATTTGTCCTTCCCAGTAGTCTTACTTCTAATACTGATTTGGTATTACATTGATCTATGTCGGAGCAACTTAAGCTTCCCATTATTATTACCTGGCCTAATTTTATAGCTTCCCCAATCTCATTTAACATTCCTAGCCCAATTTAATTATCTCAGTTGATATTGTCATCTTTTTTCATCATACAGAGTTTTCAAAAAGTCGTTGTGAACTTTCAAACTTCAATAATTTATGATGTAAGCATGGCAGAACCTAGCTCTTAGTAGAATCTATAAACAAATTTATTAAAGCTTATGACAACTACATTACACAATTTTACATAATATAATCATTTTAGACCTTGTGACAAATGAAACATGGCCCTGGTGAAAGAGAAGATGAACTGTTTCTCATGGGTAGCAAATTGAAGTCCATATCAGTTGTAAGAAGGAATTCAATTTGCTTTTAAATGCCATCTATAGATTGTTTCTATCATCCGTCCAACCTTAGTTATTAAAATGTCAAAGTTGCATGTTTCAAACCTGTGTAAAGGTCTATGTTCTCACACACACACACACACACACACACACACACATCTTTATGTAGGTATATTCTTCAAGGATCTATGATTCCATTAGTGCAGATATACCCTCAATGAATTCAGATTAAAATTCCTCTAAACCTCAGAAGATGATTTTTGTGTGTGGCCATGGTTGAAAAAATATTCACATGGTGTCCACTCTTTGGCTGATAATTCTCTCTGAATTTAGCTAGGCTTAGCAGATAGACATTCAGTCTTTTCTCTGAGCCTATACTAGAAGCCTTTGTAGTTTGGTCAGATATAACATTTTACTAGCAACGCCTTTGAGAACCCAGTGTCACCTTCACATCATGATGATGTTATCAAAGGGAGACTTTAATGGAGGATACATTAGTTGAAATGATCATAAAGGACAGCCTTGAAGGGAAAAAGTCATAAAAGGACAAAATATAGCTCAAAGGGTTTTTGAGAGGAGACAAGAGATTTAAATGAAGAAGGATTATTACTGCTGAGCATCCAGCCCCACTCCCTTAGTAACAGTCGAAGGTTTTCAGTATGGTACTATTTCATGATTTTTTTCTTTTTATTACCAACTGGTGAAATAATTTTTTTCTCTCCCATATGTTGCCTCCCAAAGTCACTACCCATCTTGCCTGGTTTCTAAAGCTTGAAACTTAAAGTGATTTGTTTTTGTAGAGTCTCATCTACATTCCCTTCTTTCTGTCTGGACTGGTGCCATAGCTTGTGAACTGGTCTCCCTGCCTCAAGTGTTTCCTCACCACAGTCCACACTCCACTCAGCTCTTAAATTCATCTTCCAAAACAGGGGTCAGATCATTTCACCTTCCTGTTCAAACAACTACGGTGGCTCCCCATTATATCCAGGATCACATATAAAATCCTCTGTTTGGCTTTTAAAGCCCTTCACAACCTGGCCCTTTTGAATGGTTACAATCTTTTCCCAATTTATTCTACTCCACATACTCTACAGTCTAGAGACACTAGCTTCCTTGCTATTCCTCACACAAGGCTCTTTATCTTTCAATTCCACACATTTTCACTGGCTGTGCTCCTTTTCTTGGAATTATCTCTTTCATCTTTGTCTCTTAGATCCCCTGGTTTCCTTCAAGTCCCACTAAAATCCCACCTTTTTCATCTATCTGAAAAATATTTATTTTTTAAAATGTCAGTTATTATTATCATTTCAAAATAAATTAATTTGTTGTTTATATTAAAATTCCCAGGTATCTCCCTTTCTCCCTCCACACTAGAAAAGACATCACTTGACAAAAAATGTATATATATATATATATATATATATATAAATTATTTTTCATGTCTCTACTTTTCAGTTCTTCCTAGAAGTGGACATTCAAAAGTTATTCTTCATATTTTATATTTTTTATATTTTTATTTTATAAATTACATACAACCAATTTCTACATAAGTTGTCCCAAGTTATATGGTTGAGTTTATCTCCCTCCCTCCCTTCCTTTCCCCCTCTGGGTGCTGGCAGACAATTAAGTATGGGTTATACATGTGTATTATGCAAAACATATTTCCATATTGTTAATTTTTGTTAGCGAGTAATCTTATAAAACCAAAACCCCAACATAAACCCAAATAAACAATTGAAAAATCACATGCTTTCATCTGCATTCCTACTCCAATAGTTCTTTCTCTGGAGGTAGATAGTATTCTTTGTCTTAAGTTCTTCAGAATTGTCCTCGATCATTGTGTTGCTGAGAGTAGCTAAGTCTGTCACATATGAACATCTCATGATATTGCTGTTATGTGTGCAATGTTCTCCTGGATCTGCTTATTTCACTCAGTATCAGTTCATGGAGGTTTTTCCAGCTCTCTCTGAAATCACACTGCTCATCATTCCTTACAGCACAGTAGTATTCCATCACCATCATATATCACAATTTATTCAGCCATTCCCCAATTGATGGACATCCCTTTAGTTTCCAATTCTTTGCCACCACAAAAAGAGCAGCTATAAATATTTTCAAACAAGTAGGTCCTTCCCTCACGCCTATTAAAAAAAATCTATTTTGGATACAGGCCTTCTAATGGCTTTACTGGATCAAAGGGTGTGTATTATTTTATAGCCCTTTAGGCATAATTCCAAATTTCCCTCTAGAATGGTTGAATCAGTTCACAGCTCCACCAGCAATGCAGTAGTGTCCCAATTTCACCATATTTTCTCCAACATCTATCACTTTCCTTTATTGTCATATTGGCTGATCTCATAAGTGTGAGGTGGTACCAGAGTTGTTTTATTTTTCATTTCTCTGATGGAGAGGGGTTTAAAACATTTTATTTTATCATAGATAGCTTTGATTTCTTCAACTGAAAACTGCTCATTTATATCCTTTGACCATTTGTCAACTGGTGAATGAGTTGTCACAAGTAAATTTTCAAACATTCTTTCTGTTGCTGTATATAATGTTCTCTTGGTTCTACTCATTTCACTTTTCATAATTTCACATACATGTTTTCTGAAATTAATTTGCTCATCATTTCTTAGAGAGCAGTAGTACTCCAATATCCCATCCTTTCAAAGGAACCTTTTCCAGCCCTCCTCAATCTTACTGCCTTCCCTCTGTTTATTATCTTCAATTTATCCCATATATATATCCTGTTTGTGCCTAGTTGTTTTCATGTTGTCTCCCCCGTTAGACCATGAGCACCTCAAGAGCAGAGACTGTCTTTTGTCTTCCTTGGTATTTCCAGGAATTATCATGATATCTGGCAATAATAACCACTTAATATATGCTTGTTGTTCAATTGAGTTCTGTAGCTGGCCATAATCTAGGACTAGTTTCAATTGCATAAGGATTTTAGAAGTTTATACTATCCACCCACAGAGGTTGGACACTTTTTGCTTTTTTAATCTTTTAATCACGTACAAGACAAGTCCCTTTTTCTTGGCCTGTTTCTGTCCTTATTTAGTTTGTGTCTTGGAAGCCCAGGATTGCCTTGGTTATCCTGCTCCTACAGTTTTTGAGATAGATAGATGACATGATAGATACCAACTCTAACAAGATCCTCCCTTGGACGCCAACATGCTGTACTATTCAGGTTTCTAGCATTGATATAGAGAAGGCCTATTAATTGGGTTCATTAACTTTTTTTTTTTACCCTGTTGGATAACTGTACTTCATCATAATTAGCTTCCTTTGAAATCCTCTGCATTTTATTTTATACTTTTATTTATTTATTTGTCTGTTTATTCATTCATTCATTTATCTATTTATTTGTTTATTTATTCATTCATTTGTTTGTTTATTCATTTATTCATTCATTCATTTGTTTGTTTATTTGTTTGTTTATTTATTTATTTATATTTAAACCCTTACCTTCTGTCTTGGAGTCAATACTGTGTATTGGCTCCAAGGCAGAAGAGTGGTAAGGGCTAGGCAATGAGGGTCAAGTGACTTGCCCAGGGTCACACAGCTGGGAAGTGTCTGAGGCCAGATTTGAACCTAGGACCTCCAGTCTCTAGGCCTAGCTCTCAATCCACTGAGCTACCCAGCTGCCCCCCCCCCCATTTTATACTTTTAAAAACATTCTGGGAAACTGTTTATACACTTCACTAGACTGCCAAAGAATTCCATGACATAAAAAATAATGAGAACTCTCTACGAAGAGTCATTCCTACACTTTGACTTGGCTTGTGGGGCCCTTCCTGTATGTAGCATTTGCCAGTTAATTTGTCATTAACTGACAGTTTGTTTACTCAAATCTTATTTGAGGGTTCTATCACAGACAATCTAATCCAAGTCATTCCCATACTCACTGTCATTCCCCTAGCTTTTTAGCTTAAATAGCATTCTTCCTCATTTTGCCTTTTTAAGATTGATCCTTTTTTTTTTGGCTCTTGATGCAATCAGGGCTCTTTTTTAAAATCTTTCTGTCTTAGAAGTGATACTTGGTAAGGGCAAGAGGGGTTAAGTGACTTTCCCAGGTTCACACAGCTAGGAAGTGTCTGAGTGAGTCCTGATTTGAACCCAGAAACTCCTGACTCCAGCCCTGGAATCCTATCCATTGTGCTGTCTAGCTGCTCCTTGGGGTCTTCTTAAGAGTCACTTCTGTTACTATTTACAGGAATTATCTATACTACTAGATATCCTCCTTTCATGCCATTCATATGCCAATGTCCAAATGGATTCCAAACAAAATGTTGAGAATAAGATGAGAGGAGATTCTCATAAATGACCTCTCTCCAAATTTTCCCTTACCTGCCTTCCCCTTAGCAACTATCACCTGACATTAATGGATATTAAAGCAGTTTGGTATTTGGGCAACCAGTTGCAGGAATATGGTTAAAGGGTACTGAATAATGAATAATTTAATATTATCATGGAACAGAGAGAGGGAGTCATTGATGGAAAGCTACAGGGTTTCGTGCTTGGCTCTGTTTTATTTAATATTTAATCAGTGACTTGGATAAAAAACTCAGCAGGGTGATCAGATCTGCAGATGAGAGTCCTTTAAATTGTTCCTGGTCTATCTTTCACTATAATTTCCTTTTTTGGTACTTGGGAGGTGTGAATCATTTATATATGCTCACAAACTTCAGCTGGGCGATGTCTCCAAATAACTCTACTACTGTAACTTTCACAGGTGTGCATTAGACATTGCTGAAATAACCAATCCTTCTCAACAGAGTGGTGAGGAATAATCTTGGTCATTTTTAAACTGCAAAATGCCTTAACATGCTATTGCTTTAAATGGGGGCAATAAAAATGCATCCTGAAATATGGACATTTTCTCAAATACACAGTTTATTTTTGAAAGGTCAAACACCAGGGAGTCTGTAAATAAAAAAGTGATTTAGCATTTTCTTGGGCATATGTGGATGATTAATAAAAACACACCACAACACTTTATAGTGCTTGCTTTCCCTCTCAGGAAATGAAGAGATCATTTCAAAAGATATCTAAGACTAGACAAATTACATTGCAAGAAACCTAAAAGAACTAAATGTGGTTATGAAATGGCTTTCAATAAAACTGGAGGATCTTGGAGAAAGTGCTGGGACACTGGCGATGAATAAGTGTCTCATTTTCCCCAAAAGATGTATTGTGAAAATTACAGACCATTGAGAAATAAAAGAATTGTTAAACTTTTACCTTAATTCCATTTAGAAAGAGAAATAATGGTATCAGGAATTAGATTATATTCAGTAAGAAGTTATGACAAATTAATTTATTTTGTTTGGGGCTATTAAATTGGTCAAAAAAGAAAATACAACAGACTTACTTTATTTGAGTAACAGCAAGGACATAAGAATAATGTGGGCTGGAAAATAGTTAGGTACAGTATTAAAGAGTATTGAACAATGAATTGCTTACTATCTTCAAAAGAGAAGAGGGAGTCATTAACGGAAAGCTATTGGGTAGAATCCTTGGCTCTGTTTTGTTAAATGTTTTTTGTCAATGACATAGATAAAAGATTCAGAAAGAATGATATCCAAATCTGCAGATGACACAAAACTGGAAGTTAATACATTAGCTAATAGAGTCATAAGAAAAAAAAATATATATATATATATATATCTCAGAGGGCTAGAAGGGCATCTTGAAACTGACAAAATAAAATTGAATAGGAATACAGGACAACTCCAAGGGTCATATGATGAAAAAGGCTATCAACAGCCATTGGAGGAACTGATAGAGATTTTGAATGCATATTGAAGCATACCCTTCTTCACTTCATTTCATTCATGAGTTTTTCTCTAGTGTAAGTAATTGTATCTTGTTTCAGGACATGACAAACATGGAAATCTGGCTTGTATGATAACACATGCATAACCTATATTACATTACCCACCATTCTTGGGAGGGATAAGGGATGGGAAGGAAAGAGAGCACATATACTGCAAAATGTCAGAAAACTATTATTAAAAATTATATCAATATGTAAATTGAATAGGAACAAATGCCTTCAAATTAGGTTTTAAAAATCAACTGTAAAAATACAGGATGGGGGAAAAGATAATGGGTTAGAGTTAAATAAAAAAATAGACATTTTAGGCATGATTGATGTGCTGAATTGGTTTGCTTGGTAATGCTTTTTTTTAAATTATTATTCTGTTAAATTCAACATACACGAAAAATTACCCAATAGAAGTTTCAAACAAAATTCCCTTTTTAAGCCATCTGAGCACAATGGAATTTTTATATTTTTTGAATAAATTTATAATAAAAAAACTAAATAAAAAAACAATCAAGGAAACTTGAAACATGATAATTCTTTTCCTACAAAAACATTTAGGAGTCAAGTGTAATGTAGCTGCCAATAAAAGATAATTCCATCTTACTTATCCTTCAGTAATTCAGTGAAGTCCATCATCTTCCTTCATCAGTGTTGATGGTAACCCATCTGTGATATTTTTTACACCATGTAATTCATGTCTTTGTCCTTCTATGAATCTTCCATGCTTGATCTACCCTATTTACTAGAGGACTTCATGTCCTTTTTAGGCTTCTGGATGGTTACTTCTCAAGAGTATACTGTGGAGGATCACAGGTTGGACTAGATAACCTCTAGTGTAATCTTAGACTTCATTGAAAGAGAAACATGCCAGTACAAGGAAGGTCAGGCACCATTCTATTCTATAGAGTTCAGACCATGTTTGGGGTATTTACTTCAGTTCTGAGATCCATATTTTAAAAGGCATACAGAATAAAATTATAGTATAATAAATTATGGTGTACTCAGAGGATGACAAGGATGATTATGGGGGATCTTAAAACTGTGCTGTGTGAGGTCTAGCTAAAGGAAATGGGAATGTTCAACTTAGAGAAGAGAGAATTTGAGGACAATGCGAGTCTTTGCATATTGAAAGCATTGTCAGATAGGAGGTCTTCTGCCTTGTCATTTCTCCCAAAGATTATCAGGTCTAGGCCTGATATATATAGTCTCTTTTAATTAAAATGTGAATTCCTTGAAACCAGGGACAGTCTAATTTTTTTCAGTTTTATCCTTTGTGTTTGAGCACAAGACTTGGTACAGAGTAAGTACTCAATAAATTCTTTTACATTAGATCCCTGGTAGCAAAACTAGAATCAATGCATAGGCATCAGTCATGCAAAAATCGAATCATCAGTGAATCAAGAGACCATAGAGATTATGTTGTCCAAATCCTCTGCCTTTTACAACTGAAGAAATGAAAATGTAGAGAAATTAAATGGATTTAACCAGTCATTTAAGTAGATAATGGTATAAGAAAGGATATTTTTGACTCAACATGTGAAGTTTTTTTAAAAAGAGCGGTCAGAAATGGAATGGGTTAACTTTGTGAGGTAGGGAGGTCCTCTTCCCTGGAAAGGTTCATGTAGATGTCACTGCATAGTTGGTTGTCAGGTATATATTGTAGTGAATTTCTACATGGTGTGTGACATTGGAAGTGAACTTTTTATTTAAACATTTTATGAGGTTAATATCAGTCTTTTAATTTGTTTTGCTTCTTTATTTAGATTTTTTTAAAAAGGGAAATATTTCTTCTTGTCACTTTACACTGAGCAAAGTTAGTTTTGATTGTTTCTAATACTTCTCTACCCTTTATTAGGGGGATTTTATTTATTTTGTTGTTGTTGTTCATTCATTTAAGTCACACCCAATTCTTTGTAACCCCATTTGAGAGTTCTTTGGCAAAGATACGGGAGTGGTTTGGCATTTCCTTCTCCAGCTCATTTTATAGATGAGAAACCTGAGGCAAACAGGGTTAAGTGACTTGCCCAGGGTCACACAGCTAGTAAGTGTCTGAGGCCATATTTGAACTAAAGAATATGAGTCTTCCTAACTCTAGGCTTGGTGCTCTATCCATAATTCTACCTTGTCGCCCCAGTTTTTTTCTATGGCACCTCTGAATCCACTGCTCATTGGTAATTAACAGTAAAATGAGAATTAGCAGCCAGGTATTAAAGAGGCAACAGTAAACTGGTATGAGAGTCACAACATGAATATTTAGTACCACCATTGACTATCTGGGTAATCTTTTTCAAGGATGGTAAAACTTATCCAGTACACATCTCACTAGTGTAATGTATAACATAATCTTTTCTGCAAAATGTTATGTACTATTAGGACAAATTTGTTAAATAAAAGCAGAAAGTGATAAGTTTAAAATTTTTCTTGAGTATTTCTGAAATAATCCACTTTAGTATCTGGGGGTAGTGGAAAGAAAAGCAGGGTTTAAAAAATTTAAGGGAAGTAACATGGTAGTGGAGAAGGATCATCAATTTCATTTCTATTGAGATCTAATCTAGAATTGGTGGAGGGATTTCTCTGATGGTCAGTGTTGCTCCCTGTCAATCTGTGCTCATTTTTTGAATAGGAACTAGTTTCTAGAGCCATTGGATGAATCAGAAAGCCAAGATACAAATCATGGAAGTGAATAGTGAAGGCAATAAATGTAGCAAGATGTCTATTTGGCATATTTTATAGGGCTTCCCATGATTTACTGAATTTAAATTTAGCTCTCCTTCACCCTAGTGAGATTTGGTAACTTACATTCCAGAAAGATTTATTAACCATATAATTCAAATTCAGAGCAGCTGAGTGAAAAATACATTTGAGCCTTATTTTTGTCCAGAATTATTCTAATGATATGTTAAGCCAGGGAATTCAGGGTTCCTGTAAATCTGTCATACATTTTTATGACTACTAATAACCACTATCCCCTCAAGAAAAATAGGTTTTACGAATCTAACAGAGTGGGGATAGACTAGTCCAAGAACAAGCCAGTGTGCAGATTAGGTGGTTCCTAATTGGTTGAATGAAGATGGAGTTTATTTGGCCCTTGGTATGGAAAACACACAGAATGAGGGCAGAGAGAATATTAATAATACACATGCACACTTTCCCTTTTCCTTTTGGTATCTTAGGTATTTAATGACTAGTTCAAAGTCATAAAAGTGCCTTAAAGAAAGAATTGCTTCAATATCTATCAGGATTTTAATATTGTCCTAAAAAAATTCAGTATCACACATTTATACTTGCAAGTCTCTTTTTTGAAGTCAACTAGTGAAATGCCATCATTTTATAGGTGAGGAAACTGATTCTCATAAGGGTCTTTACCTGAGGTCACCTTGGTAGTAAGAGGTAGAGTTGGAATTTGGATGTAGGTACCCTGACTCCAAATTCAGTCCCCTTCCCACTATAGCATGTTGCCTACATGGTATGGGATAAATAAGATAATATTCAGAGAAATGAATCTGTTATTTCCAACAAAATCAAGAGTTGTCAAATCTTCTGGTTTCTACATTTATAACCCTGTATCCTGTATGCATCCACTTCTCTCCACTCGTATCCACTACCCTAGTCCATCAACTTTACCCTGAACTATTGCAATGTATTCTAATTGTTAACTTTGCTTCATTTCTCTAGCTTCCACTCCAGCCCCTATTTAGGAATCTAGGTTAGTTTTTTTTTTTTTCCTCACAGTATTCTCTGACCATGAACAGCAGTCTTCCCTCCCCTTCTCCCACTACTCTATAAACTCAAATAATTTCACATTACTTCCTTGATCATATGTAAAGTTGCCAGGCTTTTAAAGCCCTTCACAACCTGCTCCCTTCCTAATTTTCCATTCTTCTTATAGTTTTGTTGTTGTTTAGTCATTTTGCAATCATGTCTGACTCTTTGTGATCCCATTTGGGGTTTTCTTAGCAAAGATACTGGAGTGGTTTGCCATTTCCTTCTCAAGCTAATTTTACAAATGAGGAAACTGAGGCAAATAAGATTAAGTGACTTTTCTAGAGCCCCACAGTTAGTAAGTGTCTGAGGCCAGATTTGAACTCATGAAGAGGAATCTTCCTGACTCCAGGCTGGGCACGCTATTTATTACATTACTTAGCAGCCCCATGTGCCATATAATAAATTCTTATGGACTGACTGGCTGTTGCTCAGTTCCTCTCTTGTACTTGCCCTGAGTACCACTGATCATCACTATGCCCCTCAGGTAGAAATAGAACCCTAGATTCAGAGAACCCTAAAATTGGTAGTTCAGTACTGATTCCATTTTAATGATCTCTTCTAAGTCATTTAATGTCTCATACTATTAGTTTCTTTGACTGTAAAATGAGGGAGTTGAAGAAGATGGTCCCTTGGGTCTCTAACTATTCTCTGAAGCTCTGAATCCCTATAGCATTTTGCTTTGGTCCTAAAACATGTTGTCCTATAGTTATTTGTGTAGCTGTCACCATGGAAAATATTGCCACCTCATCTAATTTTCTTGAGATACTGTGCTTTATAGTTATTTGTGCTGGTATCTCATCCAGCTACTAGGCTGTAAGCTCCTTCTTGTCTGTCAACGAGATGATATATTGAATGAGCTAATGTACATAAAACTCTCTGGGGGGAATGTCTTATTCCCCTACTAAACTTTCTTATTTATCAGTGAGAAAATAGGTCAAAAGAGGTAATAGACGTAAAACACTTCACAGTCCATAAATCATGATGTAAATGTAAGCTACTGATATCTAACCTTTTATTCCCCTTCCCATCAGTGCCTAACGCAACGTTCTGCTCAAAGCAGGCACTTAATAGTCATTCATTGTATTGTACAAGATTGTATCTGCTGGGGCAGATAGATGGTGCACTGGATAAAGTGCTGGCTTTGGAGTCAGGAGGATCTGAGTTCATGTCTTAATAGCTGTGTGACTTGCATGCGATCCTGGCAAGTCACTTAATTCTTCCTTAGTTTCCTTATGTGTTCAAGGAACTGGAGATGGAAATGGCAAACCACTACAATGTCTTTGTCCAAATGGGGTCATAAAGAGTGAGACACAATGGAAAAAGACCAAACAACAAACACAAAAGGTTGCAACCTCTTTGAATGCTAGGTCCATGTCTTATTTATCTCTGTATATCACACAGCATTTAGCTCTGTGATCTATACAGGGTAGAAACTAAAAAATGTTAAACGAATGAATAGATGAATGAATAAACTAAATCTCTTCTCTTTTCCTGTAGCCACAGCGAGTCAGGGGAAAGAATATTCACCCTCAGTATTCTTATTTATACAGACTGACTGGATTCACAATAAAGATTCAAGTAGGGTTTCTGCTAGATGTTGATATTCAGTTCTATAATAATGTACTATCAGTGGATGGGCATAGCCATGTCATAACTACCCGATAAGGAGACACAGCTAAACATGTCATGGATCACAGAGATTCTGACTCCTGCTAGCTGATTACCTTTGCATGCCAATGAACTATTGCACACTGGTCATACTGTCTGATGTGATATATATCTTTCATTGCTCTGAACAAGTCAAAGAGGAAATTGCAAATCTCTCCCTGTAAGCCTCATAGAAACTGAAGTCCATCTTTGAATGCAAAGGATGTATACCACCTAGATCCCAGGCATAAGTTGTTTTCCCTGTGATTCAGTGTGTTGTGGTGGATAATATGAGAGGAAATCAGTAAGATAGAGGGTCAAATCTAGCTTTAGACACTAGTTGTGTGAACCTAAGAGTTTTTAGAAGAATTGATAAAATAAGAATGTATGTAAAACCTCAAAGTACCACATAAATGTGGATTTTTATTTTTCTTATCCCCCCAACATTAACTCTACTGGAAATCTTTATTTGTGTGTCCTACTACCACCTTAGACTTGACATATCCAACAATGAACCCATCATCTTCATTCTCAAAGAAGTTCCCATTCCCAAGTATTGTCCCCTATTCTATTGAATCAATTGTTCAGTCTCCAGAATAAAAATCTTGGAATTACCTTTGAGTCTTCACTTTCCTTCATATCATATATATAATTTGCTCCTAAGTTCTAAACATTTTTTAAATTGCCTTTTGAATTGACTCTTTTCCATTCTCCTTGCCAACAACTCCTTGCATTGGGGCTCATTTCCTTATAGCTAGAGTAGGATAATAGTCTCCTTTTTGATGTATTTGTTTCTTGTTTCTACTCCCTCCTCTTCACTCTAGCTTTTACTGTCCCCCAGTCTTTCTAGGACTCTAGAGGTTCAGAAAAATACGTTGACTATCATTCTCTCATCCAAGAGTTTACTTCCTGCTATATTGAATCCAGGTTTTTTCCCCTGTTTTTCTTGACCACTTATTACTAATCCAACATTTTCCCTCCCCAAACCCCTTCCTTTCAAGTCAGCTCACCTGTCTCACTGATATCCACACATGCCATGTTCATCCCTATCTCTGTGCCTTGGTTTATACTTCTCTTATCAGTCTGGATGCTTTCTCACCTACCCACTGGATGAATGAGCAAGTATTCATTAAGGGTCTGTTATCTTCCAGAATGGGGATGCAAATAAAAAGAGAGACAGCCCCTGCCCTTCACGATCTTATTGTTCTAATAGGGGGTGACAACACAGTTAAGAAAGTGGTAGCAATGGAAGGGAGTTTGGTGTTGACAGCAGTCATGACTGGAGCTACAAAAGATTATCATGCTTTTTCCAGTAGTGATAGTATTATTGATTTGATTATCCCTAGATCAAAAGTTGGAAAGCTGGAGGGAAAGGAGAGCTATGTACATAAGGCAGCATGGTGGCAAGATATCCAGGGTTTATGTGAAGTATAATCAAGAGCTGCTTAGATGGTAATAATAATTATATTCATGTTAAAGACCTCTCTGACACTCTGACCACACAAGTCTTCAATTTCCTCAAATTCCAATGGTATTTTTCTTTACTCCATTCCAATCACAAACTGATGTATTTCTAACTGTTCATTTACATATATTCAATAAATATTTATTAAGGAGCTATAATGTATATGTCACTGAGCTCAACATAGGATATTGAAAGAGAAAAAATGACATGGTCCCTCCACTTAAAAAGCTTATAACACTAGTAAGGGTATCACAAATGCACAGATGGGTATAATAAAGTAAAGTGGATGAAGATAAAGGAGAGAGCTACATAAAATGCTTTTGAAAAAATCTAAAGAGACACCACTTTCATCTGAGGAAACCATGGAAGTCTTCTTAGAAGTGTCATGGGAAATGATTCTTGAAAACAAAAGAATGATTCTGCCAGGATAAAATGAAAGAGGAAGTTAATTCCATCCATGTGGGACAATATAAAAATGCATGGAGGTTGGAGAGAGCATAAAATGTGGAGAATGGTTTGAAGTACACTCGGGTTGAAATGTAGAGTGCATGGAAACAGTAACATGAAATGAAGCTAGAAAGCTAAATTGGGGAGAAATTTGGAGGATCTTAAATGTCAGGATGAAAAATCTATGCTTTATATTATAGGAATTATAATTTGAGAAAAAGGAAAACACTAGTAATTTTTGAATAGCTGAAAGATGTAGTCAGACTTGTATATTAAGAATTTTAGAACATTACTTTGATGCTTGTGAGAAGGGGATAGAGAATGGAGGCAAGGAGCTCTATTAGGATGTTATTGGAAAAGTCTGATTGAGAAGTAATAAACTGACTCAGAATACTGACTTTTGTTGTTGTGAACAAAAGAGGAATTATGTGAAGGTATTTATGAGGGTAAAATTGATAGAAAATTGACAATTCACTGTTTTTGGCTAGAGAGACTGAGGGATAAGAGTTCCAGATGATTGAGATTTTGAACCTGGGTGACTAGGAGGTTAGAGATGCCATTAGTACATATAGAGAATTAATAAGAAAAGGCAGATTTTAGGGAGAACTGATGAATTTAACTTTGAATATTTTGAATTTGAGGTGTCTAAGTTGACAAATCAAAAAAGCAATTGGAGATTTAAGACAAGAGCTCAAAGGAGAGGCTTATGGAAATGCATCCCATCTAATATCTTCAACTTTAACATGTGAGATTTAAGAGTCAAGATGGCAGCCTAGAAGGAGTAGAAGGTCAGAACTCTGAATACCCTTCCTTACCGATCAGAAACCGAATGCTCCAAGGGGACTAAAAATCAAACCTAACAACAGGACAGAGCCAAGGAACCCTCCTGCTGGACTCAATTCAAAAGGTACGCCTCTCCCTACCCCCCAAAGCCGGAATCTGAGAACACTCAGGTTTAAGGGGAAGGTAGAAGGAAGGTCCCAGGAACCCTCCCCCTGCCCACCAAGAGCTCTGAGCCTCCAGCAGCAGCAGGAACCTCTGGGTGGACAAAGGTGCTGGTCTGGAGGGTATACCTTGCAGGCAGGACTGTGCCAAGCTCAAAGCATGGAACACAGATTTCTAGGAAGGAGCTAGAGAGGGAACATAGAGCTGGCAGCCTAGCCAGAGCTGTGGAGATCCTCCATATTTGCTCCAGCCCTCCAGGAGGTTTTGATCTCAGAGCACACTCAGCCCAACCCAGCAGAACTTAATCCTATCAAAAGTCTTTAGAACTCAGGGAAGGCCAGACTCCACACCTCTCCCTCATTGACTGCTGGACTTTAATCCAATCAAAAGGCCCCGAGGAAGCTCAAACCCCAACAACCTTCCCCAACAGACTTCACCTAGAGATCTTCTGTCAAAGCTCCAAGAGTGGAGACTGAAAGAAGCCCCCAAAACCAAAAAAATGAGAGGAGGAAGAGCACAAACAAATACAGGGAGCAAATAAGGGGTGGATATGAGCAAACAACAGAAAAAGAAGAAAGAAATTTCAATAGACAGATTCTATACAGCAAATAGAACAGAGAGGGAAGGATCAGCAAATGATAAATCAAAAATGGATACAGGCTTTGAAAGAACTCAAAATGCAATTCAAAATACAATTAAGCGAGGCTGAAGACAATTGGGAAAAGAACATAAAAACTAAGATAAGTCATCTGGAAACAGAGGCACTTGAACTAAAACGAGAAAATAGTGTCTTGAAAGCCAAAATCAACCAGCTGAAAAATGAGGCAAAGGGGATGAAAAATGAGGTGAAGAGAATGAAACATAAATTCCAAAGAAAATAAGAACAGAAAGAGGATGACCAAAAAGCCAGGGATGAAACCCAGTCTTTAAGAACCAGAATACAACTAGAATTAAGTGACCTCACAAGGCAGCAGGACACTATAAAACAAAACCAAAAGAATGAAAAAATTGAGGAAAATGTGAAGCATCTAATTCACAAAACAGAGGATTTAGAAAATCGTTAGAGGAGAGACAATTTAAGAATCATTGGTCTACCAGAAGACCATGATAAAAGAAAAAGCCTGGACACAATACTACAGGAATTTATTAAAGAAAACTGCCCCAATATTCTAGAACAAGAGGGAAAAGTGGAGATTGAAAGAATCCACAGATCACTTCCTGTACTTAATCCCCAATTGACAACACCCAGGAATGTTATAGCCAAATTCAAGAACTATCAGACCAAAGAAAAGATATTACAAGCTGCCAAGAAGAAGACATTCAGATACCATGGAACCACAGTGAGGATAACGCAGGATCTGGCTGCATCCACACTGAAGGACCAAAAGGCATGGAAAATGATATTCCATAAAGCAAGGGAACTAGGTCTACAACCAAGAATCAACTACCCAGCAAAACTGACTATATTCTTACAGGGGAAAGTATGGTCATTCAACAAAATAGAAGAATTTGTAAAGAAAAGAACAGACCTGAACAGAAAATTCAATGACCAAGCAGAGAACCAAAGAGAATCATCAAAAGGTAATTTTAAAAAAAGATAAAAAGAACAAAACAAAGCAAACAACCACTCTTTTTTCATAAGAGAGTCAATAAGTTAAAATGTTATGTATCCCTATAAGAAAAGAGGTCATTGGTAACTCTTAAAAGCTGCTGTTACCAACTGGGTAGCTAGAAGAATTACACTTAGCGGGAACAGTGACAAACGGTATAGGATGAAAGGATAAGACATAAATAGGTATATAGATATATGCATACATAAATACATATACATGTGTATATATAGATATACATATCTAGTTGTATATATATATACAACTAGAGCTAAAAAAAGAGCTTAATACTAAAAGAAATGGGAAAAGAAACAAATGGGGGTAAATTTCTATGTCACAAAGACGCTCATGGTGGGAGGGGGGAAGAACATCAATACACTGGAAGGATAAAGAGGTTGGAGATAAGAAATACTCAACCTTTACATGCTTTGAAATTGACCCAAAGAGGGAAGAATAATCCAATACACTGGGGCAGAGAATAGATTTGCACCCTCTAGGGGAGTAGAAGGGTAACAAACAGACTGGTGGGGAGGGAAGCAGTACAAGGGAGGGAGAGGGTGGGGTGTAATTTTAGAAAGACTACAGGGAAAATAAGGGGGGGAATAAGAAGGGACGGGGGTAGAAACAGAATTGAAATGAGGGTGGGAATTAGGGGGACTGATTATAAACAAACATTGGTGTAGAAGAAAATAGTGAAAGAAGAAAAGGACCAGGAGTAGAAATCAAAATGCTGGGAAATACACAGATAGTAATCATAACTCTGAATGTGAATGGGATGAACTCACCCATAAAATGCCAGCTAATAGCAGAGTGGATTAGAAACTAAAACCCTACCATATGCTGTTTACAAGAAACACACATGTGGAAGGTAGATACGCATAAGGTGCAAGTAAGAGGATGGAGCCAAATTCATTGAGCATCAACTGATAAAAAGAAGGCAGGAGTCGCAATCATGATTTCCAACAAAACCAAAGTAAAAATAAATCTTGTTAAAAGAAATAGGGAAGGTAATTACATCCTGATAAAAGGCAATATAGACAATGAGGAAATATCTGTACTCGACATGTATGCACCAAATGGCATAGCATCCAAATTTCTAAAGGAGAAACTGGAGGAGCTCAAGGATGAAACAGACAGAAAAACTATACTAGTGTTAGATCTGAACCTTCCTCTATCTGAACTAGATAAATCAAACCAAAAAATAAATAAGAAAGAGGTAAGAGAAGTGAATGAAATCTTAGAAAAATTAGAGTTAGTAGACATGTGGAGAAAAATAAATAGGGACAAAAAGGAATATACCTTCTTTTCAGCAGTACATGGTACATTCACAAAAAAATTGACCATGTATTAGGGCACAAAAACATTGCAAACAAGTGCAAAAGGGCAGAAATAATAAATGCAATCTTCTGAGACCACAATGCAATGAAAATAATAATTAGTAAGGGTACATAGAGGGGTAAATAAAAAATTAATTGGAAATTAAACAATACAATTTTCCAAAACCTGTTAGTTAAAGAACAAATTGTAGAAACAATTAATAACTTCATTGGAGAAAATGACAATGATGAGACATCCTTTCAAAACCTATGGGATGCAGCCAAAGCAGTACTCAGGGGGAAATTTATATCCTTGAGTTCACATATTAACAAATTAAGAAGGGCAGAGGTCAATGAATTGGGCATGCAAATTAAAAAAACTAGAAAGTGAACAAATTAAAAATCCTCCAATGAAGACTAAATTAGAGATCCTAAAAATCAAAGGAGAAATTAATAAAATTGAAATTCAAAGAACTATTGATTTAATAAATAAGACTAGGAGCTGGTACTTTGAAAAAACAAATAAAAAAACAAATACTAGTCAGTTTAATTAAAAAAGGAAAGGAAAAAAAAAACAAAATGATAGTATCAAAGATGAAAAGGGAGACCTCACCTCTCATCAAGAGGAAATTAAAGCAATCATTAAAAACTACTACGCCTAATTATATGGCAATATAGGTGATATGGATGAATTCTTACAAAAATATAAATTGCCTAGTCTGAGGAAGAAATAAATTACCTAAACAAACCCATATCAGAAAAAGAAATTGAAGGTATTAAAATTGCCAGTGAGGAGGGCAAACTATCACTCTTTGCAGAAGATATGATGTAAACCATATAGAATCCTAGAGAATCAACCAAAAAGCTAGTGGAAATAATCAACAATTTTAGCAAAGTTGCAGGATACAAAATAAACCAGGCTAAGTCATCAGCATTTCTATATATCTCCAACCCATTTCATCAGCAAGAATTAGAAAGAGAAATTCCATTTAAAATCACCCTAGACAATATAAAATACTTAGGAATCTCTCTGCCGAGACAAACACAGGAACTATATGAACACAACTACAAAACACTCTCCACACAATTAAAACTAGACCTAAACAATTGGAAAAATATTGATTGTTCATGAGTGGGATGAGCTAACATAATAAAAATGACAATCCTACCCAAATTAATTTACTTATTTAGTGCCATACCCATTGAACTACCAAAAAACTTCTTTACAGAATTAGAAAAAACCATAACAAAGTTCATTTGGAAGAACAAAAGATCAAGGATATCCAGGGAAATCATGAAAAAATTGCAAAGGAAGGAGAACTTGCAGTCCCAGATCTCAAACTATACTATAAAGCAGCAGTCATCAAAACAATTTGATACTAGCTAAGGGACAGAAAGGAGGATTAGTGGAATAGACTTGGGGTAAGTGACCTCAGCAAGACTGTCTATGATAAACCCAAAGATCCCAGTTTTGGGGACCAATACCCACTATTTGATAAAAACTGCTGGAAAAATTGGAATACAGTATGGGAGAGATTAGTTCTTGATCAACATCTCACACCCTACACTAAGATAAACTCAGAATGGATGAATGACCTGAATATAAAGAAGGAAGCTATAAGTAAACTAGGTGAATATAGAATAGTATACATGTCAGACCTGTGGGAAGGGAAAGACTTTAAAACCAAGCAAGACATAGAAAGAGTCACAAAATGTAAAATAAACAATTTTGATTACATTAAATTAAAAAGATTTTGTACAAACAAAACCAATGTAACCAAAATTAGAAGGGAAGCAACAAATTGGGAAACAATCTTCATAACAAAAACCTCTGCAAAGGTCTAATTACTCAAATTTATAAAGAGCTAAACCAGTTGTACAAAAAATCAAGCTAGTCTCCAATTGATAAATGGGCAAGGGACATGAACAGGCAGTTTTCAGCCAAAGAAATCAAAACTATTATTAAGCACATGAAAAAGTGCTCTAAATCTCTGATAATCAGAGAGATGCAAATAGCAGTTTGGCTAACATGACTGCAAAGGAAAGCAATGAATGCTGGAGGGAGTGTGGCAAAGTTGGGACATTAATTCATTGCTGGTGGGGTTGTGAATTGATCCAACCATTCTGGAGGGCAATTTGGAACTATGCCCAAAGGGCAATAAAAGACTATCTGCCCTTTGATCCAGCCATAACACTGCTGGGTTTGTACCCCAAAGAGATAATAAGGAAAAAGACTTGTACAAGAATATTCATAGTTGTGCTCTTTGTGGTGGCAAAAAATTGGAAAATGAGGGGATTCCCTTCAATTAGGGAATGGCTGAACAAATCGTGGTATGTGTTGGTGATGGAATGCTATTGTACTCAAAGGAATAATAAAGTGGAGGGATTCCATGGGGACTGGAACAACCTTCAGGAATTGATGCAGAGTGAGAGGAGCAGAACCAGGAAAATGCTGTACACAAAGACTGATACAATGTCGTACAATTGAATGTAATGGACTTCTCCATTAGTGGCAATGCAATGATCCTGAACAACTTGGAGGAAGCTATGAGGAAATCCACATCCAGAGGAAGCACAGTGGGAGTAAAAATACCAAAGAAAAACAACTGCTTGAATACATGGGTCAAAAGGATATGGTTGGGGATGTAGACTCTAAATGAACATCCTAGTGTAAACAACAACATGGAAATAGGTTCTGATCAAGGACAGAAGTAATAACCAATGAAATTGCATGTTGGTTGAGGGAAGAGTGGGTGGAGGGGAGGGAGGGAAATAATGTGATTATTGTAACCAAGGAATGATGTTCTAAATTGACTAAATAAATTACTTCAAATGGAAAAAAAACGAACAAGTGAGATTTAACTCTTTGACTACAATGATGAGTCTCTTTAACTCCCTCTCCTTCATCATTTCCATTCATGGTAAACCTCTTCTCCCCTAACTTCATGATGTCTTGTCCCTTGTCCTCTTTTTAACCTCCTAGTCCAACTCAACTACTCTGTTTACTTATCTCTACAGGCAATACTGAGTATATCAACCACTACTTAACTTTTTTGAATCACTACTATTATGTACACCTTATTGTAGCTGGATCTTCCAACTTTCCTAACCTACTAATCATTAATCTTTCATGTCCTCTGCCATTTGATTGCCCTGCTCCTTTTCTTAGGATGCTTAAAATATAATGAAATTAAGATGATTTCATCCCCTCTGTGTTCATCAAATATAGCCTTCCCTATGGTTCAAAAATCTTTTGTCTTCTAATTAAGAAATATTTTAACTTGATTGTATTATTTCATTTGCCTGCACAGAGTACCTAAGTAATTTTTGTTAAATTAAGTGAATGATGCTTATTGTCATTACCTAGAAAGTAATCATCTATTTTTTACTTTTTATGCAATAGCAAGAGGTTAGCCAGTGAATTGTTTTCATTCTTCACCCTGTGACATAACATCAAGTTGTTCAAATGCATCAAAATTTGTTCATAAAATGAACCAAAATTGGACACAAACCATTAGGTAAATAATTTTAAGAATTATTGTTATTATGATGAGTTATTAATTCAACTTACCACTTTGTTGATTGCTTTTTCTTTGTTTTCTTCCTTGTTTGATTCTCTTCCCAAATGTTCACAGGAACTACCTTCCTTAAAGGCAAGTTCTTCGTCCATAAATCCAAGTGCTTTTTGTGTGTTATCAAGGACTTCTCTTGTTCGACTGTCTTTAAAAAATTCCTCATAGAGTGGCGGCTGTGGGAAAGCTTCTTCCCCCTCCTCTACTTCCTCCACAGATTCATATGAAGAAGCTTCTGTATCAATGATTTCACAGATGTGGAGTTCACTGTCAATGGCAGGGGTTAAACATTCATTGTTGGAAAAAATGATTGTGCTGGGTTTCTGTTTAATGATATATATTTCAGGAACATCAGATCTCTTATTTGGAAGATGTAATGAAGGGCATATCTTGAGCGGGAAAAGATAATCTTCAGCTTTATCGGAAGTGGGATATAGTGAATCTCTAAAGAATTGTTGGTTTTTAGGCTCATTAGCAATACTCAGGTAAGCAGGCATCTGGATGTATGTTGAGGATGATTCATTTTGCTTTGGTATACTTGCAATAGAGCAAAAGTCCTTTGGGTGAGATTGAGATCTCCAGGGAATGGTAGGGACCCCAATGTGGGTATCTGATCCTTCATTCTTTGTATCTTTTGATGGCTCTGGATTCTTGGCAAGCAGAGAAAAACAGGATACCTGCTTCTCTTCAACAAACTTAGTTTCCATTCCAATGAATTTCATCCATTAGATTCTGGCAGCTTGAATTGTCTTTATTCCTGGTTGGCTAGGTACTTATAATTATCCATATTATATAGTATCACCATTAGCAAATTCTGGATCTCCTTACACAATGCAAACAAGTTCTTTCTTTCTCTGAAATTAAAAATCATACATTTAGTTTCTTTTTAAGGTTATTATAGTTTTAAAAGTAACAATTATTATTTATAATTCAAAATTAATTGTAATAAAGGTTATAATTAATTATAAAGGACCGCTTTTCTGTATAATTTGAAGCAGGTAAGAGCTACTAATTATGTCACTCAAGAATTGGATTCTAGCTTTATAATATGGACATGGACCTTCTGACTTTGACCTTCTTCTACAAGGCCATGTACTTGACTTCATTTCTCACCAATAGTTTCTCTGTATCTAAAATCAACAAGTTACACAGCAAACCCTAATCTTGACGCTCTTATCAAAATTCCATTCTATAAGTATTTAATAAACAGGCTGTTGTGTATCTACTCTGTGCCTTATATAGACATAGACTACACAGCCAAGAAATGAGATGTGTTCTGACCTGTACTTTGGCTACAATAGAGAGCAGCCTGTCCCAGCAAAACAGT
This sequence comes from Monodelphis domestica, assembly GCF_027887165.1. Classification (NCBI taxonomy): domain Eukaryota; kingdom Metazoa; phylum Chordata; class Mammalia; order Didelphimorphia; family Didelphidae; genus Monodelphis; species Monodelphis domestica. The sequence continues at coordinate 306,495,312 of NC_077230.1, forward strand.
GACCATTCTTCACCCCAACAGTAAATCTGGAGTTATGTTTTTTATGTGGGAAAATTATGATCACCTAGAATTTTACCTTTAACTTTAACCCACATTGACATTATGTTGGCTGCTAAGTTCATAAAAAATGCTAGGACTTCAAGCAAGATGGCTGAATGAGTGGTCATGTCTAAGCCCAGATTCCCTTTATCACTTCAAAACAGCAAGAAATATGCTATATAAAGGAATAATATCAAAACGAAGGGAAAGCTAAAAATAACTAGTTAAAAGGAACCTTGCAGAACCTTGCAGAAAACCAGTAGATGCTTTTGAAAGAAATGAACACAGAGATGCCAAAATAATAATAGCTGGCATTTTATATAGCCCATGAAAGTTTGCCAAGTTCTTTATAAGCATTATCTCATGTTATTCTCATGACAACTTGGGAGGTAGATACTATTATTATCCCCATCTTATAGAAATGGGGTCTGACACAGATGGGGGATAAGTAAAGTGCCAAGGGTCACACAATTAATAAATTTCAAAGTTCAGATTTGAACTGAGTTTTTAAATAATTCCAGACCCAATGTTCTAGCCACAGCATACCTAGATGCATTCTTTTTAAGGAATTAATACTACTAGTAAAGGGAAAGCAAGAAAAGATGTTTGTAGGAAAGGAATTATATGATAATAATAACTTGACATACAGAAATGTGAGTGAAAAAAACTGTAAGAACCTCTAGAGTTGATCAGACACTCAATAAAAGAATGAAAGGGAGAAATAAAAATTAAAATTTGGTAGAATTTAGAATTCTTGGAGAATTCAAAATGGCTAACAGTAGTGGAAGGTTTAGGAAGATGGAAAATCTATTAAGGATTTTAAAGTAGTGAATTGCTAATAAGAGAGAATGGTAGAATCCAAACATAAAAATACAAAGCTGGAACGAAAAAATTAAAGTAAAAAGAAAGCTCAATTGAAAGAGAACTTGAAATTTTTACAAACTAACATAGAGGACCTTAAAAACAAAACTCAGTCAGATAATCTAAATATTATAGACCTCCTCAAAAAATCTAATAAAAGAAAAATCTTAACTACAACATTTTGAGAAATTTATAAGAATCCCTCCAAAACACTGGTGACAGAAGCTAAATACAGGTTGGTAGACTCCATAAGACACTTCGAAGGAACATCATGATTTAACTCACTCAGCAATCCCATAGGATTATAGGACTAGAGATGGATGGAAACTCAGAGACTTAAATAAATCAGGAAAATAAGGACCAGAAAGAAAGCATCAGAAGAAGGATAGTTTTTCAAGTTCCAAAACTTCATTATTGAAGAAAGAAATTTCTAAGTGGTCAGGAGTAGATAATTCATGTCTAAATAACTGCTTGAATCACAAAAGACAATTAGAAATGAAAGACAAGGCTAGAATGCAATAGAGTAAAAAAGCAAAAGAAATCAACTTGAAAACCAACATAGCTTGAAAATCTGGGCATATTCCTCCATGAAAAAAATAACATACTTTCAAATCCTTCTTACTAAGAAAACCAAATATGCACAGCCTTTGATGTACTGATTTAGGTATATTACAAATATAACCAAGTCAATATAATGTGAAATTAGTACATGAGAAGTTAATATTTACAGATAAAAAGTAGGATACAAGGCTATTATTTTGAACAATATTCTTATCTACACTGGCCAGAAGGGAATTATTGAAAAAGAGAATAACAATGAAAATTAAAATCATGGGGCCTGCCTATGGTCTTTATGATGTATATTAGAAAGAGAGAAGGTGAAAGAGATAGGAGGGGTGAATTGTTTTAAGCATACAAACTCTAACTAGCTAGTTCTGATATTTTTAAAAAGGAAATATCCAGGGATCTGAGATGGGAAGAGCAGACAGTGGTGTTTTTAAATCAAGGTAGTACCTGGGATGATATTATTTCAAGCAGAATAAAGTATAGGTATCTTATTCTGTCTTTTCATTTGAAAGCAGCATAATGGGATTTTACTAGGAGAAAATAAACCTAGCAACTGTAACCTTGAATGTTAATGGGTTCAATTTGACTGCGAAATGAGAGCAAATTAAAAAATAATAGAAAACATAATCCAAGAATTACTGCACATAAGCATCAAAAACTAAAGTGAGGGGCTGAAATAAAATTTATTCTTTTTCAAGTGAATGCTACTTCCTCAAGAATTGCAATCACCATTTTGTATAAGGCAACATTAAAAAGTTATATGAGAAAGACAATTAGCGGAAGTGCCTAATAATTAAAGCCTTTATAGAGAATAAAATAATATTACTATCAAATCTTTATGCACAAAATGTTATAGCATCTAACTATTCAAAAGAAAAGTTACATGAAATGTGGGAAGATAACAAAACAATACTTGTTTCATTTCCCTAGACCTTAAATTTAGCAGAAGAAAAACTAGATGTGATGCCTTATTGTAAATTTTCAAATTTTAAAGAGTTATCTAAAATAGTACATTTTCATCACACAGCACATTTAAAAATATCAGGTTCTAGAACAAAAATAAATAAATGCAAGGAAATGGAAATTTTAAATGAATCCCTCAAAACCATACTTTTTAAAAATTTTTTGTTTTGTTTCAAGGAGCAGTGATTTCTATCTTAGTCTCAACTGAATTTTTTGCATGTCTCAAGTTTGCCCTTGCTCCCCCTGAGAACTCACCCTAAGGTAAGTCCCAGACCCACCTGTTTTGGACTGAAGGATAGACCTTGAAGTGTTTGGTGATCCAAGTTTGGGTGGGACTAGTGGATATAGTTAAATGTTAGGTACCCTTTTTTGTCTTAGTAGTTTCTCCCATTATATTAAAGTCCTCTCTCAGGTAGCCCAGCCCTTGACTTGACCCTTTCCTTTTGAATTCATTGTAGTAGACCATTTCCTGATACCCTAGCTGCAGGTAACAGCCTCTTTCCTAAGTCTGCTTGTAGATTGTCAATGAATGTTTGCTGTACCTAGTTCCCCCAAAGGTATATAAGACCCCAAGTTCCATTATTCTTTGGAGAATCATCTGATGAGGTGATCCTTCCAGAGTTACTGTCCCCAGATCCCCAAGGTTCCAATTCTGTATAGCATCTTAATGCCTAGCTTTGTGTAGTGGCTGAATATTGGATCTATCTGTTTCTTGATTAAAGACCTGGTTTTTGCTGACTATTTTAGTAGTTCTGTGTTTTTTCCAAGTTAGTTGTTCATTTCCTATATCCTTCTTTCTCTATACTTTCAACTGGAAGCACAGAAAAACAAAAACCCACTATTCCCATAAATGCTTCAGTTTCTTATGTATGTCTTCATGATCCTTAGAGATGCCTTATGGGTTTTCCCCCCCTTCAGTGGGATTTTTTTCCTACATGAATCATTTACTGAGGTTTTAGAGGTTTGACAGGTATCAGGTGTATTTCCTTCTCGATCTTAATACACACCTCAGGAAGAACAGCACACTACCTTATTTGTCATATTAAATCAATATGTGTCACTCTCATCAAGCACCAGGACACATCTCTTTACTTGGTACTGTTGATCCTTACCTCTCAGTTCTTGGCACATAGTAAACAATGGACAGATAGAGGCTTGTTGACTATGAGCTAGAGACTATTCTTGGTACTGAGGAGAGAAAAAGTAAAAAAATAAAGTCACTGCCCTCAAGGAGCTTACATTTTATGGTGATTGGTGAGGAAAAATAAAACACATACAGATAAATAAATGATACATTTTCCAGGGATGGGTGAACACTAATAACCTAAGGCAATAGGAAGGAACTCTTGTAGGAAGTAGTACTTCAGTTGAGATTTTAAGGAAGCTAGGACTCCTAAGAGACAGAGCTAAGGAAGTTCTTCCCTTTTTCTTCTACATTCAACAATCATTTATTAATTACTTAGTATTTGCTGGCATCATGTTATGTGCTAGGGATTCAGAGACAAAAATGAAATAATCGCTGCCCTCAGAGAATTTACCTGAATACATATTAGCAAACAGAAAATATATATGAAATGAATATAAGTAATTTTAGTGGGCACTAGCAACTGAGAGTTCAAGAAAAAACTTATTTGGGAAGTGGCACTTGTATAGAGCTTTGAAGGAAGCTAGAGATTCTAGTATATGGAAGGAAGAAGTGAATGTAAAGAGCCTGAGTCAAAGGCATATAATTGGAAAATTCCATATGCAAGGCACAACAAAGAGAGTTTTTTTTTCCTGCTTTTTAAGGTCCCTATCCTCATTGCTCTACTTTGGTTTTTTTCCCCCCTCATTTTCTTTCAGGGTCTTTCCTTCTATCCTATAGGGATAAACTTCATCATCCCTGATATGCTAGAGAACATAGAGCTATTCCTTCACCCTAAATATCGTCTTCTTTTGCCAAAGAACCAAGTTATATTTAGTGTATGCATACTTGGTGGCCTGTGATAGATGCTCCAACGTGGTCCACTCTGTTTGCTAGAGCAGTTTTGTCATCCTCCACACTTGCTGAAATGGATATCCTCTGTTGCTGGTCTGTCCCTAGTTACCCCTGCTGCCAATTGTAGCAGCAAATGGCTTGTTTGCTCAGCCTCTTCATGTCCTTGTAGACCTGACTGTTCTGCCTCCTCTGTCTGTTAAGACCCTTATTTAGTACCCTGCTGTGCAGTAACAAAGGCTGGTGAGTTTTAAATGAATTGAAGATTAAAAACAAACCTACTGAATTGTACAGCAGGGCACAAGTAATAAACATAATTATTCAGTCCAGCACAAGTCTTTCTTCTTTCTGGAAAGTAACCACAATCTTAAATTTGTAAATCGACTTCTGCTTGGTCAAATATTCCCAGGCATTTACATTTGGTACTGCTTTTGTTATCTGTAACAAAAGCTTTCTCTTAAAAAAACAGGTCAGGCTTAGAAAATACTGCTCAAGGTTTCGTCTTTAAATAAGCCAAGCAACTAAAAGGAAATGTTGATTTTCTACTGGGTAGTCTAACTTGATAATAAGATTTAAAGGCATGGTCATGATGGTTTCTCCCCATAAGTCATGATGTTCTCTACATAATGGACAAAGCCCTACTTGTAGAACACTAGAACATGACAGAGAATTGTGGAGAAGCCTATATCTTACATTCCCTGGAAGAAGGGGAAAAAAAAAGAACCTGAGGTGCAAAAATTTAGAGCTGTTTAACACAACCATAATTTCTATTTGGAAAAAAAAATGGATGCAAGCTGCTAGACTATTGGAAAATGTATGCTTTACATATTGATTTACAGTGGATTGAAGTCTTAGATAATAGGTCATTAGATAAACACAAAATTATATTGTATAGATTATGCCTTTAAAAGGCACTAAAAGCACTTAGTGCTGCTCCATTCTACTAGGTAAATACGATGGATTACTAGAGTTAGTACACATTTCAGTTGATGGATTTTTAATGGCCTTTTGAAAAATTTCTTACATTTCCCTGAGGATTCCTGTGCCCCCCCCTCAACTTCACAAATGGGAAGACAACAAAGGAAATGCATGTATAAAATTCCTGTTTCAATTAGCAATTATGGGCCACCGTCAACTCACAGCATGAAATGAAACCTAAAGCTTTGTTCTTAATCCATTTTATTCTCAATGTATTTGGAATGCTATACACAGGTACAACAGAGAAAGCCTGAGACAGAGACAGAGACTGAAATTATTACTTAACACTTTCTCAGCAGACACAGCACTCTACTCAACCTATGAAAATATGCCCTTGGGGAGTTTGCATACCAGAAATGGAAGTCAACAAATCTAACCCAATTCTAAGATTGGTTTTTGTGCCAGTATGAAGTGGACCATTGGGGTCAAAGATTGAGGTGACCTTCCTAGTGGGAATAAGTAGTATACTTTAAACTGTGGCTTAGTTATCTAAAATTCTGGAGGGTAGATCCAGTTAAATGAAACTGATGATGGCAGGAGTTCCTGAGCCCAAAAGGAATTCTGGGAAAGCTTGGGGAAAGAGGATCAGTCTCCCCATAGCAGGGCTTAGTTAGGACAACTGAAATTCTCCATATCTAGCTCAATCACTGCTCCACTACTTACCCAGGACCAGATTCCTGATTTATAAATCTTGGACCTTATCTTCTACTAACCTGCCTGGATTTGTGGTTGTGGTGTTATTTCTGACCCTTGTTTGGAGGACATTTCTTTCTTTCACCTATTCATTTTCATGATTGGGAACTCCAGCCTCTGATCTTGGCCTCTGCTCCTAATAGGACTATTGCCTGAGCTCTGCCTTCTCATACCTACAATTCTGTCCCTACCCTTGTCGCACAGCCTACCCTGGAATGTCCCAGTTCAAATCTCTTCCATGACCGAAAGCTGTGATGAGTCCCATTGAACTGAGGAGGCAATGCTTTTACCCCAGGCAAAACAGGAAGAATAGAACAGTGCCCACAGTTTAGCATTCAAATAATCTCTAATTACTTTATGTTTATTAACATTATCCCCTAACTAGATTACAAAATTCTTAAGGCAGAGTTCATGTTTATAATTTTAAATGATGAATAATAATATCTAATGGCTTAAAAGAGCTTATACTGATATTATATATTTATAGTTGTAGCTTGGTTTTTACATATGTTATATAATTTGATCCTTCTTTACCACAACACTGTTAAGTAGATACAAACATAATCCCTTCACTGAAGATCAGAAAGTGACTTGCTTGTTATTAAGGAGCTAGTTAGTAGAACTGCCAAAATTTAAACCCAATCTTCTTACTCCAAATTTAGTGCTCTTTCACCAAAGATTAAAAAATGAGGGAGCTAAAATTTAGCCAACATAGTCAAAACTAACCTGAATAAGTTCATTTAGTTCAAAAAAGGGAGTCAAGTGACCTTGATCACTGGCTATCTATAGGAGAGTGAAATTATGGATTTATTTATTTATTTATTAATATGTTATGGAATTTCAGTTCTTAACTTTGGTAATCTATTACCCAGACAGTTTTGAACATTAGTTTTTGAGCTGACTTCAAAACTATAGGATCATTGGATTCTATATGTGGTTCTGGAAAGGAACTAAGAGACTTTCAAGTCCAATTTTTTCATTTTACAGAGACCCAGAGAATTAAATGTCTTGCACAAGGCTACTTGGGTCATAAGAAGCAGGGAGAAGATTTGAAGCTAGGAACTATGATCTTAAACCCAGTATAAGTCTGCAGCATGTTCTTTTGAATATAGTGATGCCATGATACATGAGCACCTTAAGTCACAAGTAATTTGAGATACGAGCAGTCACGATCTGGATTGATTTTTTGCTTTCAGTCATGAGTGGATATTTGAATCAGGAGCTTCCACCACCCTCCACTAGATAGCCTGCTGAACATTCAGTTTCACAAGTTACTTGAGGCTTTCTTGTTTAGTTCAGTGTTTATCTATCCAAATGAACATCTGTATTGAATTGCTTTTGCTTTCTTCTTTATTTTTGCCTTTATTATTATTTTTTTGAGCAAATTACTTAACTTTTAATCATGGGACCTGATGAAGAAGGAATTGAAAGAATTACAGCAGCAGCAGCAGCATAGGGAGGTTTTGCAGGAAATTAGTGGGGAGGAGCTCAAGGTGGATGAGATAATCAGTACAAGGGAGTTTAAAGAAATGTGGATTTGGGAAAAAATTAAACAGTTTATTGAAAAGATACACCCAGAAAAAGTTGCAACAGGTCATGTGTTGGAGCTGTGTAATGACACTTGTTTCACAAATTATTAAAACATTCTGAAAGGATGGAAGAATCAAACTTCCACGGAAAGGTTTTTGTTGAAATGGCCTCTAAATGAAATCAAGGAAAGTGTGGCAAAACGGTCAAAATTCAGTGAAGAAAATGGTGATAATTAAGTAAATTAAAAAATAGCAATTAAGTTTAACAATAAAGTTACATATCATAAGTAATGTGTAAGGTCAGTTTTGCACTTAAATGTAGTGTTACATGTGTAGAGAGTAAGCTATCTTAAGAGATAGTGCACGAAATGAAAACCTTCTCCTCCAGCATCTTAGCCTGACTTTGAAGGTAAATAACATTTCATAAGCAAGTTTATTTCTTTACATTCTTTCTTATTATTTATAAATATATTTATTTGTTATTTACAAAGTACATTTTCACATTTAAAAGCATGTTAAAAAACTCATGTTTTTTTTTTGTTTGTTTGTTTGTTTTGGCTGGAATGGATTAATTGCATTTCCATTCATTTAAATGGGGAAATTCGATTTGACACATGAGCAAATTGAATTATAAGGTTAGCCATGGAATGAATTAAACTCGTGTGTTAAGGTACCACTGTACTCTGGTGGAACAAATCTTTGTTTTTGGACTTGAATTTTAAAAAATAAAACAAACAACAACTTTGATGAATAAAGGGGTAGACAAGGTGGTAATGCTATTTTTGGTCCAAAATTATTTAATAGAAAAGACACCATGGATCAAAGAACATAAATCAATAACTTTTAAAAGAAGAAATTAAAAATATCAATAACTATGTGGAAGATAGTTATCAAATACAAATCATGACAGTTCTGAGATTTCACTTCATACCTTTTAAATTGATAATGTTGGTAGTTTGAGAACTAGAAGAGATTATTGTGACCATTGATGTGAAAAGGTAGAAATAGTATTATAGGGGACATGACAATATAGACACACTAATGTAATAGTGTTGATGAAGCTATGAATTGATCTGGAAAAGTCTGGAATTATACATGAAAATCAACTTAACTATATACCATTATAAGCTCTTACTATTATGTAAATATATATATATATATACATACATATATATATGTATCCCAAGGTTGTCAGAAAGATACCTTGATATGACACAAAAACTTATTCATTCCAGCTCTTTTTGGGTACCAACAAGACAGAAACAAAGTAAATGCTCATCATTTGGGAAATGGCTAACAAACTGTGACATATAAATGCAATATAATATTGTAATGTTGGAATCTGAAGAATTTAGAGCAACATTGGAATATTTGCATAATACATTGCAAAGCAAATTAAGCAAATCCAGGAAAATAATAAACACAATGTCTATAATAATATGAACAAAAAACAACATTAATGAACAATTGAATGCCAGTTCAAGATAATTCCTAACTGATCCTTGATCTAGAGAACAGATAATAAGATACTCCCATCTTTAGTAGAGTGGTGGAGAACTTCAGGTATGGAATGTGACATATGCTGTAAAATTAGTAGAAAATGCATTTTTTGTTTTGGCTGAATTATTTTTCTTTGTTATAAGAAATGCTTCAATGGTGGAATAATATGTTGATAAATGACTAATACAAAAACAAGGTGTACATAAAAAACCAACTTTAGCAAAAAAGAAAATACAATAGGAACTGGTGCACTAGCATGATAAACAATGCCTTCCCTGGGCCACATGTTACTCTGTGTTATATAGATATTTTCCAATGATTCAATAATGTATATTGAGATTAATGTTTTGATTTTGTGGGATGAATTCTGCATGAACATCCACTGATGTCAAAGAAGTATTAACTGTTTTGTCACATGTCATATTTCATGCCTTCTCAGACTTTAGAAAGGAATAGAGAGTTAGGAACTGAAAATATAAAAACAAAAAATTCATTTTTGCAAACCCATTTCATATATATACTTTTTGGGGTTACAATGATCTTGAATCTATCTTCTTTAGATGTTAGATTGTTTCAGGGTCATGATAGAAATACCTTATTTCATATCTTACTATTCACCTCACAAATACATTTTTCCAATTTACTTTGAAAGATCAGAATAAAGTTCAACATTCTCTTCATAAAAAAGCCCCCACAAAAACATATTTTAGCCTTCCCCCCATGTTAGTCATCTATTTGAGCAAATCACAAGTCTGATTTTTTCTACAGCTTTGACTGATTGGATTATTAGTAATTATATCAATACATGACTTTTATAATTTCCTTAGACCTGTGATTAAATTTAACAATTCCCTGATTATAACAATGAAAATATGTAACTCTTCCATGATTGTAAAGATTAAATTGTAACCCCTGTCTATTTTTAGAACATGGCACTTAAAAGTTAAGCATGGAGATCTAAACATTTTTAGTTTTAGTAACCAAAGGTACAAACAGCCCACTTCACACATTGAGTGGGGAAGGTCTGTGACCCACATGTGTGATAGTGGATGACAAATCAGAATTGACTGATTGCCTTCTGGGCAGTCCTGGAGCAGAGCGTCAACTGTGATTGGTAGATGTAGAATTAGGGGAAGGCACAGTAAGTGACACAAGAGAAAATGTCTTTAAAAGGAGCTGTTACTTCCTGTGAGAATTCAATTCTTTATGCTTTTGAGTTGAGGCTGGTGAAGAGGGGGTAGAAGGAGCTCCTGACTGGACCTGAGACCCTGTTTTCCTGGTGAGGCTGATGAAGAATTTGCTGACTGGACTGGCACATGGTGAGTGGAAGGCTGATTATTAACTGCTGATTTTTCTTTTAAGACTGGCCTCAGGAAGGACCTACTCTTAAGAGAGGCTTCCTGGGTCCTCAGCTTTTGCTGAGGCTGGCTGAAACTAATTCTCCCTGCCCAGAGGGGCCAGGAATAAATTACTTAGTGCTCAGGCTAGATATCTTACCTTATCCTCTCTCTGATTACTTACTTTATTCTTTCTACATTTTGTAAATAAATTGTAAATAAAATTTCTTTGGAATTAATTAAATTCCTAGCAACCACACTCTTAAGTAATCAAGTCTAACCCTTTAAAAATCAACCTCATTTCCCCCTTACAGACCTCTTGTCATTCTGAGTTTTTTTTTTATATAAAATCAGGTTAGATGAGATTGATTTATTTCTAACTTCCCTTTCCATCTTTCTTTGAAAATCTTCATGCTCTTGATATTTTTTCATTCTTATAGCTTGTTTAAATGTATTGAGCATCTCACTGATGCGTTTCTTAACTTTTCTGTGAAATTTGATATCAGATCCTTGCTTTAAATGTTTAATACTCATTAATTTTTCCACCTGCATAAAACTCTATATGTTTATCACAACTGCTTTTTTTTGGCTGATATATTCTTAGTACTTTTACTTCCCTGTTTCTATAGGCAAATTTTTTCATTGCTTACTAGTCCTAGCCCATGTATACCTTCATAGCTCCAACAGCTCTAGATATGTAGAAACCATTTGGGAAATTTTTGCCAAATGACATATATATCTATATATACACATATATATATATATATATATGTATATTATATATATATAAAACATTGTAGTTATAAACATATATTACATTTTGAGCTAAATAAGACCATCTGCTTCAGACATTATTACCTTATAAAGACATGGTCTAAGGAATTAATTTGCTCTGATTGGTATAACAAAGTCAGTTTCAGAGATATAGTATGATTAAAAAGTTAAGATTTTTTTACTTTATCTGAAATAACAAAGTCAGATATTTGAATTATACATATATGTAGGTACATAAACATAAATATATGTATGTATGTATACATATAAGTACATAGTACATTATATATAACATAGAAATATAATAAAATATTTATATATGTAAAACATCAATCTTTTATATACATATATATATATAACACACTCTATATCAGGTACATAACATCAATTATTCTGGCTCTATCCTTTTTATTCCTTTATTTCTAATGATCATTAATAAATCTCCTAAAATATAATATTTTTATTATTGAGATTTAATTTTAGCTTTTATAATTATAGTGTATATATTATGTATTATTTTTGATATGAATATATACAAACATTTTATATATACATATATATATATATATATTTACCCACTTCAATTTCAGACTTTATATTGCCAGTAAGCATATACCTGTCATTATCTTGTATTCTATTCTCGGTTTTGTAGCTAAAGACATGAGAAGGCCATGGTAAATTACATATCATAATAACCTGCTAGCTATAAAAATGGGAGAAAGGTCTCCTTCTCTCTTAAAAGATACAATAGGAGGCAATGTGGTACAATGGAAAGAACGGTAAAGTTGGAATCAAGGGATGTGACTATAAATCCTGTCTCTGACATTTACTGTCTGTTACATTTTTAATGCACCAAAGTTTCCCCCTGAAACTATGATCCATCTTTTAAACACTAATATTCATTTAATAATATTATATGTCTGTGTTTCATGGAATATCACAGTCTCTAAAGAATAACGTCCTAGATGACCGAAAGGGCAATGGTTCTCTTGCACATGGTGAGCAAACAGGACCTCTAAAAAAATTAGGGAGTAAGATAAGATAACCTTCAAAATCCTTTCCAGCTATAGACTCTGTTTTTCTCAATATTAAGCATATGCCATGCATTGTTAAACATTAACTTTTGGACTGGACTTATTTCAGCAAGTAATAAAATACCCCATTAAATCAATCCTTTATTATTTTGAATGTTTATAACTGAATGATTATATCACTGAAGGAATAACAATCCTTTTTTCAAAGTATCCCAGATAAATATTCATTAAAAGATTTGAAAAATATATCAAATCCATATATACATACATACACACACACACACACACACACACACACACATATATATATATATATATACACACATTTAAAAATTAATTATGTCTAGAGTCATGCCCTATATGACCAGAAAGGAGAATATGTTATGTGGCTTAAAAATATGTATATTCAGATTTATATGTTTGTGAAAAGTAAAGACCAAAATCTTAAAGCAAGTAGAATATAAGCAGGAAACAACCCTCCAGGAATGAATTATTAGCCATGGTGTCAGTTTCCTGACTGTGGATTCTAGTAAGCCATTTTGCCTTCTATGGTTTTCCCAGATGTAAATAACAGTGCTTTTTGCACCTGCCTCCACTGCAGTGTGGTAGATTGTGAGATGTTCTTGATGATGCTTAGAAGAAAATAAGCCCCTAATGAAAAATACAGAGATGCACCTTGTTAAGTTCACTAAGGGGATGAGCAGGAATCTCATTTCAGGTTGGACACTGAAATATAGACCATATTGTGAATGCATTTGTCTAAACTTTGCTGCCGGTTTCTCCAGAAATCCTTGAAATCCCTTTACTTTTCTGATAACATTTACACTTTACACTAAGTTGATGTCCTGGTTTGACTAGAACCAGCCCAGTTGGGTTTTCCCCCCAACTTATATCAAGTGGATAGTCATTCTAAGAAATGTTCCTGGGAGCAAAGGCTTTTTACTCCAGGAACCATGTAGGTAACCTGAAGGTTTATCTATTGCCATCTTTAAAGTAAAAATAAGCTAATGATAGAATGGTTTACCAAGAGACTCCCAGTTCTTAGAAGTTTGTCAGAAGTTTATTAATTCATACCTCTTTGTCAGGAGCTCAGAGGACTCTTCTCAAACCCCAAGTGTTTAAGATGTTTCATGAGGGAAATAAATATTCAGGGAATATTATTTTACTTAAGGTGCCCACTCCGTGACCAGCATTTTCCACTGTCCAGATCTTTTAAGCCATCATGGCCCTGGAGTCTAGCCTGAGTCTAGTATTTACCTAAGCAGAGTCGATTCCATTTATCTTCTTGTACCTTCCTCTCTTGTCCCCTGACCCCAACACCTTTTCCCTCAGTGGCTGCTAGAAAAATGAAGTCACCTTGTGTACATATAGAGGATATGATGCTAATTCCCTGTATCAGAGTGGGGACCATATTATACCCAAGACACAAAGCAGTTTTGTATGATTTGTGAATTTCCCATAAGAAAAGTGATTTTAAAAATTCAAAAGTAAACAAAACATAAATAATGTCATATGGAGGACTTTGGTTTCATTCTCTCCTGAGAAACTTTGTCCCCAGCTTAGACTATTTGTAATATCTCTATCAGACTGAAGGTATGTCCAAACTAGGCCAAGGATCAGGAGGATTGTAAAAGAAAGACAGAATGGAGGACAAAAATCTAAGTGGTAAATAATCGAAAGCCCATTTTCCCATTTTCATGCCAATTCACCTTGTTTAACAAATAGAGACTCTGGTGCCAGCCTAAAACATCTGTTGTGCTTTTAAAGTAGCTTGGCAATGACTTGACCTAAACTTTTACTTATATAATGTAAACAGAGCTCTGGCTAATAAGAAATTAGATGCTGCTAAGGGAGGAGAGTCATGTTTTTCTTCCCAAACAAACGTAACTTGTTTGAAGATACATTTGGTATAAATGTTTCATAAAACTCATAGGTACACTGACAGATTATCCACTAATTTTCTTCAAACAAAGAAACTAAATTTAAAGATATTTTTACTGCTCACAAAATCATAACAGCTAGAAGAGCAAGTTAGAGATCATCTAGTTCAGCCTTGAGGAAATTATCAAAACACCAAGAAAAAAAAAGTAAATTGTAATACATAATGGACTAGTAACATAAATCTTTCTATATTGTTATTAATGTATATAGATTTCTTTTACTTATTATATAAAAGGAGACTAGTCCCCAATGATTAATTAATTCTATTTCTTTGAATCATATTTTATTTAAATAAGAAATTATTTTAAAACGTGTACATCTTTAAGTGCAAATTTATTTTAGAAATTAATTTTGGCCTCAGACACTTCCTAGCTGTATGACCCTGGGCAAGTCACTTAACCCCTACTGCCTAGCCCTTACTACTCTTCTGCCTCAGAACCAAAACACAGAACCAATACAGTATTGATTCCGAGTTGGAGGGTAAGGTTTTTCAAAAATAAAAAAAAAGTAATGTTTTTCTTTTGATAATAAAGAATGCTTAGGTTATTATTTACATGACTTGATAAAAATGTATTTGTTGTAATTTACCTTTTAATGTTTTATATGGAGACGGTAGTAGACTTACACTTATTGCATGGTAGCATTAAGTTTTAAAGATCTGATCTGCTTCTAATGATAGTTTTTCTTAATACTGTCTTCACTATTAATCGACACTAACTGAAGTGAACAATTTAAAGCAGTAAAAGGGATGATAATCTAGGATGAAATAGCCTACACAGCTTGCAAAATACTGCTCCCTAAATCTTTGTCTTTGCTTCCCCCAAACCAGCCTGTTTCAAAGGTACCTTGTTCTGGACTCAATGGCTGGACACTAGAAATATTTCTTTGGTAGCATAAGGCACTGTCCTATTAAGTAATAAGCAATCTGCTGCAAAGGGCAGAAAATGAATTTTTGCATAAAGAAAGAGAAATATGTTAACTGGGAAGAGATGGAAAGTAATGAGCCTTTCACAGGCAAACAGAATAGTTGTTGAAAGGGGAAAGAAAGGAACTTTTGCTTAATAAAAACTGCTAAAATATATGTGCAAAGAAATGCTCTCTCTTCTCTCCCTGAAAAACAACAACAACAACAACAACAACAACAACAACAACAACAACAACAACAACAACAACAACAACAACAACCATGAATTAATGTTTGCCAAAACGGGAATAAATTGAACTGTAGCCTAAGTAAAAAATGGTTACGTCATCATATAAAAGATATAAGGTGATTTATATGTAAACAGGTTAGTATTTGGCCAGCTGTAGGAAAAGAACTTTATTTAAAAAGAAAGCCTAAAATGTAAATGTGAAAAAACAAAGTTTTTAGGTACATTGACTGGGAACACCGTTTTGAAGAGTGTGGAAGAACTGGAAGGGTTGCTGAGGATATAATCCCTGAAATTATTGAATGCAACTATTTTTAAGACTTAAGAGTTAATATTCACAAAATGATGAATCAAAAAGTTCCTTAGAAACAATGGGATGAATCAAAAGGATTGGTGATTTCATAAGGGAGCTTTCATGAATTTTTATCTCAGATAGCAATGGTGATTTGAGGAATCCCATGAGAAATCCCAAACTGTTGGAGTTTTGTGAAGAAACCAGTATCTGGAGCAGTCAAGCTCACTTGCAGAAAGCATCCACTATTCCACTATTATCCTTGCCCTTCAGTCAATCAACAAACATTTCTTGTGTTTTCTATGTGCCAGGCACTGTGCTAAGACTACAAAAGACAAAAACTGTCCTTGTCCTGGAAGCCTTTCAGAAATAACTGTTGGTCTCTGCTGACATCCCTGGAATGAAAGGGAATAACAGGGAAAGGCAGTTTTGGGAGCAACTTTACTGTATAGGAAGAGATGTTGAAATTAATTACAGACAGTTCTTACTTAAGTAAATTCTTGTTTTGCCTAAGTGGACCATTCTGCAGACCTCTAGGTAAAGCTATTTTTACTTAATGATAATTTGCCTCTATCCATATAACAAAGGCATATCCTAAATAATGTCATTATACAAATCATAAAATGTACTAAAATGCAAGCATATTACATACTATATCGTGATAAGAAGCAGAATTTGAAGTTAATGATAAAATACGCAAGGACAATACAGCAAAGTTAACATGGGTGTGCATTATGTTGCTCTTTCCCTACTCTCTGTGCCTAGTCTTTATCATTGGTGGTTGACTACACAACTTTTTTTTTTAATGAAGTGGTCAAGAAATATTTGGACAGTGGCTCTCTTTTTTTCTATATATCTGGTGGTAACAAGAAATGTTATCCTCTACTAGTTTTTGAACTTTTAAAAACTTTAAGTATTCATCTTCTCAATACAAGAAAAAATTTCACTAAAATAATTAAATGCTTATGGCACCTGTTTTGTTGTGAACCCTTTTGGTTTGTCCATGGGTTCCAAAGCTTCTCCTTCTCCTGAAATCTTTGCCTCTATCAGCTCAGTCCTGTTCTCATATGACCACTTGCAATTAATTTCTCCACATATTCTTGTCTACTTTCTAGCTCTAATTCTCATGCTAATTTTACAATTTTGTTAATCACTTCTTCAAAAGTTTCATCTTTGTCAAATCCACAAAAATCAGGAACCAACTTGGGACAGACATTTTTTCCAAATTCTCTTCATACATTCTTCTATTACATCTTCCCATGCCTTTTAGAATTCTTTATGTAAAGTTAAATTCGCATATATGAATTAATGTAAAGTGAGAACTCTCAGCAGATAATGCAGAAGCCTGATGAGTGGAGAGCTGGCTATGCTTTTCTACATTACATCAAGATAACCAGTTTGATGAGCTTTGCAGTGCATTTCTCTGGCTTAAAGGGGATTGCTAGCCAGTTCAATAGTATAATGACTTTTAGTATCTTTTTTAGGGGATATAGAAAATTAAAAGAACTGTTAATAATTCCTTAAGGGCAGAATCAAAGAGGATCTGTCCAGCAGGAGAGCAATGAAGATTAGAAGAAGAATGGTCAGCAGAAATGTGTAAATGTTCCTTGACTAGATCAGTGCACTCCAAAGTTGTGAGTTATCCCAACTATAAGAGTTTTCCTCACTCATTTGTTTTCCTATCAAGCTTTTTTTAAATGTGTGCCCTACATTCTACCCTACAGATACTGAGTATATTGGTGAAAGAGTATTTCTGAAATGACTGATGCATTCATTATTATTTCATTTGCCTTATATGAGTACCCGTGACATTATGGTTTATGTTTCTACTTTATTAGTTAAGTAAATGGTTTTGTTTAAGGTCTAATGATTATTGTGAGGTTTTGTGCAATTGAGAAATCACACCGCTGGCAATTTAAGAATAAATCTATTAAGTTAGGGTAGTATATTCCCCTACCACAGTGTTAACTTAGGACCCTGAGAGAGTTCGAAGATAGCCTATAGTTGCAGTGGTCCTTCTCTGGGAACTGAAATTTGCTAGTGTAAGAGAAGACTAAATTGAATGATCTAGCCCAGAGACTGTGAGGAATCCCCATTAGAAACATGCCACACAAGTATTATAATAGCAAATCCAAACCAAATACACTCTTGCTTTTAAATGAATGAAAAAGTCAAGGTAAGTCAGGAGATTTGGAAGAATATATTCAGAATAATATTACTTTCACTTGATTGGTAAGGTAAATTATTTTTCAACTTGATTAATTTCCATAAGCAAAACAGTTGGTAGATTAAACAAAAGATCCCTTACATGTGTTTAACAGAACAAAAAAATATAACTAAGAGCTTTGTAATGATAAGCACTTTAATTTGTATGCAGTCTAAAAATTCTTTGCCAATAGAAATTTGTAGAAGATTCCCTGGGGACTGTGGGATGCTGAGGGAAGAAGAAAGCAGTATAAAGAAAGGAAAGAGAGAATGTATAAAGGATATAGAAAGGTGGAGGGCAGTGGGTAAGCAAACAGAAACCAAAAAAAACCTAAGCACATCAGTCATTTTATGTAAAATTAGGGAGCTGGATAAGATGATTTCCCAAATCTCTTCCAGCTATAAAGCTATAGCCTTTAGAAAGGCAAGGACTCTCCCTTTATACAATTTTCAGTAAAAATTATCTATTGATAGGGATATATACATATTTATCAGTATAAGATGCAATTGTTAATCATTTTGCATATGATGCTATTAATAAAGATGACAGAAACATAGGATAGAAACTTAGAGCAGAAGGGATCTCAGGAGTTCGACTCCTTCATTTATAACATGAGGAAGCAAACCAGAGGCTAAAAGGCTTTGCTTCATCACCATGTAGTAGGAGAGTTCAGAATAAGAAGCCAGGTCTCTTGAATGCCAGTCCAGTATTCTTTTCATTTTCTTTTTGATTCTTTTCTGGATTGGTATACTTCTAATATCCTTTCTCTGTATGCTCCAAATCAAATAATGAGCTCCTACTAACTTATTCCTTTTTTGTCCCTTTCCCCTAATTTCAGAGTTAGGAGAAGAAAGGGGAACTGGAACAATCAATCAATTAACAAACATTTCTTGAGCACCTACTGTGTGCCAGCCACTATGATAGGTAATGGAGGATACAAATACGTGACATAGTCCCTACCCCCAAGAGGCTTATATTCTTCTAGGAGGATTCATATATCTACTCACATAACTGGCACCTTGGCTCACCTAGATGATTCTAATTGTCTCTTAATTGGTCTCCCTGCCTCAAGTATTTTACCACTACAGTCCATCCTATATATTGCTGCCAAAGTAATTTTCCTTAAATTTAGATCTGACCATTTTACTCCCTTCATTAACTTTAATGGTTCCCTATTTCCTCTTGGATAAAGTATAAATTTCTCTGGTTAGCTTTGAAAAGCCCTTTACAACCTGATTCCAACCTATCTTTCTAGCCTCATTGGACATAGTCATCCATTCACTACAATGGGCTCCTGACAATTTTTTTTTCCTTTCTGTTGCTCACATTATCTTCTGCTTCCTTTCTGTATGCTTTTGTGTTGGCCATACTTTATGCCTGGAATATACTCCTCCCTCCCTTAGCTTATAGAATTCCTCTCCTCTTTCTGTCCTATAAAATCCCTTTCTTCTACATGAAGCCTTTCCTAATTCTTCCTAAATGTGCATACCTTTGCTCCCCAATTACATTGTATTTAGCTACTTGGATTTGTTCTCTTAATATTTATTCTGTATATACCTGTATTTGTACACATTGTCTATTCCATTAGAATGTAAACTCTGCATGTAGTGATTTTTTTCATTCTTTTGACTTGATGACTATAGAAACAAGTAAAAGTCTTCAAAGGGAGTAGTAGATGTGTGAGACTTGAAAGAATGTTCCAAAAGGCAAAGAAGAGAAGAGAAGGGAGAACACTTTAGGGAAGGGTGATAGTCTGTACAATGACAGAAATGAGAGAAAAAATTTCATGTACAGGGAAGAGCAAATATGCTGATTTAACAGTAGAGGGTTATTTATAAAGCTCAACAAATTAATAGCAACACTCACCTGGAATAATAATAGGTCATGAATATCAAGAAAAATAATGAAAAATAATAAGAATGAAAGGGGTCTAGAAGTACCAGGGCTCAAATTATTTTACAAAACAACAATTGTCACTACTGTTGATTAGTCAAAAAATATAAGTTATACATTAAAACAGATTAAATAGAAACTATTGAACATAGTATCATAATATTTGATAAACCTAAGTACATCAACTAGTGGTTTAATTGCAGACTAGAATAAATTAGGTTTAGTATACTTCTTCACACCATATATCACAATGAGGCCAAAATAGATACATGATTTACTGTAAATATAAGAGGTAGGATCAGTGAATTAGAGTAGAAGGGAAGCAGATAGCTTTCAAAGCAATGGATAGTGAAGGTATTAATGATCAAACAAGAGATAAAAAGAATCATAAATAGTAAAATGTACATTTTTGATTATATGAAATTGAAAAGCTTTTGCATAAAAAATTAAAACAGTTTAAGTTAGAATGAAGTTAACTAAGAAAAATATTTATAACATATTTATTTGATAAAGAACTGATTTCTAAGCTATCACGGAAATTGATCTTGGAACTTATAGAGAGCCATTGGGAACTTTAAGATTAGTTTGACAGCTTAGTGGAAGATAGACAGGAATGAAGAGAGGTTTGGGCAGATCAACTAGCTGTCTAGTTCAATAATCTAGGCATGAGATAATAATGTCTTGGAGCAGGATAGTGACAGTATCAGAGAAGAGAAACCTCGATGGGAAATTTAAGGTGGAAATAAAAGATTTGGAAGGGTTGCTATAGGGAGTAGAATATTGAGTTAGGGTTGACAAAGGATTGCCTTGTATCAGTGAGGGCCCAGTTTAGATTATGCAATATAATATTAGAGTAGACTCTCTCAACATGGTTTCAGGATTTTCTCTTGATTTTTTTTTGGCAGTGTGTGGTAGGAGCAAAGTTAATAGATGAAAGGAGTAATCCAAGGCTGAGATTTGGCAAGAAAGAAAGGGGCAAGGACTGGAGAGAAGAAGACTGCATATAGATTTATTCATTCTCCAAAGGGTCAGGATAGGGATGAAAAAATAGCCAGTGCATCAAGGATGGTCTGGAAAGGAATTTAAGGGCACATTGGGGATGGAGAACAATGTTTGGAATCACAAGGCAAAGGGAGAGGTGGAATGACAATGAGTTTTGAATAGATATTAGACCTAGAATGTTTCTAAATATGGAAATGAAGAATTTATCATTATTAGCAAGATCAAGAACATAATCTTATTGATGGATAGCTGAGATGAATGAGGTCATAGGAAATGAGTAAGTTGAGGAACTAGATAAACAGGATGTTTCATGAAGTATCAATAGGCATCATGATACCCCTCAGTATGTAGGCAGGATTTGGGGAGGAGAGAAAAATTGTGAGCTAGACTTTAACTTCAAGAGGAAAGAAAGGGAGTATTTTGAAGATTAGGACATAACAGCTATCAGAATTTTGATTAGGTTGTAAATATATACTGAGTGAACATCAGAGGAAGTGAGGGTTACTAAGAGAAGGTAAAAAAGACACTGTCATGCCAAGGAGATCCTGGCAGAGACAATGGAGCTCAAGGAATAGTCTAACTTTCATCTCCCTTGACCAGTGAGTTAGGGGGTAGGAGTTAAAATGCAAGGAGTGTTGGAAAAGGTGGTCAGGAAAGTTGTGTGTTAAGGAGGGATCCAGGACTTAATAAGAGTCAGGAGACATATAAAGTGAAAAGTAAAAGATTTAAGATGAAAGCAAATTTATTACCCACAAAAGAAGCTTTAGAGTGGGACTATGAAGCTTATATATATATATATATGGGAGAGGTTTGTTTTGTTTTAAGAGGGATGGAAAATAAGAGAATGGACAATGAAGGAATAAAATGGTTTGAATGACAGTAGGGTGTTCAGAATTATTGGAATGGTGAAAGTATTACTGGGTATATTGTTCATCATTAAGGAATGAATTCAAGTAGATTATCAACATCCCTAAGAATTTACCTTTAAGGTAGAGTTCTCTCTGGGTAGGAAACCAGGTAGGGGACAAGTAGGAGAATGGAATGGTGTTTTTCTTCCCCTGAAGGTAGGAAGAGGCTAGACCAGGAGAGCAGTGTAGTGTGAGTCTCTTATCTTCCATCTTGGAATTAATAGTGTGTATTGGTTCTAAGGTAGAAGAATGGTAAGAAGTAGGGAATGGAGGTTAAATGACTTGCCCAGAGTCACACAGCTACAAAGGCCAGATTTTAACCCAGTGGCTTAGCTTTCAATTCACTCAGTCACCTGGCTGTCTCCTTGACTAAGGTTATTTGTTAAAAAACAGGGCTTCTTTTTGTGAAGGGAGGTGGAAGGGAGTTGTGAGGTGCAGTTTGTGGACAAAGATAGTGACGCAAAAAACAAAACAAAACAAGAAGAGAATCGATGAAACATTAAAAAATATACCACAGGAAGTTCAGAAGGGGCCCCAGAGAATCAGGGCAATTTTGTTACTATTGTTTAAATATAATATATACACAACAAATTATACACAATAAAAGTTCACATATCCATATATAATCCTTTACTATTCTTTGTATATTGAAATGTTCATGTTTATTTATATTTGATGAGTTTATGATAAAAAATTTAGGAGAGAAGAAGCCAGATTATTATGGACTTTAAAAAATGTCAAACATAAGAGCATCTATTTTATATTGAAGGCATTTAGGAGTCACTGAAACTTAAGGGATTTTTGTAATATTTTTTAAAATGATCATTTCAATAGAGAAGAGGTGTGAGGTTAAGAATTCAGTTTAAGAAGAGTTTTGAAAGAATCAATATAAGAGGTAGTGAGGGTCTGAACAAAGATAAGAATAGAGAAAGGGGGATAGACTGAAGTGGGATTAAGGAAGTAGGATCAACTAAAATAGAATCAAACTATTTGAAGTTTGATACTAGAGCTTGGCAATATTGAAATTGTATAGGTTTGTCATGATATAGTATACACAAAATAATGACCAGAGAGTCAAAACTATAATGTTGGGAAATAAATGAGGAGACTGGGAAGAAGAAACAATGAAAGAAGGAAAGAGAAAAGGTTAATCAGAAGGAGAGGAAAGACTAGGGTTTATGGACATCGAGAAAAGAAAGCTATTTTTTTTAAGAATGGGTTGTTTCAAATTTGACCTCAGATGCTTTCTAGCTGAGGGACTCTAGGTGAATCACTTAACCCTGATTTCTTAGCTCTTGCTTTTCCTGTCTTAGAATTGATATGAAAACAGAAGGCAGGGTTTAAAAAAAAAGAATGAGTTGTTCTCTTACAAATGGGAGAAAGGATAAAGATTAAAATGAATAACTGTTAGTAATTAGAAGGTTACTGCTTTCCTGTAATCAGAATGTTTAAAAACACTGGAGATTCTATTAGGAAAGTAAGAAATAAACAGAAATAAAGTCAATTGTAAGAGAACAGAATTTTACTATTCAAAGACCTTATACATCTATGTTCAATTCCGAATCCTTAGTGAAAAAACAAGACATTTGAAAAAGATTCAGAGGAAAGTCACAAAGATGTTTATGTCAATACATCAGATACTTGTGATTTCTTAGGTAAAATATTGACCCAGATCATAACTTAGTAGATAAATATTGGATAGTTGCCTGGGGAATCAGAGTGGTTAAATGACTTACTGATTGTTAGATAGTGTATAAGTTTCCAACACAGAACTTAATAGCTAATCTAACATTTATATAGTGCCTTAAAAGTTTGAAAAGTGCTTTGCATATATAGCCCTATAGCAATCCTGCATGGTAAGTGCTATTATTATTCCCAAAATGAAGTAGAGAGAAGTTAAGTGATTCATCAGAGTCATATAGTTAATGTCTGAGACTGGATTTGGTCTCAGATTTTCTGACTCCATGAAAAGCTTCCAACTACTACACCTACTAGCTGTCATATTTAAATGTAGGTCTTCCAGATTTCAAGTCTACCAAGTCAAGCCAGTATATCATGTATGATTAAGGGTTAAATAAGAGTGTCTATAAGGAAATGTTTAAAACTGACTCCAGTGTGGGGTGAAAATATGTTTATATTTAAACACAGCCACCAATTTAAAGTTTAATCTATTATTTTTGGTGATGATTTTGTGATAAATGTTTTATCATCCAACTCTGCTATTGTTATTCTGTTGATATGATTAGTCATATCTGGAGCTGATCATTTTCACCAGGTAAACAAAGTTTTTGAGGAAATGTCACACATAGTATAGTTATTGGATAGATCCTAACGGCCAAATGAGCTTCAGCTCCTCCAAAGATAGGGCAAAGCAATGTAGCATGAGCAGTTCCATTTAGATATAAGGCAATAAAAATGTCCTGAGAGCCAATATTACCAAATACTAGAATTGCTCACTAATGGATATTGTGGCTATGAAATTACTCCATGTAGGTCCTTTAACCCAGAATAGAGGGTCATTTGACTTAATGATTTAAGGAAATCAATTGCATGGAAGCACTTGAACGAGATGACCTTTATAAAGTTCTTTCTCATATTAGATTTGGATGATTATGATGATGATGATGATGACGATGACGATGATATTACACAACTAACCCATCATAGTAGAATACAAATAGAAAAGAATCAGGTCTTTTAAAAACATTTTCTATTTAGTTATACATTTTTTAATAAAAATGTCAATTGTTATAGTTTTGTAATCCAATAAAATAAGACATATCAGGTTTTAGAGAGGAAAGAAGAAAATAAAATACCAACACTACTAAGAAGCTAAACACCAGAAAGAAGTAAAGTGCTATTGATGATTAAATGGGCCCAGCTGTAGCATTCAGTATAAGTGAGAAGAGAAAAGAAGAGGGTGAATTGTGAAGAACTAAGAATGGCTTAACTTGGTTCAGGGCCAAGCTGACCCAGATGAATTTGCAAGAGGGAAAGGAATTTACATTTATACAGTGTGCCTACTATGTGCCAGGAACTGTTAGGTGCTTTAAAAAAAAGAGTATCTTATTTAATCCTCACAACATGAAAGTCTATATCAGTATTCCAGCTTAATAGGAATGGAAAATACAAACACATCCATATTATATACTTCTTCCTGATCTTCCAGAAGGAGTGAAAGGGGCTGGTTTCATGTAGTGAATCAATATTCTTAGAAATCCATTCATTATAGTTTAACTACCATACAGATTTATGATACTCTTGCCAATAACAACAAAAAATTGTCAGTTGTGAGGGCCTCAAATGCATCACATTAACAGCCTAATGTTTAATTCAGAACATGCTAACAGAGCTTGAATAAGTAGAATTTGATTTATTAAATACATCAAAAACACAATGAGACATTTTCCTGGACAATTAGGTTTAAAATTAGCCTTTCCCTCATGTCCCCTCTTGCCATAATTTAGCTATTGTGAACAGAAGGTTGGTTGTCAGGATACTTTGGTGTTCCATATTTATTAATCCTTCATTAGAATCGGTGGGCCTTTAATGAGGATGGTTGCAAATTACTTGCCCTGCAGCCAGCCATCTCAAACCTGGCCTTCAAGAATGTTGAAACACAGCCTTCTAAATTCCTAACACAAAAATCATATGAAGGATTTCCAAAAGACTGATAAATTCAATGTCATTTCAAATCAATGTATTTTCCAATAGGCCGAATATCTAGGAGCTTATGATCACAGTCTATCTGATCAATTGCAGTTGTTATTTTCTGCACACAGTGACAAATCTAAACACCTTTTGTCATTAGAATACATCTGGGATAGTAAAATCTTTTTGAGTCTGCTCAGCAGAAAAATCTGAGAGATGCTATGCCATGGGCATCTTTTGGTACTGCGGTATAAAAATGTTACTTCAGCCTGTGTAATCCTTAGCCTAAGTACATCTGATACATAGACACTCAGGTTTAGAGATGTGATCAGTTAGAGAGCTCATTCCATTTCATAAATCTGTTGGATGACAGCTTTCTTCAATTTTTAAAGCTCCTGAGGGCCACCCTGGAGAGTTTCTAGGGGGAATCATGCTTTATTATAAATATCTAAAATAAACTAGTTTTGTTCTGATTTACCCACCCAACATCCTTTCTTTCTTGCTTTTAAACATTTTTAAAAGATTTACCATTTTTATGGATGTCTTATTATTATACCACATTAATTTCCTAATATATGCCTTTCTTCTAGCCTATCCATACAGCAACACTGTAACAAAATATTATGAAAAGAAAGCAGGTATACAAAAGCAACTGACAAGTTCACGGTGTACCTACCACTCTTTAAGAGTTAGGTAGAGCTAGATTAGTTTGCTTTTGACAACTTTTAAAGGATTCAATTATTATTAATTAAACACCAACTGTATGCATGGTGCTATGTTAAGTTTTGAGGTTACAAAGACAAAAATGTTTCTTTCCACAAAGAGCCAAAATCCTTTTTTAAAAAAGTTTATTTCCTTAAAAAGTTAGATTTTATTGTTTTTAATGAAGATTAAGGCACAGCAAGATTCCTAGCTATCACAATGTAGTAAACTTAACAAAGGGTAGTAAAATTAAGACAGAAAAATGGATTAGTATATTTTTTACCTAGAAGAATTAAACCAAGAAAGGTTAGCTAATAGTTTCACAGTTTACCCTAAGCATTCCAATTAATCAAGGTTATACTTTAATATTGTTTATAGGCCAAAATATGATTGTATTTATGTGCTACAGAAAAATTAAATGGTGCAATGAAATGATTGACATTATTAAGTTTTAATTTGTTAATATTTTTGAATTAAATTCTCATTAAAGGTAAATTACATAAAAATAAAAAAAGTTAATTCCCAATTTCACAGTAAAAAAGGAAGGAAAGAAAGACAAGAAGAAAAAAGTCTATTCCATTCCATTGAATCACCAAATGCTTATCAAATATATTATGAGCAAGGCATCATATCACATGCTAAGAATCAGGCTCTTATAGACTCCTGGAAGAATGGAGAATACAAATATGTATACAGACAACTAAAATATATAAAAAGTTAATTTAAAAAAGAAATGAGTGTTAACAAGGCTTATGAAAGGAATCCCAATGGAGATATCTGGTACCTTGAAGAAAGCTAGGATTCCTATAAAGCAGAAGTGAGTAGAGAGTATGTTTTAAAAATGGAGGTATTGACTGTACCAATGCATTAAAGAAGGATATATATTATTATTCTATCTTATTGATAGGGAAGAGTTAGTAGTCCAGTTTGACTGAATGGATGGAGTAGTAATCTTGAAATAAATCTTAAAACATAGGTAAGAACCAAATTGTGGCAAGCTAAAATGCTAGTCCCAAGATTTTTCCTTTTAATCTAAAGGCAATAGGGAATCACTGAGGATTTTCATTAAGGATTGGGGTAAATAGATCCATATTTTAGGATGGTCAGTTTGCATATTTACATCTGTGTATAGGATTCATTAGAAAGGAGAACCTGGAAGCAAGGAGAACAATTAGGATTTTATAAGAATAATCCAGAGGAGAGGTAGCAAGGGCCTTAACTTAAGGCAGAGGCTAGTGAAAAGAATTACAACTTAGCTTCTTTTAGATTAGTTATTTGAAAAACAGTTCTTTTACACAGAGACTGATACACTGTGGTGCAATAGAATGTAATGGACTTCTCTACTAGCAGCAATGCGATGACCCAGCGCAATTCTGAGGGACTTATGAGAAAGAACGCTATCCACATCCAGAGAAAGAACTGTGGGAATGGAAACACAGAAGAAAAGCAACTTCTTGATCACATGGGTCGATGGGGATTTGATTGGGGATGTAGACTCTAAATGATCACCCTAGTGCAATTATCAATAATAGGGAAATATGCCTTGATCAATGACACATGTAAAACGTAGTGGAATTATGCATCGGCTACAGGAGGTGGGGATGGGTGTGAGGGAAAGGAGGGCAGGGAAAGAACATGAATCATGTAACCATGGAAAAATATTCTAAATTAAGTAATTAAATACAATTTTTCAATCTAAAAATAAATAAATAGCAAAACCTAGATTTAAACCTAAAAAAAAAACCCAGAAAAACAGTTCTTATAAGAAAATTTCATCCTAAACTTTTCAAATATTCGGAAGTAATTTTTCAGATGAACTATATATTTTGTAAAATTTCATCTTCTGCAAGAGTCCTGGATTCAGTCTTCTCTCTCCTCTCTGGAGCTATACAAAATAAACCATTCTAATTTTACTTAATGGCCCTGCAGATACTTAAACAGTCAATAATTCTGTTAGCTTTAAGTCTTCTCTTCTCCAGGCTAAGTCATCTGAGGTTTGCATGTAGATGAATTTGAACCAGACCAGAAAGTAAGCTGAGTTGTTTGTTGTTCTCCACTCACATAACTGTCATTCCTTCCTCATTTTTATGCATCTGTCATAAGCAAAACTCTATTTTGCCAGCAAAAAGCTTCACTGCATCCCTAGACACGATTCTCTTTTGTAACTTCTTATTTTTCCTGTCAACATCCCAGCCTGGTTCCTTGTGTTGACAGACTGTTTAGTATACAGGGTGTGTTTGGTGTTTAGGCATTTCAGTCATGTCTGACTCTCTGTGACCTCATTTGGGGTTTTCTTGCCGGAGATATTGAAGCCGTTTGTCATTTCCTTCTCTAGCTCCTTTTACAGATGAGGAAACTGAGATAAATAATGTTATTGAGTGACTTACCTAGGATCATGCAGCTAATAAGTGTCTGAGGCCAGATTTTAACTGAGAAAGAGGAGTCTCCCTGACTCCAGGGCTGCTTCTTTCTCCACTGTGTCACTTAGGTGCCCATGCAGAGCATATTACTAGTTTTATTGTCATTTTAAGCTACTTGTGATAGATCCTTGTGTGCAGTGGCCATGAGTAGGACTATTTGATGGCTTCATGCTTTATAGCTGAAGACTGGAATGCCAATCAGAGAGGCTGATGGAAGCCAGAATAAAATTCCCCTCCTCTTCTGGGACAGAGAAAGGGATTGAAGAAGAGACTTAATGAAGTCAGAACAGGCCTCCAATGATCTATCCTCCAATGATCTATTACTCCAATGATCTATAAATCCAAAAGGATTTATTGCCACTTAAAATTATTAAGATTAATAATAAGATTTATTAATCTTACAGGATTATCTGTGTAGAAAAGTATCATAAATATAGAGCTAAAAGGGTTCTCAGAGGACATTTAACTCAGTCTTCTCAGTTTACAGATGAGAAAACTGAGGATTGTGAGAGTAAATGACTGGTCCAAGTTCTCACATGTACTAAACATCAGAGACAAGATTTAAATTCATTCCATCTGACTTGATCTTTCATCTATACTATGCTGCCATTCTGTTAAATGCAGATTAACTCAAAGGATAAAATGTAGAAGAATAAAAGTCATAAACCTTCGATTTGACCTTAGTTTCTCAAAGAATTACAAACAGACCAGAATATAGAAAAACCATGGAACCTGAAGGATAAGAGCAATTTTAACTTGGAACACATCAAGTTAACAATAAAGGAGAAGTAAATAGATCATCTACAATAGAAATGCAGTGGTGGCTAGGATTGTTGAAAAGGTGATGGTTAAAAATATTCTCATTGTCCATCTGTTGGGGAATGTCTGGACTAATTGTGGTACATGTTGTTGATGGAATACTATTGTACTATAAGAAATGAGAAGCAAGATAATTTCAGAAAAAGCTGGAAAGACCTACAGGTGTAATAAACACAACTGGAAGAACATTGTACATACTAAGAGCAATATCATGCAATGATTATCTGTGAAAAATTGGTTACTTTGAGTAATTCAATGATCTGGGACAATTCTAAAAGACTTATGATGGGGAAGGCTATCTGCCTTCTGAGAAAGAACTTTTGGAATCATCTTTCACATCAGCATATTTTTGGTTTTATTTTGGGGTTTGGGTTATAGATGAGTGTGCTCTTACAACAATGAACAATAGAGAAGTTGTTTTGCATAACAAAAATAAAATAAAAAAGACATCAGGAATAAATATCCCAAAGATTCTTTTTTTTAAAAAGTCCCCTTCTCATGATAATCTCCCTTTCCTTCTATTCTTTAAAAAGGTTTGAAATCAATATCACAACACAGATACTATGTATTAAATATTCCAGAAGTGATTAATTTTTTTAAATTTTTATTTAGTCAATTTAGAACATTGTTCCTTGGTTACAAGAATCATATTCTTTCTCTCCCTCCCCTCCCCCAACCCTTCCTATAGCCGACACGCAATTCCACTGGGTATTACATGTGTCCTTGATCAGAGCCTATTTTCATGATGTTGATGTTTGCACTTAGAGTGATCATTTAGAGTCTATATCCCCAGCCATATCCCCTCTACCCAAGTAATCAAGCAGTTGTTTTTCTTCAGTGTTTCTACTCCCACAGTTCTTCCTCTGGATGTGGATAGTTTTCTTTCTCTTAGATCCCTCTGAGTTGTTCAGGATCACTGCATTTCCACTAATGGAAAAGTCCATTACATTCAATTGTACCACAGTGTACGAGTCTCTATGTACAATGTTCTCCTGGTTCTGCTCCTCTCACTCTGCATCAATTCCTGGAAGTCATTGCAGTTCACATGGAATTTCCAGAAATGATTTAATAGAAAACTTGGAATGGGATTTGTCAATCAATCAACTAGCATTTTAAAAACATATATATGTACATATATGTACACACACACACACACACACACACACACATATATAGGCAAAGACATTGAAGTGGTATGCCATTTTTTTTTCTCCAGCTCATTTTACAGATGAGGAACTAAAGAAAACAGGTTAAGTGACTGGTCTATTGTTGCACAGCTAGTAAGTGTCTGAGGTCAGATTTGAACTCAGGAAAACTCATCTTCCTGACTCCAAGTCTAGTGCTCTACTTTTCCACCTAACTGCCCATATGTATACAAAGAGGGTTTGTATATATATGTATAAATATGTGCATGCACATATGTATTCATATGTGCATACATAGGATAAACATAAAGTGATTAAATACAAATAAATGCAAAGTAGTTAAATACAAATTACTATAAATTTTGCAAAATAGGATCCTCATAGTTTTGAAGATCAAGAAAAACTTTATCTAGGAAATCATTCCTTAACTGGATCCTTAAAGAGGAAGTGGATTTTTTAATTCATTGCTGGTGGAGTTGTGAACTGATCCAACCATTCTGGAGGGCAATTTGGAACTATGCCCAAAGGGCGACAAAAGAATATCTACCCTTTGACCCAGCCATAGCACTGCTGGGTCTGTACCCCAAAGAGATAATGGACACAAAGACTTGTACAAAAATATTCATAGCTGCGCTCTTTGTGGTGGCCCAAAACTGGAAAACGAGGGGATGCCCATCAATTGGGGAATGGCTGAACAAACTGTGGTATATGTTGGTGATGGAATACTATTGTGCTCAAAGGAATAATAAAGTGGAGAAGTTCCATGGAGACTGGAACAACCTCCAGGAAGTGATGCAGAGCGAGAGGAGCAGAACCAGGAGAACATTGTACACAGAGACTAATACACTGTGGTATAATCGAACATAATGGACTCCTCCATTAGGGGCGGTGTAATGTCCCTGAACAACTTTCAGGGATCCAGGAGAAAAAAAACACCATTCATAAGCAAAGGATAAACTATGGGAGTGGAAACACCGAGAAAAAGCAACTGCCTGAATACAGAGGTTGAGGGGACATGACAGAGGATAGACTTTAAATGAACACTCTAATGCAAATACTATCAACAAAGCAATGGGTTCAAATCAAGAAAACATCTAATGCCCAGTGGACTTACGCGTCGGCTATGGGGGGTGGGGGGGAGGAAAAGAAAATGATCTATGTCTTTAACGAATAATGCTTGGAAATGATCAAATAAAATATATTTAAAAAAAAAAAGAAAAAAAAAAGAGGAAGTGGATTTTATGGGACAGACATAGGACAGTTGTCAATCCCAAAGTAATCAATATGTATTTTAATCTTTGATATTTGAGGAATACATCCCTGTTTTTACATGAGAAACATATGTAAGGGTGTTACTGAATATAATGTGACAATACATGCTTTCTTCAAAGTAAAGAGGTTTGAATTCACAAAGCAAGAATTCATAGAGGGGCAGGATTGCTTTCCCATTCAAGGAGAAAATTTAGGTCATCTAGTTCACTCTTGCTTTCTTGCCTAGTTGCTCTGATTTCTCCTGAAACTGTGGATTGGATGCCATGGAATTTGACTCATTAATCAAGCCATTCCCCTTATGAAAGCTTTGGAATGGGGTTGCCCAATATCAGGGATAGATAGAAGTTACTGTGCCCGGCTGAAAGAACCCCCTTTAATTCTTGTGCTTGGCTATGACAAATAATGACCTTCTATACTTGGATATCTTGATAGAGCTATGCCTTTGTCCATGGAAGCAATCCCCATACTAATGCAAATCATAAACTTTCCATGCCCTCAGTTCAATTCAACAAATAATTAAACAGCTTGTAATTATGTGTAATTTTTATGTAAATCTCAAGTCTGAAGGCTCAAAGCCCTCCTTTCATTCTTATATCTCCAAAATTTTGTTGTTCCACCTAGATAGTCCAGCTATTATTTTTACTCATTAACTGACCAACCCCACCACCTTTTCAGTCATACTTATGGAAGATAATAACTTCATATAACTTTTTGCATACAAATCTATGGCGAGGGCTAGGTTCCAGTAGTTGACTTTTTACACTCACATCCTTCCATCGCCCTTTGAGTTATCTGTAATTATTATCTTTTTGTTTTATTGTAGTGCTTAAAAAATATATAGCTGCCTTTTGTATTCCATTCCCTTCTCCCAATTCACATGTCTTTTCCTAATTGAGGTCCTCATTACCTTTTTTTTTTCTGGCTTACAATAGCAGTTGTCTTCTTGGTCTTCTAGATTCCAATTTTTCCCTTCACTATTCCATCCTCCACACAGTTGCCAAGTTGATTGTTGTTGTTTCATCATTTCAGTTGTCTGACTTTTTATGATCCAATTTGAGGTTTTCTTGGCAAAGATACTGGAGTGGCTTGCTGTTTCCTTCTCTAGTTCATTTTACAGATGAGGAATCAGAGGTAAACAGGGGTAAATGACTTGGTGAGGGTTATATAGCAAGTAAGGGTCACAGGCCACATTTGAACTCAGCTCTACTTCTATCTACTGTTCTATGTAGCTGCTCTACTTGGCACACAAGTGCTTAATAAATGCTATTTCCCTCCCCATTTCCCACTCCTTGCAGAAAATGTTAATAATAGATTGGAGGCACTATGGAATTTTCTTCTCAAGCAATTCTTAGGAATCTGATAAATGTCTATCTATGTTTTCATTAGTTTATTATGATCTCCTTAGATTTTGTTTTTTTGGCAGAAATCTATTCAGGTTCCTTCCATTTCTGTGGTTCTGAATGATTACGGCCTATTCTTTCAGTGATACTTAACACTTTTAATAAACAGTGCCTGGGGAAACGGAATCTCTCTGTTCATCTAGCAAAAACATCCATGTGCTTCCAATGCTCCATTAATTCTAGCATCAGTGATACTCTCAGGTACACAGAAACTGTGGGGGAGGTGGAGAATAAAGTCTGTCCTGTGTTTGACAGGTGGAATAAGTCCCCTTGATCCAATGGGCTTACTTAATTAAAGGACCAGATGTTGATGGAACACAGTGTCCAGTCACCTGAGCTTTTAAGTCCCGCAAATTCTTCATAAAAAGGGACACCTGCACATCTGAGCTGTACATTTCTATGGGTCATACAGAGAAGATATCTGTGACCATGGATCATTAAATCCTAATGTCGACCTAGCGACTTTGGTTCTGTCTCTTTTTCCCCTTGGTTGACCATATGACCCATTTTGATAGACATTGGAACTCTATTCACCCCAGAGCCTGTTCTGAGCAACAACAATTTCCAAACCCTAAGGCCATTTTTACTCTCCTATCCCGTGGTTACAGTTTCAGGCTCTTCACACACATCATTATACTGTTGCTATCATGAGCTATTGATATTAGAATGTTTCCAAGTCTCTTCTGAAACTGTTGGAAAAAAACACTTTCAAATGTCTACTGTGTTTTTGCTAATCTATTATGTATGTTGCTACCAGATTAATCCTTGTAAAATGCTGCTTTAACAAATACGAGTAATTGTGGGAAATATGAAATTCATATGAATTGATTCAGAATGAAATAAGTAGAGCCAAAGAATGATATACACTAGAACTACAACCAAATTTTTTTTAAAAAAAATCATCCTGGGTAACTAAAAAATGAATGATAGCTCTTGATACCATAATGAAATATACCTCCCACTTCAAGACAGAATGATATGTACATTGTGAGATTCAGTAATAATTGAGTATTTTTCTTTAATTTCTTTGTTGTAAAGTAATGTTCAAATGTTCAGAAGAGATCTTTCCCCCCCAAAATGGCTGTGATATAAAAATAAAAGTTATAAGTAAAACATTAAAAATAAACTTAAATACAGTTTTTATGTCACTTCTTGGAAAGGTTCTTTTTTGAGGGAGGGAATTCTCTCTCTCTCTCTCTCTCTCTCTTTCTCTGTGTGTGTGTGTGTGTGTGTGTGTGTGTGTGTGTGTGTGTGTGTGTGTGAGTGTCTGCCTCTCACTCATTTTCTTGCTCTTTTGTTTCTCTTGGCCTCCTTGAAGTAACAAGGATCTCACAATGCCCCAAACTTCATCTGGTCAAAGAGAACTTAGAACCATCAATCACATTTCTAATAGGCACCCCTTTTCTGTAGAAACTGAATTTATTAAAGCTAAATTTTCCATTTAAGGCAGTTACCTAATTCATGGGAATATTTGTTTTGAGCTAAAGTCACCTTAAAGAAATGTATCTTCCATAAAATTAATCATACAATCATAAAACTTAATCTTAAAGATATGGAGACTGAGGTCTAGATGGTCTGGAGCCAGAAGCAAAGTTTATTTAGAAGGCAGGAGATAGCTTTCTACTTGATAAATGTTGTTGATGCATGGCTCTTTAAACCCAGGTTTCTTAATACCACACTCCTGTTCAAAAATCTTTAGGAGGTGCTAGTTCATATTTGATTTTTTTCTTTTCTTTTTTATTTGTATGTGTTTATTTTCTAATTTTTAAACATTTCAATAAAATGTTTTGATTTCCAAATTGTCTCCCTCTCCAGTCACTCTTCTACCCATTGAGAAGGCAAGCAATGATATCCATTTATACATGTGATGTCATGCAAATTATATTTCTATATTAGTCATGCTAAGAAAGGAAGAAAGAAAAAGGAAAGGCAGAAAGAAAGAAAAGGAAAGATAGAAAGGAGAAAGGAAGGAAGGAAAGAAGACAAGAAAGTGAAAAAAGAATCCTTTAGTCTTCATTCAGAGTTCATTGATTCTCTCTTTGGAGGTAGATATTTTTCATCTTAAGTCTTTTGGAATTGTCATGATCAGAGTAGCTAAATGTTTCACAATTGCTCATCATTAGAGTATTGCTCTTGCTATGTACAATATTCTCCTTATTCTGGCTCACTCCACTTTGCATCAATTCATATAAGTCTGTGAGGTTTTTTCTGAAACCACCCCCTCATCATTTCTTAAAGCACAATTCTATTCAGTCACAATTATACACCATAATTTGTTTAAACATTCTGCAATTTATGGGTATCCTTTAATTTCTAATTATTTGACACTAAAAGAGTTGCTATTAATATTGTTTGTACAAATGGGCCGTTTTCCCTTTTTATTTGATCTCTTTGGCATAAAGATCTAAGAGTGACATTACTGGGTCAAAAGTATTCACAGTTTCATTATCTTTTGGGCATAATCCCAAATTGTTTTCCAGAATGGCTGGAACACTAACACATTGGTGTATTCATTTTTGTAAAAGTTTTTGAAAAACCCTTACCTTCTGTCTTAGAATCAATACTGTATATTGGTTCCAAGGCAGAAGAAATATAAAGGCCAGGCAATGAAAGTTAAGTGACTTGCCCAGGGTCACCCAGCTATGAAGCATCTGAGGCCAGATTTGAACCTAGGACCTCCTGTCTCTGGGCCTAGCTCTTAGTCCACTGAGTTACCCAGCTGCCCAATGTACTTATTTTAACATATTCTGGGACTTCTGGGTAAACATGGTGGCAGTCTAGACTCAAAACTTATCATCTCTTCAGCACCCAACAATATAGACTACCTCAAAAGACCAAAAAAAACCAAACAAAATTCATAAGAACAAAAGGACTCTACAGTAGAGCGCAACATTGAAGGTATGTGGGATTTGGGCATTTCCATACTATAAAGGAGTGAAAAACACAAGCTGATATACCCTCCCCAACCCCACCTTCGGAGGCAGAAGCAGAGCCAGCATGTGTCAGAATCAGCGAGTGAGTGAGGGGCACAGCTAGAGTGAGTAAGGGGCACCTCTAGGTCCTTGGGAGCTGACTAAGACCACCAAAGACCCACTCTTGAGAGAAGCTATACCAGAAACCCCAGCAGGCTGAAGAGCACAGACCATGGGCACTAGCAGGAAGATAGCACAGAGAAGGGAAGTAAATAGCAGAAGCTGAGGAGATTCGAGAGCTTGCCTTAGGCAAAATCCTTGCTCCTTAACTCCATACACAGAAAGCCTGCCCATCTCACTCAGATTTCTGATTAAAAAGGAAAGGAAAACCTCCACAGTGATGTCAAATTGTGCCCAGGAACAACAACCTCCCTCCAAGAAAAATAAGAAGGGATTGATCCTGAAAATTTTTTATAGAGGAGGAAATTCAAATAAATGCACCCAAACCTTCCAAAAAATGGAAATTGTCCACAAGGTCTTGAAGAATTTAAATTGGAACTTATCAAAAATATGGAAGCCTTCTGACAAAAAAAACTGGGAAATAGTTCAAAGAGAAAATAACAGTTTAAAGAACAAGAACTTCCAATTGGAGAAATAGCTGGAAGACATGAAAAGCAGGATAGACCAAACTGAAATGGAAAACCAGTCTTTAAAGACCAGAATTAGGCAACTAGAAGTCAATGATCTTGCAAAACAACAAGAAATAATAAAGCAAAGTCAAAAGTCTGACAAAATAGAAGAAAACATGAAATATGTCACTGAGAAGATGACAGATCAGGAAAGCAAAGCAAGGAGAAACAATTTGAGAATCATTGGTCTACCTGTAAAGCCAGAAATAAACAGAAATCTTGACATCATACTACAAGAAAGCATCCAAGAAAACTGCCCTGATGTTCTTCAACAAGGTGGAAAAATAGACATTGAAAGAGTTTACAGACCACCCTCCACTAAGTCCTCAAAAGACAACTCCCAGGAATGTAATTGCCAAATTCAAGAGCTTTCAAGCTAAGGGGAAAATTCTAGAAGAAGCCAAAAAGAGACAATTTAGATACCCAGGAGCACCAATCAAGATCACACAAGACTTGGCATCTTCCACACTAAAGGAACTCAAGGCTAAGAACATGATATTTAGAAAGGCAAGAGAATTGGGTCTTGAATCAAGGATCACCTACCCATCAAAATTGACTATATACTTACAGGGGAAAGTATGGGCATTCAACAAAATAGAAGATTTCCAAATATTTGTAAAGAAAAGACCAGAATTAAGTGGACAGTTTGATATCCAAAAAGAAAGATCAAGAGAAACATGAAAAGGTAAATAAGAAAGAGAGGGAAAAGTGGGAAAATATTTGTTTTCTATTCAAACTTTCCTCTTTAAGGGCTACAATTAGATCAAATTATATATATTAATATATGGGAAAATGTTATTTGTAACTTTCAAAAATTATATTCACTATTATAGTAATTAGAAGAATCATTCACAGGAAGAGACTGGGATAATAAGAGCTATAAGATGATATGCAAAAAAAGAAAAAGGGAGGGGGGAATCGAAGATGGCACTAAGAGATACTTGAAGAAATAAAATAAATAGGATAATCTTTATCACACAAAGATATATATGGGAAGGGCAGGGACAGAATACTCTTATAAGAAGGAGTGGAAGAGAGTGCTAATAGGTAATACTTAAACCTTACTCTCAGTGAAATCAATTCTGACAGGGAAGACCATCTAGATCCATTGGGGTCCTGAATTCTATCTTATCCTACAGGGAAAGTGAGAAGGGAAAACTAAGGGGAGTAGGAGGCAGGTTGTACAAAAAGGGAGGGAAAGAGAGGGTGGAGGGAATTTAACAGACCCTAAAAAAAAGAAGGGAACAAAAAAGGAGGGGCCAAAAAGAGAAGCATATTAAGGGAGGGGATTAGGGGATTGATTAAAAGTAAACCTCTGGTTTAAAAGGATATAGCAAAAGAAGAAAGGACAGAACTAGGAGAGGATATCAAAATGCTAGGGAATACACAAGTGAAAATCAAAGCTTTGAATGTGGATTGGATGAACTCAACCATTAAACAAAAACAAATAGGAGAGTGGATTAGAATCCAATATCCTACCATATGTTTTCTACAAGAAACACACCTGAGGCAGGTAGATACTTACAAAATTAAAATTAAAGGTTGGAGCAAAACCTATTGGGCCTCAACTAATAAAAAGAAGACAGGAGTTGCAATCATGATATCTGATAAAGCCAAAGTAAAAAAAAGATCTGATTAAAAGGGATAGGGAAGGTAAATACATCCTGATTAAAGGGAGTAGAGACAATGAAGAAATATCAGTAATCAACATGCATGCACCAAATGGTATATCATCTAAATTTCTAAATAAGAAACTAGTGGAATTAGAGGAGGAAATAGATAGTAAAATTATACTAGTGGGAGACCTGAACCCACCACTATCAAATTTAGATAATATCAAATCAAAAAATAAATAAGAAAGAGATAAAATATGTGAATGAAATCTTAGAAAAATTAGAGTTAATAAATATATGGAGAAAAATAAATAGGGACAAAAAGCAATACACCTTCTTTTCAGCAGCACATGGTACATTCACAAAGATTGACCATGTGCTAGGTCATAAAAACATGGCAAACAAATGCGGAAAGCAGAAATAAAATGTCCAACCTTTTCAGATCATAACACAATAAAAATAATGATCAGTAAGGGTACATGGAGAGTCAAATAAAATTTTATTTGGAAATTAAATAATATGATTCTCCAAAATCAGTTAGTGAGAGAATAAATCATAGAAACAATTAATAATTTAATTGAAGAAAATGACAATGATGAGACATCCTTTCAAAATCTATGGGATGCAGCCAAAGCAGTACTCAGGGGAAATTTTATATCCTTGAGTTCATATATTAACAAATTAGGGAGAGCAGAGGTCAATGAATTGGACCTGCAAACTTGAAAGCAAATAAATTAAAAATCCCCAGAAGAAAACTAAATTAGAGATCCTAAGAATTAAGGAAGAAAATAATACAGTTGAAACTGAAAGAACTATTGAACTAATAAATAAGACTAGAAGTTGGTATTTTGAAAAAAGAAACAAAATAGACAAAGTACTGGTCAATCTAATATAAGAAAAGGAAAGAAGAAAACCAAATTAACAGTATCACAGATGAAAAGGGAGACCTCCCCTCCAATGAAGAGGAAATTAAGGCAATCATTAAAAACTATTTTGCCCAATTATATGACAATAAATATGCCAATTTAGGTCATAGGGATGAATATTTACAAAAATATAAATTGCCTAGATTAACAGAAGAAGAAATAGAATTCTTAAATAATCCCATATCGGAAAAAGATATTGAACAAGCTATCAAAGTACTCCCTAAGAAAAAATCCCCAGGGCCTGATGGATTCACAAGTGAATTCTATCAAACATTCAAGGAATAACTAATCCCCAAACTATACAAACTATTTAACAAAATAAGCAAAGAGGGAGTTCTACCAAATTCCTTTAATGACACAAATATGGTACTGATTCAAAAGCCAGGCAGGTCAAAAACAGAGAAAGAAAACTATAGACCAATCTCCTTAATGAACATGGATGCAAAAATCTTAATTAGGATACTAGCAAAAAAGATTCCAGTAAGTCATCACGAGGGTTATTCATTATGATCAGGTGGAATTTATACCAGGAATGCAAGGATAGTTCAATATTAGGAAAACCATTCACATAATTGACCATATCAACAATAAACCAACAAAAATCCCATGATTATCTCAATAGATGCTGAAAAAGCTTTTGACAAAATACAACACTTATTCCTATTGAAAACACTAGAAGGTA
The DNA here is from genome assembly GCF_027887165.1 of Monodelphis domestica. Classification (NCBI taxonomy): domain Eukaryota; kingdom Metazoa; phylum Chordata; class Mammalia; order Didelphimorphia; family Didelphidae; genus Monodelphis; species Monodelphis domestica. The sequence goes on from NC_077230.1 coordinate 306,535,186, forward strand.
TAGGAATAGAAGGGCTTTTCTTAAAATTAATGAACAGTACTTATCTAAAACCATCAGCCAACATCATCTGCAATGGGGATAAAGTTAGATGCATTCTCAATAAGATCAGGATTGAAACAAGGATGCCCATTATCACTGCTATTATTTAACATTGTTCTAGAAACACTAGCAATAGCAATTAGAGAAGAAAAAGAAATTGAAGGTATTAGCAATGAGGAGACCAAGCTATCACTCTTTGCAGATGATATGATGGTCTACTTAAAGAATCCTAGAGAATCAACTAAAATGCTAGTGGAAATAATCAACAACTTTAGCAAAGTTGCAGGATACAAAATAACCCCACATAAGTCATTAACATCTCTATATATCTCCAACACATTTCAGCAGCAAGAATTAGAAACAGAAATTCCATTTAAAACCACCATAGGCAATATAAAATACTTAGGAAATTTATCCTCTGAGACAAACACAAGAACTATATGAACACAACTACAAAACACTTTCCACACAATTAAAACAAGGTCTAAACAATTGGAAAAACATTAACTGCTCTTGAGTAGGACAAGCTAACATAATAAAAATGACCATCCTACCCAAACTTATTTACTTATTTAGTCCCATACCCATCGAACTACCAAAAATCTTTTTTACTGAATTAGAAAAAGCCAAAATAAAGTTCATTTGAAAGAACAAAAGATCAAGGATATCCAAGGAAATGATAAAAAAAATGCAAAGGAAGATGGTCTTGCAGTCCCAGATCTCAAATTATACTATAAAGCAGTGGTCATCAAAACAATATGGTACTGGCTAAGAGACAGAAATTAGGATCAGGGGAATGGACTTGGAGTAAGTGACCTCAGCAAGATAGTCTATGACAAGATGAAAGATCCCATATTTTGGGACAAAAATCCACTATTTGATAAATACTGCTGGGAAAATTGGAAGACAATGTGGGAGAGATTAGGTTTGGATCAATACCTCACATCCTACACCAAGATAAAATCAGAATTGGTGAATGACTTGAACATAAAGAAGGAAACTATAAGTAAATTAGGTGAACACAGAATAGTATACTTGTCAGACCTTTGGGAAAGGAAAGATTTAAAAACCAAGCAAGTCTTAGAAAAAGTCACAAAATGTAAAATAAAAAATTTTGATTACATCAAATTAAAAAGTTTTGTACAAACAAAACCAATGTAAGCAAAATTATGAAGGAAATAAGAAATTGGGAAACAATCTTCATAACAAAAACCTCTGACCAAGGTCTAATTACTCAAATTTACAAAGAGCTAAATCAATTGTACAAAAAATCAAGCTATTCTCCAATTGATAAATGGGAAAGGAATAGGAATAGGCAATTTTCAGTTAAAGAAATCAAAACTATTAATAAGCTCATGAAAAAGTGTTCTAAATCACTTATAATCAGAGAGATGCAAATCAAAATAACTCTGAGGTATCACCTCATACCTAGCAGATTGGCTAACATGACAGCAATGGAATGTAATGATTCCTGGAGGGGATGTGGCAAAGTAGGGATATTAATTCATTGCTGGTGGAGTTGTGAATTGATCCAACCATTCTGGAGGGTAACATGCCCAAAGGGCGCTAAAAGACTGCCTACCTTTTGACCCAGCCATAGCACTGCTGGGTTTATACCCGAAAGAGATAATAAGGAAAAAGTCTTGTACAAGAATATTCATAGCCATGCAGTTTGTGGTGGCAAAAAATTGGAAAATGAGGGAATGCCCTTTAATTGGGGAATGGCTGAAAAAATTGTAGTATAAGTTGGTGATGGAATACTATTGTGCTAAAAGGAATAATGAAGTGGAGGATTTCCATGGAGACTGGAACATCCTCCAGGAATTGATGCAGAGTGATAGGAGCAGAACCAGGAAAACACTGTACACAGAGACTGATACACTGTGGTACAATCAAATGTAATGGACTTCTCCATTAGTGGCAATGCAATGACCCTGAACATCTTGGAGGAACCTATGAGGAAAACCACTATCCATATCCAGAGGAAACACTGTGGGAGTAGAAATACAGAAGAAAAACAACTGCTTGATTACATGGGTAGAGGGGATATGATTGGGGATGTAGACCCTAAATGAACATCCAAGTGCAAACATCAACAGCATGGAAATAGGTTCTGATCAAGGACACAAGTAATACCCAATGGAATTGCATGTCAGCTATCGGAAGGGTGGGGTAAGGGGAGGGAGAAATAGAATATGATTTTTGTAACCAAGGAACAATGTTTAAATTGACCAAATTAAAAAAATATATATATATATATTCCCTCTGGGTGTTAATGTTTATTAAATTTAGTTGAAACTCCTGTGGACAAAATTCTAGGCATTCTTGAATCCAGGGGTATTCTACTATTACAGCTATTATTTCCTAATACTCTCCAAAATAAATGTTCTTTTTCAAAATGGCTTCTAAAATCACTGCATTCCAAACATGGTTTGAACAGTCTCACAACTGTGATTTTGCTCATTCCACTATCCTTACTCAAAATACTCTGCTTCCTCTGTTTTGCCTTTCAAATATTTTGAGTCTTTTTTGTCCTCATCACTTCATGAGAAGCAGAATGATTGTGGAGAGCTAGTTGAAGTTGACATTAGGCCAAATTGGTTTAAATCCTGCCCCAGATACTGACTATCTTATTTTATTTTTTTATTTTTTAATTCTTTTTTTTACCTTGTGAGGATTTTTTTCAATTTCATGTAGAAATAATTTTTGACAATATTTTCTGACATTTTACAATTCAGATTCTATACCCGCCCAGTGGTAAATAGTCTATCCTAATTTTCTTATCTGGAAAATAGGGATAATAATATTTATATTCCTAATTTTGGAGGATTGTTGTTAGAAAAATGCTTTCCAAACCTCAAAATCAATGTGAATTGTTTTAAATAAGTTATCAACTAACTGTAATAGTTGTAATAGATTTTTATATTTGGGATTTTTTGGTGGGGAAGGTTGGGGGAAGGATGGGAGTCCTTTTCTCCAGCTTCAACTCTCTTCACTACATTGGCCATACAACTGCCAAAATAATTGGCACTGGTTTGATCAGACCATCTTCCTGCAGCCTTTAGTAGTTTTCATATTGCCTCTAGGATCAATTCCATTTGGCAAGTTTAATTAAATACTGTGCCAGGGGCTGGAGATACAAAGACAAAAATATGCATTCTGCTCATGAGCAGCTTACATTCTACTGAGAGCATACAGATGTATACAGGTGAAATACAATAAATACAAAGTCATTTGAAAAGGGAGAGATTGTTTAATAAATGGGAGGATTATGGAAGACAGTGCAGGAGTTCTTAATCTGGAGTCAATTAATTTGTTTTTAAAATATTTTGATAACTGTAATTCAATATAATTGGTTTCCTTTGTAACTTATGTATTTTGCTTTATTCATTGAAAACATCATTCAGAGGAGTCCATGGACTTTGTCAGACTTACAGAGTCCTAGACAGTTTAAGAATCTCTAGCTTAGGAGAATTTAAATTGAGACTTGAAAGAAGATAAGAATTCGAAATGGGGGGTGGGAGGGGTTAGAAAGTTCATCTCAGGAAGCTTCAGCAGATCCCTTTTACCCCAAGATAATGCATAAACTCCTTAACCTGGCATTAAAAGCCCTCTGTCATCTGACTACATTCTACCTTTCCAGATGCATTTCCCTCTATTTGTATCTTCAATCGCATCGCCTCTTAGCTCTTTCTACAGCCTGTTCTTCAATTGTTTCTTTTTCTTTTTTATCTTCTGTCTCTCCATATTTGTGGGCTACTTCCCTACTACCTATAAACATTCCTAAGCTTCCCCTATCCAATGGAAAAAAAAAAAACAACCATCACTTGGACTTGCCTCCATTGCTAACCATATTAGAATGCTTTTCCTCTGTGCTCAGAGAATGCAAAAATAATTTAAATTTGTTTAATCAAAGCATAATTAGAAGGTAAAGTACTGTAAAAATAGTCATATAATACATTCCCCAAATAAACATAAAAAAGGCATTTGAGTTAACTGCACCATTGCTTTTATCCTTTAGTGAGTTTAATTAAAAGTTGATTGTGAAATGGAATTACTTAAGGAAGATGGGCCCTTCTCTTTTAAATTTGTTGTTCAGTCATTTTAGTTGGATCCTACTTTGGGATTCTATTTGGGATTTTCTTGTACTATGTGGTTTGGTTTGCCATTTCCTTCTCTAGCTCATTTTATAGATAGGGAAATTGAGACAAAGAGTGAAGTGACTTCTCCAGGCTTAAATATATAGTAAATGTCTGGTTTTTTTTGAACTCATGTCTTTCTGATACCAGGCCCTGTGTTCTATCTACTATGCTACCTCACTGCCCATATCTTTCAATACAGATGACCAATAGTGAAGCAACAGATTCCAAAAGGCCCTGGGTTAGAACCAAGACATAGGCCACTTCCAGAGATCGATAGGGGAAAAAAAAAGATTATCAAGTAATTTCACAACCAGTTTCCAAGGAGCCATCAAATTTGTCCTAGCATAGGCTTCAATGGCTTCTTTTGGACCTAATGATGTCTGAGCTAACACGTCACATCTGACTTCTCAGTCCTTTGGCTTGCTATGTGAAACACACTTCCATGGGGTGACTCTTGTAATATTTATAGGAAAAGATGGGGGAATTGAAAAAACAGGGGATACTGAAAGGTTTGTAGTAGGATATGGAAGATTTGAAAGGAGAGTGGGAATATGGCTGCTAGTGAGGCAAAGGAGAGAGATGCCCCTTGCCAAGAGGCTCTTTTTGACCAGTGTTCAAGAAATGGGCCTCTTATGATAGCCTGCGTGGATGTCTTCTCGCTGGATTGCTGTTGAAGTTGCCCAGAGCAAGCTAAACATGGACCCTCCTGATGGACAAGCCTTTCCCCAGAATTTGGTCACCCAGCAGGGGTCCAATAAGGACTGTTTGTAATTGGATGACTGAACTGAGGTTCTATGCCCAGAAAAGATAGTCCACTTATCTGACTGCAATATTCAAATAAGATAAATTTTAATAACCAGTTTGGATTGGAGAGGGATCAGGGAAAAGGGAAGAGGGAGGACCCTAAATAAGGTTGATGTCTTTCTCAGCTTTGGAGCTGAGGCCAGGCCACACAGGCAGGTGGAGGGTTTCTCCTGTTCGTGTTTATGCTAAATCTGTTCTAGTTTTCTTAATTTCAGAATCTTAGCAGTAGACAGAAAGCAATAAGAACAGTTCTGACCTACAGAGCTGGTTTGGCCATCTCTCAGGCTGAACCAAGTAGAGGCACCTCAATCCCAAGACTCTGAAGAAAAGTTCCTTACATTCACAATGTCAGGAAGGAAGAAAGTGTTCTCGTCACAAGACCAATTGCCACTCCCAGTTGCCCCTTCCCCCACCAACTGTCAGTCTTGACAATTTCTTTTCTATGGATATTTCCACTGTTGCTTGTTCCAATACAGTGGCAGAAAGTTCAGAACTTGTTCTTGTTTCCTTTCCACACTCTGTCTGACTGAACTCCCTGATAATGTTGTCACTCTTCCAAGCTGACCACAACCATAAGTCTTAAGTCTCACTGTAGCCACTCTAGGGCACTAATACTTTGGCCAGGAAAATGCAGTGTTCCAAGATGAAACATTTACATAAAGAGTCAACTTGAATACCAGCAGCAACTTCCATGAATAGGTGACTTTGAGCTTCATTTCTGTTGTGTTTGAATAATGCAAATTAAGCTTTGTAAAAATGGAGCACTCAGCTAATTTCTGAGAAAACTTGCCATATATTTATAACCAAACCTGCAGTATTTTTCATGAGACTCTTCTAATTGGTGGAGAAAATGTTGATTGTATTCTGTATGCTTGTGTGTGGAGTAGAATAAGAGCTTTGTAGAGATTTTTTTTGAAATCTTTGAAAAAGGCACACATGGTTCCAGATTCTCTTAGGGACTGAATCCAGGGAAGAGAAAGGAAAAGACTTGGGAGATATGAAGGGGAAGCCAATTCTTCAGCACAGTCCTCATTGTAGCCATAGAGATTTGGGGGAATTTTCCCTTGAATGAGATTAGAGTCTATCTCTTAAATGAGCTGAAATATCTCTTTCAGAGGGTTAATTTATTAGCTCTGTATATTTTCTGATATATTCTAATCTGTATAACTACGAATTCTGTTTGCTGTTTACTTGGATATATACTTACTAATTATTAACTATTTGTGATAGTCTTTTTGTGACCAGTATTTGGTGACAAGGAGTCAAACTGGCGGGTATAAAGTTGAGAGATGCCCCCTCTTTAAGTGACAGTGGCCAAGAAAATGACTTTTTGTCCTGAACCAATTGTGTCCCTAGACCAGCAATATTTAGGAGGGTAGAAAGATACAATTCTAATCTGTTACCTTTTTCTCCAAAAGGAAAAGTGTGGCCTGCTCAATGGCTACTTCATCCTGGTACTTCTCCTTTCAAAATAGGATTTCAGGCTACTTTGGATAGAGGTAGTCAAAATTTCAGAAATACCTGATGCCTACTGGGAACCCTTTTTCTATATATTTAGATACCCCAAGTGAAATATATATCCTACATGGAAAAAAACACTCCTTGCATATTGACAAAATAGAACAGAAGTTCAGTGAGCTGAATGCACCTAGTAAAATTTACTTAGTGCTTTACAGTGCTTTTTAACAGAAATTACATGATTTCCCACTGTTCATATTCTGACTCATTGGAAAGAGGATGATAAAATTGTAGATTTAGAACTGGAAGTGAATTTTAGAGGTCATCTAGTTCAATCTCCACATTTTACAGATGAGGAACTGAGGACTAGTGAGATGAACTAATTCTCCTGAAGAACAAAATTAATGATCAGCAGAAATTCAAACCATGTTCTCTCATTACAAAGGCAGGACTTTTCCCACTGGGCTAAGCTGCCTCTAATTTGAACTCAGATGTCTTGTATATAAGATCTATACTTTTGCCCCACTGTACTAACATGACATAAATTAAAGTGTGACTTAGTGGAAGTTATTTTCATTTTATAGTAGAGTTGGTCTACATACTGCTCTAACCCAATGCATATTACACAATTTCCTATTTTAAGTCACTTGAAAATTACTGATTCCTTCCTTCCTCTAAACACTTAATGTTAGAATTTGGTCCAAGTAACTTTCTTCTTCTTTTCCACCCCAGACACCTAGCTATTGCAGGATACGACTTTCTGTTATGGAGAATCAATGGCAAAATATAGGAAGTCAAAATATAATAATATTATGAGTCCCTTAGGCTGGATACAGATTTAGTGCTTTGCGGCAATTGTTGGGAAGTACCTGGGAAAGGTGAGTCTATGACAGCCACAATGGGGAAGGCTATTAAGAGTGTGGAAGTAGAACAAAATCAACAATAACCAAGAGATTTAGGAACAAAGAAATGAGATCAAATATTTTGTTTGCTACTTCCCTGATTCCAGTATTTCTCTCTCCAATCCATTGTTTAAACAGTTATCAAATTAGTAGTCCTCTGCTCAAGAAACTTTAGCAATTCTCTATTGTTTCTTAGGATAAAGTACAAATTACTCAGTTTTCCATTTAAAGCATTCCACAGTCAGGATCCAATCTATCTTTCTGAACTTTTCATTTAACTCCACCTGAGAAGTGGAGTCAAAAACAAACATTTATTAAGTGCTAACTCTATTTTGGGCATGGTGCTTAGCCTTTATATCCTCTATGCTCCAGTCAAGCTGACTTATTTACTGTCTCTGTACATGAAATGTCATTTTCCATCTTTGCCACTGTAGAATCTCTCTCTCATGCCTGGAATACTTTCCCTTCTCACCTTTGGCTCTTGGAATCCTAAATTCTCTTCAAGGTCAAGTGTGACCTTTTATCTGAGGTCTTTCCTTGTTCTCCTAGTAGTTATTCCTCCTCTCCATCCCAGAAACTGATATTTTGCATTTGTTTTTCAGTTTAACTTGTGTTTTACTTTACTTATGTTTTCATGTTGCAGCTCCTGTTGAATATAGTAACTGAGCTTTATCTTCATAGTCTCTTGTACAAAAGAATAGGAATAGCAACTGAATATGGGAATCCATTATTATAGGGGATATCAAAGTAAAGAAACTGCCAGTGCAGAAAGTACCTACTTTCTCTGCTACTCTCCAGAGCCATCTAGAAGAGTGATGTCAAGCTCAAATAGAAATGGGACCACTAGACCATACTTGAGAATGTCTATTAGAAAACTACAAATTAACATTATCTATATTGTATTGTATTATATTGCATCTATTAATGATTTTGTTGAATATTTACCAGTTACATTTTAATATGGTTCCAATCCCATTTCCATAGTGGTACAGGTGTGAACAGTGAATCAAACTTTCTTTGGTTATCAATCAGCAACTTTTAAAATAATCAATAAAAAACAAGTGCCCCTACTTAATAGTAAGCAAGAGAATTCAGGAGTCAATTACTAGAGTAAATTCATACCTTTAAAGGCTACTTCCACCCTTCTTGGGCAGTGCTAGGCAAACTGAAAGTCTGCAATTGGTTCCTGTAAAGTGGAGGAAGGGACAGGAAGTGATTGGGAAAATGACTATAAAAAGTCCTGAACTTCCTACCCAAGGGACTTTGCCTTGTGGACTGCTCCTTGGGGCTTCTCTTTTGAAATTCTCCTTTGGAGTTAGTCTTTGGACTTGGTGTACATGAGCTGGACTGAAGGAGAGGACTCTTTCCCTGGATCCTCTGTCAGCTTACTGGGTAAGTAGCTGGCCTTCCTTTCCTGGCTTCTGGAGAAATTGGTTCCTGAGAGGTCTGCCTTTCCTGGAGGAGGCTGTGTCGGTGGAATCCTTGTTGAAGATACTACTGAGACTCCTCGCTTAAGAGACAACCACAAATCCATGTAGGGACAAGGGACATGGGGAAGGCCCTGTGGAGCTGAGCCTCAATTCGCCAGAGAAAGACTGGTAGACTTGTTAAAATCTGTCTCTTTAGCTACATGTCCCCACTTTTCACTCTTTCCACCTCTTTGTAAATAAAGTTGCTAAAAGTAATTTCAACTTAAGCTATAATATTTTTAAACCAGGGACCATAATATTTCTTTAGAACTTTCATATTAGCATAAAACCTAAATTTTATGATCTTACACAGGACACAATGCACAAACTTCAGTTTAGAGCATTGAAAGCTTTCATAACTCACACAGAGAGTATCAGAAGTGATACGAGCCCAGGTCTTCCTGATTGTAAATCCAGCTCTCTCTCTGCCAGGCTATACTGAATAAATGCCTGTTGAATTGAATTAATTGCTCAGGCTTCTTGTCCCAGTGGAGAGAGGCCTGAGAACTGAAGTCTTCCCTCAGACCCTTATCAGATGTGTGACTCTGGGTAAGTTATTTAACTTTTGTCAGTTTTCTCAACCATAAAATAAGAACTGCTTCTTTTGTCTTTTGGGGATTTATCACTTCCTTATTTGAAGTGAATGAGTATCCAGAGATGGAATTGGCCAGATTGTGACCTTATAAGCTTTGAAATGTTGATAGAGTCATCAGAAGTTCCTTCTGCAGCTAATTAGGAGCGGTGACAACTAGTTCCAGTAGTAGCCAAGAAAACTATCTGTTTCAAACCAGGGATCAATTAACCCATCATCCAACACACAATACCCAAGTAAGGAGCCAACCCAACTGAGTGAAGAGTGACTCTTCCTTTATCAATACAATGCTCTGAAGTGAACTTAGTGGAGACTTCTTAAAGGAAGAAAAGGATTTCCAGAATTAGGAGTCATGAAGTACTACTCTTCAGCCCCAAGGATTTTTGCTACATATCTCCATGTCTGACTACCTATGTACTTTAAACTTGAGCCTATACTCCTCAGGGTCTTTATGTATGCACTGGGGAAATATGTCTAAGATTCAGAAGAAGAATATTATTATAACTTTGATCTTTGCTATGCTTTTCTAGTATATTGAGGAGGGCATATAAGTTGGGGTCTCAGGAGCAACAATATTATTAGAAACTCAAAGCCCTAAGGGCTACCTATGAAGAGAACATGTAGGGAGAAGTGCTAATGGGGTTTGGGAGATAGCCTAGAGAAGAAGCTACCATATAGCCAGACCTAGGAAATTACTTTATTTGTCCAAGTTTGCACAGGTAGCAAGGGGCAGAGCCAGCATCTTTTGACTTCCAGGTTAGCATTCTTTCTATCATGCCATTTTGCCTCAGGTTTAGTTGTATTCCAATGTATACATTTCCACTAAGAAAAATCAGTTCCTTCATCTTATTATAGTAACTACTCAGCTTAAGATCAGTGGTTTGTGTTCCTTGTGACTGGGAAGGCCTGCAGAGGATGGTCATTAATTCAGTGATGACATCTAAACAGGGAGAAAATTAATTCCTTCCCTTGAGATATGGAGGAAACCCCCCCCCTCCATAACCCATTATTTGGGCAATTTTTAAGACCTGACCTGTATGGGAAGTGCAACTGCAAGGACTATGTTTATTCATTAATTAAAACTTCTTTTATATTCATATTAGGTAGCCTTGATTATAGTGTATTATTCCTGCTAGGAAGAAGGCCAGTAATTAAAGGTCTGTCAGCAAATCCTGTGCTCTGAGTTTAAGGCACAGGAGGCTGAAACCCCAATATATAATTCGTTATAGAAGCTGAAATTTTTTTCTAAGTCCAAACTAATCAAAATCAGTTAAGCTCCTTTTAGTTAAAAGGCAACAAAACCAGTTGATTTTTCATTTGACAGTTTCATTAGCTTTGAGGCCAAGAAAGTAGATTAAAAAAATCTGGCTTTTAAAGATGAATTTGAAGTGTTTTTCATGCATATGAATTAAATTACCTTTGGCATCCTGAAAATAAAAATTATAACTTGCTTTTTGTTTTTTTAAGCTCTCAATTTCCAAGGTGCTTTTGTATCATATCTTGCTTAGTTTGCTAGTTTCAACAGCAGCTGCTCAAAAAAGGCTATGGGAGTCATAAGAGGATTAGAGAAGAGGTACCATATTGTTTAGGAAACTGGCAACAGAATATAATCTATTTTCCAGAGGAATGTGTCCTTTCCTGAGATCCTAAGATCATGATATCCATTATAGGAGTATGGGTCAAGAGTTCAGGAGGCAGTTACAAACAGTTTAGACTTCCAGGACACTGTTAAAAAAATAATGCCCATTTTGAGATTCCATATCACAGGCTAGAAGAATTTTCTTACCTTCTGCCTCTTTCTACCTCAGTTAGTCAATAATCATTTAGAGGCACTTACTGGTTTGCAGGCTCTGTGTTAAATGCTAGGGAAGCAAAAAGAAAAAAAGTAAAAAGAGCCCCTCTTATCAAGGAGCTCTCATTCTAATGAGAGAGGCATCAAGTAAATAACAGTTACATGTAAGATAGAGATAAACTGTATAGAAGGTAATTATAGAGGCAAGGGCCCTAGCAGCTAGTTCCTTAATTACTTATGAGATGCTATGTTAGGTTTCCCCATTAGATTGCATATACTCTTCATATAGCAATTTCCATGTTGGATATGGAATAAGATGTATCATTGTATAGACAGAGAGGGCTCAGCCCATGAGGTACCTTTATTTCCCCTGTCATTACTTGAGTAGAGGCAGATATGAATAAAGAAGATAGAGATATAAGAGCCTAGAATGGCACAAAGGAGTGTTGGAACTCAGGAATGGGTGAGGAATGACAATGAGGAGTAGTGGATAAGGCTACCACAATAGATGCAAAAGTGGGTACATAGAGGTGGCAATAATTGGAGGTTCTAAGAATTAGAGAGTCAGGTCAAATACTCTTATTTACCACCCTTCTGGCATATGTTCCAAGGGCTGTGGAGCTTTAGGCAAGATTATGGACATAAAAGTTTATTTAGTATAATGGAAAAGAACCCCAACTTTGGAATCAAGAGACCTGGATTCAAGTCCTGGCTTTTCTACTTAATACCTGTTGATCTTAAAGTGAATTGATAGCTTCTCTAAATGAGTTGACCTGTTGAAGTTCCTTTTGGTGCTAAATTATTGGTAAGGAGACATTAAGGAATAGTAAGAAGTCTACTGAATGGAATATAACGGGGAGTCACAGGTCAAAAGACTTATATTTAAATTCTGACTACTACTTAACAGGGGTCCGTCCGGTGGCCCCTTCTGAGGATCCAAGGTCCCTCTGCCCAGATATGATGTCACAGTCGGAATAAGGAGATGAGAAACACCATGCATTCAACCCACATATGCAGGCATCACACACAGTGCTCTGCCTAGTATCATAATTTGTTTATTATATAGGTTTTCAGATACATACACACAATCATTTCTCTACGTATGACCTAAAATCAAATCACCTAAACAACACTCTTGTGATGTTACTACAACAAAGAATTCTGTGATCATTTACTGCACATCTACAACACTGTGATAGATATGATTAATGTGAAAAACGTCATTTGTAGGTTAATACCCCTTGACCTTCTGAGAGGATCATTGTGCTTTTTGTCAGCTTTCACTCTCCATCATAATTGCTTGGGAGATAAACAAAAAAACATATTCGTATCTAGGTGTGAAGACTTAAGGCATATCAGTTTTGGGGTTTTACCTCAATTTACAAGTTCTGTTTTTCTTGTGTTACTTTGAAGTGTCTAGCAATACTGCTTGGCTTCTGTTCCAACAAATTCATTGGAATGTGGTAACTGTAGGAGAAGATTCATTATAGTACTCAAGTTTTTGGCTGGTATTTATTGTAGGGCCTTGGAGTGTGTCTTGTGCTTGAGAATGGAGAGGTCATGAGCAGTAATCTTTGGGCTTCGATTGTGTAACTGCAATCTTTTTGGGGTAGTAACCTAGGGGGCTTAAAGCAGGATATCTGTTTATTGATCCTATAAGTATTTGCTCTCATATTATTTCTCCTGTATTGGGGAGAGAATAATAGTCATAACAAGCCCATCGGTGGGGAAAATTTGGGGAGAGAAGTCACAGAGGAGGATCTGGGGGGGTCTGCTTTGCTGATCTTCCTTCCTCAGACTGTGACCTTGTCAACCAGTCGGGGTATGATGGCCTCCAGCATTACTTAGGAGCTTTTTGACTTTGGAGAAGTCATTTAACATTTGTGGACTTGATTCCTCATCTATAAAATTAAGGAGTTGAATTATGCCTTGGTAGGATAGATTAAAATGGGAAAGGATTTTAAAGCTCATCCAGTTCAACCTCCTAATTTTATAAATGAAAAAATTGAGTCTCATAGAGGTTAAATGGCCATATCCTCCAACTACAAATTAAACCTTCTTTCCACCTTACAGTATTGGTCGATGCATGTCAGGGTTGGAGTAAAAAATATCTGAATTAAAATCTTGCCCCAGATACTATCTATATGACCCTAAATAAGTAATTTAATTAAATGAATTAAACTTTTCTAATCTATAAAATGGAATAAATGTGACCCTCTTTTACAGGGTTATTATAAGGATTTAATGTGATAATACATATAGAAATTCTTGGTCAACCATTAAAACTGATGTTATTATTATTATCATCATCACCTAAGATTCTTGACTCCATGAAGATATGATTTAATAAAGCATTGACTTTTAGAGTGCATCTTCCAACATCCCCATAGCTGGTTTAATTGATTTTCTTTTTTTTTAATCACTAAAATAAATGTCACCTTACTTCTATATAGCTTCAGATGTGCAGGTAAAATAGACTGAAACCTGTGTATACTGATAGGAGATTTCAAGGGAATGCTTGTTTCTAGCATCACATAGAGAACTCAGAAGTGTTGATATTTATGCAAATACAAAATCAGGGGAGCAATTTAAGAAGCAGCTGCCCCAAAATGTGATTAATACACATTACACATGAGTACCATTAAGACTACCTGCTAGCTAGTCAGTCCCTTAAAAGACTTTCAGGTTCTCTTATCATCATAGTCAGAATGTTTTGGGTAGGAAGCTTAAAAGTTGAAAATACACGAATCCCTTGGTTTAACTAGCTACCTAGAAGAAAACCTTTAAATTATAATCAGAGGCTGAGATTTACAAGTCCTAGAGGGGCAATATAGGAAATTGTTAATGTCATCTAAAAAGTTGCTCTTAATTTCAATTAGACCTTGATCCTTCTGAATACATAATAAAAGTCATCAATCTAAAAATAAATCAGATGTGCATATCCAGACCAACTTCAATTTAACCAAGCGAACTTTATGTTTCCCATAAAGAACAGATTCATTCAGTAGAATTGGCTATTCAGTTACAGTTTTATTGCAGGCTCACAAATTAGTGTTTTGATAAACTGTTGTTCTGTCACTGGGAAGGAGTCCAGTATTCCATGGGTTTTAACAGTAATGAAGAAGGCAAATCCAAAGTGGTAAAGATTGAATCATGCCCTTCTACTCTAGACTATAAATTCCCTCCTGGCAGGAGCTGGGTCTTAATTGTCTTTGCATTGTATTTCAGAGGCTCTTAATAAATAACTATTGAACAAATGAAAACTTGTCAAACACAGTTTCCTTGTTGAGATCTTATGAGGTACATTAGAAGAGTTTTATGTTCTATTACTGGATGAACTGCCAACTATATGTATTATGACCTTTTGCAACCTAGGAACTTAAAATGGAATCAAGTCAATAGGTATTTATAAAGTACATACTATGTTCCAGGCACTGTGCTTAACAGGCACTTACAGCATAAACTGGATTCCAAAGGTACTGCTTTGCCAAGTCTAAGTAGCCCAACCAAAGTTCTCCCATGAGCTAAAGTATGGAAAATTCATAAGTTGTACCTTTATTGACATTTTGTTCTCAACTGTATTGGGGAGGACTGCTAACATAGCAAAATAATTTATGTTGAGCCTGACAATGTGTGTTTAAACTATCTATAATTTTTAAAGTTGAATTAAAAAAATAACACCCTCAGATAAGAAGAGTTAAATTAGAACAGTATTGTCAAAATTTAACTGAAAAGAGGGGTGTTGTGTGTGTTATAAGGATGATATTAGAAATTGGGTCTTGTTATATTCGTTTAGAGATAGGAAGTAGAGAAGCTGGCTTGAGAAAGAATTGGAGTTTGAAGAAGATATAAGACAGAGTGTCAATTTCAAATGATGAGAGTTTAAGGATATTCCTGTGACAGTTACTCTCTCTGGCTGTGGTTGTTTCTCAGAGGGAGTTGTGAGTTACTCTCTGGGACGTAGTGAGGAGTTGCTCTCTCTCCCTCTCTCTCTCTCTCTCAGAGTCCTAACTTGATTCTTGTTGAGATTCAACCAGCTAGCCTTTGTTATTTTTATAACTTGGAGGTTAAGTTAAGAATTATAAGGATAATAGTGTTAGTCTAAGTGTAGAATAGGGAAAATTTGGGTTAATCAAATTAGGAAGGATTAGTGTAGCCTGTGGATACAGGAGAAGCAGTTCCTTGAGGAACCAGGGAATTTTATTTCGGTGGAGTTAGAATCCCTTAGAGTTAGAAATCCTTTTTATCCTTATATTTCAATAAATATTTTATTTTTTTATTACAAGTCTCTTTAGCATCCTTGAGCCTAGCCCTGAAGAGAAGTTCATTTATGAGCTTCACTTCACTTATATATGCTGAGGACACTTTGTAAACACACAAGCAGAGTATCTAAATCAGTTTAAAAATCAATAATCAATCCATTGTATGTTAGTTTTACACTTTTCCTAGCTGACTCGCCTTTTATTTTTATAGGGTGGAACTAATCTAGTCATAAGGATCCCTGGGCCACTTACTGACTTTTTATTAAACTGTAATATTATTATTGCATATCTAAAATCTATATCAGATTTCTTACTATCTCAGGGAGAGGGGAGGGAGGGAGAGAATTTGGGAACCAAATGTTTTTTAAAGGAAATTAAAATTATTTTTACATGTAAGTGGGGAAAATAAAATATTATTAAAAAAATTAAAAACAAAATGTAATATCAGCATCTTTTGGATGAAGACATTAAAGCTATCTCTAGTCATATAAAAAATGATCCAAGTCACCATTGGTTAGAGAAATGCAAATTAAAACAACTTTGAAATGACAATTTAATTTTAGGAAAACATGGAAAGACCTATGTGAAATTATGAAGAGTGAAATGAGCAGAACCAAGAGAACATTATACATAGCAAAAGAAATAGTGTTTGAAGAATGACTTATGTATCTCCACCTCCAGAGAAAGGGCTGATAAATATAAATAAGACATAGTTTAGGTTTATATGTATACATATACATTTTCAATCAAATGATGCTTTCTCTAAAGAGAAGGAGGGGAGTTAGGGAGTTCCCTGGATATGTTAAAGTAACAAACAAATTAATAAATTAATTAATTTATTTTTAAAAACTGAGGTACCACATGGCACCCATTAAATTGACTAATATGACAAAAAAGAAAAATGACAAATGTTGGAGAGGACGTAGGAAAATGGAGACTATTAAACTACTGGTGGAACTGTGAACTGATATAACCATTCTGGAGAGCAATTTGGAGCTACACCCAAAGGACAATAAAACTGCATACCTTCAACCCAGTAACAATACTACTAGCTCTATACCATAAAGAGATCAAATAAGAGGGAAAAGGACCTACCTGAACAAAAATTCTTTTTTTGTGGTAAAAAAAAAATCTTTTTGTGGTAGCAAGAAATGAAAATTAAAAGCATGTCCATCAATTGGGGAATGGCTGAAAAGGTTATGGTATATGATTTTAGTGGAATACTATTGAGCTATGAGAAATGATGACCAATTTTAGAAAAGCCTAGAAAGGTTTATATGAACTGATGTGGTGAAGTGAACAGAACCAGGAGAACATTGTACACTGTAATAGTAATATATGATGATTATCTAATTGTGAATGACTTAATGATTATCAGCAATGTGCTGCTCAGGATGAAAAATTCTTTTCACCCTCATAAAAAAGGACCTAATTGAGTCTGAATGTAGATCAAAGCAAACAATTTTACACTTTATTTTCTTTATATATTTTTTCTTGTTATTTGTAATATGTATTTTCTTTCACAATGTGATAAATATGGAAATGTATATTGAATGATAGCACATGTATAACCTATATCATATTGCTTATTGACTTAGGGAGGGAAGGAAAGAATTTAAGTCGCAAAATGTCAGAAAATTGATGTGAAAAATTGTTTCTGTAGGCAACTGGAAAAAATAATAAAGTCTCTAGAGAAAAATAAAATAATGTAATATGTGTGCTTTATTGTATTTTTATTTAGTTGTTTTGTTATTTTTATTTATTTTGTTAAATATTTCCAATTATATTTTAATCTTACACTAGGGAGAAATGTGGGGCATATGTGCTCTTCCATTTGTGTGTCCAAAACCATGAATTAGAAGATTACAGGGAAACTCAAATAATAAGTGTCTTGCTCTACTGTGGCTTCAGTTATTAGTAGGTTATACACACACACGTGTGAACATATATACATGTATTTATTTATCTCATATATATCACACATATATATATCAAATGTGTAGTTTATATATAAACATATATACACCTAGCCATGTAGACAACTTTATGTTGATAATTAATAATGTATATACATATATACTCATAAATATATAAAATAACAATGTGCCGACAGCTGTATCCCTATTGAATATCATGATGGGGTTGTGTAGCATCAAAATGAGAAGAGAAATAAAAACTTCCTGTTGATTCCCATTAACCAGGAAATCTGAGTTCTGACTTAGTTTCCTAAAAAAAAAGGATTGTCCAAACTCAGAAGCATATGTAAGCTGCTACCTCTAGACTTCTCATTTTACTTTTTATAAAAAAAATAGATCTAGAATAACAGTTTTTCACATTTACATAAGTGCTTTAAAGTCTGCAAAGCCCTTTATACAAATTATTTTATTTTCTTGAAAAGCAATGTACTTAGTGGGAAAAGCATTGGATTTGCAGACAGAAGCCCTGGGTTCAGATCCTGCCTCTGCTACTCACCATCCTGGGGAAGTAACTCAACCTCTTGTGTCTCAGTTTCCTCAGCTATCAAATGAGGTAGTTGCATTAGATGGCCTTTGAGGTTCATTCCAGTTATGATCATCATAGCAATCCTCTGAAATTTTGCTGCCCAGTCATGTCTGAAAAACATGTGACTCTTTGTGACCCCATTTGGGATTTTTTGGCAAAGATACTGGAATAGTTTACCATTTTCTTCTTCAGTTCAATTTCTAGATGAGAAAACTGAGGTAAAAAGGCTAAAGGCTATGACTTATCCAGGGTCACTTATCCAGCTAAATGTCTAAGGTCAGATTTGAATTTAGGAAGATTCATCTTCTTGACTCCTGCCATGGCACTTTATGCACCATGCTACCTAGCTCCCCCAGTCCTCTAAAGTTGGATATTGGAAACAAGGAAGTCAAGACTCAGAAAAGTGAAGCCACTGCCAGGCTCACACAGGTAGTGAGTGAGTGAATATCTAAAGCAGGATTTTATTCTTCCTGAAACAAAGTTTGCTACTTTATATTTAATACCCTTTTGTCTCTCAGTAACATTCACAATGACTCATGGTTAGTTGTGCCCTTTGTAGAATCTGCTAAATGTGAATGTCCTCTGACCTTCGTGGAGCTGTCCTATTGGCTGCTTTTTAAACTTCTATTAGGAGCCAGTTCCATCTTAGCTGTGCAATGCTCAGTTTTCCCATGAAACACCAAACCCAAGCCAAGTTCATTTGTTTGCTTTGGGAAGTTGACTTTGGAAAGCAGAAGACCAAGGAAATTACTGGGGCCCAATGTGCTGCCTTTCCCAAATGCCATGAACAAGGAAATGTTACCCCTGAACTCCCAACTTGATGCCTTTATTCTGCACAATTCAAATATTATCTAAGCACATGGCAACATTTCTCACCCTGGGGGAGTCAAAGGAAGATCTGAGGAAACCTTGGAGACTGATATTTCAGGACCCAGTTTAGTTGTTTAATTGTGACATCAATCTTTAATTCAAACTGAAAGAATCCACAGATTTTTTTTCCCCCGGGGAAGGACCAGAGTTCTGGTATCTGCCATCCTTCCTAACCTTTTTACAGGAGCAGGCAAGGCAGGGCAGCTAAGGGCCAGGGAAGGGAAGGGCTTTTCCCTTTCCAAAGAAGGGACTGGAGAGTACTATAGAGGTGTGCCTCAGTTTACTAGATTCCAAAAGAAAGTTCCTTTAACATTCAACAAAAGTTTCTAGATTGCCTTATCTTTGTTCCTTGAGTGATTAAGGCTGCTTCCGGGATGCCTGGAGTTTACATTGGGAATATGCCCCCTTTTAACTGACCTACACTTTAGCTGAACTTGCTTTGCTGGTTTCCTGCTTTTTTGTTCTCCTTGCTCTTAGGGGGATTAGCTGAGGAGAAAGGAGGCAGAAATATTCTGGGGCTTAGCTTTCTATCTCCTACCTCCTGGGTTTCTGACTGAAAGCCAAGAATGACACTCAAGGTCATTTCATTTCCCATCCTGTTCTTTCAGTAGATTTCATCTTAAAGAAAAAGAGCCAATTCTATCATGCATGCTGCTCCGGCCTCAGAAACAGATGATCACTGTTAAACCCAAAGACCTATTTTGTTATGTGCCAAAGACTATCTTACAAGGGTTTATCTCAGCTTGGATCAGAACTCTCAGCTGCCATAATGAGCCAGAGCTCTGTTGCTAGGAGACCTGAGGCTTGCATCTGTCTGGGAGAAAAACACATTTAATGTAGTTGCTTCTGCAGAGTTATTCTAATTTGCCATCATAGTGATGGCAAATGGAGGAGAGGGGCCTACTAAGCCTTTGCAAACTAGATCTGCTGATTCTCCAGAATATCAATGCATGTGTCATATTGATGATGGAATTCTGGCATTGCTGTTCCCTCCCTCAAGTTCTTGGCTCTAGTGCCCAAGAGTTCCAATATACAGTCCCATTGCCTGTCTATTCTTTCAAAGTAAGAGGGTTATGGCTGATCTACAAAGCTAGAGGAAGGATCAAACACTGTGTTGTAGGTGAACAAATGGAAGGATAGCCAAGAGACTCACCATGTCGTCAAAATGTAGGAAAAGAAAGGAAAGGCTACATTTGGGACAGTCATTCACAGTCATTCAGGCGGCCAGGAACAAAAGAACAAAGAAGGCATAATGCTCTTCAGTGGTTCCCTGTTGTCTCTTGGGTAAAAGATTTAAAGTCTTCCTCATGTTGACATTTAAAGTCTTCTAGATATCTCTGAGAAACTCCTACTATTCTTTTTGTACTCACTGCCCCAGTCAAACTGGACTATTTCTTGTTTAACCTATTCTCTGCTTCCTTGCTAAGCACATTTCTATTCCTACTGATGCTTCTAACTGGTAATGCTTTCCCCTTCCTCTTGAAATTACTTTGTATTACTTTCTAAATATTTTATGTTTCTTTATCTTTCAGTGTATACATTATATCCTAGGAAGTGTAAGCTGACAGGGAACAGAGTCTTTTGCTTTGGTCATTGTATTCAATGGTGCCTAGCTCAGTTCCCTGCATTTAGTACATATTGAATGAATGCTTCTTGTGTTGAATTGAACTGAATAGAAATGGTGAGGTATTACTTTTTAAACCAGGGGAAAGTATTTATTTTTATTTTATTTTATTTTTAAAAATCCGTATCTTCCATCTTAGAATCAATACTGTGTATTTGGTTCTAAGGCAGAAGAGTAGTAAGAGTTAGGCAAAGGGGGTTAAGTGACTTGCCTAGGGTCACACAGCTAGGAAGTATTGGAGGTCAAATTTGAACCCAGGACCTCCTGTCTCTGGGCCTGGCTTTCAATCAACTGAGACAACCACCTGCCCCCAAAAGTCTTCATTTTTAAAACAATGTATATGTTTTCAACTTAAATCAGAGGATCCACATACTATATAATCCTCCTCTTTTCTGCATGCAGATTTATTTGGTTTGGCCAGGATTGATTTCAGGAAGCTTTCCTGAATGTTAAATTACTTTATCCTGGAAAATAAAGGTCACTAAAATACCAACAATCTTCTTGCCCACCCTCCAAAGCATGTACCAAATGGAATACAGATTTAAAAATTTGGTGCTGATTACCAAGAAAGCTCAAAGAAATCCTACTAAAGCAAAAGAAAAAAAATCCCTACAAAATATCTCCCAATGCTTGAACAAAAAGGCATTTTTAAGGACTTGGGTTTATGTAGCCAGTTCTTCAGCTCCTGCCAGGCTTTTAATCCTCCTATTCTTTGTACTATACTCACCTAAATAAATTACAAATACTCCAGCTCTTGCCAGCAACAGGTCCATATTGTGCAAGGCCTCTGTGGGCTATAGATCCTGCTGAACTTGAAAAAGCACAGATTCTGTTTTTGGCACATTAACTTGAATTAGGAACTATAATTGCTGGCAAAATTGCCAGTGAAATTGCACATTGTGACAGAAAGTCATTTGTTTTGAAGGGGGAAAGTTTATCCATGGATTTCTGTAGAGCCTCTCACAGAGCTGGGTACTTCTGTGTTTCATGCACGGAAGTGGCTTTCAAGTATAAATGGCCTTTAACTAACTTTGTCAAGAGTACCTTTTCAGCTCTTATTGCCTTCTCCAGGAAGCTTTTTCTGATCCCCCAAGCACCAGTTCTCTTTCACTTCTCAAATATTTCGAATCTACTTATCTGTATATATGTTATATTCCCAACTAGAATATAAACCTCTTGAGGAAAGAGACTTAAAAATTGTTTTGTCTTTATATTTCAGTGTTTTGCACAGTACCTTGCATATAGTAAACATTTAATAAATATTTGTTGGATCAAATAGAATTCTTTTACAGTTTTTATACCTAGAAGGGACTTACATTGGATAGATCATTAGGATATGCGGATACAATGGATGTCCAATCACCAGAGGTTAATTGAAATATTTTTTTTTCTCTTCATAGTGTCTTTTATAGCCAAAAACTATCCCAGTGATATAGGAAAATTTCAGAAACCCAGCAATGGAGATGAGGCATGTTCACTCTTCCAACTCCCTCTTCCAATTTGACCCTTATATCTCTACCACAATCTTTCTTTCTTATATATAGATCATGTAATATCACTTTGGGACAGCTAGGTGTTACAGTGGATAGGTACCAGGCCTGGATTCAGGATGATATGAGTTCAAATCCAGCTTCAGAAACATATTAGCTATGTGAGCCTGGGCAAATCATTTAAACCTCTTTACCTCAGTTTCTTAATCTGAAAAATGAACTAGAGAAGGTAATGGCGAATCACTCTAGTACAGTGATGGTGAACCTATGGCATGAGTGCCAAAGATGGCACACAGTGTAAGCACCCAGCCACCCTCCTCATCCCTCACCCCATCCTGAGTTCATTACTAGAAAGGCAGAAGGACTTAGGCAGAGTTGCTCCCTTTCCCTTCTCCTTTGTGCCTGACAACATTTTTTTCACATCCCCCACCCCTCTACCCAGCAGCCTAATGGAAGAGCACAGGGGATAAGGTGGGTAGCAGAGCTGGAGGGGAGCAAAGCACTCAGGCCACTTCCCTCCATCTCTCTACATTTACTGAGGACATTCCTCACTTCACCCATTTTTCCACCCAGCAGCCCAATGGGAGTGGCTTTGTCTGAGGTGGGGTGGATATGGAGCCCAGTACTCTGTCTCTAAACAGTTTGCCATCATTGCTCCATTATCTTTAATAATAAAGCATCAAGTAGGATCACAAAAAATCAACAAGTGAACAAAAACAACATCACTTTTATGTTTCAAAATCTCCAGTGGTTCACTTCTCAGATTAGCTAATATGACAGTAAAGAAAATTGATAAATGTTGGAGGAGATGTGGTCAAATTGGGATAATAATGCATTGTTGGTGGAGTTGTGACTGATCCAACCATTCTGTAAAGCCATTTGGAATTATGCCCAAAGGGCTATAAAACAATGCACACCCTTTGATCTAGTAATACTACTACTAAGTCTGTATCCCAAAGAGATTACCAAAAAAATAGGGGAAAGGGGAAATGATCTACTTGTACAAAAATATTTATAGCTGCTCCTTTTGTGGTGGCAAAGAATTGGAAATTGAATAGCTTTGCATTGATTGGAGAATGGCTGAACAAATTGTGGTATATGATGGTTGATGGAACAGTATTTTCTATAAGAAATGAAAAAAAGGATGATTTCAGAAAGAGCCGGAAAGACCTACAATGGACTGATGCAGAGTGAAATAAGCAGAATTAGGAGAACATTATACATAATAATTGCAATATTATGGAATAATGAACTATGATAGACTTAGCTATTATTGGCAATACAATGATCCAGGACAATTCTGAGGGATTTATGAAATATATGTTTTGCAAATCTCTAATGCAGTCATATATGTTATAGTTATTTATACTTCTACTTTATCCTCTTAGATTGAAAGCTCCATGATGGCAGAGATTGACTCATATAAATTTGGTTTCTCTCTTAGCACCTTCTGTGCTCTTCAAACAATATAGACACTTAAAAAATGTTTGCTGGATGAATTAAAGGTTGAATAACTATTCACATACAAGAGATACTTGTCTATCCAATGATTCGTTATTTCAATAGCAATATCAAGTATTTTTATGGACCAGATCTAGAATTTTATTGGTAAAAGGAACTCCCCTTTACCTATGCAGATCAGGTCAGTTCCATAACTTATAGACTTAGAGAACAGACTGGAACACAAAAACTAAGTATCTTCTGAGGCAAAACTTGAACTTGGATTTTCCTAGTTGAGATTGTCACTCTATTTGCTATATCAATTGCCTTTATAACACATTTTGTGGAGAAGGAACACAAAAAAACACATTTGTGGAGAAGGAAAAATTGTAACACAAAACACACACACAAAATTATTGACTTGACCATTTATAATATTAATCCCTACTAAAACATTCCTCTCAATTACCACTAGAATCTGATATCACCCATCCCTGCACATTCCTGTCAATATCTTGGACAGTGTCTCAATTATTTATTTTCAGGTAACTTCTAAAGAGTTATCTCATTATGAAAGTATAAATAGAGGCCCTTGGGAAATTTAATGAAGACTACAAATATTTTTGCAACAATGATTTTTTGAAGGTTAAAAATCAAAAGTCAAATATAAATGTGAAGGATGTCCTATCATACTACCAAACATTTTTATCAAAAAAGTTATTCCAAGTGATTCATTCATCCTTTCCCCCAACTAAGAATCAGTGTATGATTGTGAATATAAACTAAATTTTATGTATAAGACAAAATAAACTTATTTTAAAAAATGTTTTACTTAACTTTTCAAGATAATTACCAATGGAACTATTTTCCCTATGACTTACTATGAATTTTTGTTTTTTGTTTTAAATGGATTAGCTTTTTAAGTGGTCTTTTCCAAGTACTAGTACTTCCTTGGATCTTGCCTTTGGACAATGACTTTATATATAGCATACCCTGGAAATATAATCATCAATGAAAAACTGGGTACTTAGTGAAAAGGAAGATTTCCAGCCATGCCTTCAAAAAAATCAGAGGCGAGAAGGATATTCAATATGCAAACTTATGAAACCAAAGATTCAGAAATCAGTAAAAGAGAAATGAAACAATGAAATGAATACTTTCATAAATTGAAAACGATTCAAGGATATATTGTTAGTCCTATGGCCCTCTATTCTCATTTCTCCAAATTAATTTTCATTTACATTGAGTGTGTTTAACAGCAAACTAGTTCATGGACCAGTTCCCACTGAGAATAAAGCATGTCTCAGCATGCTTAGTTGATACAAAATCCCCATATAGATTTGGGAAGAGTGATGGTTGCATATAATGGAAGTGCTTTGAGGACAATTTGAAACGTGTATAGACACGAGATAACTAGTTTTGGCCTGCTAACCATAAGATTAGTAGAAGATTTTTCAACTGACTGCCTAACCAGAACAGAAGGTCTCTTAAAAAGGGACTACCTGACTACAGCCTCAGCTTTTCACTTTGTTTGTTTTCTCTTGGTGGATCTCTGCTCTTGATTTGACATCTCTGATGGCATCAGGAGAGAGACAAAATGAGAACTGCAGTGCCACAAAAGATGCCATCTCTCAATTGGAGGAATTTTCTCTATTTTTTATGCCTAGAATGCTCTTCTACTTCCCCTCCATGTACTAGCTTCTCCCTTGGGGGGTGGGAATGTGACCCCATGGAAGTAGGTCTTGGCTTTTGCTTTAACATGTGTTCTTTTATTTTAGGTGAAGGAGATTTAATCTGACTTATTAATTTTCAAAGGTTAGAAGAGTGATCCTCAGGAGTCCTAGAAGCCTTGAATATGACAAGATTGTCATCTAGCCCAGTATCAACCCAGCCCAGCCATGGCTGAGATGAAAACTCATCTGTGAGCAAAGATACAATGGGGCATTAACCTGGCAAAGCCAATGTTATTTAAAAACTGTGTTAGATCTGGACCACCCACGCCTGAGACTAAAGTAGCATAGGAAAAAGTAGGCTCCCAAGATAGTAGGGGGAAATGTTCATACTTTTGTTCTTCATATACTTTGGAAATATAGCTCCTTCTCTAGAAACTAATTGATGTGAAGTGGCTACATGGAACTAGGACACTAGTTAGCCACCTAACAGTATAGAATATAACCAGTGGGGATGTGAGCCAGAAAATAAACACCCCAATTTATCAGGGTACTCCCAGAGCCCTGAGGGAGAAATGTAGCCAGTCTTGCTTTGGGAGAAGGAAGTCAGAGGACATATTTGTTTCATATATTTGGTATCATATTATGAACACATTGTGTCCCATGAGTAGAGAATGCAAACTCCTCTAGAACAGAAACTTTTTTCATGTTTGTCACTGTATCCCTGGTGTGTAGCATACTGTCGGCCACATATTCAAGACTTAATATATGATTGCTGAATTTAGTCATTGAATAAATAAATGGTTTCCCTCACTTGGATGAACTTTACTTGATCTGTGTCAATAGATAAAACAACAACAATAATGCTTATATGTGACTTCAGTGGTTTCTTCTCACCTCCAGGAACAAATACAAAATCCTCTGGTGTTCAAAAGCCTTTAGAACCTAGTCTCCTTCCACCTTTCTGGTCTTCTCAAACCAAATACTCCTCTTTCCAAGTATTTTGCCATCCAATTACACTGGCCTCCTTGCCACAAAAAATGCCATTTCCTGACCCTCATGTCTGGAATGCTATCTTACCTCATCTCCATGTTCTAGCTTTTCTGATATCCTCTGAAACTCAGCTAATAGGCCACCTTCCACAGGAAACCCTTCTCTATCCTTCTTAATTCTATATGTCTTCTTTGTTGATTGTTTCATAGTTATCCTATACATAATTTTCTTATATAGATTTGTTTCCATGTTGCCTTTCCTCCAAGAACATGGATTCTTCAATGGGAGAGCTTATTTTTTGTCTATCTTTGTATCTTCAGCACTTAGTACAGTGGATGGCATATAGATGTTCAATAAATGCTTATTGGCTGATTGCTTTGGAGTTTGCAAAGCTCTTTATATATATATATATATATATATATATATATATATATATATATATATATATATGTAACTTTTATTTGAGGTAAGTGCTGTACACATTATTATTCCCATTTTACAAATGAGAAAACTGTGAACACATAGCTAGGAAATGCTAGAGGCAGGATTTGCTGTCTCTCCAAATAGCTAAACAGCAAA
This sequence comes from Monodelphis domestica, assembly GCF_027887165.1. Lineage (NCBI taxonomy): Eukaryota > Metazoa > Chordata > Mammalia > Didelphimorphia > Didelphidae > Monodelphis > Monodelphis domestica. The sequence goes on from NC_077230.1 coordinate 306,561,814, forward strand.
TATTTGAGACCCTACTATATGACCAATATCTTCAAGAAACCATAGTTCAAAGGCAATTGACCTTTCCCACTAGCTAGTGATTATGACTCTGCTGAGGGATGATTTTGATACTGAAGAAGCCTATTAGTAACCCAAAACTGAGCTGTGCATCTGAATAGGAGAATATGTTTGAATATTCACCTATTGTTTAAAGGAGTCCTCCCTGGGATACTTGCTTCTATTTCCCCCTATCTTTGGCATAAATCTGTACTTTAACAACCTGGATTGAGCTTCTAGGAATAATTGTGTTAGGTGAACAAGAGTTGTCATAAATACCATCATTATTGTTAGTCAGCTAAGTCCAAATATCTTTCCATCACTCCTCAGAGGAGCTACAAAGGAGCCTTTCAATTTAGTGGCAGTCCCTAATTGCAGCTGATGCCACCTACTTGGGAGCAGGAATTCATTAGAAGAATAAAAATCATATTTAGAGTACAAAACTCTCTCTAAGACCTCCATTTGCTTACATTATTTGGAGCTATGGTGGCAGGAAGCCAGTGTTTATTTAAATCATCTTAGTGCTGGCAAGACAATTGTCTTGTGGCAAACCAGGGAAGCTATGTTGAGCAATAGATAGAGCCGGGTACTGTAATAAGTACTTTAGTGGTATTATCTTATTTGATCCTTACAAAAATCTTGGGAGGTATGTACTATTATTATCTTCTTTTTACAGATGAGGAAACTGATGCAAGCAGAATTTAAGTGACTTGTCCATGGTCTCACATTAATAATAAGAGTCTGAGACCATTTTGGAGAACAGTCTGGAATTTTACTCAAAGAGTTATAAAACTATGAATGGCTTTTGATCCAATGATTAGGTTTCTTTCCTAAGGTGATAAGGGAAAAAGGAAGATAAACTATACATAATAAAAAAATTTTAGCAGGTTTTTTTTTTTGTAGTGGCAAAGAATTGGAAACTGAAGGGATGTCCATCAATTATGGAATGGTTGAACAAGTTGTGATACATGATTGTAATGGAATATTATTGTGCCATAAGAAATGACAAAAAAGATAATCACAAAAACACCTACAAAGACTTCTATGAGGTGAAGATGCAAAGTGAAGTGAGCCAAGCCAGGAGAATGTTATACATGGTATCAACAATAAGTGTGAGGATCATCTGTGAATAACTATTTTCAACAAAGGAAGGTCCTAGACAACACGAAGGGACTTATGACAACAAAAGGCTATCCACTACTGTAGAAGGGAATGATGGAATCCAGACACAGATTGAAACATATTCTTCATTTTGTTTCTTCATTGAATTTTTCTTTAGTGTAAATAATATATGGCTTGTTTTAAAACATGTAAAAAAGGGAAAAATCTACTGTGATAATATATATGATATATATGATAATGTACAACCTATACATATTATTTGCTTTCCTGGGGAATGGGGAGGAGTGAGAAGGAGAAAAAATAAGAAATAGATTCCGGGACATGGCTAATGTGAGAATTTGTCTTAGATAAGTATATTTACTATTATATATGTGTTCTACATATGTTATATATAATTTATTATGTATTGATAACAAATCATATGTATATTATTATGTTACATATTATATTGTTATATATATATATTTTTAAATGGTACCAAAAAAGAGGCCAGATTTGAATGCTGGTCTTCCTGACTTCAGGCTTAGCATTCTACCCACTATGTCACCTACATCAAGTGACTTGGCCAAAGGCACACACATTGTATGGCCTAGACAAAAATGGCCTTCATGGTAACATGCATGGAAAAAGAGCAACTCATTGGACCACCCTTGGTCTCACAAAATGAGAGGTCATTTATCCCAATAGAAAAGTGTGCATGACTTCCTTCAGGAGTTCAGAGGAACTTTTTACATCCAGGACTAGAGACAAGTTTGCTAACTCTCAAATCCATTAACAGGACAATGGACTGACTACAGTGGAACAGGAAGGAAAGAGTTCCTTCTGGACCTAAATCAGGATACGGCATGTAATATTTCTGTTTTGAAAGATCAACTTTGGGGCTGTGCTTATCCCCCAAAATTAGCCTGTCTAGATGGCTTTGACCAAGCTATCATCAGTTACCTGGCAATGTGTAGACATTGAGTCCTGCCCTTGATTATGGCTCAAGCTGTAGAAAATCCTCTAGTTCTCCCCTATCAAATGAGACAATAATTATAAAGAACTTGGCACATAGTAGGCATTTAAATACTTATTTCCTTCTTTCTTTCTAACTTGTCTCCAGGAACCAGTTTTATTGGTTTGGGGAATGCTGAATAGGTTCAAATGAAAGGGCTAGTCTAGCATACCCTCTCCCATGTCAAGAGACAGATGAAGGCTTATGTATTGTTTCCTTTTCCCACAAATGTATTAGGCAATTTCCTTTTCTATTTCCTAAAAATAGTTGCCATATCTCATGACAACCCTATCTAACTTTAATTAAATTAGCCCAGTAAAAAATGCAGCATAAAATTCATCAAAATTCTTTGCCAAAATATCAATGAGTAAACATTTCTTCCCATGATTAATATTCATCAATATTGCCTTGTGGCTCAGTTTAGAATTTGAGTTGAGATATTCTATAAAGATTTAAAGAGAATTAGAGGTGTTAGCATGGCCTGATGACAAAAGTCTCTAAGGCAAACACAAGAATAAAGGTTTGTATTTGGTAGGTACTTTGTACAGGTTGGCATTTCTCATCTATCCCATTCCACATTGGCAAGAATGTGGAATGCCCTAAGGGCAGGATGTTGAGTAAAACAAACCTTTTTGAAATGTGGAGTTTCTCAAAGACTTGAGCAACTGGGAAAACGAATAAATAGAAAGTAGGAAAACACTAAGACCACATTTCCCAACAAATACTGATTTTGTGCAATTATTTAGTAATTAAACATTTCCAAATAAACCTCTCATAAATTATTAAATTATTTTGTAGTAGAGAGACTGCCAATTTTTGAATCCAAGTTAAGGATAATCTGAAATAACAAATGAGGATTTAAGTTTAAAATGATACATTTCAGGTCATGTATTTTTGATTTTCAATTTGTCAATAGTATTCTTATGGAAGAAAATAAAGAGAGGCAAATAACAGCTCGTTAGATTTCCATGGAGCTTAAACTAGTGAATGATTTGCCTGACATACACAATGATGAAAAATAACATAACATTCAACATTTACATTTTATGATCTTAAAAGATGGGAACATTCTATTCTACTCTAGTCTAGTCTAATCTAGTCTAGTCTAATGCTTAGAGTAACAATGTTGGGAATCAGGAGTCCCTAGGTACAAGCTCTGCATCTGATATATCCCATGGGTGACCATGAACAAATGATTAAATCTCTCAGTGATGACAATGACTCTTTAAGACTATTAATTAAAGGAGCAGCTAGGTGGCTTAACTGATAGAAAGCCAGACCTGGAGGTGGGAGGTCTTGGTTTCAAATATAGTCTTAGATATTTCCTAGGTAGGTGACCCTGGGCAAGTTACTTAACCCCATTTGCCTAGCCCTTCCTCCTTTTCTGCCTTGTAACCAAGACCATTAATACTAATATGGAATGTAAGGTGTTTTTTTAAGACTACTAATTTCAGAAAAATACTGATTTATGTGGGTGGAGGGAATTTCCATTTAGGGAGTTCCCAGTGCTAATCAATTCTCTGGACAGTGAGAGAGAAAGAGAGCTAGAGAGAGTGAGAGCAAGAGACAGAGAGAGAAAAAGAAAGATATAGAGAGACATGAATGGGGAAAGAGATAAGGAATGTTAAAGTACCTGAGCATTAACTATCCAGAGAGAGATGCTTTAAATAGTTCATTTAAAAAGTTTGATTTAGTCATATAAAATATAACTATTGTGTTTTCCCCTCAACTTTGTCAATAAAATCAAACATCTGCCAACTAAATATTAGTTTATTTGAGAATTCTTAAAATGTGGAGAAGAGATAGAGAGGAATGAGATTTTCTCAGTTGTCTGAAGCTTTGAATGCACATTAGTAATGTTTATTGGCTATCATGTATATAATTCATATGTTTAAGAACTCCAGGAGGAGTTCTTTAGATGCAGCTAGTGGCACAGGGCATAGAACACTCTGCTTGTAGTAAAAAAATACCTGAGTTCAAATCTGACCTCAGATACTAGCTGTGTAACCATGGATGAATCACTTAATCTCTGTTTGACTGAGTTTCCTCATCTGTAAAACGGGATAATAATAGTATCTAACTCCCAGGATTATTGTAAGGACCAAATGAGATCATATCTATAAAATACTTAATACATTGTCTAGCACTCAGTAGATGCTACATAAATATTAGCTATTATAATTATTATTTTATCAAAGAAAGATTAATATGGCAGTGATTATGTTGGTTGAATTGGAAAGGGAGAAAGAAGAGGTAGAAAGATGTAATTTAGAGGTTACAACCATAAATGAGTTAAATTTGTAAAGTGCTTAGCATAGTGCCTGGAAAATAATATAAGTTTAATAAATGTGTATTTCCCTCTGTCATCACTCATCTCCTCTGGACAGCAACCATCATGTGTTTCTTCTATAGCCCATCTGAAGGCAAATGATCCTTATCTTACTGTTAAGGGGAATTATCTGTATTAATACTATAAAGGAAAAATGCTTTTCTCCTTGGTTGCTGGATTCTAGAATGGATCACATCCATGGAATCAAGAGGGTAAGGTTAGAAGTGGGGGAGCAATTGAGAATTGTGTAGTGTTATAAAGCAATTATGATCAGGAGAGAATGGCATCACTTATTGAATTCAGAACTTGCCTGTCATCTTAGCTCTGTACTGAAGCTAGGATCTGGGAGCATGCTCTAGTTGTGTCCAAATAGGAACTTAGCAAGAGGTCACAGAATCTCAGAGTTGGAAAGGACCTGAAAGGACCTTTATTACAACCCATAGAAGAATCCCCACAATGGCATTTCCAACAGATGATGACTCGGATTTTACTTGAAGAATTCTGGGAACCCTCTACCACCTGAACATGTAACTCCACTTTTAAATTGCCTGAATTATTGGGAAAATTTCCCTTACATCAAGACAAGAATCTACCTGTTTTTACATTTCTCTCATTTCTCATAGTCCCCTTCTTTCATGAGCCAGAGAGATTTGTGAATATTTGAAGACAGCTAAAGAAAGCAACCATTCTTCTCCAGACTAAACAGAATTCAATTTATTCAATCATTCTTCATAAAGCATGGTTTTAGGTCCCTAAAATGGTGATTTTTTTCATAAAACTAATTTCTAGATTTATTTACTAATTCAATTATTTTCTTATACTTTTAAATTTTATTGATCTCATCTTTAATTTTTAGGATTTCTAATTTGGTAGTTAGATGGAGATTTACTTTTTTTTCTAGTTATTAAATTGCATTCCCAATTCCCTCAGCTTTTCTTTTTCTATTTGATTACTGTATTTAGAGATCTAACTTTTCCTCTAATTACTGCTTTTGCTGTATCTCATAGGTTTTGATATTTTGTCTTATTATTATCATACTAGTTTAAGCTCAATGGAAATCAATGGATCACTATTTGTCTCTCCAGGTGTAATATGAGTTAGTGTACTTTGAGACTATCATCTTTCCCGTCTCAGATACTATAATCAATGAAGTCCAAGAAGACTGTCTTTGCTTTTTTGGCTGCCATAGCAAATGGTTGACTCATGCGAAGCTGGAAGACTGCCAAAAGCCCCAGATCTCTTTTCAGAGGAATTGCTATCTAGTCATTTTTGTCTCATGTTGGGCTCATGAAATTATTTTTTAAAAGACATTCAGCAGTAGGTCTTTTAAAATCAAAATGTCCTGATGCATGTCTATTCATGTTTTTCCATTTAGATTCTCAACAACAGTCTAGCTTCTTAATATAATGAGTAGATAAACTGAGTTGTGACATATTCAGCATCTACTGCTCACTTTCTTATGCCACTATGCTTATACTATTCAATTTGGGGATAATAATAGTATGTACCAACTTCCGGGTAAGCATGATGGCAGGCTAAATGCATGTCACTTCCTCTCCCCAGCACACACTGACAAGGACTACCCCAAAAGACCTTAAGAATCATTTTCAGAGGAGCAGAGGAGCTGTATAGTAGGGCACAGCATTGAAGGTGTGTGGGATTGGGGCTTTTCCAGTCTATAAGAGGGTGAAAGGGCTTCCACCAAAATGGGAGCCAATCCAACCTTCCCCACCCCCCACCTACAGATCCAGAGCCAGAGCCAGCCCATACCAAGACAAGAAAGGGGCACCTCTGGAGTGAGCAAGGGGCACTTCTAGGTCCCGGGAGCTGATTAGGACAGCCAGAGAACTTCCCTGAAGTTCTTGAACAAGGGGGCAAAATAGACATTGAAAGAGTTCATAGAACACCCTCTACACTAAACCCCCCAAAAACAACTCCTAGAAATGTAATTGCCTGTAAATGTAATTCCAGAGCTTTCAAGCTAAGGAGAAAAATCCTACAAGAAGCCCGAAAACAAACAAACAAAAATTCAGATACAAAGGAACACCAATCAGGATCACACAAGACCTGGCAGCTTCCACACTAAAGGACCATAAGGCCTGGAACACGATATTCAGAAAGGCAAGAGAAGTGTGTCTTTAACCACGAATCACCTATCCATCAAAACTGATTACATATTTCCAGGGGAAAGTATGGGCATTCAACAAAATAGAAGATTTCCAAGTATTTGTAAGGAAAAGACCAGAACTAAGTGCAAAGTTTGATATACAAACACAAAGATCAAGAGAAACATGAAAAGGTAAATATGAGGAAGGCGGAGTCAAGATAGTGACCTAGAAGGAGCAGAAGTTCAGACCTCTGAATACCCTTCCTAACCGATCACAAACTGAATGCTCCTACGGGACTAAAAATCAAAGTTAACAACAAGACAGAGCCAAGGAACCCTCCTTCTAAACTAAATTCAAAAGTTACGCCCCCTGAAAAGCTGGAATCCAAGAACACTCGGGTTTAAGGGGAAGACAGAAGAAAGGTCCCAGGACCCATCCCCCCTCCCACCCATAGCGCTAAGACTCCAGCAGCAGTGGGAACTTCTGGGCAACAAAGGTGCTGGTCTGGAGGGTATATGTTGTGGGCAGGGCTGTGCCAAGGACAGAGCATCCAACACAGATGGCGGGGAAGGAACTAGAGAGGTAACATAGACCTGGCAGCCTAGCCAGAGCTGTGGAGATCCTCCATATTTTCTCCAGCCTTCCAGGAGGTTTTGGACTCAAAGCACACCCAGCCCAACTAAGCTGAACTTAATACCATCAAAAGGCTCCAGAACTCAGGCAAACCCAGGCTCCATACCTATCCTCATTGACTGCTGGGCTTTAATCCAATCAAAAGCCTCCAGAGGACAGGGAAGCACAAACTCCCAACAACCCTCCCCCAGAGACAATACCAAGAGATCTTATGTTAAAGCTCCAAGAGGGAAGACTGACAGAAGCCCCCCAAACCAAAAAAATGAGAGGAGCAAGAGCACAGATAAATACAGGGAGTAAAGAAGGGGTGAATTTGAGCAAACAACCAAAAAGGAAGAAAGAAACTACAATAGACAGCTTCTACTCAGCAAATGGAAAAGAGGGGGAGAGATCAGCAAACAATAAATCAGAAATCCCAGCAAATTGGATACAGGCTGTGGAAGAACTCAAAACACAACTAAGAGAGGCTGAAGACAATTTGGAAAAGAACTTAAAAATTAAGATAAGTCATCTGAAAACAGAGACACTTGAACTAAAATGAGAAAATAGTGTCTTGAAAGCCAAAATCAACCAGCTAGAAAGTGAAGCAAAGGAGATGAAAGATGAGGCAAAGGAGATGAAAGACAAGGTAAAGAGGATGAAAGACAACCTTCAAAGAAAATCAGACCAGAAGGAAAAGGACGACCAAAAAGCCAGGGATGAAATCCAGTCTTTAGGAACCAGAATACAACAACTGGAATTAAGTGACCTCACAAGACAGCAGGACAGTATAAAACAAAATGAAAAGAATGAAGAAATTGAGGAAAATGTGAAGCATCTCATTCACAAAACAGACGATTTAGAAAATCGTTCAAGAAGAGACAATTTAAGAATCATTGCTCTACCATAAGACCATGACAAAAGAAAAATTCTGGACAGAATACTACAGGGAAGTAATCAGGAAAACTGCCCTGATATCCTAGAATAAGAGGGGAAAGTGGAGATTGAAAGAATCCACTGATCACCATCTGTATTTAATCCCCAACTGATAACACCCAAGAATATTATAGCCAAATTCAAAAACTATCAGACCAAAGAAAAGATACTACAAGCTGCCCAGAAGAAGTCATTCAGATACCATGGAACCACAGTAAGGATAACACAGGATCTGGCTGCATCCACACTGAAGGACTGAAAGGCATAGAATATGCTATTCCAGAAAGCAAGGGAACTAAGTCTACAACCAAGAATAAATTACCCAGCAAAACTGATTATATTCTTACAGGGGAAAGTATGGTCATTCAACACAATAGAAGAATTCCAAGCATACATAAAGAAAACACCAAACCTGAACGGAAAATTTGATGTCCAAGCACAGAACTTAAGAGAATCATCAAAAGGTAATTAAAAGAGGGGAAAAAGAAAAACAAAACAAAACAACAAAAAAAAATTTTTAAGAGACTCAATAAACCAATATGATATGTATCCCTATAAAAAAGAGGTCATTGGTAACTCTTAAAACCTGTTTCTATCACCTCGGCAGCTAGAAGAATTGCACTTAGAGGAAACAGTGGCAAACTATATAGGATGAAAGGACAAGACATAAATAGGTATATAGATATATGCATGCATAAATACATATGCGTGTGTGTATATATGGCTTCGACAGGCGGCTAAACCTTTTGAGGGTAGCCATCGGGTCATAGACCCCTGGTGAACCAAGACTTTGCTCACCCAGCATGTGAAGACTGCTTCGGCTGAACAGAAGGAAGAAACCAAGAAGAAGGTTCAACGGCTGAGAGGGCGATGCAGCAAAGCACTATGGAGTGCTTAGGGCATGTTGGAGCACAAAGGACAACATGGCCATTCAATGCAGCTGAGGAAGTCTCCAGGTGTAACGACCTTTCGTGCCACTGGACCCAGGCTTCCAACGCCAAGAGAGTGGGACTGGCTCTGTGCATTGACTTTTCCACTTAAATCTCCTTCACCCACAAGTGTCTTTGTGCACACTCATCTATACACCATAGATGAAAACACACAAAGACAATCATCCTCGGTTACTGAGAGACTACTATATATATATATATATATATATATATATATATATATATATATATATATACACACACACACACACACACACACACACACACACACACAACTAGAGCTAAAAAAAGTGGTTAATACTAAAAGAAATGGGAAAAGAAACAAATGGGGGTAAATTTATATGTCACAAAGAAGCTCATGGCGGGAGGGGGGAGAACATCAATACACTGGAAGGATAAAGAGGTTGGAGATAAGAAATACTCAACTTTTACATGCTTTGAAATTGATCCAAAGAGGGAAGAATAATCCAATACACTGGGGCAGAGAATAGATTTGCGCCCTATAGGGGAGTAGAAGGGTAACAAACAGACTGGTGGGGAGGAAAGCAGTACAAGGGAGGGAGATGGTGTGGGGGGGGAAATTTTAAAAAGACTACAGGGAAAATAAGGGGTGGAATAAGAAGGGAGAGGGTAAAAAAGGAAGTAAAATAAGGGTGAGAACTAGGGGGACTGATTATGAATAAGCATTGGTGGAGAAGGAAATAGTGAAAGAAGAAAACGCAGGACCAGGAGTAGAAATCAAAATGCTGGGAAATACACAACTAGTAATCATAACTCTGAATGTGAATGGAATGAACTCACCCATAAAATGCAAGCGAATAGCAGAGTGGATTAGAATCTAAAACCCTACCATATGCTGTTTACAAGAAACACACATGAGAAAGACAGATGCCCATAGGGTGAAAGTAAGAGGATGGAGCTAAATCTACTTGGTATCAACTGATAAAAAGAAGGCAGGAGTCACAATCATGATATCCAACAAAACCAAAGTAAAAATAAATCTAGTTAAAAGAGATAGGGAAGGTAATTACATCCTGATAAAAGGCAGTATAGACAATGAGAAAATATCTGTACTCAACATGTATGCACCAAATGGCATAGCATCGAAATTTCTAAAGGAGAAACTGGAGGAGCTCAAGGATAAAACAGACAGAAAAACTATACTAGTGTTAGATCTGAACCTTCCTCTATCTGAACTAGATAAATCAAACCAAAAAAAAAAAGAGGTGAGAGAAGCAAATGAAATCTTAGAAAAATTAGAGTTAGTAGACATGTGGAGAAAAATAAAAAGGGACAAAAAGGGAATATGCCTTCTTTTCAGCAGCACATGGTACATTCACAAAAATTGACCATGTATTAGGGCACAAAAACATTGCAAATAAGTGCAAAAGGGCAGAAATAATAAATGCAACCTTCTGAGACCACAATGCAATGAAAATTATAATTAGTAAGGGTACATGGAGAGGTAAATGATAAATTAATTTGAAATTAAATAATAACAGTTCTCCAAAACTGGTTAGTTAAAGAACAAATCATAGAAACAATTAATAACTTCATTGAAGAAAATGACAACGATGAGACATCCTTTCAAAACCTATGGCATGCAGTCAAAGCAGTACTCAGGGGGAAATTTATATCCTTGAGTTCATATATTAACAAATTAAGAAGGGCAGAGGTCAATGAATTGGGTATGCAAATTAAAAAACTAGAAAGCGAACAAATTAAAAATCCTCAGATGAAGACTAAATTAGAGATCCTAAAAATCAAAGGAGAAATTAATAAAATTGAAATTCAAAGAACTTTTGATTTAATAAATAAGACTAGAAGCTGGTACTTTGAAAAAACAAACAAAATAGACAAAGTACTAGTCATTATAATTAAAAAAAGGAAAGAAAAAAAAACAAATTGACAGTATCCAAGATGAAAAGGGAGATCTCACCTCTAATGAAGAGGAAATTAAGGCAATCATTAGAAATACTATGCCCAAGTATATGGCAACAAATATGGCAATCAAGATGAAATGGATGAATACTTACAAAAATATAAAATGACCATCCTACCCAAACTTATATATTTATTTAGTGCCAAATCCATTGAACTTCCAAAAAACTTTTTTTACTGAACTAGAAAAAACCATAACAAAATTCATTTGGAAGAACAAAGGATCAAGGATATCCAGGGAAATAATGAAAAAAAAAACAAAGGAAGGTGGCCATGCAGTCCCAGATCTCAAACTATATTATAAAGCAGTGGTCATCAAAACAATTTGGTACTGGCTAAGAGACAGAAAGGAGGATCAGTGGAATAGACTTGGGGTAAGTGACCTCAGCAAGACAGTCTATGACAAACCCAAAAACCCCACTTTTGGGGACAAAAATCCACTATTTGATTAAAACTGCTGGGAAAATTGGAAGACAGTGTGGGAGAGATTAGGTTTGGATAAACACCTCATATCCTACATCATTATAAACTGAGAATGGGTCAAGGACTTGAACGTAAAGAAGGAAACAATAAGTAAATTATGTGAACACAGAATAGTATACATGTCAGACTTTTGGCAAGGGAAAGATTTTAAAACCAAGCAAGACTTAGAAAGAGTCAAAATATGTAAAATAAATAATTTTGACTACATCAAATAAAATAAGTTTTTGTACAAACAAAACCAATGTAACTAAAATCAGAAGGGAAGCAACAAATTGGGAAACAATCTTCATAACAAAAACCTCTGACAAAGGTTTAATTACTCAAATTTACAAAGAGCTAAATCAATTGTACAAAAAATCAAGCCATTCTCCAATTGATAAATTGTCAAGGGACATGAATAGGCAATTCTCAGTCAAAGAAATCAAAACCATTAATAAGCACATGAAAAAGTGTTCCAAATCTCTGATAATCAGAGAGATACAAATCAAAACAACTCTGAGATATCACCTCACACCTAGCAGATTGGCTAACATGACAGCTATGGAAAGTAATGAATGCTGGAGGGGATGTGGCAAAGTCAGGACATTAATGCATTTCTGGAGGAGTTATAAATTGATCCAACCATTATGGAGGGCAATTTGCAACTATGCCCAAAGGGCGCTAAAAGACTGCCTACCTTTTGACCCAGCCATAGCACTGCTGAGTTTGTACCCCAAAGAGATAATAAGGAAAAAGTCTTGTACAAGAATATTCATAGCTTTGATGTTTGTGGTGGCAAAAAATTGGAAAATGAGGGGATGCCCTTCACTTGGGGAATGACTGAACAAATTGTGGTATATGTTGGTGATGGAATACTATTGTGCTCAAAGGAATAATAAAGTGGAAGAATTCCATGGGAACTGGAACAATGGAACTACTCCATTAGTGGCAATATAGTGATCCTGAACAACATAGAGGGATATAAGAGAAAAACCACTATCCACATTCAGAGGAAAAACTGTGGGGGTAAAAACATCAAAGAAAAACAACTGCTTAATGACATGGGTTGAGGGGGGTAGATCCTAAGTGAACATCCTAGTGCAAACACCAACAACATGGAAATCAGTTCTGATCAAGAAACACATGCAATATCAATTGGAATTGCGTGTCGGCTATGGGAGGGGTGGGAGGAAGGGAGGAAGGGAGGAAGGAATAGAAAATTATTTTTGTAACCAAGGAATAATATTTGAAATTGACCAAATAAAATGATGTAAAAATAAATAAATGAATAAATATTTAAAAAAATAATAGTATTTACCTCCCAGGGTTGGCATAATATTTGTACAGCATATAGTATGGCACCTGGCTCATAATGGTAGGCATGAAATAAATGTTGTTATTATGCCATGACTGGGTGGGCAATATGCTTATTTTACTTTGAACCATATATAAATACAAGTATTTGAGATCATAGGATTATTATTGTTGTTCAGTTGTGCCCAATAATACCCTATTATTAATTTAAAGTTATTAAATTATTAAATTAATTTAGAATATTTTTCCATGTTATGTGATTCATGTTCTTTCCCTCCCTCCCTCCTTTCCCTCTCCTGTAGCCAACAAGCAATTCCACTGGGTTTTATATGTATCCCAATAATACCCTATTGAGGGTTTTCTTGGCAAAGATACTGGAGTGGTTTGCCATTACCTTCTCCAGCTCATTTTACAGTTGAGGGAACTGAGGCAAACAGGGTTAAGTGACTTTCTCTGAGTTACACAGTTAGTGTTTGATGTTACATTTGAATGCAGGACTTGCAGATCACAGGCTCAGTGCTCTATATCCTGAAACACCTAGCTGCCCTAGGATCATAGTATTATTGATTCAAAAGTGGACAAAATTCTCTGAGGCCATTTAGTCTAATTCCCTGATTTTATAATCGAAGAAACTGAAATTGACGGAGATTAAGTAACATGTCCAAGTTCACACAGGTAGCAATAAGCAGTAGTCCCTGGCACGTAGTAGACATTTAATAAATGCTAATTTACTGACATTTGAAGGCATAGATAAAATATAGCTCAAACTCCATTTTTTCAGTATACCTCTAAATCAACAGTTCTTTATTAGCTGGGGACTATGAACTTATTTTAAAAAAATATTTTTGTAACTATATTTCAAAATAATTTGTTTCTATTGTAACCCCATATGTATATTTAAAAACACAATTCTTAGCTTCAGATACTTCCTAGCTGTGTGACCCTGGACAAGTCAATTAATCCCATTTGCCTAGCTTTTGTCTGTCTGCCATAAAATTGTTTCGGAGACTCCCACAATTCTAAGAAGGGGTTAATAGGAGGAAGCGGGCCAATAAGCATTTATATAATGCCTACCATGGGCCAGGCATTCTGCTAAGAGCTTAACATTATCTCATTTTATCATAGGTTTCATAATTAATTCATAAGTTTCACCAGGCTGCTAGAGGGGTCTATGACACACAAAAAGAGGAAGAACCCTTGCCTTTTGAATCAAAATAAATGATATTGAAGGATATCAGTTGATCATAAACATCTTGGATTAAACTTCATATATTTCTTCTCCTTTATCTGATCTATTGATTCAAAAAGAACTTAAAAAAGAACTGCTTCTGATTTTGAGACTAGTATTTACAAAATGAGTCAATTTTTTCTGGTCACCTTGGCAGATGTATTTGAAGAAGCGGCCTAAATGTAGCTGTCTTTAAGAACTTAAAGACTACCAAAACCTGATTATAAATATTTGAACATCTAAGCATTCTGATCACACAAATCTTGGTTCTCTCCCTACACAGAAGGGAGCAAGGCCAAACAGACTCTCATCATGGTACCAAGGTTAAGCATAACCTAGTATAGCTGGGGCCTTTTGGAAGAGAAAGGTAGAGGCAAAATGAGAGGAGAGCCTGTAGTTCCTATAGCAACTGCTTAGAGTGGTCCCTACCTGCATTCTGGTCAGACCAGCAGAGGGTGGGAGTGAGTAGTGAAGGGCATAACCAAGTTGTTTTTTGACAACTGTGTAGGTGTGTAGACAGGATATAGAGGACTTATTTCATCCTCTTCATATCTCAGAAAATGTACAAATCACCCTTCCAAAGAAAAAAGTGGGGAAACTAAGTATGTTCTAAACTCCAGATGCTATATTAGTGATTTGCTTGACCTTGATATATATTTTATATGTAATATATGTAAATATATAAGTTTAAGTATGATATAATAGTTTAAAAATATAAACTTGTGCATCTATTTTACATATTCTGTTAAATAAAAAAGACATTGAAGAAGCTCCTATGAAAACTGATTGTTAGATTTCAAGTTATTCTACATATCTGGCAATGCAAGAGGAATTTATTCCATTGTACTTTCTAAATCTCATTTTGATCTGTTGTGCTCTGATTGGTTTTTCTTATATTGCCTCTTATAGACAGCAATTATAGGACTGCTATCCAGGAGGTCCTTGGCATTGAATCTAGATAGGGTACATGAATATGGATGGAAGAGGGAGAATAGCCAAGTGGAATCCAGTATGAAAGTTGTCAATTCAATTAAGCTGCTTCCAGTTGTGCTGAGGGCCTCCTGGAGATGAATGGAAGGGTAATTTGTATGGTGCTAAAACTACCTTCCAGAGACATGACAGGGGGTTGAAAAGAATTTGTTTCATGCCAACTTAAATATTAAGGGAGCCTTAAGGAACTCATGATTGTGGGAATGGGATATAAAGGAATTGGGGACAGGGAAGCTCTTGACATCGAGAGCCTTTTTCTGGGCAAGACCAAAGGTGACTTGGGGCCTGGCTAACAAAACAGTAGAAAATGAATTGATTAGCCCTGGAGAGTCTCAGAAAAGTATAGTAACAGCTTTACTCAAGAATAAGAAGCCTTGTACCCCAAAGAGATAATAGGGAAAAAGACTTGTACAAGAATATTCATAGCTGCACTCTTTGTGATGGCCAAAAATTGGAAAATGAGGGGATGCCCTTCAATTGGGGAATGGCTGAACAAATTGTGGTATATGTTGGTGATGGAATACTATTGTGCTCAAAGGAATAATAAAGTGGAGGAATTCCATGGAGACTGGAACAACCTCCAGGAAGTGATGCAGAGTGAAAGAAGCAGAACCAGGAAAACATTGTACACAGAGACTGATACACTGTGGTACAATTGACGGTAATGGACTTCTCCATTAGTGTCAATGCAAGGTCCCTGAACAATCTGCAGGGATCTAAAAAACCCTATCCACAAACAGAGGATAAACTGTGGGAGTAAAAACACCGATGAAAAGCAACTGCTTGACTACAGTGGTGGAGGGGATATGACTGAGGAGAGACTCTAAATGAACACTCTAATGCAAATACCAACAACATGGAAATGGGTTCAAATCAAGGACACATGTGATACCCAGTGGAATTGAGCATCAGCTATGGGAGAGGTGGGGGGGGGGGAGGAAAAGAAAATGATCTTTGTTTCCAATGAATAATATTTGGAAATGACCTAATAAAATAATGTTAAAAAAAAGAAAATGTTAAAAAAAAGAATAAGAAGCCTTAGGAGCAATCAATCAATAACTAATTAATGAACATTTATCAAGCACCTACTATGTGCCAGGCACTATGCTAAGTAGCAGAAGAAAGACTCAGCAAATGACTGCATCCCAGCAGCTGATAACAACAGCAGCTTTATAATTAAGCAAATAGCAGCTTCAGGATAATCAGACATCAACTTGAAATTGTGACAATGAGAAAGGTAATGGTGAGATGAATTTTAGAAGTAGAAAAGTATGAGTCTTCAGATAGGGTTCAATCACAAGAGCATGAGTCCTATGAAAGTATTTGTTCTTCCACTGGTGGCAAGGCAATTTGTAAAGAGGAATTTATTCTTGTCATTTACTTTTTATTCTCTCTTAATTAAAGCTTTGCCGATTAATTTATAGATCCAAGATAATCAATAGAGAATGTACTGGATAGGGGCTTGAATTGTGTTTGAATAACTATAATTACCAAAATCATGTACGCTGACTCTGTTGTAGTCAGGGACCCAAGTCACCTAAGACTAGTATTAGGTGGAAATCCAGTATAGGGAATCCAGAACTACACATAATAATGAAATGTTTTTGAGTTGAACACCTTCTAAAGACAGCCAATCCCCACCATCAAAATGTTCCTCCAAGGTAGTAAAATCTATGGCATAAGAATACCTTAGGGACATCTATTCCCATATAATTCGTTGCCCTAGCTTCGGTTTGGCAAGAGCTCTGGAATTCATGCACGATGTCAGAGGAGAGAAGGGAGTATATAGAAGAAATGTTATGAAGGATAAAATTGACAAGATTTGTCAACAGATTAAATATGAGGAGTGAGACAGGGTGAGGATTCTAGAATAACAGCTGTTGGGAGGATAGTGGTATACTTTGTAGTACTTCTATAAGGGAATTGAGGGAATTAGGACAGCAAGAAGTTAATTGTAGAAATTGAGTAAATAACACTGATTCCACCTTGGGACTCAATTCAGGAGCTAGCTTAATTCTTTTTCTATTTAATTATGGGACTAGTCCAAATTCTGCCTTGTCAGGAAAGTTTACTCAATTGTGGGAATTGGGAGAAAATCTTAATGCATTGTGCGAACCTAGCTCTATGTGGCTGGGAAACTGGACCTGCTGTATACCTGCTGTTGAAAGAAATTTAACCAAGGCCCTAGGTTATGTTGACCAGAAATGCAATCAAATCCTAAGATAGGTGTAAAGAGTTTTCTCCTAAATGTACATCTCAAGCAACCCATATGTATTATCTGAAAAATGGCCCAGAACTAATCAGTTATTGTTTCCAAGTTCCTTTGATTGTTTACAGATAAGTGGGAGGAGTGGGACACTCTTTTTCCTGAATTCAAGGAATTGCACCTGTTCACTCTCCCCCTCACAAGTTAGAAAATCTCTAATCTTTCATCCATAAAAATCAGACTAATGTATTGTTTCTTTTTAATTCATTGGTCTTATTTGATTGTTTTTACTGTATAAAAAAAAATCAGTTTTCCCCTGTGTTCAGGGTCCAGCCCTAAACTAAGGGATTTTAGTCCACTCTGTTAGGCATTTGGCATGCATTACTTAATAAATTGATATGCTCAAAAGATCAAACCTTTTTTTCCTCAATTCCTCATTTCATCTTTTGTTCATTACAGGGAGGTTAAAAAGAAGGGAGGCTTTTTAGGGAAAAGAAAATGAATTCAATTTTAGACATTGAGTTTAAGATGTCTTCTGGATATTATGTCTGACATATCCAATAAGCAGTTAGAGATGGGAAACTAGAGGTTAGGAAAGAAGTTGGGGCTAGAAAAATAGATCTGAGAATCATAAGCAGAGAGATGAAATTGAATACATGAAATCACCAAGAATATAGAGATGGAGAGAGGAGGGGCCAAGAAAGAGAGTTGAGGGACACCCAGGGTTAGCAGGCAATGACTTCTGGATAAACATAAAGATCCAACAAAAGAAACTGAGAAGTAGTGAGTTAAGAGAACCAAGAAAGAGTGACAAAAACCTAGAGAAAAAAAGTGGCAAGGAGAAAAAGATGATGGATAGCGACAATATAGAAAAGTTTAAAAAAATGATGAGTAAAGAGAAAAGGCATTATACTTGACCACTAGAAAGTCAGTAACTTAAGAGAGAGTAGTTTCATTTGGAACTTAATATTAAATAAGGGAGGGGAAAGAAATAAGGCTCTGTACTAAGCATTTACAAATCTTCTCTCATTTGATCCTCACAAACAATCCCGGGAGGTAGGTAGGTTTTTGCTATTATCTCTGTTCT
The DNA here is from genome assembly GCF_027887165.1 of Monodelphis domestica. Classification (NCBI taxonomy): domain Eukaryota; kingdom Metazoa; phylum Chordata; class Mammalia; order Didelphimorphia; family Didelphidae; genus Monodelphis; species Monodelphis domestica. The sequence continues at coordinate 306,580,129 of NC_077230.1, forward strand.
ATAGTTGAGGAAATCTGAGGCAGACAGAAATTAAGTGAATTGTCCAGGTTTACATAGCTGGTAAATATATAATGTACAATTTGAACTCAAGTCTTTCTGACTCTAGTTCCAGCATAGCTGCCAATTATAATACCAATTACAATGAAGTATAACTTGGACACAGACAAAACAATAATAGCTTATCCAGTAACTGCACTGGGGAACATCTAAGTGATGCAGCGGATAGAATGCTAGAACTAAAATTGGGAAGACCTGAGTCCAAATACAGTCTTAGATACTTCCTAGTTATATGACCTTGGGCAAGTCCCTTAACTCTGCCTCAGTTCCTATAAAATGAGCTGGAGAAGGAAATGGCAAACCACTTGAAGTAACTTTGCAAACCACAAACTAAGGCACAAATTGTTGGTCATGACTGAAATGACTAAACAACAACCATTCCCTTTAAATCTACTTCAGATTTCTAGGAATATGCATTTACATGTAATTATGTGGGGATATTTTTAGCCCTTGCCTTCTGTATATTGCTTCCAAGGCAGAAGAGCAGTGAGGGCTAGATAATGGGGATTAAGTGACAATGCAGTTGGAGGATCAAACTCTAAAGCAGGTAACTACTTAAGAATTGTACATAATAGGTCTGTATTGGTGAACCTATGGCATGAGTGCTGGAGGGGGCTGCTCCTTTTTCCTTCTCCATGTGTGCCTGAGGACATTTCTCCCATCACCCACCCTTCTGCTCAGCATCTTACTGGGAGTGCTTCCTCCTTCTTCTGTCTAGGGTAAGATGGATGGGAGGGAGACTCAAATGTGATGTGAAGGTTGCAATTTGGGCACTGAGTTTCTAAAAGGTTCACCATCACTTACAATTACAAAGTCATAAAATAAAGCTATGTGAAGACTGAGTGGGAATGTCATTACCAACCCAAGTAATGAGAGGAGATTCAGGATATATGTGTCATTTGAATTGAACTTTAAAGGATGGATAGAAAAATCAACCAGCAACGATAAGGATGGAGGGCATTCCAAATATAGGAACAAGCTTAAGGAAAGACAGAGATAGAAGAACACAGTACATATTCAATGAAATATTGTTGAACAGCTGGGGTATAGAGCCCATGAATGGAAGAAGCATGAGGTAAAATTGGAGAGGTGGATTGTACAGAAGATTGTACAGAAACTTGAATGCTAAGCAGAGGAGTTTGAACTTTTCTTAGTAGACCAATGCATTTTGAACATAGTATATCATGACCAGGTCTCTATTTAGGCAGGTAGAAATCATGGTGGGTTTCTAGAATGCTGGTCCAGGAATCAGGAAGATCTGAATTCAGAGCCTGGTTTGTCAAGGTAGAAAGAGGGGAAAAAAGTTGCATGACCAGTTGTTGAGATGGAATAGAAAAAATCTGATAATTGACTGGTCACAAGAGGGAGAGAAAAGAGTTAAAGACAACAACAAAATCATGACTAGATAAATGGTGGTGCCATAAACAGAACTGGTAAAGTCAGGAAGAATAGCTGGATTAGGGGGAAAGATAATGAACTTGGTTTGGGACAGGTTGAATCTGAGGTAGGGATTGAACAGTCAAGGGAAACTTTCTTGTTCAGATAGTTGAAAATGCATGCCTGAAGCTCAAATACCATAATATGTTTAGCCATTTTCAAATTGTCAGAGATTTAGATTGCTTCCAGTTTTCTCTCCATTACAAATAAGGTAGCAATAAACATCTCTATAATAGATAGTTCTTTTCTTCTTTTCAATTACTTCTTTAGTAGTTTATTACCAATAATGGGATTACAGGGTCAAAGGATAAGATCCATTTTATGACTCTTGTCATGTAACTGACAGATTGTACTGTCCCACCTGGCACAAAGCAGGGGCCAGGTGTGTGCTGGGAGAGGGGCCCAACATGCTCTAGGGCTAGAATTATCCTTCAGAGGCTGGTGTTAAGAAGTCCAAAGGGAAACCCAAGATCTCATTACCAGATAAGCAAACAGTCCATAAACAGTCCCCTGACAAGATCATAAGCTTATCAGTATGCTAGCATAAATCTGATTAGGCAAATCAGGTGTGGGAAGAAAGGAACTCAAGGTGTATCAGGGAAAAGGAGCAGTGAACCTTTCCAGGAAGGCAGAGGACCAGATCAGAAACAAGGATATGTGCATAAGAAAGAGATACTATGGCAGGAATGACAGGCCAAGACAGAATTCAAGCCTAGACTCACTGACTTTAAATCAATAAATTATCCACTCAATTGATAAGTATTAATTACTTACCTTCTGTGGGCCAGGAACTGTTAGATGATATGGATGCAAACATAAAAAAGCAACCCTAGTTGTGAGGCAATTGCACTCTGAATCCAGGACTCAAGGATGTGGCACACTCACCATGCTAAGTGAGTCAAATTGCAATCAATCTCAAACATGTTTGGATACTGGGTTTCTTGATCTACTGCCTAACGTTTGATCATAGTTTGTTGGTCCCTTGGAACCAGAGCCCCTGCACTGCTGACCTGTTCAAATACCATGATTATTTGCTGCCCCTAGACCCTGTTTGTTTGGTGATTGTTAGCCGACCCTTTTGTACTCAGTGACCCATTTCTTGCATCTGGACCCTCACTAACAGAAGTATAACAGCCACAGACTATCCCACATGAGCCAGGTAACCCAGTAATCTTTAGCATGGAAGTCTCAGTGGCAGACTTTAGCTTAATTTTTTTCCCCAATTAATAAGAATTTATTTTTTCTCTTCCCTACTTCCCCACTATGTTGATGGTGGTGATGAAAAAGAAAAACAAATCCTTTGTAAGAAATAAGCATAGCCAAGCAAAATAAATCCCCACATTGGTCACATCCAAAAATGTGTTTCATTCTGTCTCTTAAATCCATCATTTCTGTCAGGATTGGGTCACGTGGTTTAATGAAAGTTAAATACAAATCCTATATGATAAATATGAGCAAGAGAGAAGCCTCTCTGCCTCACCCCTCCAAAAATGTTAAAATTCTCTTAGGTTCCCCCCCTTACTGGAGGCCTTTAAACAAAAGCCCCATGCATTGTTATAGTCCATTAAAAGTGAGATTTTATTTAGTATTTTTGAACTCAGACAATATTTTTCCTCTCTAACTCATTGTCTACATAATTGGCAAAATAATCAATATAAGGTTTAAGTTTAATCATGTAACTTTTGCTCAAAAGACTTTAATGACTCCCTAATTTTTCTAGGATAAAAAAAAAAGTTCTTCGACCTGTGCTTTAAGGTTCTTTGCAATCTGACTCGAAGTTCCCTTTTGAGTTTCATATGGTCCATGGTCTATCCAAACAGTACACAAACTATATATTCTATCTCCTACCTCCTCAGATTTGCATGAACACTTCCCCCATAAGTGGAATTTAAACAAGTATTTGAAACAATGTAAACTGGTAGCCCAAGAACCCAAGGTAAGCATATGTTACAGGCTGGTTCCAAATCTAACTCCTTATTCATTGCAGAGGCTTCACCCTGTTTTAAAGCTAAATCCTATAAACAAGATGATTTCAGCAAAAGCTGGAAAGATCTGCAAGAACTGATGCAGAGTGAAATAAGCAGAACTGCAAGAACGTTGAACACAACTTCAATATTGTAAGATGATCAATCATCTGTGAAAACTTGACTACACTCAATAATGCAATGATCTGGGACAATCCTGAAAGACTTATGATGGAAATTCTATTATCTCCAGAGAAGGAACTGTTGGAGGCATCTTTCACATGAGCGTATTTATGGTTTTATTTGGGAGTTTGGGTTATATATGAGTTTGTTCTTACCAATCAAAATGAAAGTGTGTTTTGCATGACAATAAAAATAAAATAAAATAAAATAAAAAGAAACTAAATCCTAACAAAAATAAATTTTGACAAGGAAAATTATAGTGCAAAAATAGCTAGAGCTCTGGACCCATAGTCAGGAAGGTCGATTTCAAATCCAGCCTCAGACATTTACTTTACTGTAACCCTAGCAAGTCACTCAGGCACTGTAAGTCTCAATTGCTTTGTCTGTAATATGGATTTATAATAGCACTTATTTCACAGGATTGTTGTGAGAATCAAATGAGATAATACATGTAAAGCACTTTGCAAATATTAAAGGTTATATGCATGCTAATTATTGTTATTGTCAAAATTTCTATAAAAATACTCATTGCTGAAAGCAACAATTTGCTTTAAAAATACATAGAGAATTTCTAACATTAAATTGCCAGCATCAAAATCAACATCTTTTATTGTTACCATTTAGAAATTTTTAGGATATGTTATACTCAGTGGGAAATGGCCCAAATCAGATTTTGGATTGTTTTGGACCAGATACCAGAGAGAGGCACCAAGATGGAACAAGTGATCAAGACAGTCCCAGGATAGAAAGGCAAAATGCCTATATAGAGTATATAACAACAATCAGTTCTAGGTGTAGGAAGTTGATGTCAAGGAGGACCAAGAGGGTTATTGGCAAAGTGGGAGGTACTTACTTCATTTAATCACACTCACTCATTTATGAAGTGAAGCAGTATGCTCAAAATCATACAATAAATGGCAGAGGTCAAGATTTGAACCCAGGCCCATTGAGACTGAATCTAGTATTTTATACCACAATATTTTTGTTGAAGGACATCAAGAGATTATTATTATTAGCATATATTAGATATTAGCAGAGTAATTTGGTGATAAGTGAATATTCAAATAAATTCTGAAGTTGAATATGGGGGAAAATGCAGGTTAGAAACAGGCATTATAAGAGGAAGGAACCAAGAATGGAGGAAATGAAATAGGAGTTAGAGTCTCAAAGCAGAGGCTTAACTACAGGTAAATAAGGTCCAAGGACCTTTTATTGAGAATAAGTTATGAAGCAGGGAATTTAGTCCACATGAACAAAGCAACAGTCCAACTTCCAGAAATGGGATTCAAATATGGCATGACTGGCATCAAAGGCAATCATGGTGAGCCAAGTGAACTACAGGTCTGGATCCTTGGCACGCCCCTGTGTAGGAACATGTTAGCTTCAGGGCAGAATCCTATCTAGGACATGGTAACTGGGATATTTTCCCAAAATGTCAAAGTTAGAGGCACTGAATTTAGAGGCTTATGGTTCCACTTGTATATCTTTAGCAGCATAGAAACAAAAGAGTTTAACACCTGATTAGCAGAATAATTAGTCAAAATAGGGTACCATCTTCCATTTTCTGCCCTATTTCTCTCTTCATAGCCTTACGCTGGTACCGCAAATTCTGTATCTTCCACAGGGTATTCTTATACCTCTACCCTTATGCCCAAGCTAGGATACTATTTATATTACTTACCTGGATACAGTTTGAAGTTCTTGTTCTGGATGCAAAAATTCCTAATTATGGCTCTGTTAGGCTTACACTAGTGTGTGTTGTGCACCTAGTTGAAGAGATATGGCAGCTGGGATCTTGGCTAATGATTAAAATTATAAATGTTTTTCACTTTAATAACCATATTTTCTATTTCAGCTTTTTCCTATAGATGCACCTTCATGGAGGCTTGTTTAGAAAAGAAAATGGAGCTCTTGGTCATCCTTAAAACAAAGACAGTCCAATTTGTGGTCAAAAAGCATGCCTTCAACAATATTTATTTTAACAGCACAGTGCCTTTTAAAATAGGAATTTTACTCATCAAAAGCCTAGAAACAAACTCATGGGAGAATCCTGTTGTTTCTACCAACTATCTACTTTCAATTTCACAAGAGACAGGCAAGTAGCAAGATGAAGTTAGGTTTATAAGAAAAACAGTGAGAAGTTGATTTTCCCCAGTGTTCTCAAACTCATAAAAGAATAGAAATGGAGAAGGAAAAGGAAATTCAGCTACCTTTTTAAATGGCTTTCTGAATCCTGAAGAGAACAAGGGAATTGTGACTGAAAAATCAATACTGTCTCACTGCCTCTGTCATTGGCCCCATTCTTTCAGAAATGTTATCTTGCTTTGTAAATCTTTAACTTGCCTTTAATGTGGCAACAAGCTTGTGAGTTTTGCAAAGGCTCTCAGATGACTAGGATGTGGGATCCATCTCACTTGGTTGTAAATGATGAAGAGAAGTCACAAATGGAGCTTCAGAAAATGAAAGTCTTTCATTTTATTGAATGGGCCTGAAATTGGGCCCTTGTTTATCCTTTCTCATTTATACAACTGCTGGATATATGCAACAGGCTTCACAGTTGCTTTTATTAGATATTTTCCTCAGGAACTCCATGAGGCAAGTTCTTGTGGCCTGCTTCTAAGGAGTGGCTTTTGGGGAGCAGAAGAATGAGGTGACTTTTTCAGAGTTCCACAAATGAGTGCAGCAGCTGCGGGTCCAAGTTAAAAATTTTAGACCCAGAATCTCTAACTTATTAGTGTAAACCTTAAAATTTCTTAGACTTGTGAATGTTGGAAATTTCACCATTGGAATGTGAACCCCATTGGCAAGGGAGGTTCCTCCTCCTCCCTTCTTAAGATTACTTTAGGACAGAAACCTTTTGCTGAAGAATGGAAAGGGCTTTGACCTATGCTTAAGCATAGAACAGGAAGTTTTTTGAGTCATGATTGATTTTAGAATTGATACAATCTCCACCCTACTCAGTCCTAACAGGTTTTAGGAAGGACTGCAGCATAGATCAAGATTTAATTATTTGAGAATATGACCTTCAACAGACATGTGCAAAGCCACAGACCTCTGGGCGGTCCTGGGTTAAGCTAGAGCCACCATTGACACAGGGAAGACATGGACAGTGATTGGTAGATGTGAGAACTGAGGGGAGGGAACTTGGATGGTTTCCTTAAAGATAGAGGGGTCTGAGGACTGAGGGTTGTTGGTTAGAGAGGTTTTTGGTCTGAGAGGTGGTGCTTTGAGAGTTGGATCTGAAGGAAGCTGGAGGTGGAGGCCCCTGAGACTGTTTCTCCATTTGGGTCACATGAGTAATAGGGACTGATCTCCTTTCTTTGCCTCAGCTATCTAAGGGCTTGGGCCTTTTGGCCCAGACTAAACAGAAGGGGTATTTAAGCCCTATTCCCTTCTCTCCCCTTTCTCTTTCCCTCTCTCTCTCTATCTCTAATTCCTTTCTTCCTCCTGTTTGTAATTAAACTCTATAAAAGGTTGACTGCTGACTTGAGTTTTCATTTAGGAATTACATAGCTGAATTCCTTGGCGACCTTAAATTAATATATATCAGTCTTTTAAAGTGATTTCCTTGTCACATTAGTCCTTGAGTCATACTTCCTCTCATTCCATACCATCCTCAAACTTGGCTAATTTCTACTTGCTTTCATGAGACCTGACATTTGTTCCAACATTCACTCCCCTCTCCTTTTCAAGCTTTGGTCCCTTTCTTCTCCTCTCTTCTCTCTGTTCCCAAATTCCTCCTGAGCTTAGAGAAAGGTAAATTTGCTAATATTTATTACAAATTGGCTTGCTGCCTCCACAGCATATTCAATTCCACCTCTCCTTAACCCCAACCACCCTCTGTAACCCTGCAGCAAAGATTCAGAACTCAATAAGACTTCATCATTTTGTTTTGGACAGACCCTTTGATCCATAATCTAACCATCTTTTTGTGGCCCACATGCTATAAGCTTTCCCAAGGATCCTTTCTCAAGGGGAGAGAGAAAAAGAAGAAAGGGATTTTTTTGTGGGGTGGGGGGAGCCAGGAATATGGAATTTTTTCTCACCCACCATTATCTAAGATGGGCCTTAGCAACATTCTGAAATAAATAGTACAACTCAGTTTTTCATCCAGGCATTCCCCACCATGAATCCGTGAATCCTATGGCCCAATCATTCTCCACCCTCTCTCCCAAGCCTCATTTGGCTTGTGTACAACAGATGTAAGAGAGGAATGTCTCTCCTTTATTAAACCTTCCTAGCTTTGTTTCACTGCAGAGACGGTACAATGCCAGGCTTCCAAGGTAGACTGATCCCTATCTTCCTTTCCTAGCAGAGACAGGCAATTTGCTTGGCATTCGTTATGAATCAGTTGAGATATGAATATGCCTATTTGTTTATGTTTTTTTTCTTTGCCTTGTCGAGGAGAGTCAAAGCTGTTGCTATCATTCCAGCACACTTTATGAAGAGATCAGCAGATTATCAGCACAGAGGGAGTGTGCATCAAACAAATAACTGTCTTTATGAAATCAGAAGGATGTGACTCTTATTATTCACTTTCCAGCATAAGCATTTGAGAAATACAATTCTAAATGTTTCTGATGGTCACCTAGTACATTTTAGTGTGCTGTTATGCAGTCATGTCTTACTTTTAGGTTAAGTGACTTGCCCAAGATCACACAACTAGGAAGTGTCTTAGCCTGGATTTGAACTCAAGTCTTCCTGACTCCAGGTCTAGCATTCAACCACTGACCCATAGTTGCCTCTTATAGTTTAGTGTATTTAGAAAGGAAATTAGCAGTGATGGAAAGAGCTTTCAAGAGAGTAGGAAGACCTAGGCTAGCCTGATTTCTGATGCCTACTAACTGTAAAACTCAGGCAAATCATTTAATCACTCACTTTCCTTATCTGCCAAATGGGGACAAGTTCTTGTATTTCCTCTTTTACAAGGTTGTTATGAAATAAAATGCTGTTTCTAAAGTGTTCTGTAACCATAGATCTCTACATAAAATGATCTCTTCAAAAAAGTAATACTGCAAATTTCACCCAGTATTTGATATATAAAATTTGAACCTTACAACAATCTCCTGAAATAAGTCCAACATATTATCCCCACTTTGCAGATGAAATAACTGAAGTTCAGAGATATTAAAGAATTTGCCCATTCTCATAAAGATATCTCAATGGAAGAGTTAGGAAAGAAGGCAGAAGGAGATGATGGTTTATTGCTCTAAGGGTGGAACAAAGGAAGAGAGAATAAAAGATGATGGTAAGGAGTTTCACATGTAAAAATGAGGAGAAAAGAGCATTTGATAAAAGACGTCAGCATTTTAGACAGAGTATAAAGCCAAACTTTTAGTGTAAGGGATGGATAAAGGTAATGTAAATATATACTTAAGGAGAACAGGAGTGATTTGGAAAAGAAGATGTGAGGAATTCAATGAACAATCAATCCAAGAAGATTAAAAGGATTGGTTTGGTACAGTGACGGCCAAGCTGAGATTAAATAGATGATTTGTAATAGACTTAGTCAACAAGGCAGCTAGGTGGTTTGGTAGATAGAGTGCTAGACCTTGAGTCAAGAAGATCCATCTTCCAGAGTTTAAATCTGATCTCACTTACTAGCCATGTGACCTTAGGCAATTCACTTAACCCTGTTTGCCTCAGATTCCTTATCTGTAAAATGAGCTAGAGAAAAAAGTGACAAACCATTCCAGTAGCTTTTCAAGAAAATTCTATATTGTGTCTTGAAGAATTGGGCATGACTGAAACAACTAAACAGAAATAGTCAAGAAAGTTTTATGGCTTCCTCTAGCAGTGTTCAAAAAAGATGGGATCTTCTGGGTAAACAGGACTCCAGAGTAGAAGCAGGGCTCATCCTCTCCTCTCCACCAATGGAGACAGAGTGCCTCAAAATGACAAAACCAAAGTCAAACGAGCAAAGAAGATCCACAGTAGAATACAGCATGGAAGGCAGGCAAAGTTAGGGCATTTACAAGCTAAAAGGGGGCAAAATTTTCCAACTAAGGGGTGATCCCCAACCCCACTTCACCTACCTTGCCAAAGTCAGAGCCAGCATAGGACAAACTTCTAAGTTCTAGGAGGGAGGCTGGCTGACCCCACCAACAGACCTACCCCTTAGAGAAACTGGGACTTGGGACACTGGGTGGCCAAGGAAACATTTAAATAGGATAAGAAGCTTGGGCATAAAGGGGAGGCTCATAACAAATGTACTGTAGAGACCCCAAAAAAGCCTCCAGGGAAAAACCTTTCTAGCACTCAATACAGAGATTTGCCTACACCCCACACCTAGACCTCTGTAAGGAAATATATAAGTTCTTGGGGGCTAAATCTGCCGGTAAGTACAGCAAGACTAGGGATCCCAGGAAACTGAGAATCATGGAGATAGGGCAGAGAGCTTGAGCAGAGACAGAAAGCTCAAAGCAAAATGCCACAGAGATCTGAAAAATAACCTCTGGGCAAAAACCTCTGTACCACTCAACACAGAGACTTGCCTGCTCTCCATACCCAGACCTCTGCAAGGAGAGAAAATCAAAATGCTTGGGAATACATAGGTAGTAATCATAACTTTGAATGTGAATGGGATGAACTCACCCATAAAGCAGAAGCAAATAGCAGAGTGGATTGGAAACCAAAATCCTACCATATGTTGTCTACAAGAAACACACAAGAGGCAGGTAGACACACACCGGGTATGGGTCAAAGGCTGGAGAAAAATCTCTTGGGCCTCAACTGAGAAAAAAGAAGATAGGAGTTGTAATCATGATATCTGACAAAGCCAAAGTAAAAATAGATCTAGTTTAAAGAAATAGGGAAGGTAATTATTTCTTGATAAAAGGCAGTAAAACAATGAGGAAATATCTGTGCTCAACATGTACGTACCAAATAGTATAGCATCTACATTTCTAAAGGAGAAACAAGAAAAAATAAAATAGAGACACAAAGGAATACACCTTCTTTTCAGTAGCATTTGGTACATTCACAAAGACTGACCATGTACTAAGGCATAAAAACATGGCAAACAAGTGCAAAAAAGCAGAAATAATAAATGTAACCTTTTCAGATCATAATGCAATAAAAATAATAATTAATGAGGTTAAATGGAGAGCCAAAACAAAATTAAACAAAAAAATAATTGGAAATTAAATAATATGATTCTCCATAATTGGTTAGTTAAAGAACAAATCATAGAAACAATTAATAATTTATTGAAGAAAATGACAATGATGAGACATCATTTCAAAAACTATAGGATGCAGCCAAAGCAGTACTCAGGGGGAAATTTATATCCTTGAGTTCATTTATGAACAAAATAGGGAGGTCAGAGTTTAATTAATTGGGCATGCAAATCAAAAAAACTTGAAAGGGAACAAATTCAAAACCCCCAGATAAAAACTAATTATTAGAGATTCTAAAGATTAAAGGAGAAATTAATAAAATTGTAAGTGAAAGAACTATTGAATTAATAAATAAGACTAGAAGCTGTTACTTTGAAAAAACAAACAAAATAGATAAAGTGCTGGTCAATCTAATAAAAAAAAGGAGAGAAGAAATCCAAGTAAACAGTATCAAAGATGAAAAGGGAGACCTCACCTCTAATGAAGAGGAAATTAAGGCAATCATTAAAAACTATTTCACCCAATTATATGGCAATAAATATGGTAATCTGGGTGATATGAATGTTTAAAAAATATAAATTAACTTTATTAACAGAAGAAGAAATAGAATACTTAAATAATCCAGTATCAGAAAAAGATGGGATTTAGAAGGGGAAGTAGAGTTAAGGTAAAGTATTGGAAAAGTAAAGGAGGAGTCTTCTAGAGTTGGAATTTGAAGGGGAAGAAGTAATAGACAGCATTATATTTAAATTAGTTAACTCAATAGTCAAGATTTTGAAAGGAAATAAATGAAAACAGATTAAGGGTGATTCACAGGAAAAGGAGGGAGGGAAGGAGTAACTAGAGATTATGTGGAGATGAAAATGCGTTTCACAGGTGGTTAGGTAAAGGGAGAAGTGGGAAGATAGGAAGCCTCAGTCAGAAAGAGGAATATCAGAGTTCTGTTTGTTAGATGTAGAACACTTATGGTTGATGATGAGATTAAGAATATAACTGTTCCTGCATATGGTGGAAGTACTTTGAAGACAAAGATCATAGAACTTCCGGAGACTGATGAACTGGGAAGTAAAAGTCTCCTGGGGAACATCAGTGGGGTATGATATTTTGAAGTCCCTACAAAAATTACCACCAAGACTGGGAAGAGGTGGTATCTCTCTTTTCTCTTCTCTCTTTCTCTCTGTTTTTCTGTCTCTCTCTCTCTCGGTTTCTCTCTCTCTCTCTCTCTCTCTCTCTCTCTCTCTCTCTCTCTCTCTCTCTCTCTCTCTCTCTCTCTCTCTCTCTTTCTGTCTCTCTCTGTCTCTCTCTCTTGTCTCTGTCTTTCTGTCTCTCTCTGTCTCTCTCTGTCTCTCTGTCTCTCTCTCTCACTCTCTCTCTTTCTCTCTCTCTCTGTGGGCATGCAAATCTCTCTCTCTCTCTGTCGCTCTCTCTCTCTCATCTAGAGAAGAGACTACTTCAAAAGAAGAAAAGTTGATGAATGAACAAGGTCTGAGAGTAGCCACAAAAACCAAAGAGCATACCTCCTCCTGGATTTTTGGAAAAATGTGATAAAGGGTATAACTGGTATTAGTGAGGGTTGATAGAGATGAAATGTTTTCTGCTGGGAGCTAGTTTTTTTTCTGATTTTGATGAGATGGAAAGAAAAAGATTTAAAATGAATGTCAGTATATTAGCAGTAGAATGGCCATTCTACAGGGCACAAAGGAATAGAAAAGCCAATTGATGAAGTACAGTCAGGCCAGAAATCATAAGAAATTCACATAGAACATTTCTGAACTAATATATTGCTCATTCTGAAATATATCCCTGCAGAGTATGGCCAAATATAGTTTGTCCTTGATGTTTTTATGCAGCTCAAGATATCTGTTCCCAACTCTCTCCAATCCCCTTTCTTCATAAAATTCTTAAATGATTGCCTTCACTTCCTTAGCACTTATGCAGGGGTTCAGATTTCTGTTTTCCCTATTAAGGAGACAATGTGGTAATAAATAGAGCAATGGTCCTGGTGATAGAGGGCTTGGGTTCAAATTTCATATATGATTATTATCACCCAAGGAACCTTGGACAAGTCATTTAAATTCCTTGAGTTTCCTCATCTATAAAATGACTAGGTTAGAGTAAACGGTGTCTGAGGTACCCTCCCTTCAAGATCTATCTATCTATCTATCTATCTATCTATCTATCTATCTATCTATCTATCTATCTATCTTAGTGATGTATCTAGAGATCTATCTATATAAAATCCCATTCTACTTGAATGACTTTAAAGATATTCCAAATTTGCTATTTACCACATCTAATTATCTTTCCAAATCTTCTATCCTGCCTTTCTTCTGTATTTTTGAACCTATCAAGCACCTCTTTCTTGATATTTTCTTTTCTTTCATTTCAGTGGCACTATATGTATTTTGGTTTTCATGATGAGTCCCTGGTAACTTTTTTTTCTTTTCAGTACTCCTTTTACCTCATCCCTCTCCAAAATGTGTACAATTGCTCTTTTCCCCATTTTCCCACTCCTTTTTTATCAATATTTTCCCTTTTGTATCATCCAACCCCATATTTGTAGTGATAACCACTATATGGATGACTCTCAAACCCCATCTCCAGCCCTGACTTCCAGCCCCACATTTCAAGCTGCTGGATGAGCATATTCACCTCACTGTCCAATCAGTATTCATACTCTACATGTCTAACATCTTTCTCTACTGAAAGTTACTCTGTTTCCTTACTTCCTTATTTCTATTTATGATATCACTAATTCTTCCTATTAATGAGGTTCAAAAATCCATGAGTTGTAATTGATTTTTTCATTCTTAAAAAAGATATGTTCAAATAGCTGATAAGTACCAAAAGTGAATCTTGAACTCGACTGAGTTCAACATTCCCCAAATTGCCCCTTATATATGTACCAGTTTTATATCCATGTTATCTTTTATATCCATCCCCTTCTCCCACAGCCACCATCAGAAGGGTTCTGGTGCAAATGACTATTCATCTTCACTAGTGTGATAGTAACCCAATAATGTACTACTATGTCATTTAAAAACCTCAAGGTGGATGCCCACTGCCTGCAGAGAAAATTACCCCAGTTGCTTAATTAGTCCTGAAGACCTTTCAAAATCTGGCTTCCATGTACCTTTTAGCTAGTTTTCCCTTCTTTGTTTTAGAGAGAAAAAAATTATTCTCTATTCTCTAACCTCATCTTGACCTTTCTATTTTCTTCGCATTTACTTACAACATTCATGGTAACTGTAGCAAGTCTCCCTCAACTCCCTCTTTACCTATTGAAATCCTTCTCATCCTTCAAGGTTCTCTGTTCATATATTCAATCAGAGGCTCATGCACTTACTTAATTCCAATTCAAAGGTAAGCTCTCTTTCATCAAGAGTCACATGATTTTGTACTTCAGCAACATACTTATATGTTATCGTGTATTATAATTATTTGTGCTCTCATATTATCTCTCTGGTTAGATTTTAAGCTCCTTGAGGTCACTTAGACTTGTGTCCCTGGCAACTAGCAGAGTCCTTTGCATATAGCTGGCACTTAGACATGTTTACTGTAGTTATTCTTGATTCAGTGCCCACTATGTGTAGAGATCAGTGAGATCAGTATTTGGTGCTATGGGCAAGGAAAAGGAAAACACAGTTTCTAACCCCTGAAGGCTCACTTTATCACAGGTTAGTCATACAAAATCTAGCCTGAGAGTTAGAAGGGAACATGAACAATTTAAGTGCATATGCACGTATGCACACAAACACACACACACACACACACACATTCATTGTGGGAAGTGCAGTTGACAAGGATTGATCAGGAATGAACAATATTTTTAATGGCTCCAAAGTGTCAATATATGGTTAAGTTAAAAGCAAATGTCAAAGAATCATGAACTTGGAATGGACTAGTTGATGTGAACACTCCCTTCTATGTCCACAATAAGAAGCAAAAAGTTAGAAAAGTCTGAACTCTACTATTGACTCTGAAGCACATTTTACTATTTAGCCTCTTTATAAGATGGAAAATTGTTCATACTCCTTCTGGTTTGATTTGCTTTGGAGGTCATCTTTCACCTTCTTTGCCTCATCTTCCATCTCCTTTATCTTCCTTCTTAAGTTCTTTTTCCAGTTGTCTTCAGCCTCTCTTAATTGTGTTTTCTATTGTATTTTGAGTTCTTCCAAAGCCTGTGTCCAATTCACTGGAGTTTCTGTGTTTTTGCTTTGGGTTCCTTGATCCTCCTCTTACATTTGCTCTTTTTTCATTGCCTGGATAGAAGCTGTTGATTGTAATTTCTTTTTTTCTTTTTCTGTTGTTTGCTCATATTTCCCCCTTTTTCCCCCTGTGGTTTCCTGCACTCTTGTGTGATGGATCTGTGGGTTTGGGCTTTTCTGTCAGCCTTCACTCTTGGAGCTTAGCAAGGCACTCAGAGCAGTTTGTGGGGAAGGGATGTTGGAGCTTGAGCTTCCCTGCCCTCTGAAGATGTGATGAGATTAAGCCCAGCTGAGTTTAACTTGCAGTGCTGGATGTGCCCTGAGGCCAAAACCTCAGGAAAGTGGTGGGGAGGGATATGGAGTGTCTCTGCTGCTGTGACTAGGCTGCCTCCTCTGTGTTTCTCCTCGAAGCTGCTTCCCAGTCATCCATGTTCAGAGCCCTGAACTTAGCTTTGCCCTCAAGATACTCCCTCCAGACTAGAGCCCTTGCCTACCCAGAGATTCTGGCTACTACTGGAGGCTCAGTACTGTGGGTGAGGGAGGGGTTCTGGGATCTTCCTTCCCCTTAAACTTGAGTATTCTCGAATTCAGGCTTTTTGTACCTTTTAAGTTGAGTTCAGCAGGAGGGTTCCTTAGCTGTGTCCTGTTAG
The DNA here is from genome assembly GCF_027887165.1 of Monodelphis domestica. NCBI lineage: Eukaryota > Metazoa > Chordata > Mammalia > Didelphimorphia > Didelphidae > Monodelphis > Monodelphis domestica. Next base: position 306,595,746 of record NC_077230.1, read on the forward strand.
ATTTGGTTTTCAGTCTCCTAGGAGCATTTGGTTTTTAATTGGTGAGGAAGGGTTTTCAGAGGTCTGAACTTTCGCTGCCTCTATGCTGCCATCTTGACTCCACCTCTCAAGATGGGAAATTGATAGAGGGAAATTTAGGGAACCTTTATTTGGTTTAGAATTCCTTGTTTAGAATGCTTGGTTCACTTTTCTACCTGGGTGGCTAGCTAGTGTAAATGGATTTACATTATTCTAATGCTTCCTTCTCAATGCTAGGACACGCAGTCACTTTTGGGGACAGAATATTTAAAGATATCTAAAACTTTTCTTTCCTGACAACCTCATCTGGACATATTCCAGAACATCTGTAGAGAATGTTTTGAAATAGAAACATTTGACCAGTTCTGCTATCCCAACGCCTGTGTTAAATACTAAAGCTTGCCAGCATTGTATTTTGATAGGGAAAAAAATTAGATAAGTTTTAACTATTAAAGATCTATAGAAAATAATCAATAAACCATTTATCCTATCTTCATTCATGACTACATTTATAGAAATAGGAATCCTATATCAGTGTCCTCATGAGAGTTAGAGACCAGTTAAAGACTGATAATAGGAAAGCAGAGGGGGAATATAGTGAATTGTAAAGATCACTGGATATAGCACCAAGAGTACTTATGTTTGAATCCCAGTCTTGCCAAATCCCAGTTTGAATATCACCTTTGGAAGGCAACTTGGACATTTTGGACATCCATTTCTTCAACTATAAAATGAGGGGGTTAAAATAGAGGAACTTAAAATTCCTTCTTGCTAGTAAAATAACTTACATGGGAAAAATATATCCAAAATATCCATTATGATATCATGGCTCCTCTTGAATTGCCATATATTTTGTTTTTTGGTGATATTACTTTCAAATTTTACCCTGGAGAAAGAAACTTTTCTATGGTAAAGAATAAATGAATATTTCTGTCATATATTTTTAAAATGTCTATTCCTTTTATTATTTTTCAATTATGTATAGACACAATTTTCAAAAATTTTCTCTGATGTTTTGTGAGGCAAATTCTCTCCCTTCCCCCTCCTTGAGATAACAAATAGTCTGATATGGGGTTTACCAGTGCTGTCATGCAATATATATTTCCATATTTCCCATGTCATAAAAGAAGACATATATTGCACATACAAGAAAAAAAAACTCATGAAGGAAATAAAGTGGAAAATGGGATGATTCAATTTGCATTCAGACTCCGACAGTTCCTTCTATGTCATATGCTTTACTACCTAAAGTCTTGTTATTTTCTACCTGCCAGAGAACTATTTTCCTTGGAAATGTCTTTTTCTCAACAAGAATGCAGTCCATCTATCTGGTAGAGAAATGATGGTAACCATTTGTGGAATTGGGCAATGACCAATGATATAGTTATACTGATTGTTTAGACAGCACAGTTCACAAAATTTCCTCTTCTAAGAAGTTACCACTTTCCCCTTGTAAGTGCAATTCTGAGGCTTCCAATATGATATTGGTATCCAATGAAAACAGAGAATTAGAGGCACTAAATCAAATTAACAGTTGCCAAGAGGACCTGGGAAATGTATCATTGGCACTGGACAATGTCAAATCATCCAATGGCCTTGGTTGCTGAGAGTAAGTATAGAAGGTCATGTATCACAGGTGCTAGGCAGATACATTTCATTGAATGTTCTGGGCTTGGCTTGAACATTCTCCAGATACTCAGTTTAGCTCCTATTAATAGCTGTGCATTGAATTGTAAATGACATGTATGATATACAATGCTTGATAATGTCAGCTCAATTGAACAAGATTTCCTTTCAGAGTTTTTAACTCTTTGGAACATCCAGAAAGCCTGTCTTCCTCCTGTCATAAAAAGACTATCTAATACCATTTGCCGAAAGGTTTCCATGTTTCTAAGATCATATGATACTCTCTTCCATATGGCATATGAGTAGAGCTTCCAGATAAAGCCGAGGCTTTAGACATGACTCTTTAAAACAAATGCATAGGTCAAATGTCTTCCAACTTAACAGATAATACAATGAACAAAGAGAAGTAATACACTGGACTTACATATTTCAACATAAATACCATTTTTAGGTATTAAAAAAATAAGGTGGTCAGCTAGGTGGTTCAGTGGATTGATTGAGAGCCAGGCCTAAAGATGGGAGGTCCTAAATTCAAATCTGACTTCAGACACTCCCTAGTTGTATGACCCTGGGCAAGTCACTTAACTCCCATTGCCTAGCCCTTACCACCCTTGTACCTTGGAACCAATATCCAGTATTGGTTTTAAGAAAGAAGGTAAGGGTTTTTTTTAAAAAAGGAATAATAAAAATATAGCTAGCATTTATATAATGTATTAAAGCTCTTAAAGTGCTTCATAAATATAATCTCATTTTATGCTCACACCAATTTGGGGAGATAGGGGCTATTATTATGTGCATTTTCCAGGTGAAAAAACTGAGGCATAGGTTAAACAACTTGCCCAAGGTCACACAAGTAGAAAGTGTGTCTCAGGTCAGATTCAAAATCAGATGTTTCTGACTGGATTCAAAGCTCTCTATCCAGATAGCTGCCTCTAAGAATAAAGCTAGTTGTTTGTTTGTTTGTTTGTTTTTTATAGAGCTTTATGGTTTGCAAAATCCTTTAACGTATGCTATCTCAGTTGTGCTAGTATAACATTCTCATAATAACCCTGTGATATGGGTACTATTCTTATCCTCACTTTACGTATGAGTAAACTGAGGTTTCTGATTCCTAGCTTAGTCTCCTTTCTACTATAATGTGCTTATATGTTTGTTTGCTTGCTTCAGATCTGGATCTCCTGGTGTGGAAACTTCCTCCTCCATCGATACAGACTAGCAACTACTCTATTACATAGTTTTAGATTGTTCCTTGGGCTGTTATGGTTTCCACTAGGTAACACTCTTTTTGTCTGATTTTATTACTATATATTACTATTTACATTGGGTTTTAACTTAATAATCAGCTCAGAAAACCAGAATCATGAAAACCCTACAGTTGAGTTTGTAGCAAGAGAACAGAGAATTCTTAAAGGGTGGCTCAATGGCCATCTTTACCTAAAAGTCAGATAATTCAATGAAAGGATTAGGTTTGTTTTTGAAGCAATGGGTACAGATTATGAAGAGAAAAATTAAGCCTTGTTATAGAAAGAAAAGAAAAATTTCCTGATGGTAGACCTACCCCCACAGATGAACAGCTGAAGGTAGTGAGTTCCCTCATCTTGAGCTCCTTGAGGGGAAGCTGGTTGACCATGTATTGGGCATGTTGAAGAGAGGATCGGACTTCCAGGTGTGACTTTTGAAGTCCCCTTGCTATTCTGAACTCCTGTGATGTTAACAAATGGTAAATGGACATTTACTTCTTTGCCTAAGGTCACATAGAAACTTTAAGACAAATATGAGAACAGCATTTTTGCCCTGTAACCTACAGCACTATGAGGAAACAGCCCTAACCCTGCATGCATTTCATTCTTCTCAAATGCTCTTTCCTCAGGGTTTTCTGTCTAACCTCTGCACACACAGGGCCACTGAAAGATAATAAACATTATGCCTGTTTTCTCCTTTCAGTCAGATGGATCCTTCACAGAGTCTAAACACTGCCTTTTTGTTTTATTGGGAGAACAAAACTGTGTTTGATGATCAAATGATAGTTTTAACGGATTGAAGAGTATTTCCGTTAAAGGATGGCTACAATGTGAGCTGGGACTGTTTAAATAACCTTGTTTTCCTCTTGTATCAGAGGGTTAGAATTCTAATGTAGCCTATTCATGCTCCAACCTGATCATATCCCTGAGCTAAGATTCTGAGTGGCATCAATCCATGGCATCTGAGGGCCTTTGCCAAAGACGTGTCAGAACTCCCTGAAAGTACAAATCACCCCATAAATTCGAGATTTACACAACACTGGTGACCTCATCGTTGAAATATGTCTTAATGATCCAGTGAGTAGAAGGCTTCAGTAAACTCACTGAATGTTTCACATTGTTATCAGTGGGTGTTCCCCAAAGTTTATGAGTAATGACAGCACCAGTCTAATTCTCAAGCAAGCAGTATCAGCCAAATGAAGTTTTCAAAGTTTGAGTTATGAAATGAAATAATAGCCTTGAAGATTTTCTATTCCTGTGATCCTTTGCAGAACCTTAAAAAAGTGTTTTAAGATAATTTTGTCTCTTTGAATCCTTGACAGGATTTTGTTTTTTCTCTCTTCTTTCAGTCAGGCTTTTCTTCAGTATAGGGAACTTCCAGTGTGGGAAATTCCCTCAGCTATGAGTAACAGAAATTCCTCTGCAACTTATAGTCTTTAAGAGTTACCTGTCCTGTGCAACTGAAAGATGAAGTGACTTGTACATTGTCACACAGAGAATGTGTCAAGGGAAAGACTTAAGTTCAAGTCTTCCTAGTTCCAGTATAAAACATCTATTCATTATACTAATTTTGCCTCCAAATGATTTAAGACAATGATAATCAGTACAGTAATTTAAGTTGTTGAAATGAATAGTTGAAAATGAGTTTTTTAATTGCTATATCTTTCACATAGCACCTATTTTTCATTCTTCCTCTTTATCCTTGACATGTTGGATTATCTTTGGTCCTAGGGATTCCCAGGATCTGGTCCTCTGGGAAAACAGAGTATTAGAAGTAGAAAAGGAATGATCAAACTGTTACATAAAATGTACTCTGTATTTACAGTAGAAACTGTGGCCCTACATCTCCTTATGCCACCCAATATAAAAAAGAGAATGCCTGTGGGGAAAAGACTTGCTGAAATTTGGGGGATGGTAGTGGTGGTGGCAAGGATTAAGGTGAGTGACAGAGAAAAGGAAGCCAAAACCGCTGCTGCTCTTGTCTAAAAAATGAATGGTGTAGGAAAATCATACTGGAGATCCTGAACATTTGGTTTTCAATTCACTTATAAAATAATGGAATTTTCATTCATATATCCCTTCCAGAAAGGATATTGGAATGACACCTAGTTCAGTCCCTACCTCAATCATAAATCTCCTCTATAAAAACCCTAACAATGATTAGTTAATCCAAACTCCTTTTTAAATACCTACAGTGATAGGGAGATCACTTATATGTCAGTCTATTTCACTGAAAATTCCATTGGATAGATCTATTTGATAGAAAGTTTTTCCTTCTATTCATTCATCATTTTTCAAGTATATATAATATACAAAGCATTGTACCAGACACTCAGTATGTGCTAGACACAATAAAAAGGATTGTAAGCTGTAATTTTCATCCTTATTTAATTCAGCATTTTAGATGACTGAACTAAATTATTCATTATTATTATTTCAAGCATTGGGACTGCTAACATTATGACAAAGGCCCAATTATTGCTTTTGTTTATGAAAGTACTTTCTTTGGGTACAATGAGACAAGAAACTTCTGTGTGGTACCTTTCTGAATTTTTAATTATTGACTCTATTTAGACTGATAAATCCTTTAACACCCTGATCGTGTAATTCCTTACTTTCAATGATTTTTTTTCTATCCCATTTCATCTTATAGTCACACATCTTAAAACCTAACAATCTAAGAGAATTGCATCAGCTTCAAATTCCTGAACTTTGAAATTGTCAGTCTCTAACCACAACAATCTGTTTCTTCCTTCTATCCCACTTTCTCATAATAGAGCTATTTTTTTGTACTTGTCATGAACTATGGTCCCTTGACCATGTCCTTTTCTCCCAGTCAATCTCCATTGCTTTGGCTTTACTTATTTCTGTACTTAGCTTTGACTGCATGGTCTTCCACTTTAACAATTTATTAGATACTATCATAAAATCACCACCAACTGAAGCTTTTGACATTCATGACCCCTTACACTATTCTCCCCATATCAGTCTGTTCTTATTCCCAGGGTCTCAGAATCACTGAAAGTCATGAAATCCAGCTGATTTCACTCATTTCAATTTTACAATGAATAGCCTCAGCTATTTGTTTCTTGCCAATTTTTCTTAAATGACTCCCTGTCTTCTTCCCCATAGTTACTGTTACAAGCTTTTTCATCCCTCCTAAAAGCTCCCAACTCAATCCCAACCTGGGTATCTACAGCAGATGATGAAGCCTGCTATTTTCCTAAGAATTCTGAGGCTGCTTTCCAGAGGGAGCTCTGAGGAAGGCTTATCTGTCCTCCTGGATAAAACTGATATTCCCATCTGTGCTCTTAATCCCAATTCTTCTTTTTCTCCTCCAGGAACTTGCTTTGGTAATCATTCTCTCTTTCATTAAAGTTTTCAACTTTTCTTCTCTACTGACTCCTTCCTAAAACCTTAAAAACAAGCTCCAGGTTTCCCAAATCAGGCAATCCTATCATCCTTCCATTACATTTATATACAATATAATATCTTTCTCTCTTATAAGCTTCATTTTTTAAAAAAAAAATTGCTACTTAAAAAAAAGCATCTTTAATTCTAACTATTGGGAGGGAATATAGTGGAGGAGAAAATGTTGAATTTGTAGGAACAGAAAGTGAATTTAAATCTTAGCTCTGCCACTTATATTATTATGTCACTTCTGGAAGCAACTTCCTGTCTCTGGGCCCTAATTTTCTCCTCCGTAAAATGTGAAGATTGGCCTAAATGTCCTATAAGGTCCCATTCACTTCTACATCTGTAATTCTAGGAACCCTACCCTTAGCCTTCTTTACATAGAAAGCCAGTCTTGTAACAAATTAGAGGAATAATAATAATAATAATAAAATTAGAAATGAGAAACAAAGGTAGTTCAATAAAAATAAGATTGAGAGTAGTTTATAATGTTCCAAATCCATAGTGTCCACCTCTATAATAAAGAGAGGGAAGTATTTTTCTTCAACTCTTCTCTGGTTATAATCACATAGAATTCAGTTTCATATTTTTGATGTCTTCAATTTACTTCATCATAGTTATTAAACATAATGTTTTCTGGCTCTGCTTGCTTTTCTCTGCTCCAGTTCATCTAAGTCTTTCCAAACTTCTCTGAATTCTTCATATTCATTATGGCATAATAATATTCTGTCATATTCTTGTACCACAGTTTGTTTGGCCATTTCCTAGTTCATGGATATCTACTTTGCTACAACAAAAAGTATTGCCTCCTCAAACTTCTCAAAGCTTCCCTTTCCTCAACCTCTCAGCTGAGAACCCAATCTCATATTTCACTGAAAAAATTAAGGCATTTGCAAAGAGTTCCTTCTTTACCCCTCTTCTTCACCACAGATCATTTTTTCCTTCTGAAACTATATCCTCTTTCATTCATGTCTCTCAATAAGAGGTAGCCCTAAAAATGCCTTGAAAGATTTATATGAAGTGATGCAAAGTGAAGTGAGTAGAACCAGGAGAACATTGTACACAGTAATAGCAATAATATACAATGATCAACTGTAAATAACTCAACTATTATCAGCAATACTAGGATCCCAGACAACTCCAAATGACTCATAATGAAAAAAGCTATCCACCACCAAAGAAGGAATGGATGGGGTCTGAATGCAAATTGAAGTTCACTATTTCCCCCTTTTTCTCTTTCATGAGGTTTTTGGATTTTTTTTATAAGCAATATGTCTTCTTTCACAACATGATGAATGTGGAAATATTTATTGCATGATAGCACTATATCATAATATATGTCATCTCATCAGGGTAGGGGGAGCAAGGAAAAGAGAGAGAATATAGATTATAAAATGCTAAAAATTGATTATTAAAAGTTATATCAACATGTAAAAATTACAACAAAAAAGAAAAAAAAGTTGAAAAAGAAAAAAGAAGAGGTGACTTTTCTCTTTGCCCAAGCAAAACCCTCTATATTTTAGTAGATAATGAAACTTGGTGAATTATAGTGGTGTGGAATTTTAGAGAAGTTGCACCAGGAAGTAAAACAAGGAAGAGACTGAATCTTGATCCTCTCCCCTACACTACTTCCTATCTCTTTCACTAACTGTCTAGATGAAGAATCTTCTCATAGCTGATAAGTTAAAGATTTTTCCCACTAATATTTTCATTTAAAATATGTACATGTGATCCCATTCCATTCTGTCTTCTTCAGCAGAATATATCATATATTATCTCTGATTTTATCTTTAATCACTACCTATCTACTGATGACTGCTTCCCTATTGCCTACAAACATGCTCATTTCTCCCCATCCTCAAAAAAATCATCACTTGATTCATCCATCTTTATTACATAGCATCCTATATCTTTCTTCTCTTTTGTGGCTAAGCTCCTTGAGAAGGTGGTCTACTACAGGTGCCTCTACTTCCTTTCTTCTCATTCTCTTCTTAATTCTACAGTCTGACTTCTCTTATCATTCAACTGAAACCACCATCTCCAAAACTACTAATTATCTCATTCCTCATCCTTTGTGAATTCTCTGCAGCCTTTGACACTGTGAATCATCTCTTTTCCTTGATATTCTCTTCTCTCTAGATTTCCATGACTCTGCCCACTCTTGGTTCTTCTCCTACCTATCTTATTGTTAATTCTCAGTCTTCTGTGCTAAATCTTCATCCAGGTTACATTTACTCACTATGGCTGTTACCTAGGACTCTGTCCAAGCCACTCTTCTCTCATCCTTCTATATTATTTCATTTGTTGTTCTCATTACCTCAAAGAGGTTAAATAATTTACTCAAGGTCAAATAGGTAATAAATTACAGGAAGAATTTGAATTCAGGTTCTCTGACCTGCCTTACAGTTAGCTGAATTATAGCTGAATTATAAAGCTGAAAGACACCTTATATGTCATCCAACTCCTTCATCTTATAGATGAGAAGACCAAAGCACAGAGAAGGGACCCAACCTGTGTATAATCACTCAGATAATAAGCAGCACAGATGAGATTTTAATGTAATACCTTATATCGAAATCAGTGCCCTTGTTCTGGATTTTGAATAAATTCTTGAATAAAATAAATTTTGGATAAAATCTAACATATACATATGACTTTGAATTTCTGCATTCTGATTGTGTTTGTATAGTGAGTTGTAAAAGGGTAAAGGAAGGCACTAGATTGCTTTCTCTAAGAATTTTATGCTCATAAGAAATACTGTAGGTATAAACTTAGAAATGTTCTGGTCATTTTAAAGTACATCTTTATATTAAGTTTAAAGTTGTTCCCCAGCTAATTCTATCTGTTAGAACAGCATGTAATGTCATTCAGGATATTGGTGAGTCCCTTGATTGGAGAAGAATAATAAGCCTAACCAATCAAAAATGATTGTTGCATGAACCAGGGAAGCACCAAGGTATGACTAAAGCAGCTAATCTGATTGGTAGAGAAAAGTGAATAAATCAAAGTAGAAAAACAAACAAAAAAATCAAACACTATTTAGCCAAGAAAGTAGTTACCACATATGGTAAGTTCCTTTAGATGTTAAAATGAAGACAATAATTCTTTACAGTCCTCCCAAATATGTTTCATAAAATTCTCCAAAATATTCCTTTTTTTGTAAAGTAATTAATTTAATTCCTTTAGAACTTTGAACTCACCCTAGTGATGATGACAGCATGGGGGAGTTCCTCAAGGAAGGAACTTGACTAGAATCAGGGATGGAATTCTAGGAGTTGATAGAGCATAAAGTATCACAGTGAGGGAAGAGAAGGAGTAAAAGTAGGGAAGGGATGGAATAATAATTTAAAAAAATAGTCACTACATTTCAGGTACTATTAAGTGCTATATAAATATTCTCATTAATTCTTCAAACTGTATGGAAAAAAATTTATCTAGTTGGAAACCCAAGTGTAAAAAACAGAAAGGAATTCACATTAAAAGTTGCACATCAGCCTTATATATTACAGTATAAAGAGAATATTTACATGTGTCAGTAAGTTAATACACCAAAGCCTATCCATTCCATCTTATCCTGTACATTTCTGATGCTCATTCATTCATATTCTCCTATATGCCTACTATCTATATTCTAGCCAATATACAAGATGCTTTTCTCTAATGTTTTCAATTAACAAAAATTTAGCTTCTCTATTTCCCATTTCCCTTTCTCCTATAAAGAAAAAGAAAGAAAAACAAAGTCTAACAAATATGCAGTTAAAATGAATTCCCAAATTGGCTATATCTAAAAATATGTATGTCTCATTCTGTTATTCTACAGAGGTCTCTTTACATATCATAGGTAGGAATTCAGTAGCTGTATATATGTTATCCTAGCCAATTCTCCAAATATACTACATAGTATATCATGTATTCTAAAATTCATTTCTGATACCTCATCATGTCATGGATAAGACCCTGAGTTCTCAAAGGCTATAAGTATAGGGGATGTAAAAAGTATTTATTAAATACTCAGTATGGTGATGGTGAACCTTTTAGAGACTGAGTGCCCAAACTGAAACCCTCAGTCCTCATGTGAGTCCCATCCCTTTCCCCAGACAGGGAAGGAAGGAAGCACTTCCAACCCCCATTTAGCTGTGCGATGGAGGAGTTGGTGATGAGAGAAATATTCTCAGGTGAGTGTGGAGAGGGGGTGAGTAGCAGCCCCTTTTGCATGCCATAGGTTCTCCAACATAGACCTAATATGTACTGTCAAAGAATCTATCTAGGATGAGATTTAGAGAAAGGCATCCAGCATATTGCTTAAATCCTCTGTAATAAGAGAATATGAATGAATGAATATATTTGAATGAGCATGAGAAACACACAGGGTGAGATGGAATGGATAAGTTTTGATGTATTACTTTTTTGATGCATATATCCTATAATATATAATATTCTTACATTAGGATAATATATAATTCTTCAGCATGTTTCTTTTTTTTTTCCTTCACTGTGGGGTCTTTAACAAGTAGATGCTTAAAAAAAAAAAGCTTTTTTCATCTCTTCCCTTCCCTCATTGTGATACTGTGTTATCTATCAGCTTGGAGTATCCTGCCACTGGTTCTAGCTCAAGTTCCTTCCTGAAAGAACTTCCCTAGCCCCTTCCTCACCATATGGTTGAGTTCAAGGCTTTGAAGACATTAAATTAGCCATGCTTCACCAAAAATTAATTATTATTCATTCTGCCAAGTGCTTTACAAATATTGTCTTATTTGAACAAATAGAACAGGAATTCTGGTAAATCCTACCAGGCTGAAAAGACCTTAAGAGGGGCTCCAATGAAGGATATCATTCTATCATATGAGGATGAGGCTACTTAAACTTGGAAAGGCTTATCACTCCATTGCTTATAGTCATGCATTTTTAACCATAATAACTCATAGAAATTCATCTATCAAGTTACCACAGAATAGTCATATGTATATTCCTGGAAGAATTACTTCTACCAAAAAAATCTGGGAGCCTTAAACTATTGTCATGTATTTTCTAGTTCTGGCAGTTCTAATTTATTTGTGGATATATTTCTTTTTTCTATACTCAGACTGGTTCTATAGTAATTGTTATGATTTGAGGAGTGACAGATGTCTAAAAAGGCAGGAGTTTGAGAATAAACTCTGCATGTCTGCATCTGATTTCTAGAGGTTGTAAAGACACCCAGAAGTTGAAAGGACCAGAGAAGGGAAATTGTTTTACTGAAGAGAGAAGCAAGGATCAGAGGGAGCCAAAGTTTTGCCCAAAGGGTCATAACTAAATGTAGGGAATTGTGATCCTTCTCCTTCCCCATGTACCCCAACAGACTCATTCATGTCAGTCATTCCTGTCATTTTGATTTCTTAAATACTAGAACTGGCTTTCTGAAGTGCCAAGGCTGGCAGCTCTCCTAGCATCCCAGGCTTCAGAGGAGTCCAGAATGCAGCATCTTTTATTCTTCTAAAACTGAAGCTCTCCCTTGAAAACAAATGAGCTTTCTAAAAGCCTGTAATTAGAATATAAATGCAATATTCAAATAGCCTGTAATTAGAATGTAAATAGTCTTCTAATAGCCCATGCAAATGAGGCTGCTCATGTAAAATAGCAGGATACTAGCTCACTTTCCCCATTCATCTTAGGCCTGGTTGTACCCATTAAAATGTTGACAATTAATGCTAACTGCTTCCCCTCCTCCAACTCAGCACCCTGGACCTGAAATCACTTCCATTTAATGATGAATTGGGCAGATGGTTTTTGTTATTCATCAAGTAAATATTCTTTTGTAAAGTACTCCTGGGAAAGCTCTGGCCAAACCCCTTAGCCTACCATCTCCAGTCAGCTCAGCCCACTCAGGGTATGCAGATTTATAATTACTCCTTACAAAGCATTTGTGAGGAAGCCTCTTAAACTCAGTTTCAAATGGAAAGCAAATATCAGACCTTATCATTTTGGGATAGTCTGGAATCTGAGATGAAGAATGCTTTTAAAACCCTGTGCCTATTTTTAAAAATTCATTTTTGGGGGGTGTGGGTGCTCTGAGAAGCAGGAAATGTTGTTTTTTTTCCTAAAGCAGCTCACACACTGCTCTATTTGCAGATGGAAGAAGGCTAATTGTAAAACCCTCCTTGCCTCCCTCTCTTTTTTTGTTATCAAAGCTCTCTAAGTTTTGGTAACACTTCTTGCCTCCAAATAAAACAAAAAATGCAAAAACAAAAGTACATATATGTATATACATACACATACCTATCCATATGAATTAAGAACCAAAGAGTTCTTGACCTCTTTCTGTTGCAAACTTCTTTGGCAATCTTGGTGAAGCCTTACAGAAACATTAGATTGTTCTTAAGTGCATAAGACAAAATACAAAGGATTACAAAGGAAACCAATTATATTGAAATATAATTCTCAAAAAAAATTTTTTAGTATAGACTAGAATGAGTTTTCAGTTATGCCAAATTTCTAACCAAAAAGAATAATACTGTCACATCCAAGGGAAGGATATGTGAAGTTAGTCATAGAAATTTTTAGAACTGGAAGGGACCCTAAATATCATCTAATAAAAGTCAGCAAATTCCAAAATATAGCTGGGTTGATAGGTAGGTAATATAGAAGTACTCTTCATTACTTTCTAATTATGCCTTGACCTTAGGCCAACTAGGGATCTAGAAAGAGAGACTATAAAAAAAGCTTTGCCAACCCATGTTGTATAGTTGTGAGACAGAATATGCAGAAAACTATGAGCTCACTCTTTAGGTCTTGAGTTTGACATGAATAAAATGAAAGGGTTGGATTTGAAAATATCTAAGATCCCTTCCACTCCAAATCTAAGCTTCTATTATTTATGATCCTATTAGAGAATTCTTCACCCCAGAGACTATAAGATTCCAGGAGAATAATTCTTCCCACCATGGTCCCTTTGACCTAAAAACAATAAATCAAGAGGCAAGGCTACAAGATAAAAAGTTTAAAGATTAATTAGCATTAACTGATGGGCAGTTGCCAAGTGGCTAGTAACTGAAGAACTGAGGGAGACCCATACACAAACAGGGTTTTACAGTGTTAAGACAAAGACAAAAGATGTCTAGCAGGTGAGGCTGAATAGCTACTTTTCTTATTCTGACTTTTAGGTGGGTCAAGAGATCAGGTGATTTGGGGACTGAGGATCATGTCTTAACTTTGAGGTAATTTTGATGTTGCTCAAGATTAAGTCTGTTCCATCAGGAGTGTTTCTCTATAGTTAACATCCTCATACCATCTTGGTGGTAGAGGAAAGAGGTCTTTAGTGAATCTCATAAAAATATTTGGATGGGAGGGGAATGGTGACCTCATGTTTAAGATGGAATCAGCACAACCTGCAGGCTCCTTTTTTGACCTCTAAAGTTTACTAAAAGCATTTTGGTTCAGTGACTCATTGTTCCTAGGCCTGCTGGTCAATTGGTATTGGGGGAAGAGGTAGCACTAAATCTTCATCTTCTGAGATTTGGCACATAGCATAAATCAACTAACCCACCTGTCCCACCTGCCCCACCTATCCTACCTGTGCAGATTGTTCTGTACTAGGAGAGGAATTGAGTTGCTAGGGCCCAACCTCTTTTGCTAATGTGAAACTATCAAATTTTCCTTTATCTCATCTCAAAAGTTTTACTATAAAGCACCTGGCCCACCCTGAAAATTTGCTGATCTCTAGCAATCAATTCATCTATGATGTGCTACCTTGATTTATTTGTAATAAACTCCTTCTAATGTTCTTTGTCTGGAGTTTTCCCTCATTAATTAAAGCCCAAAAGAAAAGATTTTTTTCTTTCACCAGGTTACTATTTGGGCAGAGATGCTGTCCCTAAACTCATAGTACTTAGGCTTTGTATATTTCCTCCATAAGTATAAACACCATCTATAAATAACCAGAAATTCAACTTAAAAAAGGAAGAGGAGAGAAGTACTAAATATGACTTATCTAGAATTTCATGTGTTGTAAATCCTGGTGATTTGATTATAACAGGGGTCATCCCATGGAATATGCTCAGAGTTGTCTTTTCTAGTTCTGGACCACCTAGTTGGAGGTTGAAAGGCTAGTTAGTTCTCTTCAAATTTTGAGCCAGTAGTGAAAGAACCTGGAGTTTTATATGATGTGACAAACTTTAAATGGTCCCTTGGTCCTCCTCTGCCCTATGATAGTAATAGAGGGGGGTGGGAAGGGAAAGGGCTGGCACACACCCATCTTCATGCAGTGCTTATATATTAACTCAGGGGCATGAGTCCTGTGGGATGAGTCAAGTTAACAAACATTTATTAAGCACTTATAATGTGCCAGGCAATATGCTAGGCAATGGGATTATACAAAAAGAAAACAAACAAAAAAAACCCAATGACTTGGTCCCTGGTATCAAGGAATTCCTAGTCCAATTGGGATGATAACATGCAAAACTAATGTATAAAGAAGATACAGGCAGGATAAACTGGTGATGGTTTCAAAGGGAAGGCACAAAGAAAAACAGACTAGGAAAGAAATGATAAGAATAGAGAGTCTTCTTTAAAAAAAATCATTCTAAAAAAAGTGCCCAAAGGAAAGGACAGTTACTTTATGACAAAATAGTCATTCTGTGAGTATTTATGATACCTTTAACACCCAGTCTCATCCCTCAAATGTTTAAGCAGAGTTTTGCAAGAGTTATTTCAGAGCACACCTGCAAAGGAATTTCAATCTGTGCTTTTGCAACAGTAATAGTGGCTGAATGTCCCAATGAATCTTCTATGATGAGAGCATTAGAGTGATAGAAGACCTTTGCAGTGTTGGAGAACAAAGCCCTTCATCAGGAAATACCAAGCTGCAGAATGAGAGCAGGTTTTATCTCTGTGCTTGTCATATAGCTTCATCACCTTTTCTCTGGTATTGGTCCCACATCCCAATTTCTTCCTCTTCTGACATTTGTCCTATGAGATCACCCTTTGGGGAGATATAAAAGGGACTTTCTATTACCATGTAAAGCATTTTAGATTTAAAAACAAAAATTCATTTAAAGATCAAGGCCTGGACTTGAGGTTGACTCCCATGCCTGAAGCTAGTGATCTTACATCTGACTGGAGGCCTTTGTTCTTTCAGATGCACTGAGAACAGAACCCTAAAACCTCCCCTATGTGCTATCTCCCCCAGTTAGAAAGTGAGCTTCTTTAGAGTTAGAGCTGATATTTGAAAATGTATATCCCTAGTTCTTAGCAGAGTGCGTTTATTCATAGTAAATGTTTGATAGGTGCTTTATATTCAATTAGAATCACATTCACTATCCAGTTAGCAATCAGGTAAAAAGGTTAGGGACATTGGGGGTTATGGCTTAAACTTAAGTCTAATAGGGCTATTATAATAGCAACCATTTATATAGTACTTTAAAATTTGCAAAGTGCTTTACAAATATTATTTTATTTTATTCTCCTAATATGCCTGTGAAGTGGTGCTATTATTATTTATTACCTCCATTTTACTGATGAGCAAACTGAGACAAGTTGAAGTTAAATGATGGCTAGGGTCACGCAATTAGTGTCATGTTTCATTTTGACTGACTGTGAATATTCATAAAAATGAAAGGCATTTAAATCTTGAAGCCAACATTGTAGAGAGGATATAGTGCTGGATATGAGTCAAGAAGCCACCTAACTAGCTCTGACCATGGGAAAATCACTTAACTCTTTGAATCTCAGGCAGCTAAGACTGAAGGGAGATTTCCCATGGATGAAATCATAGGTCTATGACATTTAGACCTACTACTGAGCATGATCAAGGGGAAAAGTCAGATCAGGATTTCCTATTTTTTTCTCTCAATGCCTGACTTTGGAACAAATGGAAATTTTTTATTGAAATCAGTTTTTCAGGCTTTACACAGAGAACCCATTTGTAAAATAACTGATACCAGCTGTTGGTGGATAGATGGTAATAGCTTGGTAATTCTTTTTAATGTGGGTTAAAAAAATTGTATCATAACGAATGGAAAATTAGTTAATCCCTTTTGACTTCCCTGCATACACCCTAAAGAGTCATGAACATCCTTGGGCACATTCCTCTGTTTGCCAATTGATTCTATTCCTCCAAGAATAACTCTACTAAAACGATAACAAGTCTATTTCCCTGCTAATTTCCTCCCCTTTACTAAGAAAAGTCATTTCTTGGGATTTAATAGGGGAGGAAAGTAAAATTTGTGCACTTGGGAGGATTATTAAAGCCCTCATGCCAAAGCAAACATCCCATTTCCCCATTTCTTTTTTTCCCCTTCCATCGTTCAGGCAGAGGCAACCCAGCTGCATTGTCAGCTAGACACTGGGTACAACAGATGGAGGGAGCTGAGAGTGTAGTTAAGCACAAAAGAGATTCAACATAAAAGAATCAAAAAGTTCTGCCACTCCCCTAAACTGGGCTTTCATTCTTTGTTGGTGTATGTGAGAAGAGTGCTAATGTGAGCCTCCTGCCTTTGGCCTCATTCCAGTCAACGGAAAAAATGAAGGTCAGCCTTGATGACAATGGCCAAAATGCTGACTGAGGCACTGATATCCTTCCATGAGCTAATTTCGACTTATACCTTGATATCAGACGATGGCACCAAAGCTGTTCCTGTGTTGTCCTAAAGCCCTACTGGGGCTGTATTGTCTCTAAAATAAAATTTAACCAACTAGACTACTTTTGGAGTGACTTCTAGTGGCACAAAGAGACACTAAGCTCAAAAATTAAAAAAAAAATTACACATAAGTACTTTGAAAAGGGAAAAAATCAATTCAAGTATTTATTGAATATCTGTTGTGAGACACTGTATTGGAGAATATAGGAAATGGAAAGATGAATGACACATTCCTTGCTTTCAAGTAGTTGTGAGTGAGTGTGTGTGTGTGTGTGTGTGTGTGTGTGTGTGTGTTTAAGGGAGTGGAATAAAATGTGCAAATATGAGGTTATTCTTTTTTATTCTTATTTCAATAGATCAATAATCTCATTGATGTAATGTGAGTATTCCTCAAACCCAATCATAGGCTCCTGTGCAAGTCCAGACTATGCCTTTCCATAAATCCTTCACAGGGTTCTTTACCCACTGTGCTAAAATCCTTGACATCATCATTGCTAATTACTATTAATAATTCTATTACTAATAGAATGGTCAAGGCAAATAGAGAAGAGAAATAAGTAGATAGAATAGGGAGTTCCTGAAGAAAGTACATGAGTTAAGAAAAAAAGCAATGTTCAAAAAATATAAAGTATTATATACATATGAGCTTCATTAGCATTATTACTAGTTTGGTACATTGATGATTTCATTGCCACTCCTTCCTCTGACTCCTCTCTCATAGACTGTGCCACTTTATGAGTCACTATTGCCAAAAATATCCTTTATCTTGACAATCAATCTGCAACTGATGAGCATCTAACACTTTGTAGGACTGGTCCTTAGACAACAGCAGATAATTCATGGCCAGGTTCATAAAAGAAGATTTTCAACTTGGTGGGATCTACCAGAATTTTCATTTTCTTTGATTATAGTATTTGAGTTTGCAGGGTCATTTCCCCACCAAAATGAGGAGTCTAAAGAGGATTCTAGAGGAAGAAGGATGTCATCATCACTATTACTGGCATTTTCATATTTGAATGAATCTATATTCTCATCAGAATAGCTGCTCCCTCCAGTGATATAGCTGAAATTCTTATTGTCCTGAAAATTATCCACCAGAAGTCTACCTCTTTGGGCAGTTAGGTTGAACAATGAATAGAGCATCAGGTCTGGAGTTGGGAGGACCTGGATTCAATTCTGACCTCAAACACTTCCTACCTATGTGACCTTGAACAAGTCACTTAGCCCCGATTGCCTAATTTTTAACACTTTTTTGCCTTAGAATCAATATTTAGTACCAATTCTAAGACAGAAGGTATGGGTTATTAAAAAAAGTAAAACAAAACAAAGAAGGCTACCTATCCTGATGGGAGCCTTCCTTTCATTCTCCTGATTTTACCCAGATGCTTATGGTGTATTCCTCCCTCTTTCCACATGACAGCGTCCACCATCTTTTCTAGTCAAATATTTCATGACTAACAAGCTTTATCTTTCTTTTGTCTCATAATTCTTAGTTTGTAATTCATGGCATCTTAGTCAACATACTACCACTATTGTCCTGTGCATTACCTGCCATGTAAATTATTATTAAATAATATTAAAAACAGTAGTATTAGTAATAGTAGCTTATTGGATTGGTGTGAGGATAAGATGAAATGATATTTATAAATAACTCAGCACAGGGAATTATTAGGAATTATTTTGCCCAGATATACTTGAGCCAGAAATCTTATTGTGAAAATAGAAACTTATATGTGATGAAATATCTTTATTCGTCTCTCTTTCCTAAAGAGATATTTCCTGTCAAAAAAGACATTTTGCTTAACTATGTTTCAATAAAACTGGAAGTGATGAATATTTACTAAAACATAAAAGGTCCAGATTAACCAAACCCAGGCCAGATGGACTTATAAGTGAATTATATAAAACTATCAAATTAATAATTCTAAAATTAAAAAAAAAACTATTTGCAAAAATGGAAAAAGAAGGGATTCTAGCAAATTCCTTCTATAACACAAATATGATCCTGATTACTAAACCAGAAGAGTCAAAAGAAAGAAAACTATAGCTCAATTTCCCCAATAAGAATTGATGCAAAAATTGTAAATGCAATATTAGCAAAGAAGTTACAAGCAAAATATGTAATTATACACTGTAAACAGAATGTATCTATACCAGGAATACAGAGTTTAATATTAGGAAAACTCTAGGCAAAAATGGTCATATGATAATAAGAACCAAAAAACCTCTCCATAAAATTGTAACTGTAGATGTAGAACAAGTTTTTTATGAGGTATATTTCCCATTTCTGTTTTTTAAAAATTATGAACACTGTAAACTTATTAATAAATGAACCACTCCTTAATATGAGTAAGTAGTATTTATTTTAAATCAATAGCCAATATTTTATGTAATGAGGGTAAATTAGAGATCATTCCACTAAGATTCAGAATAAAGCAAAGATGTTCATTATCAGCCTGATTATTTAATATAGTATTACAAATGCAACAACAGCTAAAAAAAATAAAACAAGGGAATAAATACAGGCAAGAAAGGAAAAAAAGTTATCTCTTTCTTCAGATGATATACTGACTTGAATACCCTAGATAATCAACTAAATAACTGAAACAATAACAAATAAACTTGGTGGATATAAAAATAAATCTATGTAAATCATTAATGTATCTGTTTATTACCAATAAAACCCATATTGCAAACACAAAAGCAATACAGCTGAAATTAGAAAGAAAAAAACTAAATGGTAACAATTTTTGTAATAAGATTATCTGATACACATCTCATATCCAAGATATATAAGTAACTGGTTCAAATTTACTAGAATAACATTTATCCCCCAGTTGATAAATGGTGCAAAATATGAATAGTTTTCAAAGAAAATATCCAAACTACAGTTAGATGAAAAAACAATCCAAACACTAATAACTAGAATCAAAACAACTCTGACATTCTTCTGCATACCTATAAGATTGTCAAAGATTAAAGAAAAGGAAAATAAGCATATGATTGCATTGTTGAGGTCGATCTAGGAATCAGTCTAGCATATGGGAATGCAATTTGGAACTAGGCCCCCAAATCACAAAATGTTGTAAACGTTTTACAAGGTAAAACCTCTATTCAGCCTATACCCCAAAGAGATTGAAGAAAGCGGGAAAGCACCCATGTATGTAAAAATATTTATAACAACTCTTTTTTATGGTGATAAAAATTAAAACCTAAGAGGATGCCTATCTATCAGTGACTACAACAGGTTAACACTATAAGAATAGAATGTAATATTATTGTGTCATAAGAAAAGGCAAAAGGAACAGGTACTGAGAAACCTGGGAAGACTTACATGAGTGAAGAGTGAAGCAATCAGAGCCAGAAGTAATAGTTATGCAATAACACTATGAAGACAGGCAACTTTGAAAGTCTTAAGATATCTCACTGATGCAGGGACCATCTGTGATTTCAGAAGACAGATGATGATCTCTGCTACTTACAACCTGAGAAAGAAGTGTTGGATTCAAGAAGCAAATGAGACGCAACTCTGGATGGGGACAATATAGGGATTTATTTGGTTTGATTTTACATATTTTTATAAGGAATCTGTTTTTCTTTTTCCTTAGTAGGGTAGCTAAGTGGGAAAGAAAAAAATGTCTTTTAATTGGCATATACAATTATATTAAAATAGTTAAAAAGAAAGTTGCCTGAGGGCTTTGAGAAGTTAACTTACTTGCCTAGGATTAAACAGTAAGTATGTGTCAAAGACCAATTTGAATCCAGGGCTTCATGCCTTTAAGTACTTCTTCCTCAGTCAGTTAGCCAATAAATATCTTTTAAGTGTGTCTTCCCTAATACCAAGTGCTGGGCTATGCAATGAAAATAGGCTGTCTTTGATCTTAAGAAACTCATGTCTAAGGGAACAGACAATGTTCCTGCATTGGTTGTCCTATACAATTATATGTATGTAGCCTTATCTCTTTATATTCCTTTCCATATAGCTTTTACTCTAATGAACTGGACCATTTGTCTCAATCATTCATATCTTGTCTTTTTTGATCATTCTACATAAACTACTGGCTAAAGACATAACTGGAAAAAATTATTAAAAGCTTTGCCTTGAAAAGGGCAGTTTAAGGCATCTAATTTGAAACGACAGGAGGCAAAAGTGAATCATTCAATTTAGGCATTTATTATGCACCTACTACTTTGTGCAAGGGATGGGGGTTACAACAATTTTAAAATGGCACAGTCCTTGCCCTCAACTAAATTATAATTTAATAGGGGGAGCTTATGCTCAAAAAGGCAAATAAGAGACTATTGCTCCAAAGGACATAAATGGTGTGGTAGAAAGAGCACTTTAGGAATGGATTCCTAATAAGATAAGGAATGAAGCCAGGATGTCCATTATCACCACTATTATTTAATGTTGTACTAGGAATGCTAGATTTAGCAATTAGAGAAGAAAAAAAATGAAGTAGGCAATGAGGAAACTAAACTATCACTCTCTGCAGATAATATGATGGTCTACTTAGAGAATCCTAGAAAATCAACTAAAAAGCTAATAGAAATAATCAACAACTTTAGCAAAGTTGCAGGATACAAAATAAACCCACACAAATTATCAGCATTTCTATATATTTACAACACATCTCAGCAGCAAGAGTTAGAAAGAGAAACTCTATTTAAAGTTATTAGACAATATAAAATATTTGGGAATCTATTTGCTGGCCAAATGCAGGAATTACATGAACAGAATTACAAAACACTTTTCATAGAAATAAAGTTAGATCTAAGCAATTTGAAAAACATTAATTGCTCATGAGTTGGTTGAGCTAATATAATAAAAATGGCAATACCTAAATTAATTAGCTCATTCAGTGCCATATCAATCAAACTAGCAAAAAAACTACTAAAACTACTATAGAACTAGAAAAAAAATTACAAAATTAATATGAAAGAGCAAAAGATCAAGAACATGAAAGGAACTAATAAAAAAATATGAAGGATGGTAGCCTAATGGTACCAGATATTAAACTGTACCGTAAAGCAGTAATTATCAAAACAATCTGGTACTGGGTAAGATTTAGAAGAGTGGATTAATGGAATAGACTAGGGGTAAATGACCCCAGCAATCTAATGTTTGATAAACCCAAAGATCCCAGTTTTGGGGATTAGAACACAGTATTTGACAAAAATTGCTGGGAAAATTGGAAAACAATATGGAAAAATTAGAGTTAGATCAATATCTCACACTGTTTCAAGATAAGGTCAAAATAGGCATATGATTTAAACATAGTGACATTATAAGTAAGTTAGGGGAACATAGAATAGTTTACCTGTCAGATCTATGAAGAAGGGAAACATTTATGACCAAATAAGCAGACAGAGAACATTATAAGATGTGAAATTAATAATTTTGCTCATATTGAGTTAAAAAAGGTTTTGTACTGACAAAACCAATGCAACCAAGATTAGAAGGGAAGCAACAAACTGGGGAAAAAATTATAACAAATTTCTCTGATAAAGGTCTCACTTCTCAAATATTTAAAAGAACTAAGTCAAATTTATAAGAATCCAAGTCATTCTCCAATTGATAAATGGTCAAAGGAGATGAATAGGCAATTTTCAGATGAAGAAATTAAAGCTATCAATAATCATATAAAAATGCTCTAAATCACTCTTGATTAAAGAAATGCAAATTAAAACAACTCTGAGATACCACCTCATGCCTATCAGATTGACCAACATGAAAATAAAGGAAAATAGTAAACATTGGAGTGGATATGGCAAAACTGGGACACTCAAGCATTGCCTGTGGAGTTATGAACTGATTCAACCATTCTGGAGGGCAATTTGGAATTATGCCTAAAGGACTTAAAAATAAGGCATATCCTACCAGCAGGAGGGGCCATCCCATCATCCCAAATCCCAAACCCGAAGTCCCTCCTGGGCCAACTCTCTTGTGACCTCGTTCAGAATTAAAAAGTGAGGGAAAAATGTGGACAAAAGTGGTTTTAGCTACGTTCCTATAGATAGCCTAACTATTTCTATTCTTCACCGATGGACCTGCCTTCTATGACTGGAGAGTGACAAGATAATCTATCACTGTTTTATATTTGCTTTCTTTTTTCATTTACCACCAATATGATACCCACTTGATGAGTCCAAGCTTATATTCAGCCTTAGAGTTCTGAGACCTATGAAATTAGATGAATCTAGATACCATGGTACAATGGAAAGAGTAACTGGTTAATTTGGGCTCGAATTCTGTGCTACTGGCCCTTACTATGTTTGTGACTTTGGGCAAATCATTTCATTTCTCTGGAACCTGGTTTCCTATTTACAAAATGAGGTGGTTGGACTAGAGGCCTTTTAAAGCCCCTTAACAAATCTATGGTCCATAATCTTATATTTACTAGTCTGTATGTGGCAGGACTTTTCCATTGTCTGCTATGGTTCCTTGCTTCTCCATACATACATGCTTTTCTTCCTTATTGCTTTAACCCAGCTACTATTTGATACTACTTAAAAGCATGGACATCTAGCCAGAGGCACTCATATTGTTTTAATTGTGGATCATATCACACACCTATATATGTATGTATTTTTATATCTAAAATTATTAATTTTATATGCACAGTGCCATGCATATAGTAGGAACCTTAAATGTTTATTAACTGTTTTCTTATATCTCATAGGAAGAGAACAAATTTCCATCAAACCAGACTCCTGCCTTTGAGGTAAGGGAAGGAAACACCATTTCATTTGACTCCAGATTCCTCATTCTGGGAGAGGAGAAACTATTCCATCTGTTTATCAGACTCCTCTCTTTCATGGAGAAGAGAAAGACCTTCAATTAAGTCTCCATTTTAGTCTACTGCCTTGAGGAAAGAGGAATAAGAGCACCATTTCTTCAGGTCCATGTACCTGTCTCCTCCCCAGAACTGCCTAAAGCCTTGTACAGTGATCACCCACCTGAACTCATTCCTAAATGATTGACAACCACCACTGTCCCCACCACCACCATATCCTATCCATTACAGCGATTCCTAAGCCCACCAACATCCTTGTTGTTCAATACCCCATCCCCACGTTGTGATCCTTTATTTTTATCTCCCTCAACCAACCTTCCCAACCCCAGTGTCCAACTCTAAAGCTACTTGTCCCTTACAATATAATCCCTGGAATTTTTATTCCATATCCACAAACTTCCTTTGATCCTGAATTGTTTCCTTTTTTACTTCTTCCATCTTCTGGATCTCATTGGAACCCAGGTCCCTCCTGATGACACAGCTTCCCTGACTGAGATCTCTTTTCAAGCACTAACTTCACTTTTAGTTGTTCTTCTAACTCCTGGATCAAAGAAAGGGAGTTGCAATACCCTTCGCTCCCCACTGTCACTTCATTTAGTAACCTCTAATCTTGGATCTACCATTCAATCAAAGTATTTGATGTTTACTGATGACCAAGACTCAATGAACTTAGTACCTGCCTCACAATCTTTCTCCATTCCTTAACTCTTGCTTTGATCCCAGAGGACTTCACTATACATATTGATCCTACACTCTGTCCTCACAATTCCTCAATTTATCCATTTTATATAGCCCCTTGATTCAAAGATGGTCATATTCTTGATCTTGTGAATCACTCCAAGACACTATTTTCACGTTCATGATTTATCTGATTACAATCTATTGTTATTCCATGTCTCTTTTGGCTTTGCTGGTCCAAACCCTATTCTTGGTCTATACTGTGACTTCCAAGTCCTCAACCCCTCAATTCTTTCCCAGTCCATCCCTCCTGTGCTAGCTACACTCTCCTTTCTTCCCTATCTTGACCCCTTTGGTGAACTAGTTTGTCTCTATATTATTATAATCTTCTCTTGAATCTCTTATCCCCTTGTCTTACTGCTATTCTTGCCCTTCCAAGCCTCAAGATTTATATTCATTCTGCCATCTGCTACCTTCACTCTTAGTCATGTACTGTTGAAACTCTGCTGAATGGGTCTGTTATGCATTTATGTTAGATATTGTCAGCTAGGGCCTCTCTAATTACCTCATTATTTCATTCACCATAGAAGCTCTTCAGAATTTTTTTCATTCTTTCTCAAAGTTCCCATGGCACGCTTACCCCTACTTTTTCAGGTAAGAATCTTGCTTCAGATTTTAATGAATACAATCAAAGCCATTTGCTCAGTTACCTATTTGTACTTTTTCCTAGTCTCAAATCACTCATATACCTTCTACTGCTATCTTTTCCTTCTCCTTTATGTAATGTGGTAGGTTTTTTTTTTGTTATGACAAAAATCTCTAGATGCATAGGTGATCCCATTCCATTCCATCTTATCTAGTACATCGCCACTTCTATCATCCTTACTCTTTCCCTTATCTTTAATTTCTCTTTCTACTGGCTATTTTCCTACTGCCTAAAAACATACCTGTATTTTCCTCATCCTATAAAAGCCATTACTTATCTATCCATTCCTGCTATCATCCCATTTTTTTTTCTTTTTAAAAAATCCTTACCTTTTGTCTTAGGATCAATACAAAGTATTGTTTCCAAGGCCAAAGAATGGTAAAGGCATAGGCAATTGGGGTTAAGTGACTTGTCTATGGTAACACAGCTAGGAAGAGTCTGAAGCCATATTTGACAATTCATATATTTCTCACCACCTTTTAGGATAAACTTGAGAAGATTATTTATAATAGGTTCCTCAATTTTATTTACTTTCATTCTTTCTTAACTCTCTACAGTCTGGCATCTGACATCATCATTCAACTAAAAGTAGTTAGTAACAATCTATTCATTTAAAAAATATAAAAAAATAAAAATATTTACTGGCTTTTTCTTTTTTCTCTTCCTTGACCTCTATAGCCTCTGTACTGTTGATCACCTTCTTGATTCTCTTCTCTGTAGGTTTCCATGACACTATTCTCCTGTTCTCCTCTTACTTTCTAACTTAACTTCCTCTATCTCCTTTGCTGAATTTTAATCTAAGTCATGCCTACTAATGGGTATTCCAGAGGGTTCTATCATGGACTCACTTCTCTCTTACTTCTATTCTATTTCACTTAAAGATTTGAGCATTTCTACACTATAACGGGGTGAAATAACTTCCACTAAAGCTCAAGCTGATCAGCCCTCCCCCACCCCACACACAGTACACTAGAGTCAGAGCCAGTGAACTGGAATTAGGGATCAAGTGAGGGGCACTTCTAGGTCCTTGGAAGTTGACTAAGACCACAAAGTACCTACCTCTGACAGCAGCCAGATTTGATACTCCAGCAGGCAGAAGAGCAGAGACCTTGGGTGAGGAGATAGTGCAGGCAAGTAAGAAAAGCAAACCTTAGAAGCTGCAGAGACTTGAGAAGTGGCCTCAGGCAAAAACCATGCTTCTTAGCTCCATACACAGAGAGCCTATCCTCCTCACTCAGACTTCTGACTGGAAAGGGAAGGAAAAACCAGCATAGTGATGGCAAACAATGCCCAGGAAAAACAACCTCTCAACACCAAAAGGAAAAAGAAGAGGGGATTGACCCTGGATAATTTTTATGGAGGAAAAATCTAGCCTGCAGAAGTAGATAACTAAATAAATACATCCAAACCTTCCCCATAAAATGGAAATTGGCCACATGCTCTTGAAGAATTTAAATCAGAGCTTATGAGAAAGACGGATGAATTTTGGCAAGAAAAGTGGGAAATAGTTTTTAAAAATAACAGTTTAAAAGACAGGAATTCCTAACTGGAGAACAAATGAAAAGCTGGATACACTAAACCAAAAAGGAAAATCAAAGGATTATAGTGGAAAACCAGGCTTTTAAAACCAGAATTGGGCAATTGGAAGCAAGAATTAACAAAGCAAAGTAAAAAGATTGACATAAACATAAAATATCTCACTGACAAGATAATAGATCATGAGAACTAGTCTTGAAGAGACAATTTGAGAATCATTGGTCTATCTGAAAACCCAGAAATAAACAGATGTCTTGACATCATACCACAAGAAATTATCCAAGAAAACTTCCCTGATGTTCTTGAACAAGAGGGCAAAATAGATATTGAAAGAGTTAATAGAACACCTTCTACACTAAATCCTCAAAAGGCAACCCACAGGAATGTAATAGCCAAATTCAAGAGCTTCCAAGTTAAGTAGAAATTTTTACAAGAAGTCAAAAAGTGAAAATTCAGATATCAAGGAACACCAATCAGGATTACTCAAGATCAGGTAGTTTCCACACTGAAGGACCACAAGGCTTGGAATATGATATTCAGAAAGCAAGAGAATTGGGTCTTCAACCAAAGATCACCTACCCATCAAAACTGACTATATAATTCCAGGGGAAATTTTGGGCATTCAACAAAATAGATTTCCAAGTAAGTATTTAAAGTTTGATATCCAAACACAAAAATAAAGAGAAACATGAAAAGGTAAATAGAAAGAGAGTGGCAAGGGAAAAATTTTTTTATTTAATTTTTCTTCTTTATGAGCTTCAATGAGATCAAATTGTCTATGTTAATATATGAGAAATGTTATTTGTAAACTCTCAACAATTATATTCACTTTTAGAGTAATAAGAAGAATCATTCATAGGTAGGGATTGTCATAATAAGTGGTCTAAGATGATAAGCAAAAAAGCGAGGAGAAGATGGCACCAAGAGAAAATTGAAGGAATAAGATAAATAGAATAATCTATATCACACAAAGAGGCAAATGGGAAGAGGAGAGGAAAAATACTATTATAATAAGGAGAGGAAAGGAGTACTAATATGTAATATTTAAATCTTACTCTCAGTGAAATCAGTTCTGAGAGGGAAGAATGTCTAGATCTATTGGGGTATCAAATTCCATCATACCCTACAGAGAAAGTGAAAAGGGAAAACCTAAGTGGGGGGGGTGAGTGGAGTGGGGAGTTAAAAAAGGGAGGGAAAGAGAAGGGGGAGGGAACTTAATAGATGCTAAAAAATAATAAGAGAACAAAAAGGGAGGCATCTTAAAGGGAATTATAATAAGTGTGGGGATTAGGGGGACTGAGTAAAACAAACCATTGGCTTAAAAGAATATAGCAAAAGAAGAAAGGGCAGAACTAGGAGAGGATATCAAAAAGTTGGGGAATACATAAGTGGCAATCATAACTCTGAATGTGAATGGAATGAACTCATACATGTAATGAAAGCAAATAGTAGAGTGGATTAGAAACCAAAAATCCTGCCACATGTTGTCTACAAGAAACATGCATAAGGCAGGTAGATACCCCCAGGGTAAGAATAAAAGGTTGGATCAAAATCTCTTGGGCATCAACTGAGAAAAAGAAGGCAGGAGTTATAATCATGATATCTGACAAAGCTAAAGTAAAAGTAGATCTAGTTAAAAAAGATAGGGAAGGTAATTACATCCTGATAAAAGGCAGTATAGACAATAAAGGAATATCAGTAATCAACATGTATGCACCAAATGGCATAGCATCCAAATTTCTAAAGGAGAAAGGAGAAATCTCTAAAGGAGAATTTTTAAAATCCCCAGATGAAAACTAAATTGGAGAGCCTAAAAATTAAAGAATAAATTAATAAATTCAAAAGTGAAAAAACTATTAAATTAAGAAATAAGACTAGAAGCTGATGTTTAGAAAAAAAACAAATAAAACAGACAAAGTAGTAGTGGATCTAATAAAAAAGGAAAGAGGAAAACCAAAATAACAGTATCACAGATCAAAAGGGAGACCTCATCTCTAATGAAGATGAAATTAAGACAATCATTAAAAACTATTTTGCCCAATTAGATGGCAATAAATATGGCAATCTTGGTGATGTGGATGAATATTTACAAAAATATAAATTGCCATCAAAAAACTCCCTAAGAAAAAATCCCCAGGGCCTGATGGATTCACAAGTGAATACTATCAAACATTTAAAGAACAACTAATCCCAATATTGTACAAACTATTTGACATAATAAGTAAAGAAGGAGTTCTACCAAATTCCTTTTATGACAAAATTATGGTACTGATTCCAAATTCATGGAGGTTGAAAACAGAGAAAGAAAACTATAGACCAATCTCCTTAATGAACATAGATGCCAAAATCTTAAATAGTGTAAAAAAATAGACTCGAACTCTGGACTTCAATCCCCACAAGCCCTTGCGCCACTTCCCCAAAATGCTTTGTAATCTCATGGAATTCTCAGATGGGCAGAGATCGAAAAGGGATTTAAACTGATTGCAAAGGCTTTTGTGTGCTCTTTTGGACTTCCGTTTTGGAGCAGATGGGGCTCTTCCATGATGTGAGATTATCTTGTCTAGGCCTCTCTGGCCTAGGCATGTTTTTCTTATCCTGTATTTTCTTTAATCCTTAACTTTTAATAAATATCTAAAAAATATAATACTCTTTGCAGAGAGAAACTAATTTCTACCTGCCTCAGTCTCCCCTAAATTTTAATCTTTACAGTTGGCGACCTAATGGGAGAAAAAGACACTCAATCTTCTGATTCTTTTCTGATCTTTAGTTTAGCTTTAATAGCTAGTGCCTAGAAATTGTTTTGATCCACTTTTCTCTGGCCAAGGTTTTTTTACCCTCGCAAAGCTGCTGCTCGTTCTAGCCATTAGCTTCTCCCTGCCTGCCTCTCACCTGGTTCCCGGCTGCTTCCTTCTGCCTGCCTGTTTTTTCCTCCTGCGGATCCTGACCACTCTCTGTCCTCACCTGGTCCTGGCCCTGCACACCCTGGCTCTGGCTCCTGCTCCTGGTCTCTCACCCGGTACCCGATCTCCAGGCCCTGCCTGCCTGTTTCTGCGCTCCAGACCCACAAGTGTGACCCTAGCCTGCTCATCACCCAGATCCTTGGAGCAGATCGCTCAGGACTCACTTCTAACAGCTGGTAACAGTATTGGCCATGTGGGCGGAGGGGAGAGACAAGAGGGAAAGGAGACTGGATAATTTTCCCTTAGGCTAAGCCTCCATGTGGATGGGGGTATTGACCACATGGGCAGATCATAGCAGGGGAGAGAGAAAAAAAAAAAGAGAGAGAAGAAACAGACTTTTCAAACAGAAACTTAAAAAGCAATGGGCTGTTTAAAAGGATACCTTTTGACTGTTCTGGTAATTTCATTGATTTCACCTGTGTGCCAGAAGAAAGATTCAGCCCAAAGATTCAACTTTGAATTTGCAAATGGGTGGCTCAGGGAACTGAGAGCATGGTCCTGGGTTAAAATATGGCCTCAGATACTTCCCAGATGTGGGGCCCTGAGCAGATCCTTTAACCCCCATTGCTTAGCCCTTACCACTCCACCTTCGGACAATAGACATTTAAATGGATAATTAATATAATAATTTAAAAAAACACACCTAAGGAACTTTAAAGACTGGAGGTTATAAATTTTAAGGCATTTCAGACTCCAATGGTTTATAAAAAGCAATCTCTGTATTTCTAAGTTTTAACTTTGTGATTTTAAATTCCAATATTATTCTGTTATACTGTTCATTTAATGTACTGAGTTTTAAAAATTCTGTTGTTTTTCCCCTATAACTGTGCTGAACAAACATTATTGAATAAGCCCACATATGAAAAAACAGCCTTTATAAATTTTGACTTTGTAAATTGTCACATAGAGGATAGATGGACTTCAGAACTGGTTACAATTGTATAACAACCTTTGGAGGATTTGATGTGCTAAATATCTCAAATGATTTTAAGGGTTTTTGATTTTTGAAATTTTTTTTAACAATCTCTGGTTATTTTGCCTGCCCCTACCATGAGCTCACTCTAGTAGCTGAAGTGAAATAAATCTTACAACCCACAACCTTCCCACATTTTTAAATATGTGAATGGAAGTTAGGGCAGTTAATCTCAGGGCATTTGTACCCCTACAAAGCCTCCAAAAAGGAGCACCCCTTTATTTATACTCTTCAGCTCACTACTTAACTTCCACCAGAATGATATATAGATTTCTTGATTATGTTCTTGACCCAAGATGAGTTTTACTTTGTTTAAAAATATGTTTAAATACCAAGATTGAAAGAATTGCTATGATTGTAAAAATTGTGACAAATATCCATCGATTCATAGGTTTTAAAAATGTCATACAGCAACTTATGTGAAATATGATAGTGTGTTTGTTTGCTATTGTAATTAATTGGGCTACTGAGAATTTGGGGGATTTTGATAACTACATAATTGTAATACTGTTCTTTAAAATGAAAAATATACCTTGTTCAATTCATTCACTCACAGTGGAGCATGGCCAGACATGAAGAGGAAATGGATCTCATTTTTGGTGAGAAAGCCTTGTATTTTATATTTTCTTAGCTGACACAGAGTGTCAATGATTATAAGCTATGTTTTTGAATTTTTTAAAGATTTTTATTATATTTTTCTTGCATGTGCAATATACTATTTGTTTTTTTATTTTTTCTCTCCTTTTTATATTTGAAGCACATGTCACCAGTATTTAGATTTTCTTTAACTTTTTGATTATCTTTCAGTACTATAAGTTTAAGATACATTTGCCAATGCATACCCCCAAAAAAGCTTGTGACTATAAAAATGATGCCACTAATTACTTAATAAATTATGGGACTTTGCTTAATGATTCTGTCTGATTCCAGGACAAGATATACACAAAAGAGCCATTGCACAGGGCCAAAGAAAACCCAATCCAGGATGTATTGATGCACTTCTAGGCCAATACAAAGGTCTTGAACCTAGTGTGAAGACTTGAGGTTACTCTGTTTAACATTGTTAGACATAGGCTTTCCTTGTGTCCACACTCACTCTGAAAATACTCACAGACGAGTATCCCCAAAACCTTGGCTCATATAATCTGGTCCCCTTTTCTGCCTCTCATAGTGTGGTAACTTTCTGTAGTCCTGGCTACTGACAGGGTAAATGTACCATTGCTTCAATCATTTTGATTGGGCCCTGATTCAAGGACCTATTATAGATTTATTTTACTTTTACTTTGAATTTTTTTCACATAAGACTTTGATAGTCTATATTTTCATCCAGAGTTTTTTTCTTTTATTTGGATGTTTCTGATATCTTTTTCATTTCTCTTACCAATTGATTCATATACCTCATACCTCAGCCATGCATCCCTAAGTGATCCTGTATTTGTCAATCACCCTCTTAACAGGGGAATGTAAAAAAACCATTATTTAAATTGCAAAGTTTAAATTCCTTTTGAGAAGAATTTTAGGTAAAGAAGATGCTACGTCTCTGAATCCAGAAACTGAACTGTTGGAGAAGCCACCATGAAGAAGCCTCCAAACCAACCAGCTGCATAAAAATTGAACTTTGGGTGTGTTTGATTGAACATTTATTTGTATATATACTTTCATGCCAAAGGGGACTGCCCCCTAAATGGCTTTTTGTCAATGTGTTCAGCAATTATTGGTTTTATTCTTTTTTCTCTTATCCTCAAATTATTGTAATCTTTAAATTGATTATGTTTTCATGATCCTTTGGGGAAAAAATATTTTTTTTCAAACGATCAAAGGAGGAATGTAAAAAAATAGACTCGAACTCTGGACTTCAATCCCCACAAGCCCTTGCTCCACTACCCCAAAATGCTTTGTAATCTCATGGAATTCTCAGGTGGGTGGAGATCGAGAAGGGATTTAACCTGATTGCAAAGGCTTTTGTGTGCTCTTTTGGACTTCTGTTTTGGAGCAGACGGGGCTCTTCCATGATGTGAGATTATCTTGTCTAGGCCTCTCTGGCCTAGGCACGTTTTTCTTATCCTGTATTTTCTTTAATCCTTAACTTTTAATAAACCTCTAAAAAATATAATACTCCTTGCAGAAAGAAACTAATTTCTACCTGCCTCAGTCTCCCCTAAATTTTAATCTTTACAATAGAATACTATCAAAAAGATTCTAGCAAGTGATCACAAGGGTTATTCGTTATGATTAGGTGGGATTTATACCAGGAATGCAAGGATGGTTCAATATTAGGTTCAATATCAATATTATGTGAATAAAAACATTCATATAATTGACCATGTCAACAAGCAAACCAACAAAAATTACATGATTATCTCAATAGATATCGACAAAGCCTTTGACAAAATACAACACTCATTCATATTGAAAACACTAGAAAGTATAGGAATAGAAGGGCCTTTCCTAAGAATGATAAACAATACATATCTAAAATCATCAGCAAGTATCATCTGCAATGGTGATAAATTAGAAGCATTCCCAATAAGATCAGGAGTGAAACAAGGATGCCCATTATCACTTCTATTATTTAACATTGTACTAGAAACACTAACTGTAGCAATCAGAGAAGAAAAAGAAATTGAAAGTATTAAAATAGGCAATGAGGATCCCAAGCTATCACTCTTTGCAGATGAAATAATGGTCTACTTAAAGAATCCTAGAGAATCAACTAAAAAGTAGTGGAAATAATCAACAACATTAGCAAAGTTTCAGGATACAAAATAAACCCACATAAATCATCAACATTTCTATATATCTCCAACAGATCTCAGCAGCAAGAGTT